>NC_090933.1:800352244-800977244 GCF_040938575.1 Ambystoma mexicanum
GTTATTAAGGATGAAATTGGCCTTTGAATACCGCAGGTTGGAAATAGAAGCTGAGCTTAAGAAAGAGGAGCTAGCGCAGCAAGTGGAACTCAAGAATAGGGATCTTGAACTCAAAGACAAGGACACTGAATGTCAGAGAATCCAGCTAGAGAAAGCTAGAGTGGAGACTTCAGCTAGACACATTGAGAGTGTCAGGTCGCCAGCCACCAAGATGTTGAAAGATTTGGTTGGTGTGTTTGTGGAGGGTTCAAATATCCTCTAAAGGATTGAAGCGTTTGAAATGGATTGTGCAATTCATGATGTAGATAAGAGAGATTGGTCTAAGTGTTTGGTAAGCAAAGTGCCTCAAACTGGATATGACTGTATTCTGAAACTGAGTGTGGAAGAAAGGGGTCAGTATGAATGCATGAAGTCTGCTTTGATTGCCAAGTTTAGCAAGACACCTACCCAATACCTGAAAAGGTTCAGAGATTTTAAGAAAAGAGAGAATGTGTCTTGGGTTGACTGGGTGAGTACTGCACATATGAACATGATGGGGTAGATTTATGGATACAAGGTGAAAACATTTGTTGAATTGTCCCACCTGTTGTTTTTGAGCATTTTTCTGAAGACTGTTCATCAGAGCTGCATGAGTATGTTGCTGACCAGAACATTTTGAATCCCTTTAAGCTGGCTAGTTTGGTTGACAAGTGAGTCTCCCACCAGGTTTCCCCTAAGGACTCCAGTGGGAAGGACAAGGACAAAGAAAAGGGGAACTCTCAGAAAGCTGAGGGGTCCCAGAAGCAATCACAGTCGGGTAAACCAAAACCTTCCTCTCCTAAAACCCAAACATCTAGTGGGGATAAGTCATCTGTGGGTGGGAATAAGAGTACTGGTCCACCTGCTGCAAAGCAGGCTCCCAGTGGTTCCAGTACCGTACCCAGCATTCCTGGCACTTGTTGGGACTGTGGGGCTCTGGATCACAAGAAGGGTGACCCCAAGAGTAAAGGTAAGGCACTTGGAGTACAGGCTGTCAGCCTAAGATACCCTTGCCCCATGTCTGAGGTGGAGGCCACTGCCCTCCCCTCCGCTACAGGAATCACATTCAGTGCTCCTATAGAGATTTCCTTAGTATCCCTTGGGGCCTGGGACCAGTACGCGGAAGTCCTGGCGACTATCCCACAGAACACCCGTAGGTTTTTGAGAAGTGTCCTCTTGAATGGCCAGCCTTCTACTGGTTTGAGAGACACCAGGGCAAGCATAACAGTGGTGGACAGGACCCTGCTCAAGCCAGAGGACTATGAAGGTTCTCCTCTGAGAACCACCAGGTTAGCTGGTGGGCCTCCAAAAGTATTGCCTGTAGCCTTAGTCACACTAATGATTGGAGACAAGACAGCAAAGCTTCCTGTCCTGGTTCAGTATAGTGTCCCTAATAACATTCTGTTAGGAAATGATCTAGCAGAGTTTGGGTTGATCTCGGATGGTCTACCCATGACTGCTGCTGCAGTCACTAGGTCACAGGTGACACAGGGTCTGGCTGTGAGTCAGATACCCGAGCCAAAGCCGAGGCCTAAGGCAAGAAGACAGAATAACAGGATGCCCACCTCTGTGACAGGGCACCATCTCTTCCTGCTGTTCCTACAGCACCCATTGGGATCCATGCTCCGGACGGGCTTGGTCCAGTGGAAAACCGAAACTCAACTCTTGAGGGAGAAGAGGCAGAAGACTTTCCTGTGTGAGAGGTTCTCAACCCTGAGGATCACCCCGACCATCAATGTCTGTTGGCTGAAGGGGGGAACCTCCCGGGCGGACTTCTGTAAGGGACAGAAAGAGTGCCACTCTCTCTGCGGTCTGAGGAAACAGGCCCTGTCCTAGGCACAAGGAGAAGTGCCTAGGACATTCCGAATCTATTAGGAGGGTGAGCTCCTTGTTAGTGAGCCCACTAAGCCTGAACCTGGTGCCTTCAAGAGGTTGGTGGTACCCCAGGTTTACAGCCCCTTCCTGCTGCAGTTGGCACATGAGCTGCCCTTAGAAATGAGGTGCATCTTGGTACAAAGAAGACTAAGCTGAGGCTCTCTGCCCATTTCTACTGGCCTCGGATGGAAGTAAAAGTGGAGTCCCACTGCAGGACCTGCCCAACTTGTCAGTTATCTGGCAAGACTGGAGGCAGTGTCATTGCCCCACTGCAGCCATTGCCAGTGGTTGGCACACCGTTTGAGAGGGTGGGCATCGACATTGTCGGTCCCCTTGAGTTGGACATCGGTTCATCCTGGTCTTGGTTGATCATGCCACCAGGTACTCTGAGGCTATACCCCTTCAGACTTTTACTGCCAAGGTGGTTGCCAGGGCTCTCCTGGGCATTTTCACCCGTGTTGGATTCCCTAAGGAGGTTGTCTCTAACAGAGGATCCAACTTCATGTCCAGTTACATGAAAACCATGTGGAAAGAGTGCGGGGTAACCTACAAGTTCTCCACCTCTTACCAGCCCCAGACCAATGGTCTGTTTGAGAGATTTAATAAAACTCTCAAGGGCATGCTAGGCACTTTGGAAGAGCCCCTAAGGAAGAAATTGGATCTTCTCCTGCCATGCCTGCTGTTCACTTACAGAGAGGTACCTCAAGAGGGTGTTGGTTTCAGCCCCTTTGAGTTACTCTTTGGACATCCCGTGAGGGGGCCCCTTGCCTTGAACAGCGAAGATTGGGAAGCCACCACTCCAGGTCCCGCCAAGCAAGTGGGGGACTATGTGTTAGGCCTCAGACGGAGGATGACACATATGATGGGTCAAGCGACAGCAAATCTCAAGGCCAGCCAGGAATTGAATAAGTACTGGCATGACCTTAAAGCCTCACAAGTGGATTGGACTCCAGGACAGGAAATCCTTGTGCTGGAGCCTACCAAGCCTAGAGCTTTGGCAGACAAGTAGACTGGACCCTTCACGATCATCTCCAAAATGGGCAAAGTCAGTTATCTGTTTGACATGGGAGTCCCTAGGGTAGCCCCCCAGGTATTCCATGTTAACAGGCTCAAGCCTTTCCACAGGCGAGCAGAGATCTCATGTCTCTTGCTAGCTTCAGAGCAAGGAGATGATGAGAGTGAGCCCCTTCCTGATTTGCTGCCTAGCAACCATCAGGATGGCTCAGTGGAGGGAGTACATCTCTCTCCCGATCTGACGACAGAGCAGCAGCAGGCCTGCAGGGATTTGTCGGGCAGTAGTCCTCTCTGTTTTCACTGACACCAGACCTTACACCATGGTGTAGGAACGAGATTGACACTGGTGACAGTGTGCCTGTCAAAAGCAGGTGCTACCGTATGTCAGATACCATTAAGAAGCACATCCAGGCTGACGTTGCCAAGATGTTGGATCTGGATGTTACTGAACCCTCAACCAGTCCCTGGTTCAGTCCAGTGGTCCTTGTCCCCAAGGCAAGCTCCCAGGCAGGTACCAAGGATTGGAGGTTCTGTGTGGACTATTGAGGAGTCAATTTCATCTCCAAAATTGACGCGGACCCATTGCCCAGGGCTGATGAGCTCCTGGACACCATAGGTGCTGCCAAATTTGTAAGCGCCTTTGACCTTACCTCAGGCTATTGGCAAGTAGCTCTGACTGACCATGCCAAAGAAAAGACGGCATTCTCAATCCCTGAGGGACTCTACCAGTTTAGTCATGCATTTTGGGTTGAAGAATGCCCCAGCCACCTTCCAGAGATTGGTCAATCATGCGCTCAGTGGGCTGGAGGCCTTTTGTGTGGCTTACTCAGACAACATTGCCGTCTACAGTTCTACCTGGGAAGAGCATTTGACACATCTGGATAAGGTGTTGCAGGGCTAACTTCACTATCAAGGCCACCAAGTGCCAGATAGCTCAGGGGAACGTCACATATCTTGTTCATGAGGTAGGAGGGGGTCAAATCCAACCTCTCCTCAGTAAAGTACAGGATGTACATGACTGGGAGACTCCCACTACTTAAACCCAGGTGAGAGTGTTTTTGGGCCTCACTGGGTATTATCTCAATTTCATGGCGGACTATGGAACCATAGCTGCACCTCTGACAGCTCTGACTTCACCCAAACAACCTAGGTAGGTTGATTGGACTGAAGACTGTCAGAGGGCCTTTGATGGCTTGAAAGAAAGTCTGTGTAGGGCACTTGTGTTGTGTGCACCTGACTACAGCAAACCCTTTATCGTCCAGATGATGCCTGCAACACAGGAATTGGGGCTCTCTTGTCCCAGTTAGATGACAAAGGGAGGAAACATCCGATCATATTCATCAGTAGACAACTCAAGGGTAGAGAACATAGGTGGGCTACTGTTGAAAAGAATGTTTCAGTATAGTTTGGAGCCTTAGGCGTTTTAGGCCCTACCTTACAGGGTCTACCTACAAGGTCCATTAGCCTGCAAGGGCTAGATTTCACCATAGAGTCAGGATAATGCAGATAGCCTTTCCAGAAGGTATTTGACTGCATGGATGAGGGTGTCTATCTCGTGGGAGATTAGGCACCCTAACCTCAGTCTGGGGGGACGACTGTGATGCTGGAAATACATTGGAGAAGGGACAGGGCCTCCCTGTCCTTGTCCTGTAGTCCTTTTTCATTTGTGTTCTGTATTGTTTTCTGCCCAGGAGTCCATGTGGGACTACTGGCAGTGCAGTTCTTCCTGTTTTTGGTTTTGTGTACAGACCCATGGGATACCCTTAGGGCACCCATGGGTGGGGGTGCAACCCTGTGCCCCTAGTGTACATTTTTGGGCACCTGTGTGTGGCCCACAGAGCAGGGTATGGGCTGGTGGCAGCTTTGTGCTGAATTTGACAGGTGCTCAGAGTATCCTCCATTTTGGGATACCCAGGCCCAGCCATTGGAATCAGCTGATTCCTAATAGGAAACAAGATGGCCCCTGTGATCTCTTGCTTTCTATTGCCTGTTACCTTGATTTCCCAAAGTCCTGGGAAGCCCTGACTGTGTCCCTTCCCCCTGACTGGTTGTTGGGTGGAAGTTCCATATATGGTGTTGTTGTGAAGTTCAGGCCAGACTGGCTGGAGCCTTCCCAGTGACTCTATGTTGTGGGTAAACCCTGTGGGTGGGACCAGGGTGAATGCAGTGTGTGACCAATATGCACTTCTTGTTGTGGATGTCTGGAATTTGGTGTTTGACACAATGGGCCTCATTCCGACCCTGGCGTTAACCAAGGCTCTATTAGTGCCTTGGTTGACGCCGTTATCTTTCCGACTCCGCCATGGTGAATGGCAGAATTACCGCCCCATTCCAAGGTTGGCGGGGTCGGTAATTCCCATAGGGCTCAATGGGAATGGGGAAGGTGCTATATACGGCACCGTAAATTACGGTGCCGTAATTAGCTCCAAGGTCCCTTTGCGAGTTGGTTTTTTAACGCCTGCAAAAAGCAGGTGTTAAGTTCCAACCCGCAAAGGGAACTCGGAATAGGGCGGTAAGGGTTTAACGGCATCGGTCTCGTTACCGGTGACCGTTAACCCTTACCGCCCGACTCGGAATGAGGCCCAATGACTGAGACAGCCCTGCCCGAAACTGGTATGAATGCAGTGTGTAGTGTTGAATGGCTGGGTACTTGCCCCAATACACATTCCTTGTTGTGAGTGTCTGAGAGGGAGGAGTATGGCCTGAATGTACTGTATGCCTGATTGGCTTACTGACTGCTGAATGCCCTTCTGAGTGAATGGTTGCCTGAGTGTGATCCAGCAGAATGAATGAGAGATCAACTAGTATATCTTGGGGCCTCTGACTGCTAGAAATCGTTCAGAAGCTGGAGTTGAAACTAACATTGAAACTGATGCTGAATCTCGAAGCCGAGCCTGAAGAAGAAGGTTAACGGCTGTCTCCCTTCGCTGAAATCCGAAAGCCGAAAGCCGTCAAGACTGATCCAAGAGAGGACCTGGTTAGGTGCACTCTTCCTGTGCTCTGAGGGACCATCGAGCACTGCTAACCTTCGCTGAAGCGCCCTAGAAGTCAGACCCTCGACAGGCTGCTGACCAGAGACTGGGACCGCCGAGGAGAACAAAGATAAGCACCGGACATTCCGTCCACTGTCGTCGACCAGGGTTCGCAGGTTTGTGTAACCACTGGAGGCCCGTGGAAGCTGTTTTGCCCAGAAGAGGGGACCTCTTGACACCCTGCCACCAATCACTGGAGCCGCACGCTCCTTTGCCCAAGACTTTTGATTCACGGACGCACTCGTCCACACGGCCGCCCACCTTATCCCACCGGAGGAGGCCAGGGCATCGACGTGCCGAGGAGCATCCGCCGGTTGGTTTCCAAATACCCAAAGATCGTAAAGACGCAGGAAGACTTGAAGCCCTTTCTGGGCCTCAGTTCTTCACAATCTGCACACAGAGCTGTGTTTAGTGCTAGGGGCCAATACTCTGCCAATTGTTCTAACCAACTGCTTTCCTTCTATGTCTATTGTTGGTTACCTTTATTAAGTGATTTGTGTGACATTTAACCAGAGTACAGTTGATGCATTTAATGGAATCTAATAATAATTGTGGTACCACTTAGAACTGAATATATTTGCCATTGTAGATTTACTGAGCACAAAGTGAGTTATTGTGATTGTGTATATAACCTTGAACCTTAATTATAGAAAGACTGTGTTTTAACTAATACAGTGTGTGGACATTCTTTTGTGGTACTTAAGAACCAGCCTGTATCACCTCCTGAGAAGCTAGGCCCTGATTGCTCGTCCATTGCTACCAACAATACAGAATCTTGGCTAGGGTCCTCTGTGCCTCTCCTCTACCAAATAGAGAGCAGAAGTACAGACCCCCCTTCCAGTCTTTACAGGCGCAGCTGTAGCGCCATCAACAGGGCCTTGTAAGGGGGTCTGATTGGCTTGTGTCCTAGTCAAGTGTTTCGCTACCTCCTCATTTCTCTCCCTGTTGACTAACTCTTTTCGCATGGCATTAGTTTCTGAGCAGGCAGCTTGTACTTCTGCCCGCAATTCACCTAGCAGTGCGGCTAACTGATCCACTTCAGACACCATGACAATCAGGCAGGGTGTGCACACTTGGGCTTAGTGTTCTCTATTGCTTACCCCTGGTGCCCTGCAGGAGTGCCTGGTCTGGAGCGTCTTTGGATTACCCTTGGTGATGTTGTGTGCCCAGAGGGAAACTCTTGGTGGTGCTGTGTGTCCAAACCACTCCCTTCCCACTGTTCTGCTAAAGGGTTAACTGCCCACCAAATGGTAGGTTGGGAGTGGGTTGGAAACTGGGTATGGTGGTTTAATATTGGCCTCTCTATGGAGTTCTATGGGTGAACAAAGAAAACAGGGTAACCTACTGTGCTGGGTGGAATATAGTCACCCCCACCCCTGATCCCTTCCCCTGGGTGTGCTGGCTGAAAGGAAATGTGGGTTCACCTTGTAGATGGCAAAGTTCAGAAGTCAGGTTGCATCAGGCACCCAGTTACTTCATTGTGGAGGGAGGCCCAGTCCTGCTACGGCTCCCAAGATGCCTCTTGGTAAATGTTCTGCCTTTCGCGTTGTATCCAGTGCCCACGCATGTGCTTAATGTTTTCCTTTAGCAGCAATCTATGTTTTGGCGTAATTAATGTTGTTTTAAATGCTGTTGATGCAATTTACACTGGATCCGGTATATTTGATGTCTTTCTTTACCTTGTTGCAGGGAGTATGCCTAAACTGCGGAGCGGAGGTCTTCTGATGAGGAGATCAGCTGTAAACTGCAGGGCGGAGTTCCACCGACGAGGCAATCTGCTTTGAGAGGAGAAGGGCTCTGATTAGAAACTGAAGGTAATCAGGAATCTGGTGATCGCATTGCACGAGCTGCACAAGTTTCCAGACAGACTTGTACCTCGTTATGTTCCCTTAGGTTTTTCCAGCCTGCAGCAATGTAACGAGTCTTCAGATGTATATTCGAGCTCCACGGTAAGTATCCTGATGACGGAGCGACTTCTGGATCAAATGCACTGAAGGGGAAGCCGCGTAGAGTAGCATGTGGGCTTTCAAGAGTGTTCACAGAACAGTAAGCATTACGCTGCCGATGGTCTTGCAGCCGAAGAAAATACTAAGCACTGGGTGTGGCCCAGGGCGGGGCTTAAATAGCCCTGGGATGCACCCAGCACCACTAGACAACCAAGGATTTTTTGGGCAAGGACTGCCAGGGGCCATCTTGATACACAAGTGGCATCAAGGCCCAAATGAATAGGCTTGCCTTTGCGCCAGCCAGCAGCCCTTTGCACCCACAGTCTGCCTGTACTGCATATTTGTGTGCTGTTAAAGCTACTTGTTGGTGTTTTGACAGAGAACTTGGTAGGTATAGTGACAGAGTCCAAACAAGATCCAAAGATCCAAGAACCAACAAGAAAACCTATTAGTGAATCTGGCAAACCTGGACCCCTCGCCACACCTAATACGAGCTTTGAAAAAAGGCCTAACTTTCTGTCCGTCCAGACCAGCAGATTACTTCACTTTAAATACAGATCTCAACAAATTCTGCAGACACCTCAAACTGAAGTAATATTTCTCACAAGACTTTAAGAAAAAGAAAATAGCAACAACTGAAATCCCATCGGATCTCTCAATTTCCCACATAGAGGATACAGTTAACCTACTTAACATAAGAGACACAGAAGATGTACATACATTACAATCACTAACGACAGATTTAGCAATTGACACTGACCTAAGCGAAGCAGCAATGTTGAAACCCAAATCCACCTTTACACCCAACTTAGCACAAGATACCGTAATAGACATGTTCTACAAAGCCACCGTTCAGGAACTAAGACAATCTCTCAGGCAAAAAATCCAAAATAAGACACAATGGGCCTCATTACACGGTATGCGGTAACCATGGCGCTATAAGCGCCATTGTTGCCGCCGGTATTTTACTGTGTCCGCCTTGGTGGATGGCGGAATTACTGCCCTACTCCAAGGTGAGCGGGGGCGGTAATTCCCCATTAACCAAGGCACTTCCCCATACTCATTTTTACCCTCATAGGGCTCAATGGGAATCGGGAAGGAGCTAATTACGGTACCACAAATTGCGGTACCGTATTTAGCACCAAGGTCCCGCAAAGGGACCTCGTAGTAAGGCAGTAAGGGTTTACTGGTACCGGTGCCCTTACCGGTACCGGTAAACCCTTACCGCATTCCGTGTAATGAGGCCCAATATGTCTTTCAAAGAAAAAAATCAAAATTTAAAAATGAAGCAGAAATCCAGATTTTTACCATTAAAAAAGAGGACAAATGTGGAAACATCATACTAATGAACTTAACTGATTAACTAAAATCAGCAGAAGAACTTTTGAGTCAAGTATACTGTTATGAAAACTAAGCACTAATCCCATTCCACAACTAGTCAAGGAATGGGCGCTTTTGATCTCACACTGGACACAACTTGGCTTACTATCTAACAACGGAAAGAGCTTTCTCAGCAACTTGCACCCAACAGTTGGAACAATATATTTCATACCTAAAATACATAAACCCTTAGCTACATTTCCATCCTTCAGACCGATTATAAATAGCATAGGTTCAGTAATTGAACCCATCTCAAATTACATAGACAAACATTTACAGCCTCTTGTGTCAGGACTGGCGAGCTACATCAAAGACACCAATCATGTCATTCAACAGCTGGAAGAAATCAACTGGGAAAGAGAATATCGACTAGTTACAATGGATGTCTCGTCTCTCTATATATGTATCCCTCATTCAAAAGTACTTGAAACAATAAATTACTTCTTGAAGAGGAGGTCTGTCTCATATTACTGTCAAAATGAGATGATATTAGAGATGCTAAACATTACCCTTAATAAGAGCCTATTTTTGTTCAATGACAAAATCTATAAGCAAAGACAAGGAAATGCCATGGGTGCAAAATGTGTGCCAATATACGCTAAACTCTATGTAGGGAATTATGAACTAGAACATGCCTGGTACCATGAAGCATTCAACAAAAACAACAACATCCTCTACTTGGGAAGATACATTGATGATGTTTTGATGATATGGAACAGAGACACAACAGCCCTAAAAGAATATTTTGTCTACCTGAACACAAATCAATACAATCTCAAGTTCACTGTGAACGAAAGCACAACATCAATATCTTTTCTGGATTTGGAACTTTATGTAAAAACGCAAAGATATATATGACTCTATATGTAAAACCCACAGCTGGGAATACTATATTGCATGCGGGAAGCAACCACCCACAGCATGTCATTCAAAATATACCCTATGGTGAAATGCTAAGACTAAACAGCAATTGTACGGAAGAACAAGAGTACAAGAAACATGTAAAAACAATAATGGCAAAGTTTGAAGTGAGAGCTTATAACCATAGACACCGCAAAAAAATAAGAAGAAAAAACCATCAAAAGGACAAGACCGGAATTACTAGTCAACAAAAGTGCTCTAACAACAACTGATCATTTCAACCAAATAAGATTCATTACCACCTACACTTCTAATACCAAAGACATAAGACGAACATTGAAGAAAAACTGTCAGATTTTTAAATTATATACAGACATTTCAGGACAGCTGGATGAGGAATTAAATATCATGTTCAGAAAAGTAAAAAAGTCTACAGGACATCCTGAGCCATTTGCACTTCACAGCCAAAAAATTCAAACCAGGTTTATCACAACTATGGAACCCTGATTCTCTTAGGAGTAATTACAAGTGTGGAAATTGCGTAAATACTCAGCTAATGGAAAAAAAGGACATCAAACTTACACATTGCACAATACAGAAAAACAATGACTTTATAAACTGCAATACATAATTGGTAGTTTACGTAATTGAATGCCTATGCTCAAAACTCTATGTAGGCAGCACTACCAGAATGCTGAAGACAAGAATACAAGAACATCTGAGAGCGATAATCAAAGAAGACATGAGATACCCCTTAGGATATCATCATCTAATTGAACACAAAGGATAATCTAAAAAAAACTTAACATTTTATGGAATAGAAAAAATAAACATACCCCCGAAAGGGGGAAATCTGGAAAAATACTAAGATCCAGGGAAGCCTTTTGGATTTTCACTCTGAACATGTGCCACAGCGGTCTGAATGCAGATGCTGAGATGTATCCTTTAATTTAAAATGTATTTCAACACATAATAACAAGACTGTTCAGTCTCAGAAATCACAATGAGGCAAAATCATTAATGGAAAGGAAAGAGGAAAAAAAAACAATTGCCTCATTGTTTCTCTATCTATTTTTGATCTCATTAGATTAGAAGCTTTAAGTTGTATTACAGTTTAAAAGCATACTTGCCAACCCTACCTATTTAGGCAGTAGGATACCGCTTTTTAAGCAGTCCTACCGCCTAGCGATTTTTTGACACCAAATACCGATTTTTTTTGTAAAAAAAAATGTTTTTTTTTTTGTTATATTTTATTTTTGCCCACGCTAGCTCGTGGGAGTCTTTCAAGGGCTCCCCCGAGCTGGCGTACCGGGAGAATGCGCAGCAGGCAGGCTTTTAATGTCAAAGGCACCCACAGCGGTGGGCTAAAGCGCCCCTCCGCCGCGGGTGCCTTTGGCAAAAGGCGCCATTAGCCCCCACCATGCCAGCTCGGGGGAGTCTTTCAAGGACTTCCCCGAGCTGGCGTAGCGGGAGAAGGCATGGCATGCAGGCTGTTAATGTCAAAGGCACCCACAGCGGTGGGCTAAAAGCACCCCCCGCCACGGTGCCTTTGGCAAAAGGTGCCAGTGCCCCCCACCACGCCAACTCGGGGAGTCTTTCAAGGACTTCCCCGAGCTGTCGTAGTGGGAGAAGGCACAGCATGCAGGCTGTTAATGTCAAAGGCACCCACAGCAGTGGGCTAAAAACACCCCTCCGCCACGGGTGCCTTTGGCAAAAGGCGCCATTAGCCCCCCACCACGCCAATTCGGGGAGTCTTTCAAGGACTTCCCTGAGCTGTCGTAGCGGGAGAAGGCACGGCATGCAGGCTGTTAATGTCAAAGGCACCCACGGCGGTGGGCTGAAAGCGCCCCTCCGCCGCGGGTGCCTTTGGCAGAAGGCGCCATTAGCCCCCCACCACGCCAGCTCGGGGGAGTCTTTCAAGGACTTCCCCAAGCTGGCATAGCGGGAGAAGGCGCAGCATGCAGGCTTTTAATGTCAAAGGCACCCACGGCGGTTGGCTAAAAGCGCCCCTACACCGCGGGTGCCTTTCGCAAAAGGTGCCATTAGCCCCCCACATGCCAGCTCGGGGGAGTCTTTCAAGGACATCCCCGAGCTGGCGTAGCGGGAGAAGGCATGGCATGCAGGCTTTTAATGTCAAAGGCACCCACGGCGGTGGGCTAAAGCGGGTGCCTTTGGCAAAAGGCGCCATTAGCCCCCCACCACGCCAACTCGGGGAGTCTTTCAAGGACTTCCCCGAGCTGTCGTAGTGGGAGAAGGCACAGCATGCAGGCTGTTAATGTCAAAGGCACCCACAGCGGTGGGCTAAAAACACCCCTCCGCCACGGGTGCCTTTGGCAAAAGGCGCCATTAGCCCCCCACCACACCAATTCGGGGAGTCTTTCAAGGACTTCCCTGAGCTGTCGTAGCGGGAGAAGGCACGGCATGCAGGCTGTTAATGTCAAAGGCACCCACGGCGGTGGGCTAAAAGCGCCCCTCCGCTGCGGGTGCCTTTGGCAGAGGGCGCCATTAGCCCCCCACCACGCCAGCTCGGGGGAGTCTTTCAAGGACTTCCCCAAGCTGGCATAGCGGGAGAAGGCGCAGTATGCAGGCTTTTAATGTCAAAGGCACCCACGGCGGTTGGCTAAAAGCGCCCCTACACCGCGGGTGCCTTTCGCAAAAGGTGCCATTAGCCCCCCACCATGCCAGCTCGGGGGAGTCTTTCAAGGACATCCCCGAGCTGGCGTAGCGGGAGAAGGCATGGCATGCAGGCTTTTAATGTCAAAGGCACCCACGGCGGTGGGCTAAAGCACCCCTCCGCCGCGGGTGCCTTTGGCAAAAGGCGCCATTAGCCCCCCACCACGCCAGCTCGGGGGAGTCTTTCAAGGACATCCCCGAGCTGGTGTAGCGGGAGAAGGCGTGGCATGCAGGCTGTTAATGTCAAAGGCACCCACAGCGGTGGGCTAAAAGTGCTCCTCCGCCGCCGGTGCCTTTGGCAAAAGGCGCCATTAGCCCCCCACCACGCCAACTCCGGGGAGTCTTTCAAGGACTTCCCCGAGCTGGCGTAGCGGGAGAAGGCGCAGCATGCAGGCTTTTAATGTCAAAGGCACCCACGGCGGTGGGCTAAAGCACCCCTCTGCCGCGGGTGCCTTTGGCAAAAGGCGCCATTAGCCCTCCACCACGCCAGCTCAGGGGAGTCTTTCAAGGGCTTCCCCGAGCTAGCGTAGCGGGAGAAGGCATGGCATGCAGGCTGTTAATGTCAAAGGCACCCACAGCGGTGGGCTAAAAGCGCCCCTCCGCCGCGGGTGCCTTTGGCAAAAGGCGCCATTATCCCCCCATCACGCCAACTCGGGGGAGTCTTTCAAGGACTTTCCTGAGCTGGCGTAGCGGGAGAAGGCGCGGCATTCAGGCTTTTAATGTCAAAGGCACCCATGGCGGTGGGCTAAAAGCGCCCCTCCGCCGCGGGTGCCTTTGGCAAAAGGCGCCATTAGCCCCCCACCACGCCAACTCGGGGGAGTCTTTCAAGGACTTCCCCGAGCTGGCGTAGCGGGAGAAGGCGCGGCATGCAGGCTGTTAATGTCAAAGGCACCCACGGCGGTGGGCTAAAAGCGCCCCTCTGCCGCGGGTGCCTTTGGCAAAAGGCGCCATTAGCCCCCACCACGCCAACTCGAGGGAGTCTTTCAAGGACTTCCCCGAGCTGGCGTAGCGGGAGAAGGCGCAGCATGCAGGCTGTTAATGTCAAAGGCACCCACGGCGGTGGGCTAAAAGCGCCCCTCTGCCGCGGGTGCCTTTGGCAAAAGGCGCCATTAGCCCCCCACCACACCAACTCGGGGGAGTCTTTCAAGGACTTCCCCGAGCTGGTGTAGCGGGAGAAGGCGCAGCATGCAGGCTGTTAATGTCAAAGGCACCCACGGCGGTGGGCAAAAAGCGCCCCTCCGCTGCGGGTGCCTTTGGCAAAAGGCGCCATTAGCCCCCCACCACACCAACTCGGGGAGTCTTTCAAGGACTTCCCCGAGCTGGCGTAGCGGGAGAAGGCACGGCATGCAGGCTGTTAACGTCAAAGGCACCCACGACGGTGGGCTAAAAGCGCCCCTCCGCCGCGGGTGCCTTTGGCAAAAGGCGCCATTAGCCCCCCCACCACGCCAACTCAGGGGAGTCTTTCAAGGACTTCCCTGAGCTGGCGTAGCTGGAGAAGGCGCAGCATGCAGACTTTTAATGTCAAAGGCACCCATGGCGGTGGGCTAAAAGCGCCCCTCCACCGCGGGTGCCTTTGGCCAAAGGCCCCATTAGCCCCCCACCACGGTTGCTCGGTGGAGTCTTTCAAGGACTTCCCCGAGCTGCCATAGCGGGAGAAGGCGCAGCATGCAGGCCTTTGATGTAAAAGGCGCCCACGGCGGTGGCTAAAGGCGCCCCTCCGCCGTGGGTGCCTTTCACAAAAGGCGCCATTAGCCCCCACCACGTCAACTCCGGCGAGTCTTTCAAGGGCTCCCCCGAGCTGGCGTGATGGCAGAAGGCGTGGCAGGCACCTCATTGCCATTGAATGTTCCCGCGGCGGCGGGCTCATTCAATGACAATGGGCTGCTGACGCGCCCTATTCCTATCATTACCTCCTCGCCTGACTATTTTTGAAACTTTAAGATTCCTACAGATTTTTGGTCACAGGATGTTGGCATGTATTGAAGCGCCCCTCCACCGTGGGTGCCTTTGGCCAAAGGCGCCATTAGCCCCCCACCACGCCAGCTCGGGGGAGTCTTTCAAGGACTTCCCCGAGCTGGCATAGTGGGAGAAGGCGCAGCATGCAGGCCTTTGATGTAAAAGGCGCGCACGGCGGTGGGCTAAGGGCTCCCTTCCGCCGCGAGTACCTTTCACAAAAGGTGCCATTAGCCCCCCCACCACGTCAACTCCGGCGAGTCTTTCAAGGGCTCCCCCGAGCTGGCGTGATGGCAGAAGGCGTGGCAGGCGCCCCATTGTCATTGAATGCACCCGCGGCGGCGGGCTCATTCAATGACAATGGGCTGCTGACCCGCCCTACTCCTATCATTACCTCCTCGCCTGACTATTTTTGAAACTTTAAGATTCCTACAGATTTTTGGTCACAGAATGTTGGCATGTATGTAAAAGTGTGTTCCAAAATCGTAAGCACTGTTGCATTTAACAACATCCTGCTTTTGCTTAAAGTGTAATAATAAGTATAATTACATAAAATTGCACTACAAGACGTAACCGGATACACATTTTATGTGAAATTACACATATTCCTTTAGGAAGTAATTACCATATTAAAAAAGGTAAATTAACGATCACGTGATAAAAATGGGCACATGACCGGGTATCCAATTACATATAAACTAGTTCTTAACAAGGAAGTTACAAACCTATGTGCTGCAAACAATATAGACCGTTTCCTAAATAAAAATCAGAAAGGTTTCCTTGCAATAAACTAGGGAGGCTAACTATTTCAAATACTGCATAGACCTAACAAAATCTAATCCCAATCCACTATGGCGGATTCGCGATCACGTGACGACAGGTCAAGTGTGATTGCGTGTCTACCCCTAACACTTTCACAAACAGCGAACGCGGGTTATCATCCAGCGACACTGCCGGCTCATAAGCGATGCTAACAAAGCTAAATACAAAGGTAAGCAGAAACTGCAATTATGCACGCATAGTCCTCTCAGTCTAAGGGAGGCTGCATAGAGATATTTAGGGCCTGATTCATGGAACGTTTTCCCAGGGGATTGCACCATTATAAAACACTTCCATGAATCAGGCCCTTAATCTTTTCTCTCTTAAAAAAACAGAAAAGTCTAGTTATTGATACCACTCGCATTTCTTTTTATATCAAGATTCTAAAGAGCCAAGCTATATACACAGGAAAAAAAGTTAGTGTGTTACTACAAATATCAAATAGCAAATGCAAAATTTAAGAGTTACCCAATGCTCTACTAAGCCACACAGTGAGTAATTTTCACCAAGCTTCCTGTTTATGCAAGTCTAATATTCGGAAATTAATACTTATTTAAAAAATGCAACTATGTAAGATAGTTCACTTTAAGAAAAGACAATGAACAATATGTATTTTTATGTTTCGTTTATTTGTAGCAATTCTTTGTTAAAAAGCCAATCCTCCTGAAGAACGTCACTGATAGTTGACGGGGAAACACGTGTCGAGGTTTTTGAATGTATGCTCAATAGACCTTTTTGAGACAAGCAACACATCCTGGCAAAGGAAGATATTTGGCGCAAGATAAAGGATTTCTACTCTTTCGTCTGTCCTGTTTATGAATCCTTCCGATTAGCCTCAGAAAAAGAAATCCAGATGCAGCCTCAAAACATCTAGCCAAACTATACTAACACTCATTATACAGGTTCGCCAGCAGTTGTGATAAGGCTGAAACATGGCATTACTTTTGGCCCATGTTAGTAAGTGCACTGTGCTCCCAGACACCGTGCAACGAACGTGCAGGACTGTAAAGGAATTTACTTATGGTTCAAGTAAAACACAAATTTATGAAATGGGAGGATACACTCCAAGCCAATAGATCCAACGTTGATAAAAAATAAATATATATATAACTCTTCCATTAAACATGAAGTCCACTTTTGCACGCAGAGGGTTCATGGGAAGGCCTCTTGATCATGCCACTCTGTATTCTTCCTGCATATTGGAAGCTGGAGGAAGCTTCATGCTGGGAGATGAAGAGACTGAAACTAGTAAGAAGAAATATATGAGAAGTGACATCACTGGCGTGTAACTGAATTAGCAAGACATCCCCGTTCATTTAATGGGATTCGATTAAGATGAGGAAGTGGAGTTCAAGTGCTTAGTTGCGGAGCAGACGAGCAGCGCGAACAATAATGCGATCCCGTGGCCTGAAGGAGGCGGCCTGTGAAAGTGATGGATGTCTGCCGCTCAACTTTGGCCGGAGGGATTTTTAGGGGATCAGAGACAACTCATTTTCTCTCGTGTGATAGCAAATGGGAAAGAAAGCAAATCCCCAAGACTTAAAAGGAATGTTGAGTTTTTTGCCACGACTTGTTTTTCCTCAAGCCACAAGTAGGACGCTTTGTAAAATCCTGAAGCAAGATGTTATTTGAAGTTGCTCGGTTTTAATATCCCAAGGGGCGTTCCTTCAGCTGTAAATACACTGCTGCTGGAAGGTACGCAATGTACATTATCATCCGGTTGGAATTAATGAAATGGCGGTCGTTTTTTTATGTGTTGAAAAGACCCAGCGGTCATACAATAAAAACAGTGTAGGAAAAAGTTGAAATGCGTGTAAGGCAATTACTGTGAGGTAACAAAATGCACCCACTTGGTGAATAGTCTGAAGGAAAAATAATATGTCAACGCGAATGCAAAGTATTTGCCATCACTGTATAAGGCATTCGAGCCGCAGCTCGAGTTGTGATTAAAATCTGACATTCGCTTAACGCATACCTTGCATGCAGGGTTGCAGAGCAGCAATGGCCGTAATGCAGGCTCCTTTAAAATACATTGCAGAAAAGAAAAATTGGAGAAGTAAAACTGCACGACACAATGCATGAGATGGGCGGGAAAGGTGTTGCGGGGGGGAAGGGCATCTAAATAGAGGAGAGGAGAGAAAGAAGACAAGAGTTCCTTTTTCTCATTGTAAAGTCCAGATGCACATAGATAGACAATGCTTCGCTTTTAGTATTCATAATTAACAACACAATGAAGGAAAGGAAATGTGGCATTTGCAAGCACTAGGACCTTTGCCACAGCAGCGGATCCAGGGATGTTGCTACAGTTGCAGTAAGTATATGTCCCGGACCCTAACTGGCTGCGCTGCCACCTTTAGGGTCGCACCTGTCAATGGGCAGATGGCGCCGGGCCATACCTTTTGCTGGACGCGATGCGGGGAGGGGTGGTCAGTTCCTTTGAGCTTGTGTGCACGGTCTACGTGGGAACTGGCCACACCCATTACTTAGCAAGTGGGGAGTAGGGGTGATGGTGGGTATTTCGAGACTGACTATATGCGTTGCAAGGCCAAATCCCGCCCGAGGTATGCGAGGACTGGCCTGAAGTGCTACTGGGCCTGTGAGGTATAGTAATATATGTCACGGGGCCATGTGGCGACTGTTTAAACTGCAGTGTGTCTCTAAAACACAACATAAAGAACACATCTACTTAGTACTATATTAAAAAAAAATACTTGTGGAAAAACACAGGCAACAGAAGTGGAAAAACGTATAAGGAGTAGTTAAATTACAAAGGTCTACACATGCGTGCAATCAAACAAGGAGCTTTGTTGAACACGCATTCTACAAACATTGGGTTCGGTTACTCAAAATCATGAAG
This sequence comes from Ambystoma mexicanum, assembly GCF_040938575.1. NCBI lineage: Eukaryota > Metazoa > Chordata > Amphibia > Caudata > Ambystomatidae > Ambystoma > Ambystoma mexicanum. Next base: position 800,370,673 of record NC_090933.1, read on the forward strand.
GTGAGATGAGAGAATCCCCATGACCTTTAACCCCTGAGGATGTTACTGGAAGCAGAATCGAACGAGCTTTGACCATAATCATATCACAAGAAGTGACATCACACAGCCTTTGACCTGGATTAAATTACTAAAAGAGGCTAAAAAAACAATTACAGTAAATGTACCACAATGCAATAATATCCCAGAAGCAGATAAAAGGCAGGAAAAAGAGCAACACCTAGGATTGTAGTAGAGATTGTTGCAAACCCTATGAATCTCCGAAATTGACATTCGAGAATGCAAAATGCTTTGTACAATCTGATGCCATCGACTGAGAGGCCCAGTATGCTGGGATCAATGTCTGAGAGAACTGATCACTGCTGTTCCATTACTCCGGACAATCCCGATGGCCAACACCCGGACCAGTGTAATATATAGCTGCCCCCTGCTTATGCCGCATTCCCTGACCCTGCCACCCCACTACACTCTGTGACGCCTTGCTTCCCCAGACACGCACTTCTTTTACGGACACTGTCGATATTTGGCACGAGTGTTCGTAAATGTTTTTTCTGTCAAAATAATGCACATTTGTGACTCAGATAGGGGAGCAAACGCCAGTAACCCCCCAATAGACAACCTTCTTGCTTGGAAGACTATTTAGCCCAAGCAAACACAGCCAAACACAGTGAACACACTTGTTTCCACAGTAAAATCATTTTTTACCTAACTCACAGGGAAACATTACCTCTCTGTGTGACTTTACTTGACAATAACCCAGGCAATTTCCATTCCGACATCCTCATCGCTCTATCCCAGAGTAGCCATTGAGTGGAGGCTACAGCACACAATAAAACAGCATGCAGATTAGATTACTGCACGGATAGCAGCGTGTGTACAGCTCTTGCAGGCATTCTCCTGCAGCCGCCTGTGGGATGTTATCATGCTTTTCTCTCCACGACGACTTTGTGCATGTTATGTCGGAAGCTAGAAAACAGCTTTCATGTTCTCCTTTGCCTCACAGTTTCACTGACGCTTAAATTGCTAAATGTGGTTCCATGAAAAGGTATGTTTTGTTGTCATTGAAACAACAGGTGGCACTGTTAAGTCAATCACTGATTCATTAGGTGCATCCGAGACTGATCACGGTTCATCATTTTGCAGTGTTTCTTTAGAGGCATTCTTTGAGTACCTCCTGTTATTACCAATGAGAATTACCACATGCAGTAATCTGTTGGTCTCTGTGGCATTATGGGCCTGATTTACAAAAAAAATGTTAAGTCAGTGCAAGTTAGTTAGCCTGAGCGCGAACATTGCGGCCCCAAATATACAACGCTGGGAGCAGATTAATGGAATTTAATGTGCACAGAAACCAGCAGCGCAAAGAAACATGAGTAGTGCCCACCAGCCCCCCAACACGCCCCAGAGCAAAATAAATCCCCAATCACCAGTACTTCCACTCCTCTTCTGCGACCGACAAGTCCCCATTCCAGTGCCTCTGCTAATCTGCACCCCAACAGTCTACATTAAGGCAGCACCCACAAGTTCTCCATCATCCCAGTACCTCTACTAATTTTCACCCCAACACCCTAAAATAAGGCAGCACCCACAAGGCAGAGGCATCGGCAAAGATGGGTATTTCTGCAACAGAGGGCACAGATGGGACGGGAGGATGTGCTGACCCCTCCAAGGTGGACTGCTCAGGCTCCTGTCTCAGGGCCAGGTGTGCAGACTGCACATCCCCCTCGTTGCCTTGACACCGTGGGCATGCCTGCAATGACCTTCTCTGTCACACTCCGCTTCAAATCTCACCTGTTTATCCTTTGGAGTCTTGTTCTTCGGAGGTCTTTCCTTCTTTCTGGTGGTTCGGAACTTGTAGAGATACGGCGAGTGTCCTCTGTCGCCAGTGTGCAGGGAGGGTACCAGCCTCGGAGGGATGCAGGCGTTCAGTATTCCAGGGAGGATCAGGTAAGTATAGATCTGAGTCCGGGAAGGGTTTGGGAACCAGGAAGGAATCGGAAAGCTCGCACCGTGCCGAAGGCATAATACAAGTGCAGTATGGATCCGGGCTAATGGCCAGAGGAGAAGGCGATATGAACAATTCCACAAGTAGTAAGCACGGGCAGAACCGAATATTACCAGGGAGAAATTGGGAACCGCAAAACAAGGGGGTAGCACGGGAGTAGAGGGAAGTTAGACACACACTTGCCGGAACTACTGAAAGGTAGCGTTGAGATGGGCAGGGTCGCAAGGGCGCATCTGTTTTCTAGGAAGTGACAGGTCAGTTGAAACACTAGACAGGGAACTTCGTAATGGCGTCGGCCATGTTGGGAGTATACTAGTGAAGTGGGAGAATGGAAGACCAGGCTCCCGCCCTTCCCCTCTCGCGCTTGGCCTAGAGGATCACGGCCCAGACACCCGCCACGAGAAGAGTTTGCCTATCTACCGGACGACCAAATACCCTGGTACAGGAACATACGGATGTGTCCATCTGCCTGCCCAGCAGCCCGCCCTGTCTATGCCGACACCTGCGGCACGGATCAACTCGACTAAACCTACACGTCGTTAGAGATGCCATGACGACCTAGCCAACGGTCAGCACACCTGTGCAAATATACACACCGGACACTCCCGCACCAATCTACACGAAGAATATACTCAGTGCTATGACGTAGGCGACAGACATACTCACGGACGTGCATCTTTATTATTTTCCACATAGGCTCTCAAAATGCAGAAACGCAAGACGCATCATGAACTTATATAAAAAGGCTTGCTCACGCTTCTTTCAAGAGCCATGTACCATAATGAAGACTGTAACGGGGACACGATACTGAGGATAAAGCAATATGATACCGTAACCTAAAGCACCCTGCATCAAACGGTTCCACCTATGCACCAGGCCCAAGTAGGCCGCAGGCAAAATCCTCCATGAACACTGAATGAGCAAGAACTGGGTTGCTGACCCTGCAAAATAAGCCCGGCGAAGGCACCCCGCCAAGGGCACGATGTTGCAATCTTGCACGCTGCAAGCCAACGCCAAGGTCGCACCTGCAAGATAACCCAGGAACACAGTAGGAAAAACAATATTAATTGTGTTGAATTTTGCCTCAAACACGGTCCCACCTCACGTGACAAAGCCAAACCTGACAAGATGCCAAGCCCAGAAGGAAGGAGACGCCTGAATCCCACGTTTCAAGACACAGGCAGATACAATTAAAGACTCATTGAACATCTGCAGCAGTGGGAGTATTCGACCTCCCAACATATGAATAAATCCTCACATTGTTTACACCTACCCATATTAAAACATTGTTGCAAATGACAGGTGCACCGCGAGCTGGGAACAGCGATAGTCCCAGACTGGGAGGCTCGCGAGCGGACCAATTAGAACATGGGGTTCTTATCACTGACGCCATTCACATTGTCCAATCCTCATAGGTCTTCATGTAACAATTTTCATGTATCAAATTGAAGGGACAGCCCAGGTATACCACCTGACTAACCCTCAGCCACTAACACTGTTCTCTATATGTGCGCTATACTAACCCTACCACTCGAGTAACCAATCCAGAGTGGAAATAGGTTTTTTATTAAACTTTGTAAAATGACGCAAGTAGCGCGTCACACTAAGGTAAAAAGGGCCTGCGAGCCCCACGATTGTGTGTGTGTCAGGACGGACGCGTACGCTCCTTGACCCATCCCTGCCGTTTTGTCTAATAAACAGCAGAGTCACCTTGCTTCTTGCGTGTGTCTCATACTCTATCTCTTTTGGGATATACGGGAGGAGTTGGGGCCTCCCTGCCCGGAGGTCTGCGGACGGCCCGGCCGACCCCGGCAGAATTTCCCCCCCGACAAGTTGGAGGCACTGCTGAGATCTGTTTAGGATCTGCTTTTTATTTTTACTTTTTCCAGGTAATCGCGTTGCGAGGAGGCCCGGCGGCGCGGCCCCCTCTGCCGTTGCCCCCTTCTCAGGACTACAGGACCATCGCGGAGCTGCGAGAAGACCGGACAGCGCAATCCGGATATTGGCCCTCGGGAGCCGGTTGAGAAGTATCCCGCCCGCGGTTGGCGAGTGTCCAGACGTGGTCCAGACGAGGGGCCCCGCATCAAGAGAACTTGGTGAGCATGCCACGCACAACAAGCAATGTGAAATTGTGAGGGAGGGGGGAGGAATTAAATACGGGAGGTGGGAGGTGTTGCACAGGTGCGCGGCGAAGGTTTGGCAATTTAGTGTTGGCAATGGAATGAATGGTAGCCGAACGAGTGCGAGAGCAGTCGGCTACGTTACGCGAGAGAGGGAGGTTGAGTACGAAAACATCACGTGCGGCCGCTCGTAGACACTGATTGGCCTAGGTCGCGACTACGTGTAAGGGTGTGTGTGTGTGGTTTCCTACGATTTGGCATTTATTGATCAATGAGTAGATGAGGATCCCTATTGTTCGAGCAAGAAACTCGATAGGTAGATGACGTTTCCCTGTAGGCGGTAGCTAGTTAGTTGCCCAATACGGAAGATAATTGGCTGGTTAAGCCCTCCTGTCGAGGGGCGTATCACACGCGAGGCGACGCAGCGTGCGCAGTCCGATTATATTATTGATTACCTTGTTCCAGGAGTGACAGGAAGAAAGCTGTGAGGTTAACGGGGGTAGATTGCAAGTGTATTTTGAACTTAAAGAATATATGAAGAACTTACCAGTAGCTCGAAGAGATCGGTGACGTCACCAGTATGGCTTTCATAGGATACCCCGAGCACAAAGCATCTTTCTTTCTGAGAGTGGTGGGGAAGAGAACTGTGGTAAGGGAGTGGAAACGGAGATAAACGGTAATGAGTTGATCGGGGAAAGGTGAAACGGGGGACGTGGCTGCGCACGGAGAATGCCGGCCACGGCAAGTGTAGAAGAAGGAGGAGGAGCAAGTAAAAATAGGACGACTGTATAAGAACGTCATAAGGGGTACGCAGCCGCAGGGGGCTACGTGCGCCTCGGCCGCAGGGGGCCGTAAGGGTGTCGTGTAAAGAAAGAAAGACAGAAGAAAATATACAAATGTAAAATACTATATTTTTATAATTTTCCTTAGCGGACTATCGCAAGTCCCCAACCTTACGGGGCCAGGTAACGATATAAGGCTGTATATTGCAAACTGCTAGTGAGATAACCGCTACCAGATAGGGGAAGGGTAACAAGTGGAGCGCTACTATGTCATACGGGACAGGATCGGGAGGGCGGGGGAACACCCTCACTACCCCACTACAACACATATGTACAACACTGTCACCCCATAGGGAGAAACTGATTAAGTATAGCATAGAATGGACCCAGGGGACGGATAACAAAATGATAACACCGTGGCCGCCTAATGGTAGCTTCGATCTGTATGCCCAACATTCACTATTAAACCATCTGCGCAATACATACAAAGGGAAGAAGTTGGCAAACCACGTGGAGGTGTTTAACTTATGGAGGATGTTCCAGGGGTCCCGACCAGGACCAAATGGAATGTTCACTGTGGGGGAAATACCGGAAGAAAAAGAGATTAAGGAGGAAGGAGAGGATGGGAAAAAGGGGAGTGAAGACCCAAAGAACACGGGGAACGGACAAGAGGGAGGAGAAAAGAATAATACATCAGATGAAATAAAAAAGGAACAGAGCAACGATATACCCCTAGTAAAGGGAGTGAAAACAGAGGGAGGGGGGTTGTACCCTTTAAGGGAGTTAGGAGAGATAGGAAGAGGTCAGCTAAGGGCGGCTGAGGGGTACTCAAACCCGGCATACAGCCCTCCACCATATGTGGCTCATAGGAAGATGCCAGCAGGGGAGGGGAAGACTGGAGAAGAACACTGTGGAAGTAGGAAATGATGAGTGGGTAGCTGCACAGATATTATTAAAACTACGAGGTTCCTTAACAGGAGAAGAGAAGGAGGTAGTAAGGAAAACAGACGAGGATAATACCAGGGAGAGTGAAATGAGGGGGGAAGAGCTGTTACGACAAAAGGAAGAGATTTTGGAGGAACGACTAGCAGAATTAAGGGATGAGCAGAATTAATTGATCAAACAGCTTGAGAGGGAGGAAAGAGAGAGAGCGAGGAAAAGGAAAGAAGGTAAGAACGAATTGGAAAAAATAAGGGAACGAACTGAGGAGCAAAGGAGAGAAGCTGAAAGGGTAAAAACAGCAGCAGAAAGGGTATCAAGAGCAGTGCTGCGAGAAAAGAAAAGGGAAGAAGAAGAGAAAGAAAGAGAAATGGCAATGTGGAAGAGGAGATTACTATCAGAAACGACTAAGAAATACGAAGAAGGGAGGGTGATAGAGAGTATATTAGAAAGGGAAAGGGTGAAACGGGAAAGGAAGAAAGAGGATGAAAGAATACTGGAAGAGATGAGTAGTGAAGTAATGGAGGAATTAAAAAGGAAAAGGGAGGAAAATGGTAGGGAGATGGAGGAGAGAAATGAAGGAGAAAGAGAAGATAGGAGAAGGGAGAGTGAAGTATGGGGGGATGTATATAGAGACACAGAAGTAGCAACAACATCAGCGCAAAGGGGAGTGGTTGATAAAGGAGAAAAAGGAGAACTGGACCTAATAGACTTACAAACAGTAACAATCAAGGGGAAAAAGACCGAGTGGGGGGTGCCGTTTATGACTGACTTTTGTAGTGAAGAAGAAGAAGAAGGAGTGGAGAAGGAAGGAAGAAACAGTGAAAGGGAAAGCCTAGATAAACTATACATCACCCGGACCAACACGGACTCACCATGGATCCGTAGAAGAAAGGATGAGCTGGAGAAAAGTGAGGAGGGAGAGCAAGGAATAGCGGAAAGACAGTCACATGAGGCCGCACCGTCCCCATCACGCCCTCTCCCATCACACCCTACATGCTCATCCACCTCACGCTCGTTACGCACAATAAAACTTGCGCCCTTCACAGACGAACTGACACCCTATGCATGTCGGCTTAGGGACCTCCCTAGACGCAGGCAGGAAAGGCGAATACACATGCCCACATTAAATGCAGGAAGTGATGGAAGAAGGGGAAAAGATGGAGAAGAAAGAGTCACGAGCAGGGGAAATACGGATGAAATTGACGATGTAGAAGAAAGGGAAGAGGAGGAAGGGTGTGAGGACTCGATCTTATGGAACACAAAGGGTAAAACGAGACATAACTTAATGCCACTTCTGGAGAGAGGAGGGGTTAGACCACAGTATGTCCCTTGGAAGCATACAGACAAAGAAAATATAAAATGCAGGCTCCCATCATTAAGTGGAGGTGCGGGTAAGTGGATATATGAAATGGAAAAACACACCGCAGGACAGAAACTGGCAGTAGGAGATGTAAAGGGCCTTCTAATATCGATATTAGGGGATGCAGCGGATGACATTTGGAAGAGAGCGGGATTCCCTGGGGTAACAATAACAAACACATCGCATGATGGGGCACCATTCGCAAACTGCAGACATGCACTATGGCAGGCACTGAGGGTACAGTACCCAGACACATCAGACATAGGAGCAATTACCTCCCGCAAGATGCGTGAGAACGAAGATCCTGTTGATTATATCCAGGAAATCCAAGAGAAGTGGCGCATGGAAACTAGAGAACAATGGGACAAAACACCAGCAATATTTTATCATATACTAGTACAAGGGCTCCCAGAAGGAGTTCAGAAACAACTAAAGAAAGTAGTGGGAATGGAAGCAAAAGCATGGCCAGAAATACAACTGACTATAGTGCATCATTGCAGGACATGGCAAGGAAAAATGAAACAAAAGGAACAGGACAGGAAAACGGAAGAGGCTAAACTAGTACAGAAAAAGCTTACTAAATACACAATGGAAGGGGCACTAATAACTACGCCTACAACAATGACCCAAAGCCCCACACAAGTAGTGGCTGCAGAAGATTCCTCCCAAATACCACCTTCACAGACTATAACACAACAGGTGCCGCCACTCCAACCATACACGACCAACATGGGAAGAGGATACCCAATGCCAGGAGCTGGGTATTATAATTATAACAGGGGGAGAGGAGGAATTATGAGAGGGAGAGGATACAGATATAACACCCAACAGCAGGTGGGAGGACTTAGAAATTCCTACCCCACAGGGCAACCAGTATACCAGGACAACACAGGGAGCTTTCCATGGCAGAGTAGGGAACCACCAGTGTGTTGGAGTTGTGGATTATTAGGGCACATGTCACGCACGTATAGAGTTAGACCAGGAACACCATCATGGAGTGAACACGGACAACCAAGGCCCTCACAGGAACAGCAGGGCATACAGCAGCAGCAGACGTTGCAACAGGGACATGAACAGCAACAACTAATAACACAACAACAGCCACAGACATATTCACTGCCACAACAACAGGTAGCGACAACACAACAACCCCAAGCACAACAAACACAACTGGGTAGGGTGACGGTCTTGGGACACAACCCTTACACAGGAACTGGCCAATCGTTGTACCCTCAATAGGACAGCCCACAGACTGCCTTGGTGTGTCCCATCCTGTCAGTAACACCTAATAGTGCGGAGGAACCACGCATAGAGGTAACGATAGGTGACAAAAAATTATCATTCCTTGTTGACACCGGAGCGACCCGGTCTTGCATAAGGGAAGGTAAATTTAAGATGTCAGGCGAAGCCATGAACACCCAAGGATTCTCTGGGGCTAGAGGGTTGGTTCCTTTTACTGATAACATTCCCTTATCTATTGGAGATTATGACCTGTCAGTTCCACTTCTATATTATAGTGCCTCACCAGTAAATATACTGGGGAGAGACATAATGAACAGGTTGAATATGACGATCTCCTTTACTGAGGACGGCATAATTTTCTCTACTCCAGGGATTAACATGCTCACAGCACGACAGATTATGCAAGCATATTGCGGACAGACAGCGATTAGGGCGGAGCCAGTAGATGGCGAACTATTCCAGTACGGGACAGATATGGCATTTGCATGGATGCCAGGGATAGAAGGAAAAATCTGGAGGAGGCCAGCAGCCTATCTGTTCAGACCAGAAACACCTGTTAATGAACCAGAAGGAAAGGTGGTTCCAGTGGACATTGAGAGCATTATAGCAACAGCTGATTACATTGCTGCACATGCCCAAGACAGAGAAGGAAGAGCATGGAGGGCAGTGATAGCACTAGCAGAAGGATGTAGGCTCACCCAGGTGTCAGATGAGGAGCTGTTCTCAGAAGAAAAGGAGGAAGGTGAAATGGTGTTTATGATGAGTGTGGAAATATGGCTAAGAGTGGCGTACAAACAAGTAGCACAGAAAATTGCAATGGCACTTGAGGCACCCGCATGCACCCCAGTCCCCTTCTTTAAGGAGGATATGTCAAAGGTACCCACATCATTGTGGACTACTAGCCCCTATGACATGGGGTGCATAAAAAGCATAGGGGGAGTAAGGATAAAATTGAAAAAAGGTGCAATACTCCCCAGAGTGAAACAGTACCCACTATCAAAAGAGGCAGATGAGGGCATATATGAAACCATAACGGCCCTTATAAATAATGGCATATTGGTCCCCTCAGAATCACCATGTAACACGGCTGTATACCCAGTGCGCAAGGCTAAAGGGGGGTCTTGGCGCTTCATACAGGATCTCAGGCCCATGAACAACATAGTAGAAGCAGAATATCCCATAGCAGCAAACCCGGCCACAATATTGTGTGGCATTCCAGCAGAAGCATCACGATTTACAGTGATCGACCTTAAACATGCTTTTTTCTCAATACCATTACACCCAGACTCACAAGATCTGACAAGCTTCACTTACAGAAACACAAAGTGGAAGCACACCAGATTGCCACAAGGGTATTGCGAATCACCCTCAATTTTCAACAGAGTAATACAGATGGATTTGGGTAACATTGAAGTGGAAAGCACAGTGTTGCAGTATGTGGATGACATAAAAATTTGCAGTACAAACGAAAGAACATGCAGAGAGGACTCCTTAAAGATGTTGACAATACTGGCTGAGAAAGGTTACAAGGTAGACATGGAAAAGCTACAGTACTGTCAAGAACAGGTACTTTACATTGGTCAGCTTATATCTCAACATGGAAGAAAGATTGCACCACAAAGAGCACAGGCCATTTCAAACACTCCAATGCCACAAACAGTGAGGGAACTGCAGCAGTTCCTGGGGCTGTGTAACTACTGTAGAGCATGGGTATTTGATTACAGTTCATACATAGGACCCCTGCTTGAGGCGTTAAGGGAAGCTAATAAGGGGGAGAAAAAGCTGGGGTGGACGATGGAAATGAAAGAGGCTTTTGATGAATTGAAAGATGCGATATCAACTGCTCCGGTACTGGCATCCCCAGACTATGAGCGACAATTTTTTATATTTTCACATTGCGACTCAGCAGTAATGAAAGCAGTATTGGCTCAAAAAACAAGTATGGGCTACAAACCAGTAGCATTTTACAGTGGCCACTTAGATCCTGTGATGTTGGGTCATTTCCCTTGCGAACAAGGTCTTGCCGCAGCTGCTTTTGCGGTAGAAAAAGCATCAGCAATAACCATGGGGTGCCCAACTACACTGTTTGTGGAACATGCACTATTTGCAATATTGAATAAACCTAAGTCCACCCTAACCACGCAGAGGGCATCAGGTTATGAGATCGTCCTATCCAGAGCTGAACGATCAATTGTTAGATGTAGCACGGTCAACCCTGCAAGGTTCCTGGCAGAAGTACTTGAGGAAGGAGATTATGCCCACGATTGTACGCAAGTAACTGAAATGTACTCATGTACTAGAAAGGTTGAAGAAAACGCACTAGAGGGAGGTGAGCTCCTGTTCATTGATGGGTCATCAACTATCGACCAAAGGGATGGTATAAGGAGGACTGGGGCAGCAGTGGTAAAAATGATGGAGGTACTGGTGTGTGTGGCCATGAAATGTGTACAATTACCACAGCATTACTCCGCTCAAGCAGCGGAATTATTTGCACTGATCTTGGCGTTGAAGGAAAGCTTTGACAAACGAGTGACCATATACTCCGACAGCGTGTATGTTACATCCACTGTCCACTCAGGGCTGTCGAAATGGAGAAGAAGAGGGTTTAGGAGAGCTGATGGCACTCCAGTGCAACATGCCCTCCTATTGGCTGAACTAATTGAAGCAATAAATGACCCCCAGGAATTAGCTCTAGTAAAATGCACCGCACACACCAATGGTGAAGACCACATCTCAAAAGGGAATGCAGCAGCAGACGCACATGCGAAGTATGCTGCATACTTTGGTGTGATATGGAACCCCCCAGAGTCACAGAGAGGGAGAGGGAGGGGAATGGCTAAGGAGATGTTGATAAGAGAAGGGTACACCCATCTCCCAGCCACACAGATTATGGAGCTACAAGCGGCTGCACCAACGGCCGAAAAAGAAATATGGGTAAAAAGAGGATGCACAATGTCACCAACCGATGCACTATGGCGCCAGGGTGACACTGGAAAGGTTGTAATACCATTGGCACTTTTGAACACCGCCCTGAGCCAACTACATTACCCCGCCCACACAGGCAAGGAAGTAATTGCAGCACGGATTAGGGAAGACTGGTTCTGCCCCGAGTTAAATTCTCATGTGTCAAATTTTATCAGCAATTTTCTCACCTGTCAACAGTTTACGGCCAGCCACACTCTGAAGGTGATAAGAGGTACTATACCCCGGCCAGAGGGACCTTTCCGGCATCTCCATATTGACTATGTTGATATGATCAACGTATGTCAAGGAAATAGGTATATGATTGTAGTAGTATGCCCATTCTCGAGGTGGATTGAAGCAGGGCCCTGTTCACACCCAGATGCATTTAGAGCAGCTAAATTCCTAGTGAGGGAGGTCTTCCCCAGGTGGGGAGTGTGTGAGGTACTGAGGTCAGACAATGGCCCACATTTCGCAAACGAAATGTTCCAGCACATTACATCGTTGCTGAACATCAAGCATAAATTTGCATGTGCATACCACCCACAGGCCAACGGTATATGCGAACGCCGGAATGGCCTATTAAAGGAGGCAATTGCAAAGATACAGCAAAACAACAAAGAAGAGTTGGTTATATTGCCTTCCATTAGCCCTATTTGAGCTAAGGAATAGACCAGGGTCCGACCACCACCTCACCCATCACGAGGTGGTTACCGGACGTCAAATGCGCCTTCCCCTAACGCCAACATCAAGAGCATTTACCGACCACGAGAGTACTGCGAGTGTTCTTGGTGATGAAATGTAACAATATGTGTCTTCTTTGATTACTAGTGTAGTGTTTGTGTCTCAACAGCTCGAGCGCACGCGGGGCGGGTCTAACAGCAATCAACAAGAAGACGTGGATAAAGAATTGGAAAAGGAAAGAGTGTGTAAAGTTGCTAAAGGTGACCACGTACTACTTCGCAATTTCAACAGGAAGTGGAACAGTCCACGATTCACTGGCCCCCATCTGGTAGAGGAGGTATCAACGAGAGCAGTAAAGCTACAGGACAAGCGTGCCTGGAACCACCTATACGACGTAAAGATCTACAAACTCCAGACCCGCCCCAGCGCCACCGACAGGGCCACTGGAAGAACAACGACAGCGTCACCAACGGAGGAAGAGACTTCAACCACAACTAACGGCCTAAGTGTCCCTATACCCTGCCACCCCCCAGATTCCCCAGAGACAACTATTAGAAAACAGAGGGGTGATCCCCATACCGCCCACCCCATGGTTACACGATCAAAGGATAAAGAGACTTCTGCCAGCTGAACCCCAAACCCCCTGCCCACTGTAGTAACAATTGAACTGAAGGACACTATTTTTGCACATATACACATGTAAACACCTGAATGTTCTCTTTCTTTTCTCTCGCACATGCAGGTAAAGCGTATTATTGTACTGTTAAGAAAGTAGATAACTAACTAATTCACTGCCCAGGAGTAGATGGTACCCTCAGACGATAATTACCTGGAAGAATTGTCACACCAATTTGTATATGAAATAAAACGGCCAACGTACCTGAAAGGAAGGAGGGTACGTGTCTACTACACAGCATTCCTCTTGGCCATAGAACATTCAATGCCCCACCTCCAACCATACTTGCCTGCCCTAAGAGATAGATCGCTTAGATTGGCGTGGGAACAGCTCTTCGCCTGGGCACTGAATGACTACTTGATAGGGAGAGCTTAATAACAATAACTAACCTTAATAACGAGCATATTAAGAATTTTCAGGCGGGCAACTGTAACGTCGCAAGAATAAGCTGCCGGACTGCAGCAAGGTAAGAGCAAAATGCCGGTGAAATTAGCATTTGTAATAAAATTGATAGGGATTTTAATGATCACCGGGTTCTTGGCTGCCTCTGTATGGCAGTACAGCTATGCTATTGATATTATTGCTGTACCCAAACCTAATATACCCCCACCCCCAGCTGCAACAGGTGTTACGTCAGGTGGTACTAGTAAAACCCTGCACCAGGAAAATAGAGTTAAATGCAGCACATACTCAGATAACAAAGGCATTGACAACTATGTACAAGATTCAGCACACGTCTCTAACAACATGTGGTACCAACACATGACCAAAATAGGCAAGCAGACAACAGAAGACAGCTGCTAAGTTTGCTCATTGATCCCATACGCCATGAGCGCTTCTCGAACATTTGTTGCCACGGAGATAGATGGAAAAATAGCACGATGTATAATATACCTGGCACTGTTCCAGACGAAAGGAAGATTTCAAGGGACAATGGTGCAACTGGTGTGGAAAACACGAGATACATATCCATATGAAAATAACTTCCTCAAGACTTATTTGAGTTACCACAAGAGCAGTTTACATGCTGAAGGATTCAGATACATAACAAGTGGTCCTGAAAAAGGAGAAACAAAGAAAGTAACACTGCAGTACCTACCATGTGATTGGTACGCCACTGAAGTCCCTGGTAAAAACGGATGTTGGGAAAGACCACTGATTACAATAACAGGGAAGGTGTACATGAACAACAAATGGGACATAGGAGTGGTTGGCAGCAACATGGTAACAAGAGAAAATATTTCAACTATTGATGGACATAACCATAGATGTTGGATGACTTGGATCAAGTACGTACCCATGCTCACGTGGATGGAGAAGGATGAAGACCCAATAACAATACTGCCTTTAACTGCGCCTAAGGTATGCTACCAACATAAAGGAGAGGTGGATGTAGGATACAATACCAACTGTGAAAGCGTGATGGAGTTACCTGAGGGGGGAGCAGGAACAGCAGTAGTAATGGATCATTACTGGGCCTGTGGAGACAAGGCGTATCACACACTGCCCCCTTTGTGGAATGGTGTATGCACTATAGTACACGTTAATGTACCATCACTAGTGGTACCCCAGAAGCATGTGAATATGGCGAATTTCCCCAAGATGGATGAAGGAAACAAAAGGAAGAAGAGATCTGCACAGCCTCGGAAAGGATCAGAGAACAGACGCAACGGCAACGACACTGTCCTCAACAGAAGGAAAAGACAAGGAGAACCTCTGACAGGAAATTACCTGTGGGGAAGGTCGGAAACAGCACTGACCTCAATACCGCCGGAACACAGACTATTCAGCAGAGCAGCTATGTTCTTCTCCTCAATAATACATCCTGGACTGCAGGCTTACGCAAATGCAAAATGGCTCCAGATAACTAGGTGGGAACTAATGATGACAATCAACTCTACAGTAAATGGATTCAATGCAATAAAAGAGGAATTGCGAGCAGTAAGAATGGTTGCACTACAAAACAGATATGTACTGGACCTCCTCACAGCAATGGAAGGAGGAGTTTGCGCAAAGATAGGACAATCATGTTGCACATTCATTCCTGCTAACGATGCTGACAATGGTACACTCACGGAAGCTGTATCACAATTGGCCCAGATGCACTCAAAAATGATGGATGAAAGTAAAGGTGTGAAAAAGGATGAGAGCTGGTTTTCAATATTATGGTCATGGATGCCATCGTGGCTGTCAGATGGACTGAAGATTATAGTTGGATGCACTATTCTGGCTGGAGCTACAATGATCATAATAAGATTTTGGAAAGCCCGAAAGGCACGCACCACAGATGAGATGATCGAAATGGTTGGTATACACCTCTTGATGCCAACAGATGACGGCCAACACACAGGCACAATAATAAAATAGAGAGAGAAGTGCGCAATCAGATCATCACCAATCACCTGGACCCACCATCTGTGAAGCTCGAGAACCCAAGAAACCCCAGGAGCTACATAGGGAAATGGGTATACTGTACTCCTGGAGGAACCTGTGAATATATGTATTGGTCATTTGAAGACCATGTCAACCACTATGGACATTTAGGAGGAATAACTAAGATATGGAGAGTAAGAGGAGATAACGAAAAGGATATGTTTGTGGTCGACAAGTCGACCAGAGGGGGGACTGAAGTGGGAGAATGGAAGACCAGGCTCCCGCCCTTCCCCTCTCGCGCTTGGCCTAGAGGATCACGGCCCAGACACTCGCCACGAGAAGAGTTTGCCTATCTACCGACGACCAAATACCCTGGTACAGGAACATACGGATGTGTCCATCTGCCTGCCCAGCAGCCCGCCCTGTCCATGCCGACACCTGCGGTACGGATCAACTCGACTAAACCTACACGTCGTTAGAGATGCCATGACGACCTAGCCAACGGTCAGCACACCTGTGCAAATATACACACCGGACACTCCCGCACCAATCTACACGAAGAATATACTCAGTGCTATGACGTAGGTGACAGACATACTCACGGACGTGCATCTTTATTATTTTCCACATAGGCTCTCAAAATGCAGAAACGCAAGACGCATCATGAATTTATATAAAAAGGCTTGCTCGCGCTTCTTTCAAGAGCCATGTACCATAATGAAGACTGTAACGGGGACACGGTACTGAGGATAAAGCAATATGATACCGTAACCTAAAGCACCCTGCATCAAACGGTTCCACCTATGCACCCGGCCCAAGTAGGCCGCAGGCAAAAGCCTCCATGAACACTGAATGAGCAAGAACTGGGTTGCTGACCCTGCAAAATAAGTCCGGCGAAGGCACCCCGCCAAGGGCACGATGTTGCAATCTTGCACGCTGCAAGCCAACGCCAAGGTCGCACCTGCAAGATAACCCAGGAACACAGTAGGAAAAACAATATTAATTGTGTTGAATTTTGCCTCAAACACGGTCCCACCTCACGTGACAAAGCCAAACCTGACAAGATGCCAAGCCCAGAAGGAAGGAGACGCCTGAATCCCACGTTTCAAGACACAGGCAGATGCAATTAAAGACTCATTGAACATCTGCAGCAGTGGGAGTATTCGACCTCCCAACATATGAATAAATCCTCACATTGTTTACACCTACCCATATTAAAACATTGTTGCAAATGACAGGTGCACCGCGAGCTGGGAACAGCGATAGTCCCAGACTGGGAGGCTCGCGAGCGGACCAATTAGAACATGGGGTTCTTATCACTGACGCCATTCACATTGTCCAATCCTCAGAGGTCTTCATGTAACAATTTTCATGTATCAAATTGAAGGGACAGCCCAGGTATACCACCTGACTAACCCTCAGCCACTAACACTGTTCTCTATATGTGCGCTATACTAACCCTACCACTCGAGTAACCAATCCAGAGTGGAAATAGGTTTTTTATTAAACTTTGTAAGATGACGCAAGTAGCGCGTCACACTAAGGTAAAAAGGGCCTGCGAGCCCCACGATTGTGTGTGTGTCAGGACGGACGCGTACGCTCCTTGACCCATCCCTGCCGTTTTGTCTAATAAACAGCAGAGTCACCTTGCTTCTTGCGTGTGTCTCATACTCTATCTCTTTTGGGATATACGGGAGGAGTTGGGGCCTCCCTGCCCGGAGGTCTGCGGACGGCCCGGCCGACCCCGGCAGAATTTCCCCCCCGACACTAGAAAGGATGTTGCAGTGTTTGATGGACCATGTAATCCAGAAGGGGCGGAAACTGTGAATTATGACAGCATGCCCCCTCTTAAACTGTGATCCACCAGGTTTACCTGGATGGGTTAGATGGAACCTCCGTAGCAAACAGAGGGCATTCATGTTGGACACAGGTTCCCATGTTTGTTCGCTAGGAGGATAGCCTTTCCATTCCACTAAGTATTGCAGTTGACTTCTTCTATATCTGGAATCGCATATCCTGGAAACTTCAAATTCAGTTTGATCATTGATGAGAATGGGGGTAGGTCGTAGAGCTGTCCTGGTGGTTTGAGAATAGGGTTTAAGCAAGGACGTGTGAAAAACAGGATGGATCTTCTTCCAGGATTCTGGTAATTGAAGTCTAAATGCCACAGGGTTAATTATCTCCTTAATCGCAAAGGGCCTGTAGAATCGTGGAGCCAGCTTGTTTGGTCGTAGGTGTCGAGGCAAAAGTCTAGAGGAAAGCCAGACCTTGTTGCCGATGGCGTACATAGGACCAGGTCTCCTCCTAGTATCAGTATATCGTTTAACATCCCTCCTGGCCTTTTCTAAATGTCCTTTCACGTCCTTGTGTACAGTGACCAAATGCTCTGTCCAGGAATCAACCGAAGGAACCGGGGTGGAGTGAGGCAGGAGTGTTGGCAGAACAGATGGATGGAATCCTTGACTGCAAAAGATAGGGCTTGTCTTAATGGCAGAGTGGTCAGAATCGTTGTATGCAAATTCAGCTACTGGAATCAAAACTGACCAATCATCCTGGACCTTGGAAGCAAAACATCGTAGGTATTGTTCTAGAGTCTGATTTACCCATTTGGTTATCCCGTTGGTCTGAGGATGGTATCCTGAAGACAAGGCACATTGAATACCCAACATTTGGCACAAGTACTTCCAAAACTGGGAAATGTATTGAGGTCCACGGTCTGAGATGATTTTGGAAGGAAGGCCATGTAGTCTAAAGATGTGATTCATGAAAATTCCTGCCATTTCTTGTGCCGATGGTAGCTTATCCAAGGGAATGAAATGGGCCATATGGGTAAACAGGTTGATGCTAACCATGATGGTTGTGAAGCCTTTGGAAGGAGGTAATTCTACAATGAAATCAGTGGCAATTATCTCCCAAGGTCAGTCCGGCAATGCAGGTTGATGAAGAAGACCAGCTGGTTTTCTATTGTTGCGCTTGTTCTGACTGCAGACAGCACAAGCTTGGATGTATGCCTTTATATCATCAGCCATTCTAGGCCACTAAATGTTTCTCTGGATGAGTCGAAGAGTAGCCATAATGCCCCAATGCCCGGAATGGAAGGTATCATGACAGAGGTTTTGTTAAACGGGATATCATATCGTGCCTCCTTTACTGTATATATTGGCCTAATCCCAGTCGCTCTGTGAAGAAATCCGTGTTTCGAAGTTCTGACCTTAGATCGATTTAGCCGCCATTTTAGGTTCCTCCACCATTTTGATTCTTACTCCAAAGTCACCCTCTGTTCTAAAATAGTGGACAGTGTTCTTCTGTTTGTAACATAGCCGTCTTGACCTCTACATGCAAGTTATTGCTCAAACTGCCCACAGGCCAAATGTTACGGTCATGTAATGAGACATTGTCCTTCGTTGACCTGTAGATCAAGGAATACCTGTGCCAACAATACTAATCCACAAGCATTTGCTATGCACAATGCTGTATAAATACTGAATGTGAACACTTGTTTGACTATATTGTATAAAACAAGTACGAAGGCTTAATGTTGAATCCAAAGACACACTGTTGCCATTGTGACCTATTTGTATATAAACTGGGAATAATCCATATGCATATAGATGAATAAATTAGAAGTGAACGCGGCATGAACCCCTAGCCCTAGGAATGATTAACCTATAGATGGGCTGGACATCATGTTAGAATTGTATAAAAGAGTGAATGTTCTGATGTACAGCCCCACTCACTTCTCGCACTAACGGGCTGGTATTCGCTGTGATGTACTGAGGGCCTGATAGCTATCTGATACTTTGTTCCTTTGAACACTGTTCAGTTATAGAATAAAGATCTGTGTATCTTTGTAAACCTGTGTTTGGTGTATTTCTTTTGGGGTACTCAGCCTCATTATTTCCTTTTGCTTTTACAGTTTGTTATCTTGGTTCCCAGGATTTGTGTAGGTATAACCAGACATTTGTCCTTGAAGAGGTAACCATCCTTGGCAATGAGAAACCATTTGTTAGTCTTGGTGTATTCCTTCCAGAGTTCAGAGACTGGGGTCTCAGTACAGATGCTATCCAATAGAGAGTTGGCCTGGGCTACAAACACAGATTCGGGAAACATCTTTGAAAAGGCACGGGCTTCATCAGGTTCGTAATCAGGATGTCTGGATAGGGCGTCAGCTAGTATGTTGGTTGCTCTGGGTACATGGTGGATGTGAAACTGGTATTGGATGAAAAAGAAGGCCCAACGAGCCTGACAACTGTTTCTACACTCCAGGGAATGAAGGACCTATAAAGTCCGATGATCAGTTCGAACTTGTATGGGAAATTTGGCACACAAGAGTAGATGATGCCACTCTGTAAAAGCCTGCCGGATGGCGAGAAATTCCTTCTCCAGTACCTAGTAATGTGTTACACTAGGATTCAAAGTTTGAGACAAATATGCAATCGGATGTTCTTCCTTGTCCTCTGATTCTTGTTTTAGGACTGCCCCTATGGCATAGTCCAAGGCGTCAGTTTCCACCAGCAAGGGTTTATTGATGTCAGTTGAGCAAGGATGGGTCTTTGAATAAATCTTTGTTTTAGTTCTTGAAAGGCGGTCTCTTGATCCATCGACAAGTTAAAGCGTATGTCTTTCTTCAATAATGCAACTATAGGTTGTACTATGGCAGAAAATGTAGGGATGAACTTCCTATAAAAATGTGCAAGTCCCAGGAAGGATTGTATCTGTTTTACTGATGTAGCGGCAGGCCACGAAAGGATAGAGTCAACCTTGGCAGGATCCATTTCTATTCCTTGAGGACTCAAAACAAATCCCAGATGATGAACAGTAGGGTTATGAAAAATACACTTCTCTGGATTGGCCAGCAGTTTATTCTCTCGCAAGCGTTGTAAGACCAGAGTCACGTGTTCTTGATGTAGTATGGGATCACTGGAATAAATCAACATCTCATCCAGATAAACAATAACAAAAAGGAATAGCATGTCTGAAAAGACTCTGTCCATAAAACGCTAGAAAACTGCTGGACCATTGGCTAGACCAAATGGCATCACTAAATATTCGAAATGTCCGAAGGGTGTCCTAAAGGCAGTCTTCCATTTATCGCCTTCCTTTATACGGATCAAATGGTAAGCGCCCCGCAACTCTAGTTTGGTAAAGATGACAGCACCGCATACCGCTTCCAAGATATCAGAGATGAGTGGTAATGGATAACAGTCCTTAAAGGCATGGTCTAGTAAAGATTTTTATTGTCCCTACGGGTCGGCCATGTTTTATTTAAGCCTAAGTGGCTCGATTTTAGAAAACTTTCCTATGGACCTTACCCGAGTTTTCGTCCATTAAACGCACGTGAAAACAAGCACCAGGGAGTCGCCATTTTCTGATAATCCTATCTTTTCCCAATCGCCCTGGCTGACCTGCTTTTGCGGCACTAAATCAATTCCCCCGCCCCTGAGCCTGTCATCAGCAGACTAGTACCGCATATTTCCCAACGCCAAAGCACGTCTCGTGTCAACATTCGCTGCGATTCAGCTAATGACGTGTCGCCATGGAAATGGCAGGACGCCTCTTTCCTCAATAAGTATAAACAGACCGTTTCACAACACACAGCAGCAGATTTTCGATTCCATTCCTCTCTCTGTGTTACTTTGAGTATTCTGTGACTCGTTTCAGTGCTGTGGTCAGCTACCTTCGCCGCTTGTAGCCCGTGTGAACAGATACCAGTACCACCGCTATAAATTATTTTAGTTTGTTTAACACACAATGGCTACAATAATGCCCTACATGTACGAGCCCGAGTATACCGAGGAGGAACTACTGGAAAGGGAAGCATGCGAAAACGATGGGGATTCGGACGGCAGTTGGCAGGACAAATCAACAGATGAAGAGCCTGGGCCTAGTCGAATGGACAGCGTCTCCAGCTGTGCACATGCAATCGGTGCGAGCTAATGCCAACTGAGGACGAGAACTGCTGCTGCCGAGAAAACTCGGGATGCCTGGCCCACATTTCGGAAGGCGAGCCACGACCGCAATGCATCACCGAGCTGCCAGACTTCAGGGCAGCCTGCCTCACGCGGGCCGTGTTGAGAATAATGATGGTGCTTATGCACGAACTTCGCGCAACTGTTCGTCCTCGTAATCCGAGTAACGAGTAAGTATACTCTGCTTGTCATGCCACTCCTATTTCATGTTCTTCTACTATATCCAAAATGACATCTACATATCATTGTAACGCATGTAAGTCGTTCAATAGTGTGCATTGTCTAGATAGCATTTGTCCGTGTAAAATGCCATTAGTTACAAGAATTGTCATTGACAACAAACGTTTATTAAACTTATCTTGGTCATTTAAAAACAGTTTGTTTCATTCCTTTTCACCTTTTCACAGGTGGTACAGGCTGGTGGCCTATCGTTCCTTTACATGGTGGCTTCACGGGAGGCTTGGACACCGCAGTCGAAGAGTGATACCCGCCTGTGCCGTTCGTGCCATTAGAGAAACGTTCCCGAGTGACAGCGGTCAGTACAGGGGATCAGTACAGGGGATTTTCTCTCGCTGTGCTGCAACCTGACCTGTATAATCTTTAAAGTCTTGTATTTTTGTGTCATGAAAATAAGATACAAAATAAAACACCACATATATTTTAACAACGGTTAAATGAATCAAGTGTGTCTCCATTCAAGGATGGACGTCAGACATCTGCGCTCCGAATGGGTGAAGGTCTGGTCGCTGTGAAGCAGGGTGGTCACTATCTATCTAAGCCAGTGGTCTTCAAACTTTTTTGGCTAGGGCCCCCCTGAGCAAAATTTGGGCAGGTCGGGACCCCCCAGAAATGCCAAATGGACAGTATATATTGCGCGCCGTCACCTGCTCCCATCAAAGTCGCTGGGCTCCCTCATCCCACTCCTACCCAGTCGCTGGTCTCTCCCCACCCCATCACACACCCAGGGCTCTCCCCACTCTGCTCCCATCACTATCCCATGGTTCCCGCCCATTGTGCTCCCACCATAGTCCCTCGGTTCCCCCATCCCGTTCCCAACACAGTCTGAGGGCCAGTGGCGGCTGGTGAATCTTTTTTAAGTGGAGGGGCATTAAGGGGAGGTTCGGGGGGGTTTCCCCCTGTGAATTTTTTTTTAAATAATAGGTTAAAATGTTGCATTGTAGAGCATACTTTTAACAAAAAATGGGTAAATAGCCAAACAGTTTGCAATTGTTGCTGGGAGTCCAGGGGGCAGGCATTGATATTTTATTTCTATCGCGCTCGTACACAAGTGTTTCAGAGCGTGACAAGGCAAGGGAGGGGAACAGAGGAGAATAAAACAGCGATCTTACTAGGCCCAGTGACATTGAGAACGCGCAAGTGTGAGGGGAAAAGTGCATGGAAGGGGGAGAAGTGGAAAGTGCGAAGCAGAGGAGAAACAGATAAATAACAATAAATAAATAATAAAGGCAACAAACAGTGGTAGTGCAGCCAGCAATTTGCAAGTGCTACGTTTAAGGCAGCAGACAGGGTAGGTCTGATAAGTGCAGGAAGAAAGATGGTTCTCCTCAAGTTTTAGAGTGGCAGGGCGCTGTTCCAGAGGGAGGCCCCAGCCGAAGACGGAGATCTACCCCCAGCTCGTTTCTTTGATAAACGACTGACCCTGAGGGAGTTGGAGGTAGAGGAGTGAAGAGCTCGAGAGGGGAGGTATTTGCGGAGGAATAGCTGAAGGTATTTTGGACCGAGGCCCCAGAAAGCCTTGTGGACAAGGCAGAGGGTTTTGAATGATAGATGTCCGGTAAAAAGATACCATCCCTGTCCCCTGGGCCCCACTGGTCCTAACACAATGAACATGATTATGTGTATATGCAAGGCGCTGCACATTCATACAGCAATCACTCTATCATTCACATGAGCATCCATCACCATACACTCACTCATAACGCATCCATACACATGTTTAAATAAAAACAATGAACATAAACGTACCTTCTGCATTGGCCTGTGTGTGGGTGCTGCTCCAGCTGCTCTGTCCGTATGTGCGAGGAGGCGCAGGAGCTCCCCCTCGGACATACAGACATGCAGTGCCCCAGCCAGCATTTCCAATGAGCTATGCAATGCTGGCGAAGCAAAACGCCCCAGCACTTGCATGGCTCAGTGAGCATGTGCGGCTGGGGAACTAAACTGAACTGTCAAAGGGAAACAGTGTTTCAGCTCACTGTTTCACTGGGCTGGCTCCTTAGCTCCTCCATAATGGGTGAGGGGCCACTATGCAGTTAGTAATGTTGACCATTGTTGCTGAATATATCACAATTTACTTACATTTTAACACAAAGCACCCCTTTGGGTACTATTGAAACAGTGGGCTTCATAACTACTCTGGCGGTAGCTGTGCCGGTAAAACCGGCACGGCTGCCACTGGAGTTGCATCCGGGTCTGGCACCCGCGAATGGGCAATTACTAGGTCATGCCGAGTTAGGCGGACATGATAATTGCCCTTTCGAAGGTGCCGGTAGATCCCCATTCCCATTTGAGCCCCATATGGCTCAAATGGGAAGGGGGAGCTCGGATGCACCGGCACCGTTAATAACGGTGCCGGTGCATCCGACGAGCTGAGGTCAGACCTGGCGGGGGCTGTCAAGCACCCACGAGCACAACTCTTACTATGGCGGAACGGTAGCAACGGTGCCGGTAGCTTACCAGCACCGTTGTTACTGGTCCGCCATAGTAGTAATGAGGCCCAGTCTGTGACTAAAGGAATGAATATCCATTTACAACTGTGGGCCACTTTTTCATTGTTGCCTGAGACAGTTTCATGCTTCAGCCCGCCCATGTGGGCCACCACTGCCCATTTCTTCCAATCTAAAAAAAAAAAAAAAAAAAAAATCTTTTTTCATGCTGAGCTCTCAGGGCCCCCCTGGGATGCACCCGCGGACCCCTAGGGGTCGCGACCCACAGTTTGAATACCACTGATCTAAGCTAACATAACATATTCTCGATAATGTATGCACTAAATAACACTTGTTCAAAGTCTTTCAGTAGGTTATGACTCCATAAAAGTCACACATATATCTATACTAACAATTACCATTGGATTATACAGGCCTTAGGGTCTTGACCACTATAATACACCGGTTGAAGTGTGGGTCTGTGCTCACAAGAATCTCTGGTATGTGGCATTTGTTATTGATATACTATCATTGATATAAAGGCGATATACTATATATTGATACAAAGGCGGTTCGCGCCAGTGGATGCGCGCTGGCATGGGGGGCTGTCAGGGGCGCAAACGGCCAAGGTGCCAAACTACATGTGCACTTCAAAAGGTGTCCCACGCCAAGGGGCCATCGGTCACATGGCCTCCTCAGACCCCGTGTCTCCAGCCAGGCCTCCCCTTGAAGCAGGCCGCCCCCCTGCAATCCACATAAGTGTGTCTCCATTCAGCAGCCTTCCTGTGCCTTATCTGCACGCCCCAGGCCCATCCATCCCACCCCCCTGTATCAAAGGCGGTTCGCGCTGGTGGATGCCCGCTGGCATGGGGGGCTGTCAGGGTCGCAAACGGCCAAGGTGCCAAAATACATGTGCACTTCAAAAGTTGTCCCACGCCCAGGGGCCATCGGTCACATGGCCTCCTCAGACCCCGTGTCACCAGCCAGGCCTCCCCTTGAAGCAGGCCGCCCCCCTGCAATCCACATAAGTGTGTCTCCATTCAGCAGCCTTCCTGTGCCTTATCTGCACGCCCCAGGCCCATCCATCCCACCCCCCTGTATCAAAGGCGGTTTGTGCCGGTGGATGCCCGTTGGCATGGGGGGCTGTCCGGGGCGCAAACAGCCAAGGTGCCAAACTACATGTACACTTCAAAAGGTGTCCCACACCCAGGGGCCATCGGTCACATGGCCTCCTCAGACCCTGTGTCTCCAGCCAGGCCTCCCCTTGAAGCAGGCCGCCCCCCTAAAACCACAACATACATACGTCATTCAATCACAAACAAACCCCCGTTTCTAATACTTTATAAACCACTTGATATGTCTCATGAGAACATCTTTGTGCTTTGCAAGTCAACTCCTGAACATGTTACCTGGCAACCACTGAGATCTACGCTAATCTGCTCGTCGTGCTATCCGTGAACTTCTGTGACCGCTTAGAGCAAACCCATCAGTGTGCTACCCGTGGCCACCCACCTATTCTTCTGCAACATACTGCTCTGCTTGCTGAATCCAACTGTTTGTTGGTCAAGGTAAGGCCATGTATCCTAGTCATATTTCGCAGATTTTTAAATTTCTATCTATTTACGAGTTGAGTACACAATAGTGCTAGGTTCATTGGTCTCATTGCAATTGACTTGAGTTTCCATTGCTATGCTATCAATAGATCTATTTATTTTCATCTGTGTCTATTGTAATCGAATTGCACCCTTCGGGGGTCCAGTCTATAATGTAAGCATGTTTCCTTCTCGTGCAATACAGAACATCCAAGGGATGAGTCACATGTTCAGTTTTTAGTCACATCATTTATACATTTCTGCAACTTACGCAAATACTAAGCCGCACATAATGAACTGGTATAGTTCCTGCGACCAAAACAAACCTTGCATTGATCATTGTATGATTCATTTACTTTTGTATCAAATCTTTATTCTTGAAGATTGTATAATAATGTTGATATTTACTTTTCAGATTTATCAACAACGCCTGCCTGTTCGATTAGCGGTTGCCCTTCGAAGACCCATGCTAAATCTGAAGGCACTACAATGCATGTATTCCCGAAAACTGTTGATCGAATAAGAGAATGGGTCAGACATTACGGATATCCACTGGATGAGCTGGAAAGTAGAGTCCAACAAGTCTTACAGGACAAGAGGGGTGATCGATACCGCATCTGCAGCCGGCACTTTTCCTTGGACATGTACACAACATCTTGGGTAACAAAGAAGAATAAACGGCGAACGACACGGAAATTGCACGAAAACGCTATTCCCACTCTATTCGTCCACATTCCGCCACCGGTGAGTCAAGTGTCCGGATTTAGCTTTAGGCCTTGCGGTAGTGTTTAGGTAGCCGAATGGATTAATTGATATTGTAGGTGTTCTATCCCTTGTAATAATTTCGATATTGATATGAGTGTATAGTTTTTTGAATAATGACATTTATCAATATATTCTTTTTCGATTTCATAACCCACAAACGCAATGTATATATATATGGGGACAGGGAACTGTGCTGTATTGAGCATTTTTCAAGTATTCTGTCACCTTACATGGCTATTTTTAATATTGGCATTTCATTATCAATCATTAATTGACCTTTACAACTTCTTGACTATCCCTTGAATCTGAAGCAAGAACATTCTACATCCTTGACGTGGTCGCAGTTATCAACCACTTCTAGCGCGTATCAGGTAATCTTACCAGGCTAATCCGCTACATACTTGTTTTATGCATGTCAAGTAATAGTTTTATTCTATCGTGTAATTATTTTACCGAATGTTTGGTTAATGCTTTCCAATTGATATACAGCTTCGTCCACTGGTGTTTGTTTTCAGTTATAATTAGTGTTATCCATACTAATGCAAGTACTGTCTTTCAGGGAGATGCTGAAGCGTCCGCCACATCTACAACATTTCTAGATGTTCTTCAACAGCAGGAGGTATGGATACTGAGAGCTCCATCGAGCGTCATCATCAGAGCTGGAATTCATGTCGTTTGATTGTTCTACACAATGTTTCATTCGTGGTTAGCCGTTGATATGTACCTGTGCTGTCGACCCCAGGTGTGTGTTATGTTTTCACAATTGTAATCCTCACTAATGCAAGTACTATGTTTCAGGAAGTTGATGGAGCGTCAACCCCTGCACTTGATGCAGAGCCTGACATTCAAGTATACGAATCGGCGCAACAGCTTTCGGAAGTGCGCACTACATTTGCAACATCCATAGATATTCTTCAGCAGCACGAGGTATGGATAATGACAGCTCCATCATGCGTGATCATATAACGTGATTCCATTTGCTATACTTTCTTCCCTATTAACGCAAGTGCTGTGTTTCAGGGAGACGACAAAGCTTCCACTACAATCACAACATCCAATTTAGATGATGCAGATGTAAATAATTTGTTGAAAAAAGTTGATGAAATGTGATCATATTTAGATTTTCCTTGATTCTTTTGGACAATGCATCATATGCGGTTATCTCTTTATATGTACCTGTGCGTTCGACCCCATGTGTGTGTTATGTTTCCAATATTGAAAACCATACTAATCCAAGTACTGTGTTTCAGGGAGACGACGGAGCTTCCACCACAATCACAATATCTCATTTAGATGATGCAGATGTAAAGGAATCGTTGAAATAAGTCGATGAAATGTGATCATATTTGGATTTTCCTTGATTCTTTTGGACAATGCATCATTTGTGGTTATCTCTTTATATGTACCTGTGCCGTCGACCCCAAGTGTGTGTTGTGTTTCCAATATTGAAAAGCATACTAATGCAAGTACTGTGTTTCAGGGAGATGTGGATGCCTCCTCTCCAATACAACCATTCATGGCAGTCCATGCAGAGCCAGAGGTATGGATACTGACAGTTCCATCGAAATAGATCATCACTGGTCGAATACTTGTCGTTTGATTGTTGCACACAATGTTTAAATCGTGTTTGGCTATTGAGATGTACCTGTGTGTTCGTCCTCATGTGTGTTTTATGCTAACAATATTTTGATACATAGTAATGAAAGTACTATGTTTCAGGGAGACGAAGGAGCCTCATTCCGTGCTGTCTATGCGGATACAGAAAATATAGTCGTTGCAGCGCAAGAGGAAGGGAGGACATGCGGAAACGAATCGGAGCTACAGCGTGCAGATGTTGAAGGTCGAGTCAAAAAAGTTGCAAAGAAAAAAAACAAAAAAAGGTTAGTTACAAACAGTTCATAACTTTACAAAAATTTTGTGCTGGGGACTATTTTATGTTTTTTTCCAGTCAATTCTACTACACTCCATCTTGTGTTTAAACTGAACATCCCTTTTCCAATCTCTCCTCCAGTTACCCGTGGGTGTCAGAACTATACACACACAGACAGTGAAGCGAATGAGAGATGTGGCTTGCCAGACCGTGTACACTATGGAGGAACTATTAATTGAGGCGAGGCGTGTTCAGGCTCAAGATGCTCATGTCCAATGGCCAGAACATGAATTAACTGTGTTTGGAGACTACAGCAAAGTTGCATTGGACCATAGCTACAGTGTGACCGCACCACCACAAGAAGATATTATTGAATGTATTGAAGATAGCTCTGAAGTAGTTGCAGATCAATTTACACAATCTACACCCGCCAAAAATTTGCCACCAAAAAACCTGTCGACATTGTTGTGTTCTCCCATCAATGTTGGAGTAATAGATGTTGAAATGACAGAGAATGAACCAGCAGCAGCATCCATAGGCGCATCAGAACTTGATATCAGCGATATTACTTTCCAATGTGTTGAAATCTCCACAACGTCAAAGGCCGAAACAACGTTGACGCAGGATGACAGTCTAATGAAAGAGAGCAAATACATTGTATTCGACAGTTGTTTGATGGAAATTATAAGTATGCTGAAATGTGTGCATTCCATTAGAGGGAAAGTATGTGGGAAGCCATTGATTAATGTGACTCGTCAAATAAAAGGCAGTAACGTCAAAATAAATGCCGCCTGTAGATTAAATCATAGGTTCTCATGGTCTGCACAACCGATGCTGGGGAAACTGCCAGCAGGCAATCTACTGTGTGCAGCTGCATCACTTTTTAGTGGCTCCAGTTTTAGAAAGTTAGAGGCTTTCTTTCAGTTTGTGGGACTCCATTTCATTTCTAAAGCTCTGTATTACATACACCAACGTGATTATCTGTTTCCGGCCATTAGTGATGCTTGGAAAATTGAACAATTGTCTCTAACAAGTACATTCGAAGGCAAGCGATTCAGGCTAGCCGGCGATGGACAGTGCGACAGCCCTGGATTTTCTGCCAAGTACTGCACCTACCACTTTCAGGACATGGATAGTAAGAAAATTGTGAGTTTGGTGGTCGTGCAGGTCACACAATGTACATCCTCAGTGGCCATGGAGAAACTAGGTTTTATAAAATCAGTGGAATATGTACAATCGAGGGGAATGCACATCGACCTCATAGCCACGGATAGACACGTTTCAATTGCCAAGACAATGATAGACCAGTTCCCACATATTAAACATCAATTTGACGTATGGCATCTTGCTAATTCAATCAATAAGAAAATCTCGGCTGCAGGAAAAAAAAAGGTTTTGAAAGTATTTTGCAGTGGTCACATTCTATCACCAACCATCTTTGGTGGAGCTCAAAAACTTGTGAGGGGTCAGTGGAAATACTACTTGAAAAATGGCGGTCACTGATGCACCACTGTACCAACGTTCACCGCTGGACAGCAAATGAACATTTCCACCAATGTGAACATGGCCCTTTGTCCCCAGAGGAGGCACGGAAGAAGAAGTGGTTGATTCCATCTTCACCGACACACAAAGCCATTGAGAAGATTGTTTTAGACAAAACTCTATCAAGAGATTTGAGAGGACTGACAGAATTCTGTCACACAGGAGATTTGGAGGTGTTCCACAATATGTGCCTAAAGTACAGGCCAAAGCGCTTGCATTTTAGCTTTCGGGGCATGAAACATCGCACTCTACTAGCGGTCTTGGCCCATAACAGCAATGTCGGACGTGAACAATCTAGGACTAGGGGTAAAGTAAGGATGCCTCGCTACACTAAGGTGTTTTCAAAAAGTAAGCAATGGGTGATCAAACCAGTCTATGATGAAATGCAGTTTGACTTTGTGAAACGCCTTATTGTTGCTGTGTTAGAGAAGCACAGATATGGAATTTTGGACTTTTCTGTGCAGAGCAGTGATCCATTGCCACCGAACATTGCGACTGTGCCATGCCCACCCGAAGCACAGCTGATTGTGAAGTACAAATCCCAGTTTAAATAATTGGAATACGATTGTCTTTTTGTAAATAAATGTTATTGTACAGTGTACCTGTAAACCTAACCCCTACCTTCACCATCATGGGTGGCGAACAAGCTGGGTGCCATCTTTGAATTCTCTCTATTCACCTCACATATGTGTATGTATATATTTTTCTCATGTCTCATCTCATGTAAATGTAAATGCTGGGCACTGTTAATGGAGGGGAGGCTTACGTATTGCAAATAATAAAACAAACAAACAAACAATAAATCTCACTCAACTCCTGTGGTACTTTATACTTTCCCTGACCTTCCGCCAAAAATTAAATGTCTCAATTTGGGCTGCAAAGCTCACAGACAACGGGGACAAAATTGGGGCACTTAGAACGCGCCAGCCAAGCGGGCCGTGGCATTTGGGAGAGAAGCCAGTTCGCATTTGCACATTGAGGCGTACTACATAGACGGATTCTAAACTTCAAGTTCTCACAGATGCCTATACTACGTGATGTTGCAAATAAAGAATGCGAAGGACAGATGAGGCCCACAAGTCGCACTGGAAGTAAAAGGGTCTATTGTTTTTTGACCTTGAGACAGGGACCATGCCGAAAGAACTACATTTGAAGGGAGTGCCAATAACGTAAGAGACGATAAGGCAGAAAATTCAGAAACTAGACCGAGTTTCATTTTAGGTCAGTATACGAAAAATCGTTGTCAAGAGCACGGTCCGTTTTACAGACTGCATTACGAAGAGACACAATGGAAATTTCAAATATAATGTAAGTAAATCTTTACACGCTTTTATACCGGAATGAAGATTTAATGAATGGATGCATGAATAAATGAATGAATGAAGAGCTAGGAAAAGCAAGTAAAACTGTTCGTAGTGGGCACATGGGCATGCAGGTCCACTGGTCTCACCGATCTCGGTCCTTGGCCCAGCCACTTTTCCCTGCACTACCTACCTGCACTACAGGACTGTCTCTGTATCCTTCAACCCCTTCTCCCGGCATTTACCTTGCACTTGCCACCAGCTGGCCCTATTATTTAATTTGTATTCAACTAACCGTGTACAGCCCTTCCCCATGCGCCATCAGAAAGACTCCTGGCCTAGTAGGATCGTTGTCTGTCTGCCCTTGTTCCCCACCTGCCTCGTCACGCCTAGAAACACTTGAGTATAGGCGCGTTACAAATGCCATATCATATATCATATCATTCCTCACGCATGTAGACTAACTGTCGTTTATCATTGTGTGTTGGCCTCGATTTATCTCGTTACTTTTCGCATTGATTTTAGAGACGAACATACTCCGTTGAACTATCCTTGCAAGCAAATAGTTTCTGATCGGCCGTAATAAATAAAATGAGTAATATTAATGAAGTTCGGCTAGCGAGACTAATTATCATTTTTTTGTTTTCATAACAGGTATTTGATCCCATTCTGCCACATCTGTTTGAGACACCGGCGGATGGATTCTTCAGCAGACACCTGAAGCTTCGTGTCAACAACTGGAGCACGATCACAATATTATGGGACGATCGCCAAGGGCCCACATGCCCTTACGCTGTACTAGTGGCTAGAAGCAACATTACAACCTTTAGGCTGGACTAGTGCCTAGTTGATGGAACAGCCTTGCGGTTCACCGTGCTTCCAAAGTGATTCTTTTTACGAAAATGAACACCCTGTGTACCATAAAGGAACAGCGCGTGACTCAAGATGAAACGGAACAGTTATTGCGGATACAGATAAAAGAAAATAAATGGCTTCCGGAGTTCATATGGCAATTGTTGAATATTCTCTAAACATTTAATGTCAAATAAATGTACTTTACCAAATGTACCGTGTTGCTGTTTCATTTTAAAGTACAGTTTCATATTCCGAATTGTGGCGCGCTGTGTTGTGAGTTGATCTGTGTTGGTTTCCGGGTTCTGTGTGGAGTCGCGCAGAAGACAACTGGGCGCGTTTGCCTACGCAGCACAGTAACGTCACGGGAAGAGGCGGGGAATATGAATGTTTTGATAATGTCAGGCTCAGGGGCGGGGGAATTGATTTAGTGCCGCAAAAGCAGGTCAGCCTGGGCGATCGGGGAAAAGATAGGATTATCAGAAAATGGCGGCTCCCTGGTGCATGTTTTCGCATGCGTTTAATGGACGAAAACTCGGGTAAGGTCCATAGGAACGTTTTCTAAAATCGAGCCACTTAGGCTTAAAAAACATGGCCGACCCGTAGGGACAATAACATTTTTTACTAGACCATGCCTTTAAGGGTGCATTGATTAAGAACCCGGTAGTCCAGGCAGGGTCGGAGTTCTTCGGTAACCTTCTTGGGCACAGAAAATAGTGAGGCCCCCGCAGGCGACTTAGAAGGACGAATGGTTCCATTGGCGAGGTTGGTGTCCAGGTATTCATGTAGAGCTCTTTTCTCGGGTTCAGAAAGTTTAAACATATTTCCAAATGGTATAACTGCAGAATTCTCAGTGTCGATAGCAGTCTTCAGGACGATGGGGAGGTATGAACAATTCCACAAGCAGTAAGCACGGGCAGAACCGAATATTACCAGGGAGGAATTGGGAACTGCTAAACAAGGGGGAAGCACGGGAGTAGAGGAAAGTTAGAAACACACTTCCCGGAACTTCAGAAAGGTAGCGTTGAGACGGGCAGAGCCGCAGGGGCGCATCTGTTTTCTAGGAAGTGGCAGGTCAGTTGAAACACTAGACAGGGAACTTCGTAATGGTGTCAGCCATATTGGGAGTATACTAGAAAGAATGTTGCAGTGTTTGATGGACCATGTAGTCCAGAAGGGGCAGAAACGGTGAATCATGACATTCTTTTCCTCCTTCTCCTCCTCCATCAGCCCTGACACCACCATGCACATCATCCAACACAGCCCTCCTATTTCAGTCAACTGTTTGGACCATCGGGCAATCCCCTTTGAGGTTAGTCACACAACACCTGGAAACCCTGTAAGCAAGCCTTTTGTTCCTTCAAGAACTTCAAAGTGGATGCTCTTACGGAAGACCTCACCAAACTCCACCTCACACGGGCTGATCTACCTCTGACACACCAGGACTACAACACGCTTCTCCAAGAACTCAAAACCACCTTCACAAACAACAACAACCGCCATGCCCCAATGAAACAGAGCACCCTGAAGCATAAACCTTCTGCACCCTGGGGCACTCAAGAACTCAATGTTAATAAACAAACAATCAGTGAACAAAAATAGAATTTCCAAATAATCCAGCAGCATATCTGACTTCGCCCTACTCAAGGAACTCCAAGCTACAAGCAAATGATTGATTAACCCTGCTAAGGCCGTCTATGGCCAAAAGCACTGCAACCACCACCAACATTGTAAGCAGAGAAATCTACAAAGCCATCAGGCACTGCATCAAACCTGTGCCTGACCGACTCTCCATCAAATAATCCTCTGCCATAAACTCTTTTTTCATCAACAAAATCAACATGATCCGCAAACATTTAGCCACCAATGCCACAATTGAAGCACTGATACAATCTAACTTGGATTGGGTCAATGCCTTCCTTGAAGTCGTCCCATCGAACTCCCGTGTGCCCCTTAGAATTGTGCTACATACGGCTGCACTTCATCAAGGGTCTGTACAGATACAACCACATCACCCGACCCTCATTGACCATCACTGGCTCCCATTGCACACAAAAATCACCTTCAAGTCTTGCTGAATCATCTGTAAGGCAGTCACCCTCACGTCACCAACCTACCTTGTGGAGAAACTCAGCATCTCTGGCAGACAGTGCACCACCAGAAGCCAGGACACGTGCAGACTTCTGCCACTGCAAAAAGGAAAGGACCAGAAAACAAGCCTTCTCTGTCTACACCCCAAGACTATGGAACCTCCTCCCCATCAGTATCATACACGCATCCATGCTCCTTCAATTCAGAAAATAACTGAAGACCCACCTCTTCGTGAAGTCTCTCCTCCTCACCACCTAGGCCCTCACATTGCTCCAAGCCCCACCTGACTACCCAGACTCTGTCTTCCCCTCTACTCCAAGCCACATTGTACAGCTGTTCCCCTCCTCTGTATCCTACCCCGTTGTGTATATCTGTTGTTACCTCTGAAAAGTGCTCTGTTATGCATCTGTGATAAAGTATACCCCTGTAAACACTCCATTGTAGATCTGTATTGTTGATTTGCTCTGTAAAATACTCCATTGCTTCTCGACGCCAGGTCTGTACTCAGTAAATATAATAATAATTATTATTTTTTATTATTATTATTATAATACACATCCCATCTCGCAAAACCACAACTACCTGGACAACTTTCAAGACACTAACTTTGGAAGACCTGACTGACACTGTAGCCTCCCTCAAGGCCACATTGTATGCAGACAACATCCTCCTTGCCTATGCATTAAAAGAGTCTTCCAACTGAAACACCCTACCCTGAACTGACAATTATCTACTGCTCCCTAACTCAAGGCACCTTCCCCTTAACCCCTCAAGACTGGACAAATCCTCCCATATCTTGAGAAACCACACTGGGCCCTGATGAGCACAGCACCTAATGCCCATCACCCATGTTCCCTTCTGAGGTAAGATCCCTTAGAAAGCAGTAGCCATGCAACTCCAATAACACATTGAAGCCAATAACCTCCTTCAATCCTTCAACTCTGGCTTCAGATCCAGATGGAGCACAGGAATGGATACCACCAAGGTGATCGATGATGCCCTTAAAATCCTCAGTGATGACCATCCTTGCCTCCTAGTTCTCCTTGAACTCTCAGAAGCATTTAACACAACAGTCCACCGGACACTCACTGACAATCTCCAAAGCTGCATTGTGATCAGCAACATCATACTCAGATGCTTAAAATCCTACCTTGCGAGTCAACAACAGTTCATATAAACAGATTCTTCAAAATCACCATCTCTAACCAACATATGTGGAGTCCCACAAGGATCCATCCTGTACCCTGTGCTCTTCATTCTTTACATAGAACTGCTCACAAACCTCCTTGCTCTACACAACATTCACATCCACCAATACGCAGATGTCATGCAGATATACCTGAGGCTATCCACTATCGAAGACATCCACATACTTAGGAGCTGCATCACATCAAGTACTTAACTGATGCGCAACCCTTCAAAGATTGAATTCCTAATGCTGACGAACAACATCAAACACCCTGACATAAAGACCTGACTCGCTGCTATGAACGTCCAGGGCTTCACACCACAGCTGGCGACGTGTGCCAAGTATCTTGGATTAAACATCAACAGACAACTCACGCTCAAAAGGCCATAGCAAGCAAGACACAAACCTCTTGGTACCTACTTTCTCTCATGCGTAAAATAAAGTCCTTCATCCCAGGAAACACCATCAGATCCACTGTCCAAGCCTAGGCCCTCTTCACCTGGATAGTGGCAATGCCCATTTGGAAGAGATTCCAGCAACTATGCTGGCAACCATACGAAGTGTCCTGCTTGATGCAGCAAGACTCATCAGGGTACTCTGGAAATTCATCCACATTACTGCAACCCTCATTGACCTGCACTGGCTCCCGCTGCAGGCCTATATCATGTTCACATCCTGTTGCATCATCTACGAGGCTGTCACTGTGTCTCCAAGCTACCTCACTGAGAGACTCAGCATCTCCAGAGGCCTGCAATCTACCACACGTAAGGAAATGTGCAGATTAGAATAATGATAGCGAACAAAGGAAAGAACCAGAGGACAGGCCTTCTCTGTCTACACTCAAAGACCCTGGAACGTCCTCCCCATCAACATCAGACCTACCCCATCACGTCTAGAGTTCAGCATAGAGCTCAGAACCTTCGTCTTCAGGTAATGGCTACTCCTTAGTCTGTAGGTCCAGACACCCTGACCCCCTCTACCCGAGCTGGGACTCTGTGATCTTCTGCCTACTGTCACCTTCCCTGGTTGCTAGTCGATCCCTTGCTGCCAATTCCCCACACTCGCACTCCTGTGTTTGCTCCCAACTTCCTTTTTATCTGCTTCCCTCACTGTGTTCTCCCCCCCCCGAAGCTAGGTCTGTGCTCAATTGATGCCCTTATAACTATTAGTATGATAATGTTAATTGATTACATGTAGTGTCATTTCTGAGATTTATTTGTGTCATTTGATGGTGTGTGCGTGATAGTTGAAATTCTCACAAATGAGCCAGCTGTTGCCAAATGTTCTGGAGGGGGCTGCTATATAGGGGAATGCTGCAAGATGTAGCAATCATTTGTGCATGCTGGGTAATTGACATTCACATGCATGATGTTTCCCTTGGCATCCCAAATCACCTCACATTTATGGAATGCCCATGTTTCCTGCTGCAATACGTGTACTCACTGTCTCTGGGGTGTTGCAGCACTACATGGGTGCAGTCAATAGCTCCCAGAACCCAGGGAAAGTGTGCAACTGCAACTAATTCCTTTCACACTCTCTGCCATGCCTGCATTGTGCGTGGCAAGTAAATGTGTCTATACACACATTCTAGGATGCATCACAAGACTTGGCAGAGGCACCTTGATTGTTTGGGTTGTGGTATACCGCCAACAAGATGCAGTGGGCACATGGTGGGTGATTCCAGGTAATTCCCCCACTTCATGAGCAGGTCTAGGATAACATGGGGAGGGAAGTGGTATCTTCCATGCACCTCCTGAACTAGCATCCACATATTGTTGTTCATGTATGGATGATTCTGGCCCTCCTCCTCCTCTTTCCATGTAGTAATATCAGTGCTAGCAATGAACGATCCATCATTATAGCAATCATATGTTTGTTGGGATTGCAGTGTGCTTTTTATGTGTGGACTGTCATTGTGCTTTGTAGTCAAAGAGATAGCACAATTGTTTCTGTAAATAGGGTTTATTTAGCGCTTGATGGGCTGTGTTTGTTGTTTGCAGGGTGACTCCCTCCCCACGCCAATATTAGTCCTAATTTTCCTCCTTTAATGAGGTTCTTTGCATGTTCCGCCCTATTTCTGACCTATTTCCTCTTTGTGCTGACCCCTATCACGCGCACTTCGTTTTGTCCCACGCAAATCGCGTGTGCACAGGATAAGTGGTAAAGCCCAGTGAAAAGTTCGATCTTTGTATCAGAAAAACCCATTTAGCACGTTGCAAAGTGTACGTCTGCAGTTCAAAGTCACTTTGTGTCACGCCAAACCTTTTGCAAATTAGGGTCAATGGGACTCATTACGACCCAGGCAATAGAGGGTTAACGGTGCCGGGAGAGCTGCCAGTGTCATTAACCCTCTACCGCCTCATTACGAAGTCTGCTCGCAGGTCCCGCTAAGGACGTCTGGTAAAACCAGGCGTCCTTAGCAGGACCCACAAGCAGACCAGGATGCAAACAACGGGCCCGTCATTAACGGGCCCGTTGTTAGAATCCTCCCCATTCCCATTGAGCCCCATGGGGGCTGAAATGGGAATGGGGATGTACTGGGTCTGGGTCCCGGGAAAGGGAATTACCGGGCCCTCCAAGGTCGGAATGGCCCGGTAATTCCCCATTCCAGGAACCCAGACCTGGTACCCGGTATGGAGGTAGCCATGCCGCTAAATGCGGCATGGCTACCTCCATACTCGTAATGAAGCCCAATGTCTGTACATCACTAGCTGCAGTAATATATGTTTTTTTTTTAATGTTATGTTCATAAAATCTGTATTTCGTATTTTGGTATGTTTAAAAAAATAATGTTGACCCCTGTTTTTGGGAAGGAATCGTATTTGGCAAGTAAAGAACAAAACCATTATTACCCATGTATGGTGATCTGCAATTGCAGAAATGTGGAGGAAGAACTTTTCATTTTCAGGGATTGTTAACGTTATCCTACAGGTGGTCTAAAATGTGTTCCTAACTCCTTACGTATCTACCAGGCTGCCGAAAAGACATGTTCTCCTGCATCCCCATTCATTTAAGTCACAGCCAACTGCCATCCCTGAGTTTAAATTTAAGAATTTTGAGTCAATTTTTTAAACTATTTGTCTCTGTTCTGCGCCGTGTTAAGGATTTCAATCAGGCGACGCACACCTTAGTCTCGGCCCAGTATGCAGCGCACGACTGAAATGCTTATGTTTTAGATTAGATTCAATATTGAGATGATACATCACTCATATCACACCCACTAATCAAGTACCTCGGGTCACAATGGACAATGGACCAGGCTGGTTGGTAAAATATAATATGTATTTATTTATTTGAAAATTAAAAGAAATCATACAATGTTTAATATGGGACAGCAATCACCATTGGGGTGATAAAAAAAATAGGAATGTAGGTAATGCACTTAGTTTAACCTTCTATTGACACATCTACAAAACACCAGGGAATAGGAGCACTTTTTGATTTTAGGTAAGCAATGTTCCCTCAACCCACAAATAATCAGTTCTACTTGGATAACCAGAAACAGCAGGTAATCAGGAATGACAAATGGAAAACAGAATTGCAATCAGACATTCCCTCCCCAAACAAGAGAGAAAAATGGATTTTAAACCCTGGAAATGCTAACAATGACACTAAAAAATGGAAGAATGAATTAATGAATGGGTGTAAAAACCTTGAAACAAAAATTTTTCCTCACTACAGCAACCATGCAGAAGTACAACCAATCACAAGCAATATATAACCAAGAGCATACAGTTCGAAAATGAGTGGCAGGTTTTAAAACATTTCAAAATGTTTTAAAGAGAGGCACAGCTTCACCTCACTGATGAGGCCCCACAAGGCTGAAACACGAGTATGGGGTTGCTGTTGGTACTCTTGTTCAGAGAGGAATTGCCATAGCATTTCGGTGCTGGACTGCTCATGTGGGCGGGACAAAGACTGATAAGAAAATGGATATTTCCCATCTGTGAAAGGTACAGTGAGCAAAAAGCATGTGCTGCAAACTCTCATCTCAGAACAGGTTATCATGCCATGTTCTTTCTGGAGAGGAGCACCTGCTACCTTTTTTGAAATAGTTGCAAGGAACTTGGGGTTGGTCACCCTAAGTTACCTGGGGGCAACCAGACGTGGACTCCCTGCTCACTGTGCTCAGAGAGGCACAGCTTCACCTCACTGATGAGGCCCAACAAGGCTGAAACACGTGTATGAGGTTGCTGTTGGTGCTCTCGTTCAGAGAGGAATTGCCATAGCATTTCGGTGCTGGACTGCCCATGTGGGCGGGACAAAGACTGATATGCAAATGGATATTTCCCATCTGTGAAAGGTACAGTGAGCAAAAAGCGTGTGCTGCAATCTCTCATCTCAGAACAGGTTATTAGGCCATGTTCTTTCTGGTGCGGAGCGCCTGCTACCTTTTTTTTAAAGATGTTAAAACATGTTTGCAGCAAATGACACGTTGGAAAATTAGCAAACTTTTGCAATTTCCGCCTGAATTTACCAAAATGGATTTTCAATAAAAACTGGTGAAATATTGTTGGGGTATAGCTATAGATCATAGTACAATATGGAAGTGAAATTATTATATTGTAGGCCTTGCTGGAGCAGGATCAGCAATGATTGGCTTTGTAGTTGGGATTTGGAGTCAGGATAGATGAAACAGGAACAGGACGCCGGCGCAGGAAAATCAGGAAGAGTGTCTGTGGGTGTGTCTAGGGTCTTGTTAGGGACCCTTATTTATAGTGTAAAATGACATCATCAAAGTGTAGGCTGGGCAGGGATAACTATGCACGCCCCTATACTAGTTGGATGGGGCAGGAGTGCTAGTCTCCGCCTGGCTCTCAACTGGTTGGATTTCCAAGGGAATGATGTCAGGTTTATGAGGTGAGGTTTGCAATGTCCTGAAACTTTACTGAAAATCTGATTTTGCCAAAAACATACATTTACATCATTGCAATCTCTTGATAAACTATACACACAGGTTACATATTAAGTGCAGCACAGACCAGTCCAATCCTCCAGTCTCTGCAACCTTGTTTCATCTTTCATATACATTTTGGTAATTTTAAACATGAAAGATTTGGCCTAAAATTCCACAATTTTTGTTACGCTCACCTAGACCCCACAGGGGTGTCGATCGGACCCGGACAGCTGCGGTCTCCTTCAACGTGATGCGTAGTGCAGAGATGGCTGTCTGGACTGGCCCGTCTAGTCTTGTCTGCTGGACCCGAAGAAGTATATTCCTGCAAGTGGAGACAGGGATTACCCACCTGTGGGTTTTAGTGATGGCCTCCCAACTGTTCTCGCTCTCCCCCACTAATCACCTCTGATATCCCCTTAGTAACCTCACCTTATGTTTGTAAAAGATGAGCTCTCCATCCTGCGACTCTTGCAGGGGCGCATAGATACCAGTTACTTCACTGGTTTGAAGGCTTTGGGAGAGATCCGGTAAGTATTGACTCTGAAGTCCCTGGCGGGATTGGTAAGTATCAAGTTCAAAGAGTTCAATGTGCCCAATGTTAACTCTTGTCCCCTTCCTTCCTTAAATTGCAACTGAGTTCGTGAGAAGAAGGTCTCGTAGCTGCTGCTGGCGTTCAGGTAAGAGTCTGTGTTACCCAACGCTGTCCGGTAACTATTGCATGCGTAAACGTGTTATTTTTCTCCCTCTTTACAGATGCGGCATATGAAAATGTGGAGAGTTATGGAATAATACCACCGGTGGTAAATCAGGTAAGTCTATGGTGGTAAGAGGTTGTATTTGTTGATTCCCTTGGCTCACCTTGTTTTTTCTTGTGTCCCCTAGGTGCCGGATACGGCGAAGAAATGATGGAGACAGTGCCGGATCAAAAGATGCTGTGAGAACTGGTGAGTATGGCGCCGTGCTGGAGCTGGTGAAGCGACGCGTGCAGAACTGATGTACTTTCCAGGTCCGGAGATGAAATGGTTCCGGAATTAGGTGAGGAATTTGAAATAAGTTTGTTTTCTAACCTTGTCCTTTTCTTCTTCTTTATTCTAGGAGCTCCGGATTCGAGGCAGGCGTGGCAGAAGACTGGATGCTGGCTGCAGGCACGCGGGCGTGGCAGAAGACTGGATGCTGGCTGCAGGCACGGTGAGCATCACGCTGCTGGATGCAGAATAAAGCGAAGCATGTGCTGCTGTTCGGGTGTGGTTTAAATAGCTTCCAAAGTAGTTCCAGGTAAGAAGTTCCCTAGAGCCACGCCCGAGTAAAATATAGTCCCTGTAACAAAATAGTCCCATCCAGGCCTCATGTAGGCTTGGACTCTTTTTCAGCATGGTCTGCATCAGGTAAGTAAAGTCTATGAGCCTGGCGCCTATGGCGCCAGGACTGATTTCTATGATGAGCCTGGCGCCTAAGGCGCCAGGACTGAACCCAGACAGCCCCTAGCCGGGGCTGCTGAGGTTTAAACAAATGTCTGGATGCCTGCTCCCGGAGCTGAGGGCCTTGGTCCTGATGGCCGGGGGTAGGCATCATGACAGCACTCCCCCCAAGGCCCCTCCTAAAGTTGTTCTTCCCCCTGGCCCCGGTTTGTCTGGGAAGTTCCGATGGAATCTTTTCACCAACCGAGGTGCATGAACGTGATCGCTAGGCTCCCATGATCTTTCTTGTGGTCCGTAGCCCTTCCAATCGATCAAATAAAAAAGTTTTGATTTAATCATCTTGGAGTCCAGGATATTTTTTTATCTCAAATTCAGGTTCTCCATATATCAAGATGGGGTCAGGTGGTTTGGTTAATCTTGTCCCTGGTTGAACTGGTTTTAGAAGTGAAACATGAAGGACAGGATGAATTTGCATATTAGAGGGTAATTCCAATGTGACGGCCACCGAGTTGATAATGGCCTTAATGGTGTAAAGTCCCAAATATCTAGGATTAAAAGTCTGAGTTCCCTTCAGAGGTATATGTTTTGTAGCCAGCCAAACTTGATCCCCAATCTGGTATTGTGGAGTTTCACTTCTATGTTGATCAGAATTTTTCTTGTATTTGTCTTTTGCTTGTTTCAAATGTTCTGTGGCTTCCTTAAAGGCTTGTGTAATAGTAGAGTGCAAATGACTAACTGTGGGCATTTCTAAGTGCTGAGGCGAATTGAGTTCTGAGGTTCGAGGGTGATGTCCATATATGGTATAAAAAAGGGCTTTGTCCGGTTCCTGAATGTACAGAGTTATTGTATGCGTACTCGGAAATCCATAAAATATCTTTCCAATTGCTTTCGGTCTGGTGTAGCATGCAGCGTAGGTACTGTTTAAGGGTCTGGTTGGTCCTTTCCATCTGACCATCGGTCTGGGGATGGTGACTTGTTGATAGCCTCACGTCGATTTGTGCCAGTTGATAACATTTCTTCCAAAAATTCGAGATAAATTGACTACCTCGGTCAGAAACCAATACGGAAGGGAATCCGTGTAATCGAACAATGGTTCCGAGGAACT
Source organism: Ambystoma mexicanum (assembly GCF_040938575.1). Taxonomy (NCBI): domain Eukaryota; kingdom Metazoa; phylum Chordata; class Amphibia; order Caudata; family Ambystomatidae; genus Ambystoma; species Ambystoma mexicanum. Next base: position 800,413,072 of record NC_090933.1, read on the forward strand.
CCTTGGCCAGAATCGAAGCAGAAGGTAACCCCTTTAAAGGAATAAAGTGGGCCATCTTGGAAAAAATATCCACAATAACTTGGATGGTGTTAAATCCATTACATGGAGGTAGATCTGTAATAAAGTGTAAAGACAAGGTGTGCCATGGTGCAGGTGGAATATCCAAAGGTTGTAAAAGGCCAGCAGGTTTTTTCTTCTGGCTTTTGTTTTGGGTGCAAATGCCACAAGACATCACAAATGACTTTACATCTTTTCGCCAAGTGGGCCACCAGAACTGTCTCTTAATTTTCACTTCAGTCTTTGCGATACCTGGGTGCCCTTCCATCAGGGTGTCATGGTAATTGGAGATGACTAGTTCTTGTATTTCCTTGTGTAGTAGAAATAGTCGTCCTTGATAGTAAGGTAGGTCATTGACGACTGAGTAGTCCGGGCCTTTCTTTACCCAGTCCTGCAGGGTTGCTGGATCGAAGAGTTGTTGGATTTTTGAATGAATATCTTCTAGTGTCTGTAGAGTAGTTATCCCAAGAATTCTTTGCTCAGGAATTATTGGCACCGGTTCTGGGTTTGCATATGCTTCTCCCATCCCTATTCGGGATAAGGCATCTGCTTTGCCATTTTTGCATCCTGGTCGATAAGTGATCACGAAATCGAATTCAGCAAAGAACAATACCCATCGAAGTTGTCGCGATGATTGGGCTTTGGCTGTTTTTAAATACTGCAGGTTCCGGTGATCGGTGATTATGGTAATAGTATGCCTTGCACCAAGAAGATAGTGCCGCCAAGTCTTAAAGGCGGATTTGATGGCTAATAGCTCTTTATCGGTAACCGCATAGTTTAACTCAAGTGCTGAGAACTTTCTGGACCAAAACGCTACTGGGTGAAGTTGACCGGTTTCAGGATCCTTCTGGGACAGGACAGCTCCCATGGCTAAACTGGATGCATCAGTTTCTATTATGTATGGAAGCTCAGGGCGTGGATGCTTTAAGATAGGTGCTGATGTGAATTTCGCTTTCAGCTCTTGGAAGGCCTTTTCAGCCTCTTCGGTCCACAAGAAGCGTTTGTTTTTTCGCAAAAGTGCTGTGATGGGGTGTACAACATGGGAGAAGTCCGGAATGAATCTGCGGTAGAAATGAGCAAATCCGAGCATGCTTTGTACCCCTTTGACTGAACTGGGTGATGGCCACTTGAGAATTGCGTCCACCTTTTGAGAGTCCATTCGGACTCCTTTTGGAGTCAGGATAAATCCAAGAAATTCAACTTCCGTAGCATGAAAAACACATTTTTCCAATTTTGCATATAACTTGTGCTGGCGTAGTTTCTCAAGGACTGCACGCACATGCTTAGCATGGTCGGATTCTGAGGAGGAGTACACTAGAATATCATCTATGTACACGATGACACAGATGTCAATGAGTTCACGAAGGACATCGTTCATAAAATACAGGAAGGCTTCTGGTGCATTGCACAACCCGAAGGGCATCACCTGATATTCGAATAATCCGCACTTGGTGCAAAAGGCAGTCTTCCATTCGTCGCCTTTCTTGACACGTACCAGATGATACGCCCCTCGGAGATCTAACTTAGTGTAGATACAAGCATCCTTTACTTGGTCTAGTAATTCGGGGATCAGAGGCAATGGGTATCGGTTTGTACCGTAATCTGATTTAATGCGCGTTAATCTATGCACGTTCTAAGGTCACCTTCCTTTTTTGGCACGAAGAATAAAGCTGAGGATGCAAGAGACTTGGAGGGACGAATAAAGCCATTAGCAAGGTATTGGTCCAAGTATTGCCGTAGGTGACGATTTTCAGGTTCCGTGAGGGCATAGATTCTACTGCATGGGGGTTGTGCAAGAGGTAGGAGGTCCATTTGACAATCGTATGATCTGTAAGGAGGTAATGTATTGGCCTGTTCTTTTTGAAAAACATCCTGAAATTCTTGGTATTCCTGAGGTAACTGCACGATAGGGTTAATGACTGTAGCCAGGCCTTTGTTCAAAGTTTTCTCCGGGTAACAGGTGTGTGCACAATCCGGGAAGGTTATTCTCTTCTCTCGCCAATCTATACAAGGATTATGTGTTTCCAACCATGGCATCCCCAGTATTATCTGGAACTGTGGGGCTTTGATTAGATCAAACACAATAGTCTCTCGATGCCCATCTTGACTCAACAGTGTCATCTCTGTAGTGGAATGAGTTACAGGCCCCAAGGCAATCTCAGTTCCATCAACTGTGGTGATGACATCCGAAGTGGTCTTTTTGCAAAGAGGTAGATTCATCCTTGACACCAATTCATGGTCCATATAGTTTCCTACGGCCTCGCTATCTATGTATGCCCTTACTGCGTGCATACGTGATGGCTGCCTGGGATCAAGTAGGACCATTGGGATGATCAGATGCGAGGTCTGAGTGTCCTTCATTAAGCTCGGCAAGCGGACCTCTACGCTTGTCGGGCGTGGTCGTTTCCAGAATCAGGCTCTATGTGGCTTTTATCAGCAACTCCTACCACCTTCTCGGGTGGTTTTGTAAGGCAATCCCGTAGAAAATGTCCTGAGGTTCCACAGTACAGACACAACTGCATCTGTCGTCTTCTTTCTCTTTCCTTTTGAGTTAAGGGTCCTTTTACCCCGCCGATCTGCATAGGTTCAGATGCATCTGTTCCTTTGGGGGCAACATTGGGTTTAACCAATACCCGGTTCTCAAATTTAGCTCGATCAGTCTTTCGGTTCTAAAGTCGGTGGTCTAGCTGGACCACTAAGTCTATACATTCTGTGCAATCCTGAGGTGGGTTCACAACTTCAGCCAAGACATCTTTGAATTCTCCCCGAAGTCCACGATGAAACAATGTAATTCGTTTTTCCTCCGGCCACCCGGTTTCCACCACCAACCTATTGAAGGTTGCAATATAGGTTAGCAGATCCTGGTTACCTTGTCGTAAGGATAAAGGTTTGTTGTCCAGGGCTTGACCCTGTGAGTGTCTGGTGAATAGTTTTTCCATGCTCCTTTGAAAACCCTGAAAATCCCGTAGAAGAGGATCATCCTGGTTGACTAATGGAATGGACCAATCCGCTGCGCTGCCACTAAGATATGACAATACAAAGGCTACTTTGGCTTGGTCATTTGGAAAGGCTCCCGGTCTGCATAAAAAGTGCAAGCTTCATTGGTTCATAAACACGGCGAACCTTTTGGGGTCCCCAGCAAAGCGTTTGGGTGGAGCTAACGGAATATTTCCTGGTAAAACCACTTGCACAGGATTGCTTGATGAAACAGGGATTGGGTTTCCCCCATATCCAGGTAGGGGTGTTTGCCCAGCTTGGTTTTGCAGTAGTTGCCTAGCCAGATCATCAGTGCGCTCCTTTGAGACAATCAGTTCTCTCCTGAGGGCATTAGTCTCTTGGCGAGCGGCATGTACTTCTGCCCTAAGTTCCCCCAATAATTGGGCCAGTTGGTCGGTTTCCGAGGTTTCCATAACACCCGGGTGGGTATTTGTAGAGAGGCTTTGCGTTCTGTTACGCTCACCTGGACCCCACAGGGGTGTCGATCGGACCCAGACAGCTGCGGTCTCCTTCAACGTGATGCGTAGTGCAGAGATGACTGTCTGGACTGGCCCGCCTAGTCTTGTCTGCTGGACCCGAAGAAGTATTTTCCTGCAAGTGGAGACAGGGATTAACCACCTGTGGGTTTTAGTGATGGCCTCCCAACTGTTCTCGCTCTCCCCCACTAATCACCTCCGATATCCCCTTAGTAACCTCACCTTATGTTTGTAAAAGATGAGCTCTCCATCCTGCGTGTCTTGCAGGAGCGCATAGATACCAGTTACTTCACTGGTTTGAAGGCGTTGGGAGAGTTCCGGTAAGTATTGACTCTGAAGTCCCTGGCGGGATTGGTAAGTATCAAGTTCAAAGAGTTCAATGTGCCCGATGTTCACTCTTGTCCCCTTCCTTCCTTAAGTTGCAACTGAGTTTGTGAGAAGAAGGTCTCATAGCTGCTGCTGGCGTTCAGGTAAGAGTCTGTGTTACCCAACGCTGTCCGGTAACTATTGCATGAGTTAACGTGTTGTTTTTCTCCCTCTTTACAGATGTGGCATATGAAAATGTGGAGAGTTATGGAATAATACCGCCGTTGGTAAATCAGGTAAGTCTATGGTGGGAAGAGGTTGTATTTGTTGATTCCCTTGGCTCACCTTGTTTTTTCTTGTGTCCCCTAGGTGCCGGATACGGCGAAGAAATAATGGAGACAGTGCCGGATCGAAAGATGCTGTGAGAACTGGTGTGTATGGTGCCGTGCTGGATCTGGTGAAGCGACGCCTGCAGGACTGATGTACTTTCCAGGTCCGGAGATGAAATGGTTCTGGAATTAGGTGAGGAATTCGAAATAAGTTCGTTTTCTAATCTTGTCCTTTTCTTCTTCTTTATTCTAGGAGCTCCGGATTCAAGGCAGGTGTGGCAGAAGACTGGATGCTGGCTGCAGGCACGCGGGTGTGGCAGACGACTGGATGCTGGCAGCAGGCACGGTGAGAGTCACGCTGCTGGATGCAGAATAACGCGAAGCATGTGCTGCTGTTCGGGTGCGGTTTAAATAGCCTCCAAAGTAGTTCCAGGTAAGAAGTTCCCTAGAGCCACACCCGAGTAAAAAATAGTCCCTGTAACAAAATAGTCCCATCCAGGCCTCATGTAGGCTTGGACTCTTTTGCAGCATGGTCTGCATCAGGTAAGTAAAGTCTATGAGCCTGGCGCCTATGGCGCCAGGACTGATTTCTATGATGAGCCTGGCGCCTAAGGCGCCAGGACTGAACCCAGACAGCCCTTAGCCGGGGCTGCTGAGGTTTAAACAAATGTCTGGATGCTTGCTCCCGGAGCTGAGGGCCTTGGTCCTGATGCCCGGGGGTAGGCATCATGACAATTCTATACACAGAGGCAAATTATCCCCAGGGATGTATGTACAAAATGTTATGTTTGCAACATTAATACTTTCCTTGGAATCTGTCATATTTTGTAACTTCTGTTCCCCACGTAGCAAAGAGTTCTATCACGTTTTAAAACAAAGCCCATAAAATTAGATTTGAAACTGCAAACTTTTTACATTTTTACTAATTCTTGCAGCAAAGATAAAAAGTCTTTAAAGTTTCTTCATAAAATAGTCTTTGTAACCAAAAGGCAGTCCATTGTCACTAGATCATTTTTCTTTTCTTCCTTCAAATGCAAGCAAGTGTCATTTCCTTCAAGGCAAGGGGGTTTCCCATCTTACTTGGAGGTTTTATTGCCCCTTACACTTGGCAGATTATTCTCCTAGGACTTCTATTGTCCCAGCCTGGAGCACAGACGAATGTCTGACGAGCGCGTGTACTGTCTTCTTCCTAGCCGATTCAAAGTTTTTGAAGCTGACAATTTTCACCTACATGTCCTGTATTTATAGTGTGTCTCCCTTCCTTGGGGAAGTTTCATGGCTGGCAACTGGAATGACTGGTTTTTCTGAGAGCTTGCAAATCCAGTCCATGTGGTTTAAACACTTTAATTTCCTATTTTGGGTCCTGAATTAAAACAACATGTGAAAGAAGATAGCCTATGTGTGTATTATCACCACTAACATAAACCATTTACATTGCTAAGTAAGCAGGCTTCCATTCAACAATTTATTTTAAACAGTCCATTTTTTTCAGTCAGCAAAGCCCATTTTTCCTGGCGCAGAGTCGAGGTGTAGAGTCAGTCTGCATCAGTCCATTCTGTTTTGCTGAGGAGCTGCAGCGATGTGGTTTGCCTTGTTGGTACTGTTGCTACTGTTGCTTTAAGCAAGGAGGTGTGCCTACTTAAATTGAATTCTAGCGCGGAACGCGGCGCAGTGTCTAGGTGTAGAGTCAGTCTGCATCCGTCCATTCTGTTTTCCTGAGGAGCTGCAGCGACGTGGTTTGCCTTCTTGCTACTGTTGCTACTGTTGCTTTAAGCAAGGAGGTGTGCCTATTTAATTCAAACTCACGTGGAGCGTGGAGTCAAGGTGAAGAGTCAGTCTGCATCAGTCCGCATTGAGCTGCTGGATGCGGATGGGTGGAAATGACTGCAAACACTGACCCACTTACCAGGCAAAAGACATTACAACATCGCCGGCTGATGAATCCTTGAACAGCAATGAAAGCTGCCACAGTCGCCAAATCCACCAATGTAAGCGCCCTGTCAGTGTCAGTTTCACCATCATCCACGATTGATTTGACTGAAAAAAATGACATAACTGCTCCGGTACACGTGGTTGCTATCGCAAGCGTAATTAACGTTGGCACACCTATCAATGAATCTGTCTGTTTTTCTAAACTCGCCATTGGGAATGCCGATAAGGAACTCGAAACCGAGTCTGAATTTGAGACATAGCCAGTGCTTGGGGTGGAGTCATTGGTGCACAAAACAAACATTTTACTAACTTTAATTGGCTTGGCCCCGGCACCCTCGAGTCCCTCAATTGCTTTTCAAACGTGCCTATATGTGGCAAGTCCCGAAGCACTGGATGTTTTCTACTCACCGTTTGTCGTTACAGACGCGGAACTAATAGAAGTGACAAACACAGAAAATGTAAATGGTTGTGCTCACGAAAAAATAAAAACTGCAAATGATCAGGATGGGTTGTCCTGCTCGAACTCTAGCCGTAGTTCAATTTCTTCATTAACAAAGCCAGAAATCAAAGGAACACCCGCTAATGCTTCTGTTAGAAATTACATTGTTTCCTTAAAAGTGACCGACACTTTGATCACCCAGCCCTCGCCTGACTCTGAATATATCAAAATCCTTGATTATGTTCTTGAGGCTAATGCCGACGCCAATGCTAACACTCAAATCACTCCAAGTCAGAATGAGTCAGCTGATTTAGCGAGGTTTCAAACTCCATAAAGATCTCACAAACGGCACAAATCTACCACGTACGAGGAAAATGTTCAGCAACTGATATCGGATTCAAAGCAAACTAATGGTGCTGAAGTTGTCGTTGATGAAAGCCATATCCATTGCTCCAATCAAATATCACGTGATGCACACCTGATGGCACAATTAAACATTGACTTCTTGTTGGCAAAAAAGAAGCTAACTGCTCGCCATGAGTCCACCGTTATCAACAAAAGACGTTAAAAAATGCCTCTAAATCTTTTCACCAACACCCAAATACAGGAATTGAGGAACGATCTTGTAATAACCTTATGATGTCACAACCCTCTCTGTATGGATCAACTTCGCTCCTTAACTCGAAATATGCTCTAGTGGATGAACAAATGACCAAGCCGTCTTTACGAAAATCGATGAATCAGTGTTTGCTGTCACAACACCAAAGAGGCGCTTCCTCTAGCACCCCACGTACCCCAATTTTCAATGAAAAAAAACTTCACTTGGTTAGGGCAGTACCCACACAGATGATTGGGCATGTCTCTTTGATTGGTGATCAGCAGAGAGAAAGAGCAAAGAGTTTGCATTCTGGAATTCATAGTCCTCCTGAGTTTGGTTCTAAGTCCAGCCTTTCCAAAGCAGCTTCGACTCAAATTCATAACAACGCCTTGCTGCCTCTTCGATGGCCATGATTCCCATTGTAACACTCTATGAATCCCTCAATGATGCGATCAAAGATCAGACTGTGATGATCTCAAATTTAATTGTAAATATTGAAAAAATTGAATGTTTTAATAATTTTCTTCAAAATCAGATCTCAAGAGAAGCTGATCTGACTACACACTGCCAAGAGCGCCTAAGTGATTTGGCAGCCCAACATCATTGTTAGAATGACACCCTATCTGAGGGCCTACTTGAAGCCGTAAAATGGATGCATCACAAAGTCGATGTTGTTTCTCAAAATGTTGTGTATTCGTCCTGCTTGACTATGCGAAATGATCCTTTGTCTACTTTAACAAATGCAACGGACGACTGTTTAAAAATATCACATCTGCTATCAACTTTGTCTGATCCATCTTGCCATGTCATTGCTCCTGTTACGACATCACAATCCCAAAAAAGTGTCCCCCAAAATGGAGAACCCTCTCTATCGACTCAACAAAATGGTTTGTTCATTACTGACAGTTTGAGCGACAAATTAACTCCAACTGGCAGCCTCCTAAATAAAGCTGCTCTTGAAAATGAAACAAACAAGGATCCAGACCAGCATCTGGAGAAGTCTGATAATCAAAGTAGTAAGCAGGTCTCTGGAGATCCCGCTCCTGCCCCTCCAGCCTCGTTTGGCATCTTTGTTGGTGCAGCTAAACCAGTTACCACCCTTCAGAAGGTTCTGTTCCAAGCTACTTCCAAAGTAGAAAATCCTCAGGGCATGATTACCTCTAATGAGGCAAAATGCCCTAGAATGAAGCCAGGAAGCTCCAAAGTAAAGAAATTCATAAGGAATTTGTCGTCATCAGCGAAACCTAGTTGGTTCAAACGAGCAGACACAACGAAATCTTCTCAGCCAAAAGCTGTCTTAACTAAAGACTTATCTGATAACGGCCAGACCCCACCAAATGTTCTGCAGAACAAATGGAGAAGGGTAGATTCTGACATTGAAAGTGCCTCTTCTTCTCCCTCTGCTTCGGTGATAAATTTGTGTGATTTATCAACATATTCTCACCAGGAGGACTCTACTCGCACCAGCCAAATCGACATTGACGACACTTCTCAACACAAAAACCTCTCAGTTTGTGGCAAGACGACTTGAAAGTTGTTTTTCCCTCAATTATTGAGCGCCGGTTTAACATAATGACAAGAACAACAAAGGATCTCTCGAGGCAAGTAAGCATAAACCAATCCTGGTCTCAAAATTAAATAGAAAACTAACCCAAAATCAAAAGAGCAAGCTGGTTCAATATACTTCAAGAGTTAATTTAAACTCAACAACTACATTGACAAGGCAAATTTGGAAATTGAGGCTACAAAATATCCAAACTGATGACAATGAGGTCAATTTAAATCATAGCAACGTAATGAAGCTATTCAACTGTATTGCCTCTTTACGTACCATCCTTTCTGACGACATCAAGATCGCGGAATACCCTACAAAAAAACCTCTGATCAAGTATTACTTCATATTGTTTTTAGCTTCAGTTCGCAATAAAATTCTGAAAGCCACTGACAAATTGCTTGCTTTTGGCTTCAACATAATACTCGAACCCATTGTGGTGGCCAACAATGAAGTAGAGCTGAATTCAAATGCTGTTGACAATGCAAATATTACACAAAGATGTGCCAAACTAAGAAAATCTTTGAACTATTCATCCTCAACGTCTCAACGAGACGGTTCCAATCACCAAATGTCTTTTAGATCTGTTACCAAACTGGGTCACCATCATGATCGCCAATTGCTATGACCAGAGGTACGCGAGTGCCCGTTTATGATTCTATCTTGGAATACACAAGGGTTCGTACACTTATTCAATGAGTTTGATGCTAATTTGGAAAAGGTATTTTTAATCTGTCTTCAGGAAACTTGGTTGTGTGTTGTCCTGACGAGAGATGGCTTCACTATTTACCTAAATCCAGCAGTAAAAAGTCAAAAAGGTCATCCATACTCAGGCCTTTTGACTCTGGTAAAAATAAATGCTTGGTGGTCACCTGTGGACACGATCAATCCAAATCCATTGGTTTAAGGTATCCTTCAGACAAATCACTTAGATCCCTTAAAACGAAACATCTCTTGATTATAAACAGGTATTGGAATCCCTTCAGTAAGAAGCATTTAGTCAATTCAATTACTCAGATCATTGACAATGCAATTGTTTCATTTAAGAACTTATCAATTATTTTCTGTGGAGACCTGAATTGTACATGGTTTAAATTTGACACTGAGTGACATATAAACATACGTTTGCCGGATAATGGTGTTTCTGTAAGAGGACAGCTCTGGATGTCAGCCCTGGCAAACCGGAACTGTCAAATGTTAAACGGCAATGTGAGAGGAGATCAGCTGCCTAAATCAACTTGGCACCGCGCTCAGTCTAAAAAAATATTAGATTATTTTTGGGTGTCTCGGAATGTGGCCTTACAAGAAGTCAATCTGCAAGCCTGTTCGATGAAGAACAGTGACCATGAGCTCTTGCAACTTACCTGTTTGATGGAGTGGACACAGTCTTGCCAACAATATGAAATCCCTCCCTCTGTAAATGCTGGGGGCTATCGCCACTGCATTACTGGGCCAAAGGTTTTTCATGCATAAAGAGGCTTGGACGGTGGATTATGCCCCCTTTCTGACAGATTTTATGGCATCCTTTGTTTCATCTCGACTTATGGGCATTACGCATAAGCACTTATCCAGTAACGTCCTTCTGTCCGCCAAGAGAGCTCTGCGACATGATGTGAGATTATTGAAGAAAAATACAGACTCTTCCATGACTACAGTTGAAGCGAGAAATGCTGTTAAACATAGATGACAATGTTACATAAATTGGCTTAAATCCCATGCCATTATCATCGAATAAAATCGAGCAGAACTAATGATGAAACTTTTGGTGTCCAAAAATACTCGTCAGATTTGGCCCATCTTAAACGCAGGTAACACCAGATGCCCAACATTAATTTCAAATGAAATTGCTGGTGTCGTTTTGCTCAAAATTACAGGAAACCCTCTTCTGAACCATGTATAATATTTAACAACGACGGACACATGTGGGATGTATAAATCGACTCATCAGATATCGAAAGAGCCATTTGGGGACTGAAGAACTCACATGCTGCTGCCCGGACTTAATCACAAATGTGATGTTGAAAAAGCACACACCTCAATGGGCCGAATTCATCGAGGTTTTGTTTAAGCTACTCTCTTCTACAAAGCTGACCCCTGAATCTTGGCGAGAGGCCATAGTTGTGCCAATCTATAAGAAGGGCAGTCGGGAAGATCCTTTCAACTATCACCCGATTGCCCTTCTCGACACCATTGGGAAGATCTTCGGCTCTTTTTTGAGGCAGAAGTTAGCGTCATGTGCTTGCCGTGCCAAGATCTCTGACATTCACCAAACTGGTTTCACAGAGGGAGTGGGAGTCGAAGTAAATCTCTTGATTTTGAATATAATAAAGCTTGTATCTTTAAAGGCAAAGAAATAAATGTACCTGGCCTTTATTGATATGCGCAGGCATTTGACTGAGTCAACCGAGGACTGCTTTGGCAGAAATTACTCAACTGGAATTGCCCTCTAAACATACTTGAACCAGTGAAAGCACTTCACATGGATACATTGATTCGAATTACGCCTGAATAACAAGGGTGATCTATCGGCCATAATACCAAGTGACAAAGGGGTAAAAGAGGGCTGTCCCTTAGCTGCCGAATTGTTTAGGCTGTTTATCTCGGATCTGCCAAGGACTCTAGATGAAGTCCGATGCTTTTCTCCAAAAATCAACAACACACAGCTCAAATGCATAACATATGCTGACAACCTTGTGTTGCTTGATTGTACTCAGATTGGACTGCAATGATTATTAAACAAATTACATGAGTACCTGAATCATAACGACCTGGAAATAAACACAGAAAAAACTAAAATAATGACCATTGGGTCGCTGGGTATGAAGAAGGGTAAAGCCTTTAGGTGGAAAATTGTTGAGGAAACATTAAGTCCAGTTACTTCCATTCGATATCTTGGTATCACGTTTAACACTTCATTAAATGAACATCACTGGAGGCAAGAGCTAATAAATCGAATGACGAAACTCTGCATACAAGGTGCAAAAATATACAAGGACAATGGGAAATACTCAATAGCCCCGGTTATAACCTTCTGTTTGCAAAAGGTTGTTCCCGCAATTGCTTTTGGTCCTGAAGCTGGTTGGAACATCCACATCCTTCATTGGCAAAGACTAGAAGCTCAATTCTGGAGTTGTGTGATAAACCTACTATCTTACATCTCAATGACAGCTCCAGGATATGAATTATCTTTGAATTCTTTGCATTTCTGGATAACATGGAAATCATTGGCCACTTTACGAAAAATGTGTTTGAGTCCCTTTACTCCAGCATATCAAATCTTTTCAACAAAATCTGATTGTGGCCGGTCCAGTCCACTGGAAGACTGGAAGCGTCTTCTGGAAGGAATCCTGTTAGCTGCTGACATAAAGAAACCTGTCTTGATTAAACATCCACAACTTGCTAAGAAAACATTTGAATCTTGGTGTTGGATAAGAAACACAGGACTACGTGAAAAAATGCAGTCCACGTTGAAGTCGGGAATAGGAGAACATAAGTTAAATGTACAATGCAGCTATCTGATAAATTGTCCATCACAACATCATCAAGACCAATTTTTGAGGTTAACATTGAATGCGTTGAATATCAAAGAAATGTTGTGGCAAAGACGGAATAAAGAAGTAAAAGACAATTTTTGTTGCTAATGTGGGCCCAAAATTGAATCACTGCAACATCTGATAACAGCTTGTCCAGACATCAGCACCCACCGTACTTGTCATCTTGGGAAATTTGGTCCCCTAAATAGCGATATGGACACTTGGTGGATGTATGTGACATCGGGACACAACATAAAACTGACATGTGCAGTAGTTGATTACATGGACATGATACTGACGAAAGCCTTTGTGTAAATCGGAGAAAGCTAATCCAAAACTTTATGCACAACTTGATCTTAAATAATGGCCTAGAGTGGGGGTCTTAGTTCTTGTCTCTATTTTGTCTATACTGTGTTTCTTTTTTCTTGCCGTAGGATTGGACTGTTTGTAACAAAAGTTTAACTTTATTAATTGCTTTCTTTTAAAATTGTTAAGCTGAAGTTTCAATAAAAAAATTACAAAAACTGCTACCATTTCTTTCTTTAAATTCGGTTTTGCAGCTCCCTCAGCTGCCCACCTGTCTTTGCAGATGTAGTTGTTTCCTTAAATGCAGGAATTTTATCTGAAGTATAGATACATTTACACTTGACCTGGCTCAGAGAGTTAAAGTCTCTTTGAACTGCTGAGCCTGGATACATTTTGGCAAGAAATAAATGCGTGTTCCCGTGCAAGTGAAAATTAAATTAAACCAACTGAGAGTTGGTTTAACTGGGCCTGTCACTCAGGAAGGATGCCTGGTTTTGGTGAAGCACAATGAAATATCCTGGGTATGACAGGGCCTTTGGAATCACAGTGGTTTCAGAATGAACAGATGGAATTAGCATCAAAGCAGCATTTTGAAAGGGTGAAAATGTTTCATTTTGAAGGGGATTTTAACTTTTGCAGCAAAGCAACGCTGCTTTTTCACTTGATTCCATTGATAGGTTTCAGAACACACTGGCATACTTTTTCAGGGTGTCTCCTTTTTCCATTTTTCCTGAAGTGTGCTAAGCATGATGGTGCAGCCCTTTTCTGTTGCTGCCAAAATGCATTTGTGAGGTCCTGGGGCGCACAGGAGCCAGTGCAGCCAGGTTTCTGTTTCTTGCGCAAATGCAGCTTAGTGATGTGGTGAGTGCCGTTGAGTGGGTCAATATATCCCACACATCCCCCCCACGACTTCTCGTGGGCTTCCAAATGGATGGGGAGTTGGGAAAGTATGATTTCTCCATGGGCCATGGCAGCATCCGGCAGGTATGAGTCCTTCTTCCATCAGAGTATGGTGCGTCCTGCTCCTCTTGTTGACTCTGGTCGGAACGTGGAACGACACCCTTCTTTCCCTGGGATCTTCCTTTCATGGTGTGGAGTGACACTTCCGGTTCTCCTTTGGTTTCTCGCATCCAGGTTGCCGCATCCAGGTTGCCTTGGTTGTTAGATAGGCGCAACCATTACGAATCTATAAAGGAGAACACATACCAGTTATGACAATTTCTCACTAACTGCCCACCAATGGGGTTGACAGCATTGGGATACACAGGCATTTAACAATAACAATTGATAATGAAGAAAAATACTCCCTGTTACATAGTTGTCATATTTATAACTCCTATCGGCTCCCTTCTGGTTCTTCTTTTCCTTGTTCTCATGTTTCCGATGTCTCCTCTGTTTGATTATCTCTGGGATCCTCAATTTGTTACAAAGTGTGATTACGGTGGCAACTCTTTAGCTGATTATTATGGACCCATTTCTCTTCTGTCAATTTGCCTTTGGGCATGCAGATTCTCTAGGCGAGGCCTGGGATGGTGACCTCTTCTCCAGTTTTGAACTTCAATCTCCTACGGTAGCACTGGGGTTGACCGGTAAGATTTCTATAGGACTGCTAGGACCCTGGGATTTACTCTCCAGTTGGGACCGGGATTGGCAATAACTGGGATCCAAATTAATCTTGAGTCGGTTGAGGATGTGACTGCCCATGTAAAAGGCGGAAGGAACACCTCACATGACCCAACAATTGTGCTCTATGCTTTTGTCACCTCTAGACATTTTTATCATACAACTGCTAAGCAGAAGATGGTTGGAACAGGGAATTTCCAGGCCCCATACACATTCATAAACTGACTCTACAGCGGATAGGGTCTTGTCTTTTGGGAGTTTCTTGAATAACACTTTGCTGATTAAGCTTTCTTTGTTATTCAAGTCAACTCGGGCGAGGACAGACTCCTTGCCGTCATTTAACTGAATCGGGAAGAAGAGCTGTTCACCCTTCTTCTGAATGCCAGCTACACTTTGGGCTGGTTTGTCATCAATTTTGGCTAAGGAATTGGGATTTTCAGATTGTGAATTGGTATAGAATTTCAGAGTATTTCCTTCCAGTGTTGAATGCCACTTGAGACTGGACGGAAGGTTGATTTTCAGGAATGGAGAGGAGTTCCCATCACCAGTTTGTTGTCCTACAGCAATTACTGTCACGTCAGGTATTTGGTTATTCTGGAAATGAAATTTAGTATGATCAGATTTTTGTTCAACTATGTGGCATGTGCCATTTAAACTAACATGGTTGACACTCTGTTTCAATTTTATTGGCCTGTTAGTCTGAGTCCAGAGGACCTTGTCCACACAGTCTATTAAGGGGGGCAACCTTCGCAGGATGTCATTCCCTAGTAGACAGGGTGTGTCCTCTGGAGTTACGACTATGACAGGGTGTTTCAGCTTATGTCGCCCAATTTTAATTTCCAAATCCGCATTCCCCTCAACAGGAATTTCATTGTCATCGAAGTTCTGGAGTTGTCCAGGAAGAGGGGTGAGAGGGATCTGGTATCTCTCCCCCCTTCCTGAATATAGCTGCTCAAAGGTCCTTTTTGACAGAAGAGTGGCTGGGGATCCAGTGTCCACCAGTGCTGGAATTGCACATTGCACTTGCACTTGGACGGAGGCGTAGAATCTACCTTCTTTCTCCTCCAATGGGCAAAGATAATGGGCAAGCTGGATAGTCCATTTCCTTATTTTTGACTCTGACACAGGGGTATTTTGGGCATAAGTCTGTGTAGGAGTTTGGGAATTTGCAAGAAAAAGTTTGCACTCAGAGATTCGAGTTGTCTTGGGCGCCTCCTTTTCTGATTCTGGGCTGCACCCCCCTTTTTGGAGACAGTCACCAGAATTCCTTTGGAGAGTTTGGGAATCCTCTTTTAACATGATGTCTTCTTGATGCTCATTCTGGGCTTCTAGGAGGGGCGATTCAAAATCAGTCCCCACTCCCACCCAGTCTTCATTTAAATCCCTTGGGACCCATTTTTCTTTGGGAAGAGTCCCCCCTTCCCTGAAGGAGAAGATCTTTTTCCCAGAATCCTCTGAGGATTCCTCTCCTTCAAATTGGAGGACACTAACCTCCTCCACAAAATGGGTCTTTTGGGGTTCGTTATTTCTCCTCCCCGTCCTCTGTTCCTTGGGTGGTAGGTTTTTGGGGGCAGGAGATTTTGGTTCCGGTTCCTGGGTGTCCAGGGGCTTTTAACAGGTGAGTAAGGAAACTTCCTCTAGGGCTTTACACCCCCCTTCCCCTGTGCCTTCTCCACTGGAACCGGTGAGTTGTCCGGGTTCTCGCCCTGTCATTGTTCTGGTTTGCCAGATCCTTCGTTTGTGGGGTTCTGAGCCACCATGTTTGTCTGAGGGTTCTGTTGAGCCCTCAACATGCGACCCAGATCCTGTTTTAGGTTTTGGACCTGGCACTCCAGTTGGGATACCCGTTCCGGCTGGTGCGGGGGTCTCTGGTCAACCCTAGGTGAATCACGGGAAGGATAACTATCCCTTCTCCCATAGTACCCTGGATATGGCGGTCTCTGGTAACCCTCCACCCTTGGCCTCCCCTCTCCCGGATTGGATTGTCTGGGTTCCTGAAAGCGGGGAATGAAAAGAGGGTTGTCCTTCAGGTTGGGGTTTTGTGGGTATCGGGGAACAAGCTTAACCCAACATTATGGGAATTTGTGCCCTCCTGGGCGAAGTTAGGAGGGAAGTTTCCCGGGGCAGCACTTACCTGGTTGGACCCCCCTTGGGCTGGTGGAGTCCAGACATACCCCAGGATTGGTCTGTTGCCCTTGTATCAGGGGCTGATATAATCAGGGGAGTTAGGGGTGCCATTAGGGGGATTACCTCCCAGACAGCCACCTGTTTGATACTGGCCAGAAGGCCTTCTGGGTCTAGGATTCTGCTGACTTTGTGCATGTGGATTTTTAGGCTCCCCCATCTCTAAGTCTAACATGGGGACAACCTTCACCTCTGCCACCTGAGCAGCAGCAGGGGTGTTAGCTGGTTTGGGGGTTTTATTCAGAATTTTTTTTTTCTGCAGGTTTTTGGACCTCATAAATGCGGGTTGCCTGCTCTATGACCCTGTCCAGCTTTCTTTTCTCGTGGAAGTCCCTCACCAGCTGGGTCATAATATACTGCACGAGTGCATGAAAGAAGGTGATTACAAACTCCCTGCTATCTGTGCGCACCCTCCTAGGTGTCTGTGCAAAGGTGCGTTTGACCTCCTGTACAAACTCTTGTGGGGCCTGATCTTCCTCGCACTGCAGATTGTAGGCCGCTTTGTGAGCCTCCTGGGGCTTCCTGTGGGCGGAGAAGTTTTTCAAGATGGCCGCCCTATAGGTGGACTATCTTGAATGGTTCTGGTCCTCAGTCCCGCAAAGAAACTGGAGTATTCAGGGGAGAATGTCTACTTTACATACTTGATACAGTTTCGGTTGACTTTCATATGAAAAGTGTCCATCATCTGCTCATAGAGCTCCAGGTATTCCCAAACAGAATATTTCGCATTTCTATGGTAGGGAGTTATGACACTCCTAAGGGCCTTAATCTGCCTAATGGGGTCTTTAGTCATAACTCGCTTGAGTTTTTTTGCCTTCTTTGGCTTAGTCACCGAGTCCACTCGCTCTCAGACTCAGAGGCTCTACTAGCTGAAGTCCCCTCTTGATCATCTAGGCTCTCCCGGATTCTGTGAGCTTGAGAGGTGCTTGCAGAATGGTAGGGCCTAGTTTCTCCACTCCTGTGGGGACCAGGAGAGTTGTCCTCTGACTCCTCCCTACTCCCAGGGTTGGGAGAGTATTCCCTCCACTGCCCTAATTGGGTAGAGGTCTTCAGGATACTCTTTTTGGGCCTCATTTCATTGGGTTTTTTCATGAAATTGGACCAACTGGTCCCTTGGAAAAGAAAATTTCAGTGGATCTAATTCCCTGACCCTCCCCTCATAGGAGACTTCCCTGTCAGAGATATCAGCCTGAATGATTGGGTATCTATACAGGGACGCCTTTCCATCACTTTCTGTGGGGGAAGACCTGTCAGTTCCATCATGCTGGGTCTAGTGAATTCTGTTGGCCTCATGGTTTCTGGCTCATGTGAACCGGTAGACATGAATCTGGTAGTGTTCACAGTATTAAATGGGTTGGATCCCTTAGCATAGAGATCTTTATACTATAATCCGGGGTTACCCTGTCCCTCTCTACCTATTCGTGGTCTCTCCAGTTAAGATTAAATATGGCACCCTCTTGCTCCAACCTTGCTAGTTTCTCTTTTTCAGCCCCTGCTTCTAGATGAGAAGCAAACATCTGAGTTTTTGTTCAGCTATCAAGGCTTTACTGGGCTCTATGACACGATCTTACGCTGCCACTTGTTTGTTGAGCCCATCATTCTTTTCACAGAGAGCCTCATTGTCTCTCTGCGCTTCCTGTATAGTCTGGGAATACTAGGACATTTTCTGCTGCAGGACATTCACCTCCTGAGTTTTAGCATCTATGGTCTGGGTGTTCTCTTCCAGAGCACCTTCTACCAGTCTGGCGTGCTCCAGTAGCTTCCCATACTCTGTTTTCAGTTCATTTAGCTCCTGGAGTGCTAATTCACTCCCCTATAGCTCGATTTTTAATTTGCTAATTTCCTGGCTGAGGGCATCTTTCTCTTGATTTAGGGTGCCTCTATGTTCAGCCAGGTCATCCCTTTGTTGCCTAATGATATTGCATTTCTGGCACTCTTCATCAAATTCTGCTTGAGAGTGGAGGTCTCTCATAATTAATGTATTATTTTCCTCTTCCAATTTCTTTATCTGATCTTGTAGAGTAACTATCTGCTCTGTGCAGACCCTATTATATTTTATTTGTTGATTTAACTTCTGGTGACTCTCTTGCAGAGAGTCAACCTTTTCCCTACAGTCCTCTTTCAATGCCTCTACTTGGGTCTCTTGATCTCCATTATTCTGCTGTTGGCGAGCCAAATCCTCTTTTAATTTTATGATGTAGTTTGCAGATTCTACCGCCAACTCTTGGATCTTTTGTAATCACTCCCGTGTGGAGGTACATGAAGGCCGTGATTCTGGCAATTTTGCTTTGCTACTCTTTAATTTTTGGGGTCATATGTAGCTCACTCAGAGCTTGGTGTAATAGGACACTGTACTGCCATGAATCCAGGTCCATGGCGGTGACCTGTTGGGTTATGTTTTGTAGCCAGACTTTCTCATCCTGTTCTGGCCAATCACCTCTGACAAATAACTTGTGCAAAAGGTGCTCCCTAGCCATATTGATCTCTACTGGGACAGCCATTTTGGAAATGTTATTTCTTTATTAATTATTTTGGGTTTGATTTAATTTTACTTTTATAGACACAGGCCTGGTACTTAGAGTATTTGTTTTGGGAGGTGCTTGTACAATGTAACCCAGTATTCACACCACACTAGGTATTACTACTTTACAGGTTAGTCTGCTGTGTTAGACTGTCACGGGTGGCAAACAAACTCAATCCCTGGACTCGAGCCCCCAAATTTGTTAAGGATTTCAATCAGGCGATGCACACCTTAGTCTCGGGCCAGTCTGCAGCGCACAACTGAAATGCTTATGTTTTAGATTAGATTCAATATTGAGATGATACAAGACTCATATCACACCCCCTTTTTAAATACCCCAGGTCACAATGGACAATGGACCAGGCTGGTTGGTAAAATATAATATGTATTTATTCATTTGAACATTAAAAGAAATCATACTATTTTTAATATGGGGCAGCAATCACCAATGGGGTGATAAAACAATAGGAATGTAGGTAATGCACTTAGTTTAACCTTCTATTGAAACATCTACAAATCACCAGGAATAGGAGCACTTTTTGATTTTAGGTAAGATAGCGCTTGAGTTAGAATTTATCCCTGCAATGTTCCCTCAACCCACAAATAATCAATTCTAATTAGATAAATAGAAACAGCAGGTAATCAGGAATGACAGGAAAACAAAATTGCAATCGGACCTTACCTTCCAAAACAAGAGAGAAAAACGGATTTTAAACCCTGGCAATGCTCACAATGACACTCAGAAATGGATGAATGAATTAATGAATGTGTGTAAAAACCTTGAAAGAAATATTATTCCTCACTACAACAACCATGTAGAAGTACAAACAATCAAAAGCAATGTATAACCAAGAGCATACAGTTTGAAAATGAGTGGCAGGTTTTAAAACATGTTTGCAGCAAATGACACGTTGGAAAATTAGCAAATGTTTTCAATTCCCGCCTGAATTTACCAAAACGGTTTTTAATGTTGGGGGGTAGCTATAGATCAAAGGTACAATATGGAAGTGAAATAAGGTCTCTAGCTGGTAAATTGAGTGAGTTATGGAATAGGGAGTGAGGTGCGTTTTGAGTAAAATAAAGTGGTGAAAAACAGAAAAGCGGCTTTAAAATGGATTGCAAACTTGACTTTAACTGGATTTAATGACTAAGGAAAAGAGAATGCCACCAGTGTATCTCCATAGTTACACGGCCGTTGAAACCCTTCATGTGGAGTACCCGGTTTCCTTTATCGAAAATTAATTTATTTAATCAAAATCGCTAATGGCTTATGTTCTATGCAAAACGAAAATGAAGAGGAATTTGGCGCTAACACTATGAATCCATAACAGGGTGGCAAGAATAATTCTGACAATATTACAAGTTTTATCACGGTAAGGATAGGATGACTTAGAGAGGAGAAATAAGGACAAGGCAAGGCATACTATGGTTTTCTATGGTTCCTATTGATACTCACAGTTCACTTTTTAGTTTTTGGATTTTGGACAGTCAGTGTTCTGGTCACCACACGGATCTTGTCTAACAAAGGACAGCCGGACAAAATCAGCGGGACAGGATCAGCTGGGCTGACTGGTTACCGGGAAGCACTTCTGGACGGGCAATTTTGGTCACTGGATAATATAGTTCCTCAGGGTAGCAGGGTGCCAGCAGCATGCAGGGAGTGGTGGCAAGCGAAAAAAGTACCACAGTTTTCCCCTTGTTAATGGGAAATTTAGTGGGGTTGTTTATATTATAGGCCTTGCTGGAGCAGGATCAGCAATGCTTGGCCTTGTAGTTGGGATCTGGAGTCTGGATAAATGAAACAGGAACAGGACGCCGGTGCAGGAAAATCAGGAAGAGTGTCTGTGGGTGTGTCTATGGTCTTGTCAGGGACCCTTATTTATAGTGTAAAATTACATTGTCAAAGTGTAGGCTGGGCAGGGTTAACTATGCACACCCCTGAACTACTTGAATTGGGCAGGGGCGCTAGTCTCCGCCTGGCTCTCAACTGGTTGGATTTGCAAGGGAAAGATGTCAGGTTTATGAGGTGAGGTTTACAATGTCCAGAAACTCCCACATTTACTTTACTGAAAATCTGATTTTGCCAAAAACATACATTTACACCATTACAATCTCTTGCCAAATTATACACACACGTTACATATTATGTGCAACACATATCAATCCAATCCTCCAGTCTGTGCAACCTTGTTTCACCTTTCATGCATATTTTGGTAATTTTAAACATGAAAGATTTGGCCTAAAATTCCACAATTTTATACACAGATGCAAATTATCCCCAGGGATGTATGTACAAAATGTTATGTTTGCAACATTAATACTTTCCTTGGAATCTGTCATATTTTGTAACTTCTGTTCCCCATGCAGCAATGAGTTCTACCAAGTTTTTAAAGACAGCCCATAAAATGAGATTTGAATTGTGAATTTTTTACATTTTTACTAATTCCTGCTGCAGAGATCAACAGTCTTTAAAGTTTCTTTATAAAATATTCTTTGTAACCAAAAGGCAGTCCATTGTTAATAGATCCTTTTTTTTCTTCCTTCAACTGCAAGCAACTGTCATTTCATTCAAGGCAAGGGGGATTTCCCATCTTATTTGAAGGTTTTATTTCCCCTTACACTTGACAGGTTAGTGTCGCAGGACTTCTATTATCCCAGCCTGGGGCACAGTCGAATGTCTGACGAGCATGTGAACTTTATTTGTCCTAGCTCATTCAAAGTTTTTCAAGCTGGCAATTTCCATCTATGTTTTCTGGATTTATGGTGTGTCTCCCTTCCTTGGGGAAGTTTCATGGCTGGCAACTGGAATGACTGGTTTTTCTGAGAGCTTGCAAATCCAGCCCCTGTGTTTTACACTCTTTAATTTCTTACTTTGGGTCCTGAATTCAAACAACCTGTGAAAGAAGATAGCCTATGTGTGTATTATCACCACTAACATAAACCCTTTACATTGCTAAGTAAGCAAGCTTCCAGTCAACAATTTATTTTAACCAGGCCTTTTATTTTTCAGTCAGCAAAGTCCATTTTTTCACATGTGTTAAAACTGCTAGCATTTCTTTCTTTTAATTCGGTTTTGCAGCTCCCTCAGCTGCCCACCTGTCTTTGCAGCTGCAGTAATTTCCTTAAATGCAGGAGTTTTATCTAAAGTATAGATACAATTACCCTAGACCTGGCTAAGGGAGTTAAAGGGCCTCATTAGGACCCTGGCGGTAGCCATGCCCTTATTAAGGGCACGGCTGCCGCCGGCAATTGCCCTTTTCTTGGACCCGGTAAAAATCAATCCCCATTCCCATTTGAGCCCCATAGGGCTCAATGGGAATGGGGAGGATGCTAACAACGAGCCCGTTAATGACAGGCCCGTTGTTAGCATCCTGGCCTGCTAGCAGGTCCTGCTTTTCACGTCTGGTCAGACCAGACGTGAAAAGCGGGACCTGCTTCAGGCTCGTAATAGGGTATCCCGTAATGAACGGTGCTGGTCCCGTTTATTATGGGAGTGCCAGGATCCTAATGAGGCCCGAAGTCTCTTTGAACTGTTGAGCCTGTATACATTTTGGCAAGAAATAAAAGCGTGTTCCCGTGCAAGTGAAAATGAAGTTGCTTTCTGATTTCTCTGAGAGTTGGTTTGACTGGGCGTGTCACTCCGGAACTATGGCTGGTTTTGGTGAAGAACAGTCAAATATCACAGTGGTTTCAGAATGAACAGATGGAATTAGCATCAAAGCAGCTTTTTGAAAGGGTGAAAATGTTTTCATTTTGAAGGGGATTTTGGCTTTTGCATCAAAGCAACAATGCTTTTTCACTTGATTCCATTATAGGTTTCAGAACACACTGGCATACTTTTTCAGGGTGTCCCCTTGTTCCATTTTGCCCGAAGTGTGCTAGGCAGGATGGTGCAGCCCTTTCGTGTTGCTGCCAAAATGCATTTTTGAGGTCCTGGTGCGCACAGGAGCCAGCGCAGCCAGGTTGCTGTTTCTTGCGCAAATGCATCTTAGTGATGTGGTGAATGCCGTTGAGTGGGTCAATATATCCCGCAACGGACACAAACCTCACACAAATAAATAACAAAATAATGGCTTGTTCCATTGACATGCCTAGATTACATGGAAAACATAAAGGCAACCCGCTATATCTTTCTTCTAGTTTATAAAATTGAATCCACCCTATGCAGTGGTGGACTGTTTGATAGGGAACTCTGGAGATTTCCCGGTAAGCCTCTGTATCCTATGCCTCTTCTTTGTGGTAACCTATCTTATTTCACATGTTCTCATAGGAAAATGTTAGGCTTGCTAAAAGTGTGCAATATGTTCTAATACAATGGATGATGTTCCCACTATCTGGAACGATTATCCAGTGTGGAGACCTGATTACATATTGCACAGATAACTTTTCCATGGCCTCTCACAAAAATATGAATGTGGAAAGCGTTATGAGACAAAAGAAATCAAACAAACAGGGGAATAGATGTCTCACATATAAGAGAGAATGGGATCTGGCCCTACTCAATGGTCTAACTAGGGATGATGTGCCTGGTAGATACTCCTGGCACAACGTTAAATGTTATGCCACCTTAGCTTACATTTTTGCTACTCACCCTGTTTTAGAGAGTGTAATTGAACTTAAGATAGTGGCAAATATATATAGTGACCACAACATATTGTCACTTACGATGGGGTGGCAGCAAGAAAGTTGTGTGAAGCATAATGTAGGAAATCTTGTGGCTTCACATGCAGGGCATCGTTTGATTTGGTCTGCTCAAAACATAAATACAATTTCAGTTCCTGTAAATCAAGTAGCCGCCTCTGTTGCTCAGGAGCACTTACTCATGTCTGTAAATGATAAAGAGAAATGGATAAGAGAGATCGCTACTAGGGCTTCTGAGGCAACTGGTGCTAAAACTGTGGTACACAGGAATGGCTCTGGTAAGGTTTTTGACATTTGCAATGGAAAAAGAGCGATGCAAAGAGAAATGAGAAAGGTCAATAAATCGAATACTGGTGAGCAGGCCAAATTAGCACAAATAAAAACTATTAGGAGGAATTATTCTAGGTGGCACATGATGTGGAGGCATTCTGCAAAAAAATGCCCAGTGGCAGCATATGATTAGGATTTTGAGGAAGGGCAATAACCGCTCCATCTGGCAGCAATTGTCCACAGTCAAGGGGGACCAAGAGTTAAAAACACTCAACCCTATTAAGGAAATTGACCGGGTAAAATATCTGGGCATGAACACTGAAACTGTCAAACACTCCGATATATGGGATACAGATGTGAAACAGGCCTGGCCAGTAGACATGCACCGTGTGAATATTGCCATGGCAATTAGATGTTTAAAGAACTCCAGAGCCTCTGGCCCCAATTGTCTCTCAAATGCTGCTTTGAAAAAAAGACCCTGAAAGTTGGGTCGTGATCCTGAAGGTCCTTTTTGATAAAGTCTGTAAGGAATGTGTGATTCCTGATTCCTGGAAGCAATCCATATTGGTCATTATGCATAAAAAGGGAGATAGACAATCACTGGAAAACTACTGATTGCTAACTTTATTGGATGTAACTGGGAAATCTTTTGCGGCATTCATTCTTAAAACACTGCAAAAGTGGGTGGAGAATGAGAACATTCTATATGACTCAACCTCTCATAACATCAGTGATGGATGAATTATTAAAATAGCAGCTACTAGCAGCAGTCCCTCCCTATAGGTGGTATTTTTCTATTATTCACCCTATAATGTGGGAAAAGCTGCACCGGTTAGGCTGTCTTCATTGCTGCTGCAGGTATTACAGCAAATGCATTCCAACACCTGGGCCAGAGTGCACCTAGATGACCTAGGATTAATGTCCGACCAGATAGAGTTGAGAAGGGGAGTCAAGCAAGGGTGTGTGCTGGCTTCCCTGCTTTTTCATATATACCTGACGGACATTCCGGCAAGGATGCAGGAGAGCTCATTTTGCTCACCCACACTTGGCAGCACCTAGGTCACATGCCTACTGTATGTACATGACCAGGTGCTAATGGATCACACATTTCGTGGAATGAAGTGCATGTTATCAAAGTTACTTGAACATTCCAGCGATAACGGGTTGATGGTAAATTTGTCCGAAACAAAACTGATGTAAGTATCAAGTAAGAAAGTCAATCGATTGGAAATGAAAATATCACTGGGTACCATCAACTATGATGATAGCTACACTCATTTGGGTCTGGATTTCACTACAGGTATGAATTATGCTGGGATAAAAGAAGCCAAGTGTAGGAAAGCTTGCCAGCTTAGCCTTGTGGTTTCTAACTTTGCTAACAGAACAGCAGGGTACTCGCTAGAGGGATTTCAGATTTTTATTTGCAAGCAGTGTGTATGCCCTGCGGTCACTTATGGGTTAGATGCACTTGCCATGCAAGATATAAAGTGGCTTGATCATCTAGAGAGGTTCTTTTGGAGGAAGATCTTAAAACTATCATCACCTACTTCTATTGAATATATAAGACTAGAGTTTGGTCTTACTTCCTTAAGCGCAAAAGTAATGAAGAAAAGGGGAGAGTTGTTTCAAAAATCAAGATTGAAACTTAGATGTTTAGCACTTGCATTAATGGATGAGAACTGTCCAAACGTCATTAAAGGTGTTGGGAAGACATACGTGAAATTAGTAGAGGATTTCTTTTGAATGTTAGATTGAGACTTAGTGAGAGATCCCAGTGTGGAACACATGATATTGCGTGAAACCCTTACGAAAAAAAGACCAACTATTGGGTTTGGCAGAATAACTATCAACATCTGCCTACACTAAAAATGTATGCATATGTAAAGAAGGTTACACAATGCTTTTTGAAACCTCAAATATA
Organism: Ambystoma mexicanum; assembly: GCF_040938575.1. NCBI lineage: Eukaryota > Metazoa > Chordata > Amphibia > Caudata > Ambystomatidae > Ambystoma > Ambystoma mexicanum. Next base: position 800,438,757 of record NC_090933.1, read on the forward strand.
CCTATTAAAGTGTGCTTGATTTAGTGCTTCATATTCGTGTGAATCAGCTGCCAGTGTTGGCAATAATTGGTCCACAAATGAATCTCCATGTTTCACAAAGATATTGTTGCTTTTGTAAAATTCCCTCTATTCTAGAAACAAGGAAATATCTATTCACTGAATGTTCAGTAATGGGGACTTTATATATGACTATTCTGGGTCCATTAGTACATGACTATGGCATTATCAAATCTAGCGAATTTTGGTGCTATTGCTTAAACCCAGACACTGGATCTATGCAATTAGCACTTTATCGGCTGTGGCGTTGTATTGTACCCAACCTTGGTGCATTGAATAATCTTGAATTAAGGAAGTCCAACCAAGATTAGTGGTTATGGATGTGTCATGTTTTTATGTTTAAGCTGTATCCTCGATTTAATTGTTCTATTATGTTTTATACATGTATATAAGTACTTGTTATATATTATTACTAGTTTAACTACCCAGCTTCGCCCGAAATTTCCATTCTCAGATTTATTTAAATCTCTGATCGGTAAGTCTCACTTCAGTTTCTTCAGCAGGTTTATTGCTTCATTTTTTAACAGCAAAAATTCGCAGATCAGTAAGTCTCACTTGAGTTTCTTTAGCAGTTTCATTCCTTCATTGTTCAGCAGCACTTATTATCTTAACAGTAAGTCATGTTTCAGTTTCTTCAGCAGTTTCATTGCTTTGTTTTTTAGCAGCACAAATTATCTGATTAGTGAGTCTTGCTTCAGGTTCTTCAGCACTTTCATTGTCTGTCCCAAATCATGTGGAATTCTATCAGCTTCATGGTCTTGAGATCTTCCTTCTTCCGAAAGTTGATCATGTTTCAGCTTTCAATGTTTTGTTTTGATTTGGGTGTGGATTAAATACTGCTCTCTTTTTTGTGGCATTTCTGTAAAAATATATTTGTGGGGTTAAAGCATTAATGAAAGGAGACAATACAAAAGAAAGACGTCTTTTTGTTAAACATGGAACCTATTCAAATCAACTGATTAAACTATGTTATCCTCAAATTGTAGCATCATTCCATTTGATGTCATGAGGGTGAAGTATATTTCATTTACAAAATGTTGTGATAGAAATTAATCAGGTGTTGATCATGTTTCAGCTTCGATGCACGTTGATGAGCACGTTCTACAAATTACCTGTAGATGACGGTGTAACATCACAAAACTTAATGCTGAAAAACAAAGCTGAAAAACCAAAAAGATTAATTATCTCGGGTACGGGATAACCTATCGATCCAGAAATAGTTGCATTAATTTGTCAATGAAATAAGGTATATTCCATGCAAAATTCATGACACAGGACCGCACCGTTCATGAGGAGTTACGTCCCCGAGAATGTCACATACAAACCCACAAACCAACAAACAAACATGACTTTGGGCCTCATTACGACCCTCGCGTTAAGGGTTTAATAGCGCCGTAAAAGGTGTTGGGGCCGTTAAACACTTAACGCCTGATTGCGAGGTCCCTTTGCGGGACCCACCTTAACGGTTGGTTTTTCCAGCCATTAAAGTAGGGACCCGCAAAGGGACTTGGGTGCTAATAACGGTAATGCAATTAGCGGTACCGTTATTAGCGCCTTCCCCATTCCCATTAAGCCCTATGGGGAAAAAATGGGAATGGGGAAGGGCCATGGCAGCATGGGGAATTACCGCCCCACCATCCTCGGAATGGGGTGGTAATTCCCCATTCCGCCATGGCGGACACCGGCATGGACCATGGTGCTAATAGCAACTTCAATCATACTTTGGGCACTATTTTCTACACCCACCCACCAACTGCCCATAGATCATAGCTTAGAATTTCACACAGAGGGTATTTACATATTCATGATCCATAAATCTCTTAGACCCCAGGGAATCATCACATCTTCAGTATCACCTTTCTGTGACATTGCTGTTTAAACTTGTACTAAAAAGTGAAACTTTGTCAATACACGAATGTTCACATATCACACAAACATCACAATTACACCGTAGTTATTAGTAGCCAGCCTTATGTAAAATATGATTATTTAGAAGTCGGTTAGATTCACAAAATCCATATCTCAAACCTACGATTTGGGGTATTACTCGTATCTGATTTAAGTGAATGCTGTTAATTCTAATTGCTCAGACCGTGTATTCAAAAACAGTACAATTTGTGTCAGGCTATTATTTATTTTCGCACAGTTATGGACCTCTACATGTGTTGCATGAAATTGCATTAACGTGTAAAGCTTTATGCGTCGCCACATCGAATAGGGTTTCATCTAGTCGTTTCAGTGGGATTCTGTTCCATGTGTTGCTGCATACATCCTGCTTTGAGATCATAGGGGTCAATTCTGGCAAGTCTCACATTCCCAGAGCTGTGTTTGCGAATTACTTTAAGAGTTTCAAAGGGGTACACAATATTGTGGCATATCTGTTTCCCATAGTTTCCTACTTACAATTGAGCCTCTGAATCCAACCTCTTTATACATTAAACTTTTTTGACAAAACATGTTCCAGGTGGATTTTTTACACTTGGTGTCTTTGACGATTACACAATAAATTGCTCAAATCATTTTAAGATAGACATGTATAAACAAATGGACTACTCAAGTCCAAAGCGTCCTGGTATTTTCCTGTTACATAGAGCCTGCACCTATTCATTGGCCCCATCTATTTTAGGCTATATTTAGGCAATATGACCCAAGGAGGGGGGCATTACCGGATGGGTAATGCCCCTGGGGCCATAGTTAGAAGCCTGAGCGAAGCAAGGGCTTTAAAGGAGCCCTGGGGGCACTAGGCGACAAGTCATGCTCCCCTCCAAGGGTCATATTGCCATGAGTTCCCCGGCACGCCATACTGGGGTACTAATAGCAATTTTTCTCGAGTTAAGAAACAGCGCTGCAATCGTTTCTTGACTTGAGAAAAAAAAAAGAAAAAAATGGCCTCCCGGAATCAGGGAGTAGGGACTACCCTTCTTCCTTTCCATGGCGGCCATTAAAACCAATGAAAAAAAAGTGTACAAAACAAATGGCCGCCATGGAAGGGGCGAAGGGTCTACACATAGTCCCTCCTGCCTTTCTATGGTGGCCACTCCTGGAAGCCGCGGCAGAGAAGTAGAGGCTTCAGAGCCTTCTTGGCGAGGTAAGGCACGGGCAAGGTCTGATGAGCTTGCTTGTAACAAGCTCATTGATCCTTGCTGGGTACTAAGGCCCCTTATTCGTTTTGGAAGGGGATGCACATTACATAGTGGCTTTGTGAAGTCCCATGTCCCAGCTGCTTCCTCGCTTATTTCTAAAGAACAATATGTCCCACGGGACACATAAAAGGTCTTAATTCAGTTCCATATACCAGTGAGCCACAAGCATGTTCGTTCCCTTTTATCTGTAATGGGCATTTACATGGGTTGGTCATCAATGTCCTACAATCTGGCATCTGCTGCTCATGGGATGAGCTAGTTAATAATATGAAGACAAGTATTTGCAGTTAAACAAACCTATATACCTCTCCCAAAATGTAGGCTGCAACTCATCTTATTTTTTTTACATGAAATGTCAATGAGCAAAACAAATGGGTTGCATTCTTCCTCTAATATTTTCAATGTAAAGAATGACAACTGATTTCCCATGACTGGTTTTTCCACTGTTTCCACTGATAGTTCCTAGTATTATTATTATTTATGACGTGCCATGGATCAAGATACACTTTTATTGACTATTTTCATTAGGTTTTTTTTTCTTCTACTTACATGAAATGTCTTTAACATGATGCATTCAGGGTTTGCGCTCATTTACAATACCCCACTGCAGCTGTCTGTCTGCAGCATGTATTTGTTTAAAATGTGAACAGCCATTTACAAGTGGGCCAAACGGCTTTTATGAGATGTTGCATTTATAAATATATGTGTACGTCTGTGTGAATGAAGAATGTTTGATATTTCTTTACATAAAACCTCTACAACCAACACTAGCATTTGCATTTGTTTGCATAAAATGAGAGAATAATGTGCTTTCACCACGAGCACTTGCAGAATAGCGACACCGTCTTTGGGGCAATCCTGTGCAGGAAAATACTGTGTAGAACGTTTCAAGTTGCAATGGAATGCAATATGACATGGACCAGAGACTAGACATGGCACACTACAGGTAGTAATGCAAGGGGTAGCCTGTGCTGAGGGTTTCTACGTATATGGTAGAAGAGAGCTGCAGAATTAAAGGAATAGTGCGCTCAGAAATATTTGTGTCCCAAGGGTTCGGGCATGTGTTTTTAAGCATACGTTGATCGATCGTACAAACATTTCCAATGCACCTTACCGTAGTTTTCATCTTGTGATAATCAGATCCGTTGCTGCATCGCCCAAGGTGGACTGCTCTGGCGGCACTAAATCATATCCCCCGCCCCAGAGGCTGTCATCAATAGACGCGTACCGCCAATTTCACAACGCCATTTCACGTCTCGTGTCAACATTTTCTGCGTTTCAGCTAATGACGTGTCTCCATGGAAATGGCAGGACGCCTCTTTCCTCAATAAGTATAAACAGATCGCTTCTCAACAGACAATATCAGATTTACTTTTCCATTCCTTTCACTGTCTTTTTTTGAGTATTCTGTGCCTTGTTTCTGTGCTCTGGTCAGCTACCTTCATTGCTTGTAGCCCGTGCGAACAGATACTAGTACCATTACTATCCATTTTTTCCCCCCATAATAGCAACAATTGAGCCCTACCAGTACGAGCCGGAGTATTCCGAGGTGGAATTATTCGAAAGAGAAAGATGCGCAAATGATGGGGCTTTGGACGACAGTTGGGAGGACAATTCAAAAGATCAAGAGCCTGAGCCTAGTCGCATGGACAGTGTTTCTACCTGGTGTACCTGCAATCAGTGCATGCTAATCCCAACCGAGGAGGAGAACTGCTGCTGCAGAGAAAACTCTGGATGCTTGTCCTACATATCGGAAGGCGGGACACAGCCGCAATGCGTTACCGAGCTGCCAGACTTCAGGTCAACCTGCTTCACACGGTCCGTGTTGAGGATTATGATGTGCTTATGCATGAACTTTAAGCAATAGTTCGCCCTCGCAATCCAAGCAACAAGTAAGTGTACTCTAGTTGTGATGTCACTTAGGGCACTACCATTTCATGGTTGTATCCAATATTGTCGTAACTTTGATCTATCATTGCCAAACGAATGCAGTTTTGCAATTCTATGAATCACTTGCAATTTGGGGAAATCATAGTGGTCTCCTTATGTTTATGTCATGTACAGCCATGAAGCAATATTTCTTTGTGTCCCAAATGTAATGGAATACATAGACCTTCAATAGTGTACAGTGTCTAGGTAACATTTGTACTGGCAACAATGCCATTGGATACAAGAATTGTCATTGGCAACTAAGGTTTAATACACCTATTTTGTTAATTTAAAAACAGTTTTGTATCTGTCTCTTTCACAGGTGGTACAGGCTGGTGACCTATCGTTCGTTTACATGGTGGCTTCAACGGAGGCTTGGACACCTCGTTTGACGAGTAATACCCGCCTGTGTCATTGGTGCCATTAGAGAAACTTTCCCGAGTGACTGCAGTCAGAACAGGGGATTTCCCCTCACTGTGCTGCAACCAGATCTTTATAATGTGTAGTACATTTGTGCCATCAAAATCAGCAACAAAATAAAACACAATGGAACTATCATCAATGGTTGTTTCACTTTTTCAGTGATTCAAGTGTGTCTCCATTCAGCAGTGTTCCGGGCCTTGTCATCCATCCCCCTCCATTATCAAAGGCAGTTCACACCGGTGGATGCGTGCTGCCAAAGGGGGCTGGCAGGGGTGGGAACGGCCAAGGTGCCAAACACCATGTACACTTCAAAGGTATTTTACGCGCAGGGGCCATTGTTCACATGCCCTCCTCAGACCCCGTGTCTCCAAGCAGGGTCCCCCTGAAGCAGACCATGCACCTACAATCCACATAAGATTGTCTTCATTCAGCAATGTTCCGGGCCTTGTCTGCACGCCTCAGGCACATCCATCCCCCTCCATTATCAAAGGCAGTTCGCACCAGTGGATGCACGCTGCCAAAGGGGGCTGGCAGGGGTGGGAACGGCCAAGGTACCAAACACCATGTACACTTCAAAGGTATCTTACGCGCAGGGGTCATTCTACACATGGCCTAGCCAGACCCTGTGTCTCCAGGTAGGATCCTCCTGTAGCAGGCCACGATCCTGCTATCCACATGAGACCACACCATATACACGCCATTCATTCACATACACACCCGCATTTCTAATTCTTTTTTAAACCACTTGATATTTATCATTAGAACATCTTCCTGTTCTCCTGCCACTAACTACCCTGTTTGTTGGTCAAGGTAAGGGCAGGTCACCTAATCATATCTCTGTGATCTCTAAATTTCTATCTATTTCGAAGGAATGTACCCAGTAGTGTTATGTTCATTGATCTCATTGCCATTGACTTGATTTTAATTTATTATGTTATCGATATATAGCAATTGCCATCAGTGTCAATTGGGATCGAATTGCATCCTTCGCGGACCGTGTCGATAAGCATGTTTCCTTTTGATGCACAATAGTACATTGCGTCACATCAATTAATTGTTTATGAAAGTTATCCTATAATACAGCTAGCTATGCTACACTGGTTTTGCTTCGGTGACCAAAAAATAGATTGCATAGAAAAAATGTATGGTATAATTCCATCTTTCTCACACTTTTATGCAAAGTAATTTTCTAATAATGTTGACCTTATTTTTTTACAGAATTTCCAACAATGATTGCATGTACGGTTTACGGTTGCCGTTCTAAGACCCATAACAAACCTCAAGCCACTACAATGCATGTATTCCGGAGGAATACAGATCTAATAAAAGAATGGGTCAGATATTGTGGATTTGCGGTGGAAGAGCTTGAAAGTAGAGCCCATGAAGTCTTGGGGGACTCGAGGGGTGATCAATTCTGCATCTGCAACCTGCACTTTGCCACAAATATGTATGACCAATCGAAGTACACAAAGAAGCATTGACTCCGAACGTCTTGTCAATTGCTTCCAAATGCAATTCCGACTCAATTCATGAACAGGCCGCTTCAGGTGAATCATGGTTCTTGATTTAGCTGTAGGCCTTGGGGTAGTGAACAGGTAACTAAATGGACGGATTGGTGTTTTAGGTCTAAATGTCCCTTATAATACTTTTCATATTTACAAGATTGTATTGCTTTATAACTAAACCCCATTTTGCTAAACATCTGTCCTTGGTTTTAGGAGTATCATAGAAAACGATTTATGGGCACAGATAACTATGCTATATTGCCCTTTGAAATAAGCACAATCTTTTCGTGATCTGTCTCTTTACATGCCAATTTTCAAGATTAGCATTTCTAAATCAAATCAAATTTTCCCTTTACAACTCCACGACTATGCACTGAATATAAAGCAGCAAGATTCAGCATCCATGTCTTGCCTTGAGTCAACAACAACTTGGAGCGCGTATGAGGTAGTTTTATTTAACTATTCAGTACCGGAAATGTTTTCTGAATGGATTTTGAGATAATATGATGAAATTTACGTATCGTGTTGTTCGTTTACACACTGTTTAATTTATGTTTTTTTATTGATATGTACCATTGTCTGTGTCCCATTGTGTGTTCTATTTCAATGTTTTCATCCATACTAAAACAAGTACTGTTTTACAGGATGCTGATACTTCGACTACAATTACATCATCCCTCATAGTTGATCCAGAGCGTACTGACAGTTCCCTAGAATGAAAGAAAGTAGGTCCTCCATCTAAAACTATTAGACAGTGACATTATTATAAACGGCAACATTTCAATCAGTGTGTTTCAAACAGTCATCTTTGATCGAGTAAACTAGCCATCAATCAGGTGAAATTTGAAATGTGTATTTTGACTAAATGACGTACACGGTGTACGACTGTATCTGTGTAAGCCATGTGTGCAATAGAATAATTTGATTTAAAGTACAAATGACTTATTTTTAATTGATACTCTTTTCTAGGGATGTATACAAGATTGGGATATAGAAGGGGAGGCACGTGGATCCGAGCCGGTGGACAAGCTTGCTGGTGCAGTCGTTACAGTGAAGAAGAAGGTTTCACAGAAAAGCAAGAAAGATACGGTAAGTTACAAACAATTTCATTTTCAAACAGTGTTTTGTGCTGGTGCCTTCATAACATGCTTTTTTAAAATCTAAGTTGTCCAATACTGTATGTTGGATTTACATTGAACATGTTTTTCCAACCTGTCTTCTAGTTGCCCGATGATGTATGAACTATGCAGCCACAGACAGCAAAAGAAATCAGAGATGCTGCTTGCCAAACTGATTTCACCAGGAGGCAACTATTATTTGAGGTGCAGCGTGTTCAAATCAATAAGCAGACTCGAGATGCTTTTGCCCAATGGCCAGAAAATGAATTTAATGTGACCGGCGAAGACAGCATAGTGTTGTTGGCAATTGCTACAATGAAATCACTCCACCAGATGAAGATGAAACTGAACGTAATGAAGATGCTTTTGAATTAGTCGCAGACCACTTGACACAATCGACACCTGTCAAAAAAGGGTCACCCAAAAACCAATCGACATTGATGTTTTCTCTGATTCATGTTCAAGTAACAGACGCTGAAATGACAGAGACTGAAGCATCAATACAATTGACCGAGGAACTAGATAGTATGTCCAGTTTGGCTGATATGTCAACCACAGTTCAGTCAGAAACAACATTAATCTAGGATCATAGTCTAATAAAGAAGCCCAAATACATTGTATTCGACAGCTGCTTGATTGAGATTATAATAATGCTGAAATGTGTGCATTCAGTGAGAGGGGAAGTATGTGGGAAGCCATTGGTCAATGTGACTCGTGTATCACAAGGCAGTAACCCCAAAATACATGCCACCTGTGAAATGCTCCATGCAAAATGTTCATGGTCCACTCAACCGATGCTGGGGAAAATGCCAGCTGGGAATCTACTGTGTTTTGTTTGTTTTGTTTGTTTTATTCACTTATAATGCGTACCAGACCAGAGGGTAACTGGGCGCAGCAGTACAGAAAATGCGAGGCTTAGGGGTACATGGTTACAGATAACAAGCAAAAACACAGTATGTACAGGCCATAGAAGGTCGGTTACAGATTCCAGGCAAAAAAACAAAACATATACAGTTCGTAGAAGATCACATACATAATACAAGCAGAATAGAATATGTACAGGCACAAGCAGGTTGTCACAGGCATGGGCACGAACAAGATGTCACTAGCCTAAAGGGAAAATGTGCAAATAGGCAACAGTATAGTAAAAATATGTGTAAGTACACTGGAGGTATCAGAAATCTAGGAGTAGCTAGTGGGCAACTAAACATCAGCAGACTTCAGCAGATAGGTATAGTTGGATCTGAATTTCAGAAAGGGCTTCTCCTTGCGTTGAGGATGTGTCAATGATTCCATAATTGGGCTGCTCGGACCTGGAAGCTTCCTCCCCCAGCTTTAGCAAGCTTGAATCGCGGTACGATAAGGCTATTGACATTGGTGGTTCTTGCCGGCCGGGTGGAGCATCTCTTTACGTATCTGTCCATAATATAGCTGGGTGCGGCATTATTCAAAGCTTTGTGAACAAGGGATGCAACTTTTAAATGGATTTTGTTTTGTGTAGACAGCCAGTTGTTTTGGTGCCTGATCTTAGAGATATGCGATCTTTTGGACACGCCAAGAGCTGTTCTTAAGGCATTGTTGTGTAGGATTTGAATTCTGTGGATGATAGCTTTGTTGGCACTGATGTATGGGGCATTACAATATTCGAGGCTAGATAGTATCGGTGCTCTACCTAAAATAATGCAGTTATCATCTGAAAGAAAGTGTTTACCTGCTCTGATGAGTTTACAGATATAAGCTGTGGCTGATGCCATGGATTTCACCTGTTTATTGAAGGAGAGGGTAGAGTGCAGATAAAAGCCAAGAGTCTTCACCTCCTTGGACACCTTGATCATATTGCCATCACTCTCAATCAAGGCGTAGTCTTGGCCTAATCTTTTAAGATTCGGGTGAGTACCCAGGATGATTAGCTCTGTTTTATCTTCATTCAGGCGTAGACCATGAGTTGCCATCCATGCCTGATTGATCAGATACACCCAATTTACCAAGGCCAAATCCTTGTTGTAATCCCCGGAAAGTGGGAGGAGAATCTGGGTATCATCTGCATAATTAGTGTAGGTGATACCAAAAAGATCCAGATAATCAAAAGGGGGCTTAGTAAATATGTTGTATAAGGTGAGGGAGACACAGGACCCCTGATGAACTCCACATAGTATGGGGATCAGATCAGCCGCTGCCGAGGGGGAGAACACCCTCATAGTCCTGTCACTGAGGAAAGACTCAATCCAGGTTATAGCCTCTTTGGGAAAATGTCTAGCTGAATCTAGGTGGCTCGTAGTTCATCTATTTGAGCCTTCAAATCGATGAGAACAGTCTCAGTACCATGTTGAGGACGGAATCCAGATTGACGTGCTTCTAAAAGCTTATGTTGTTCCAAGAATTTTTGAATTTGGTTATACGCAATCTGGGACTGTCGTGATGGGACGGTAATTTGTGGGTATAAGTGGGTCTAGGGTTTGATTTTTGAGCAGCGGTAGTACCCAAGATTGTTTCAGGTTGGTAGGCACGGTACCCGTTGCAAATGAAGCGTTGACAAGTTTTGATACGAATGGGGAGAGATCTCTGGCAGCATATTTTATAAGCTGGGCTTGGCAGAGGTCGCCTTGGCAGTTGGATGGCTTGAGGGAGAGGATGACTTTCTCTACCTCGAGGATAGAGGTTTTTGAGAACATGAATCGCACATCTGAGTCCGGTTCCTTTGAAAGGGGGTTGGTGCTCAGGTTGTTGTCAATGTTGTCAAGAGTGGTTAGTATAATTTTTTTAGAAAGAATATTAGCAATGGTAGTGGCGTATTTGTCTGAGGGGTCATTGTATCCCAAATTAAAGTCTCCTAGGACAAGTAATTGTGAAAATATTTTAAGTTGTTGGCAAGTAGGCTGTGGAGATCCTCCTCAAATGTACTTATGGGTCCTGGTGGTCTGTAGATAAGGTGGATCGTCAGTGTCTGGGAGTTAAGTAGGGGAAGTTTGATAGTGAGCGCTTCACATGATCCAACACTGGGGTGGGTGCGGCTCTCATGCCTAGGTTCATCTTAGCGATGATTGCAATGCCGCCACCTCGCATATTACTTCTATCCTGTCTCAGTATGGTGTAACCATCCGGGATTGCTAATGAAAGTAGGGGTCCAACTGCATCGTGCAACCAAGACTCTGTGATAGCAAGAAAGTCCAGATTATCGGCCAATATTAGGTCACAGAAATCCGTGGCATGTGCGTTAAGGGATCTGGCATTTATTAATCCTCCTTTAAGCTGTGAGGTCACTACAGTGGGTTGGGTAGGTTTTCTGTTAGTGGGAGTGGTTAGAGGTCTCATGATATTAAGGTGGGTGATATTTCCCTTCTGGTTATTGGATCTTATGTTGGTGTGGATAGGGTTCTAGTTAGGGGCTCGTGGAGTCTCGTGAGTCTCGTTCGGAGTCTAGAGTTTCTAAGGGGCAGACTACATGAATTGCTTTGAAGCCAACTTGATGGATTCTGGTCAGGGCGATCCATGGCAGAGGGGGTTGCTGGGAGAGGAATGGTAGAATTGTGTAGAGCTCTCTTGTTATTTGTAGGGAGGCTACTCTGGAGTGTCTGAGGGATGATGAACAGTAGACATAAGTGGGTTAAGAGGCTAACGACTATAATTCTCATGATGTGATGTTACCAGGATGGTGGCTTATTATAGGTTAGGAAGCACCTTCTAGGTGTTGGCGTATGAATACACTAACATAGGTTTATGATTCAGAGTAAAAGCACTTACGAGTGTACAAACTACAATAGGCTAGATCAAATTAGCTTGGGTTAATACCTAGTTGGCATGGGCTAGCTCAGGCTAGATTCAGATTAGGTATAGTGGGCTGCGATAGTCTACATTCAACATGGACAGAGTGTGCTGAATTCAGCATAGGCACAGTGGGCTAAGTACAGTATAGGCACAATAGACTGAGTCCAGCATGGGCACATGGGCTAAATTCAGTATAGGCACAGTTGGCTAGATTCAGCATAGATTCAATAGGCTAGATCCAGCATGGACACAGTGGGCTAACTTCAGTGTAGGCATAATGGGCTAAATCCTTAATGGGCACATGGGCACAGTGGACTAAATTCAGCATAGGCACAGTGGGCTGAATTCAGCATAGGCACAGCGGGCTAAGTTCAACCTAGGGACAGTGGGCTAAATTCAGCATGGGCACAGTGGGCTAAGTTCAACATAGGCACAATGGGCTAAATTCAGCATAGGCACAATGGGCTAGGTTTAGCATGGGCACAGTAGGCTAAATTCAGCGTAAGCACAGTGGGCTGGGTACAGCATGGGCACATGTGGCAAAGGGCTAGTTCCAGTAACACACAATCTATAGCAATAGGTAGCTTCAGGTGGTCACACTCAATGCTGACATGTATAAGAAGCAGGCATTGTGAAGGGTTGAGATGTTTGGCATTTGGCTGGGAGCTATGTTAAACTATGCATGCAAATAGTTACAATAAGATATTCTGATCAGCGCTACCTAACATAGTGAGAAACAAGAAACTAGGTATACCAGAATTGTCTGCAGCGTTGAATACTAGGTTTTCTTCCAGTGAGCGGTGCATGAAAGTACAGGATGCATAGGCCACAGAGGATGCAGCTCAGAGAGGTGACTGAGTTTTCCAATATGAAAAGTCTGTAGGAAGTTCTATAGAACGTGCCTGGTTTTGCTGAGTTGCCATGCTCGTGGGCTGAGGGTGAGACTCAGTTGTTCCAGTTCCAGTATTTGCAAGACCAACTATCAGGGGGTTACGGTGGCAGAGGGAGCGAGTGAAGACATTGGGAGTAGTAGGGAAGGTTGTAGATTGAAGGCTCTTGACCTATTTAAGGTCAGGACATAGTGGGCTGGCCACACCACGCTTCCATGTGCTCAACAGGTGCATAACATGCCTTTTCTCATGATGGGATGGTCAGCCATCTTGGGAACAGGCACGCCGCTACAACAAAGGTGGCCAGTCAGCTGATCTCCAGCTGATCTGCAACGAATATCAGACTTCATAGGATTACCTTGCGCTGCATATGCTGGGCATCAATTCCTGGTAGTGTGCATGGGCGGACTTCTGTCCCTTGGATTGCCCTGATGCGTGGATACAGCGTGGCTGCAGTGGCTGCTCCTGATGTGAGGGGCTGAGAAGGGGCTCCTGCCTGCTCCAAGCATCCGTCTGCTCTGTGTGCAGCTGCTTTACTTTTTAGTGGCTCTAGTTTCAGTAAGTTGTCTAGTTTCTGTCAATTTGTGGGACCCCATTTCCTATACTATAAATATCCGCATCAATATCTATTCCCTGCCATTAGTGAAGCTTGGAAAATTGAAAACATGTCTATTCAAAGTACCTTCTCTGAAAAACGGTTCAGGCTAGCTGGCGATGGACAGTGTGACAGCCCCGGATTTTCAGCAAAGTACTGCACATACCACTTTCAGGACATGGAAACTAAAAGAATTGTGAGTTCAGTGGTTGTGAAGGTGTCCGAATGTAAATCCTCATTGGCCATGGAGAAACTTGGTTTTGTAAAATCACTGGAAGATGTCCAATCGAGGGGAATGAAAATCAACCTCATAGCCACGGACAGACACGTTTCAAAAGCCAAGACAATGAGAGAGCATTTTCCAAAAATTCTCCATCAATTTGATGTATGGCACATTGCCAAATCAATCAATGAATAAATCTCAGCTGCAGGGGAGAAGAAAGGTTCTGAAAATATTTTACAGTGGTCCCAGTCTTTCAGCATCCATCTTTGATGGAGCTCCAAAACTTGTGATGGGTCTGTGGAAATTCTACTGGAAAAATAGCGGTCACTAATGCACCACTGTTCCAACATTCACTCTTGGACAGAAAAACAACATTTTCACCAATGTGCAAATGACCCTTTGTCGCCGGAGCAGGAACAGAAGAAGAAGTGGATGATTCCATCTTCACCTCCAGACAAAGCCCTTCAGAAGATTGTGTTTGATAAAACTCTATCAGGAGATCTGAAGGGACTCACAGAATTCTGTCACACTGGAGATTTGGAGGTGTTCCACAAAATGTACCTAAAGTACAGGCCAAAGAGATTGCATTTCGGCATAGACGGATTAGAATATAGGACATTACTAGCGGTATTAGCGCATAACGAGAATGTAGGCCGTGAACAATCGAGGACTGCAGGAAACTTGGGATGCTTCGCTACACAATGGCCTTTACAAAAAGAATTAAAACATGGGTGGTCAAGCCAATATATGAGGAATTGGAATTCGATTTTGTGAAAGATCTTATTATGAATGTCTTGGAGATACATACTTACGGGATTGTGTGCGATTTTGTTCTGAGGACACATACATTGCCACAAAACATTGCCAATGTGCCCTCTCCACCTAAAGTAGAGCTTGTGGAACAGTTCACTTTCAGGTTCAAATGATTACCATCTGTTTTTTTGATCAACAATATTTTTATGAAGTGTCCAAATAAAGCATCCAATTTGTCTTTTGAAATCTATCCTCTTTGTCAATTTCTTTTCTACAAGTACCATTTTTACGAATGCCATACAATGTAAAGCTGTGCTTTCATACTTCCTAGTTTCGTCAAGCTACTGTGGGACCTTCACTGATCGTGGGAGGGCCAGATGGATAACAGTATGAAAACAACTTTAGGGTTCTGCAGTTGCCTCACAAAACAGTTGCCCAAATAGCTGAATAACTACTCGTCCCACAAAAGGGATGAGACCTAGGCTAGATAAAATACTCAGCACGCAAGAACTACTGACTGTGAGCAAAACATTTTCTGTACCCTCGACTCCAACTTTGGACTAGGCCGCATTCTGTCATTGGGAAGTTTCCCCTACCCCTCAGCAGCACCGCAAACAGCGAGCACTGACAGCCCCCACATTTTTCCTCCTGTGCCTGTGCCTCACAAGTCCCTTTTTCATGTATGCGCCGAGACAAGATGTTGGAAACTAAGAATGTATCTTCATTTTGAGTGAAGGTCAGCAGCTTTGAATTTTTGCTTCCGAGCTCAGCAAGCCCACGCATCGCACACAGTATAAGGTTCAATTGTTTTTCGACCTTGCTTCTGAAAGGAATAAATTAAGGGAGGGGTATAATAACGTCAAATATGATAAGGTTCAGCATTCCAAAACTGGACAAAGGAACATGTAATTTCATTTTATGAAAAATCGTCGATCTGAACGGAGTCTCTGAGTTACGCCAAGAGAATGGAAATGCCAAATATAATGTAAGTTTTACTTTCACCGATTTTATAGATCAACAAGTCAACTTATCATTAGCCGACAGTTATTGGTGGGTTACATTGTACTGGGTTGTTTTTAGTGGTATATTGCAATGACACCCGAGTACAACCTGTCTATGAACTTGTCTTTGTTCCCGGGCACATGTGCAGTCCAGCGTCGAGATGTATGTAGACCACCACTCGGTTCCCCCAGGTTCAATGCTAATATTTAATAAAAAATGCTGTCTATGTGTTCTTCCAATTGTAGCGTCAGCTTCCGCATGCCATTTCGAGCTGAACATACTCCAAAGCACTAACCTCTGAAGCAAATTGTAGACTACTTTCCATGTTGTTTTCTCTGTGTTCCCAAATTTTCACGTCTGTGTTCAGCATTAGTTTTAACATGGGCCGAATTAATGGGTAAAATGATTAATTGTAATAAAGATCGGCTACTGAGACATATTTCTGTTATGTTTCGAAATAGCTACATCCTGCCTTTCTGCGATTTTCATCGATTCCAGATACCAACAGACGGGTTCTTTAACCGCCAGCTACAGATACTTTTGTATGCCTGGATCACAATTAGCCTTTTTTGGGATGATCTCCCCAGGCCAATATGCCCTTACGCAGTACCAGCGATAAGGAGCAACCTGACATTGTTTACCATGGCCTAGCGCCGAGCTAATGCCCAAGTCTTGCGATTCACGGTGCGTCCGATGCACTTCTTATACCTACCCAAAAGGAACACCATGTGACTCACCATAAATATTTGTGGACCGAGAAAATAGAAATAAAATTACCCATTTGATTGAATATGGCAATCGCTGGATGTTCTCGGAGCATTTATTGTGAAATTAAAGTACTTTACAAATTGAACAGTTTTGCTATTTCCTTTTAAAGTATAGTTTTATATTCTGAATTGTGACGCAGTGTGTTGTGAGTTGATGTCGGTTGATTTCCGGGTTCTGTGTCACGTCACGCAGGGGATGACTTGGCACGTTCGGCTACGGTGCCCAGTAACGTCTTGGAGATAGGAGGAGAATATCACTAGGTTTGGTGATGTCAGCCTAAGGGGCAGGGGATATGATTTAGTGCCGCCAGGGCAGTTCACCTTGGGAGATGCAGCAACGGATCAGATTATCACAAGATGGCCGCGCCCTGCTGCCTGATTTCGCATGTGTACAAAAGAGGAAAACTATGGTAAGGTGCATTGGAAATGCTTGTACGATCGATCAACGTATGCTTAAAAACACATGCCCACAGACCCAGGGCACTAATATTTCTGAGCGCACTATTCCATTAAAACAGGGGGAGACATATCCTGGAATGTTAGGGTGGGAGGTAAGGTTTACCCTTCACTGTTCATGTGGTGATGCTTGAGTGAGCACTACGCGTTGAAAATAGTGGATATTAGTGGAACTTTTGACATTGGTGTACAGTGTTCAGTGGTGTGGGACAAGAAGGGAGAAGAAGCAATAGCAAAAGGATGTGCAAGCTGTTTGGGGAACAGAGAGAATGGGATAGGGTGCTGGATTAGAATTTGCACAGGGAGACATGCAGTTTGACAGGTAGTGGGTAAAAAGCAGTTATAAATAAGGGTTGGTTGCACATAGAGAGCCAGCTGGTGTGAAGATGGTGAAATAAAGTGGGAGAAGAGCATGGAAGGTGTAGAGGGTATACAAGTAGAATCGTTGAGTATTATGTAAAGCAAGGAGGTCCAGAAGATGACTGGCACAGTAGTCCAGGCAGCTCAGTACAATAGTATGAAGGGTTTGGTGGAGTGGTATGTGAGGAGAGGGCAGATTTTTCTGATGTTAGACAAGTTAATTCTAGCTGCAGGGGAAGAAATAGTAATGAAGTAAAGGAGGTTGAGGTCATTGTCGAGGAGGACTCCAAATTGAGGGTCTTGTTGAGGGGTTCAATATCTGGTGGAAATGCAATGGATGAAAGAAGAAGGGGAAGACACTGAAATCTGGTGGTAGATTAAGTCAGTCTTGGAAGAGGTGTAAGAGTTTAGCATCAGACATTGATTTGCCATTGAGGATAGCAGAAAGGCAGGCATTAATGTGTTCAGAGTGATCGGATGTCAATGAAGGGAAGGAGAAGAAGATGTGCATGTCAAATTCAAAGAGATGATGGGAGAACCCAGGGTAGGAGATGTGGTTCTTAAGGGAGTGGGCGTAAAGGTGTAAGGAGTGAAAAGTAATGGGCTAAGGAATTAAACTTGGGGGCAACAACAAGAAGGGTGATCAAGTCAGTGGAGTCCATGTTCAGGGAAAATGCAAAAGTGTTGCCATAAAGGTAAAAAGCAAAACAGACACGAGTCTTGCCCCTGATGCCAAGATCAAATACAGCTTGTAGGAGAGTAGGGTGGTACATTGTACAGAAGTCAGCTGAGACATTAATCAGGATATGAACAGAGGAGACTTTACAGTGTTGGGTATAAGTTAGAAAGTTAGTGACGTGTGAGGGCTGTTTTAGTAGAGTGATGGCGAGATTGAGAATAGGTGAGAAGTAGTAGCGATGTGTGTGGGGCGGGAGAAAGATGCAATGTGCAAAGATGTAGTGTGGTGAGGGTATGGATCTTTTCAATCTTGCATATGTGGGTATTTTTGTAGGAGACACTTGCAGAGTCAAGAGCCAACCAGTTCAGTTTTGAACTTTCATTAAAGTATATTTGCTCAACATCAGAAATATCCCTAATAAAGCTCTCTGGGCCTCATCACGAGGTGGTCGGTATCCCAGGTGGGACACCACCCAACTTTATTTGTGTTAGCGCCCACCCATCCAGTGGTATTACCACCAGATCACCGGTTGGGTGCTGTTACTCCGCTTTCCCCATTGGAGCCATTGGAACCAATGGGGAATTCTCAGTACAATTACTGCGTGCTAATACCGCCGCAATACCGCCGCCGGTAACTGGCCGAAAATTGCCATTTTTCCAGCATGTTGCTGGGGGTAAGTACGCCAGATTCGAGTTTGGGCAGACCCTTAAATGTGGCAGTAACACCGTTACCGCCGCATTTAAGGGCTACCGCCAAACTCGTGAACATGCCCTTTATATGATGATAGCACTGGTTTTGTGCCTTTTGTGGATTACTCCTGGCTTTGTGATACAGGAAATTCATACACGATGCAGTAGTTTTGAAGAAGAAGCATGGGGCTCTGAAGTATCTTGTGTACAAGTTAGTGCATTGCAAAACACAAAAAATATATAAATAAATAAAAAACATGTTGGCAGGCTGTGGCTGCTGTGTACCTGTATGTGTTACACATGAATTCTTGCCACAGTGGAACAGATATTACATGTAAACTGAGATTACATAGTGAGTGGTTCTCTATAAAAACAAAAGTGTTTTCATGATCTAAGCAGGATTTTACTAGATACAACAGAGTTACACTTATAGGATTTATATATAATATTGAAAAGTTGATTTAATTCAGCTATATCAATATATATAATATTCACTGAAAAAACTTAGTTCAAGGGAGGTTAGGGTTAAGTTGCACTAATAAAAACCTATGTAATTCAAAGAAAACACTTTGTTAAAGGGACGGTATGGTTACAAGTAAAGCCGAAAACCCCCAGAAATTCATCATTTATGGTTAACTAAGCAACCATAACTCGTGCCACCCTCCTCATGCACTGCTAAAACAAACAACCAGTACATGAAGGATGACATCACAAATGTGCTGATATCACTATTCTTACTTATTATCCATTAACAATCTCACATACAGCACATAGTTTCACAAATATTAAGAAAACTGCGATGTATCTTAAAAATGGCATCAGCTATTGCCACCTCTCCTCCCCAAGAGCCCCCACCACCACCAGCTGGAGGACTTACACAATGAAAGAAGAGCAATACTTCAGAAGACAACCAAGAAGACCAGGAAGATGTGCCTACCTCTAGTATCCAGAGAAAATCATGGGTATGGCAGTTCTTTACCACTGTTGGAAATGTACCAAGGCTAAAGCTACCAAAGGGAAAACGTTGTACTCAGTCACAGACAACCTCGGCAGTACTCCTACAGGACCACCTCCATGCACCGCCACACCAAATCTAACTAGCGCATTGCAATCAGAAAAGCTGTTCCTTTCTTAGGAAGTATTAGGCTGTCCTAGCAAATGATAAAAAAAGGCTATTGATCCATATTTTCCGAAAACATCAGTACTCTGTATATACTGCAACACACCACTGCATGGGGGAGCAATTTCAAAGTGCTTTTGAAGCTGTAATCAAAGAGCGTGAGAAACACTGCCGACTACCTTATATTTAACACACACACACAACACCTTCCTTTGGATTTTGGCCATGACTTGGACAATCTGGACACTGCCCATGGCCACCGGCTATACCTCAGTCATCAAAGGTATATCACTATTGTTTGCACATACATTATGACACTTTAAAAAAAAAAAACACAGACACATTTCCAAAACCATGCTTTCAGGTCCTTGCTAATGCTCCTTGCACAACTTTCCTGCAAATCAGCCATATTTGATTTTTTGAAAAGTGTCAAAATGTATGTACATACAATAGTAATATAACTTAACTCCCAGTTGACAAAATCCATTCAGACTTTGTAAAAAAATTCAAGGTTGGGTCTATAATCTTTCAAAAATCTTGTGTGGACATTCGTCAAATGGCAACAAAGTTAAAAGCCATTAAAAAATGTGTTGAAAACCCGCCCGTGTTGCCCCCTCATCACAAAATCCCACCAAACTTACAAAAACACTGGGTCTTAAATCTTATTGCAAACGTTTTTGCAGATTTCTGAAACGACACCAAATGTATAAGCCTTTCATATATTTTGGTACCCGCCCCTCTAATTTTTTTCTCTTTTCGCAAAAGAACACCAAACTTTGCAGAGCCATTCAAGGTTATGTCTAGAATTATATCGTAGCATTTCATGCAGTTTCATTGAGTGGCAGCAATGTTATGCGCCATCCAAAAACTGCTTTGCACCAACCGTGTAATGCAAAAATATGTATGGATGCCCCGAACATCTGAGATGTCTGTGAACATCACAGGACTGTCCTCAAACTGTTAGCGGACTTCAGAGAGGAAAAACCACCAATTATATGGCTTTTTATGGCCATATCGCATCCCATCCTCATCACCCCTGACCTCCCCAGTGATTATTTCATTAGTTTAACATGTGTAATGTTGTGTTTTTTAATATAATTTGACCGCAATGTTTGCCGACAACAGACATGCATTTTCAAAAATATGACGCACCTCATACTTTTCACCATCCAATCAGCGGGGGTGTCTGATGTCCGCAGACATCATGGCAGCCCCTGGACCAATCTTGAGGTCTGTTCACAGACTGAACAGGGAAGTGAGTGTGCGGACGAACCCAGATATCACAAATTTAGTTTGACCTACTTTTTGGCTTGTGTATTTCTTCAATACGTTTTCTTACTGCTTGTCTCAGGAGGATAGCTCAGGGGCAACGTGCTCGCCTTCTAAGCAAGACGACACGGAGCAACACAGGTTTGATTCCCGGGTCCGTGCTCAGAAACCTCTGGGTATTAAGTGCGTTATAAATAACCTATAATTTCCAAAAGTAGTATCTTGATAAGGGATATGTCTCCTGAAGCTCTCTGGTTTTTCAGATGTATTTGCTGTATCAGTACCATGAAGCAGAGGGCTCCCATTACACTCAGTCTTAATAGTGATGAGTGCTGACGCACTCTACTTTATCAGTGGTATTTGTTTGGCCACTGTGCTGAGGGATATGATTCCCAATGCACTGTTTTCATAATGGTATCTGTTGGGCCACTGCGCCGATTTAGATGAATAATTATACACTTTTTCATGCTGGTATTTGTAAGGCCACTGTGCAGAGGTAGATGCCTCCAGATGCACTCTGCTTTATCAGTGGTATTTGAAAAACCACTGTGATGAGGGAGATTGAGTCCCACTGCAATCTGTTCTTTTGGGCCAATTTCAGGACCGAACCTGGTCTTCCCACCCTTCCTGTTACCTGCGGTATCATTGGGACACAGCTCTGGTTCTTCACGGAGTCACAGGCACCGCTCTTCCTTTTTCCTGCTCCCTGCATGGCTCTGTGGCAGGCTGGTGGTCTTGTAATCATTTTCAGACCCGATGGTCCACCACTCTGCGGTCATGCCAACATCAAGTGATTCAGCTCCCTGCCAGCTACTAGAACGATTTGGCAGTGTCCTGTCAGTCTGGTGAGATGGTTTTGCTTCTGGTTTGACTTCAGTCATCCCTTTTTGACCTTGTCGGGATTGATTCACACACTGCAGGCTTCCATGATAAGACTCTAGCTTTCTGATTTATATTGTTGACTCTGCTCTTGCTTAACGTCAACACCATCCACTAGAGTCTTTGGTATTCTTCATGCCTCACTTGCACCACCTTGTTACAGTAGGTGGCTGACTTTCCATGTGGTTATTTCATATGCTTCTCATGTTCTTCTTCATCCCAGTTTGTTTTACATGTGTCAAAGTCATGGATTTACAATAACACATGGTTCCACTATCAATGGTGGTAGAAAATGGTGACCATGAGTGTAGGGTGTGTTGTCCCAAAGTGAATTTCCTCATCTCCAGGAGGGGAGTCCCTCTCTATGAGGTCCTCCCACATATTACCACCCGTAGGGGGACTATTGGGTAGCAGCTTCACCTCCCTAGACTCATAGGAAAGGGCTCCCCTCTTGGGAGAAGTGACAAGACCTGGTGAATTGTCACATACACTTCCCCTAATGGTTTCGGCTTCCTTATCTCTCTCCAAGGGAATTTGAGATAGAAAGTCAACATTCCCCTATTCCTTGCCTTTTCTTTGCTCAGCGCTGAAACAAAAAGGTGGATGGTCTAGGAACCATTGCATTATCATGGGGTTTGTATCATTTTTTAACGTAAGCCATGTTACAGGACACTGTTCCGTCACTAATTTTAATTTACGTTCAGTTTGATAACATTGTAAATATCCTATGGACCATTTGATGGCAAAGGTCCCCAGTAAAATGATGGCATCATTTTTCTCTCGGGAGGGGGACATTTTGCTTATTTACACAACCGGATACTCCACGCCATCATATTCCTGGTAAATCACAGCCCTCAAACTGTCCATGAATGCATCAGTCTGTAGTCGAAATGTTAAATTGAAATTATAGACAACACTGGCGCACAACAGAGAATGTGTTTTAAAGTGTCAAAGCTGACCTGATCTTGTTTCTGCCAACGCAAACTTTGGGGCTATGCATTTTTCAACTTATCTGTTAAGCAGGATGTTATAGCCAAATAGTTGGGGATAAACCTTCTATAATAGCCTTTGAGCCCCAACAATGCCCAAAGATCTCTCTTCATTTTCAGTGTAGGCTACTCCTGAACCGCCTTGATCTTTTCAACTTGGGGTTGTACTTGACCATTCAACACAAAGAACCCTAAGTACCTCACAGCTGACTGTGCCAAATGGCATTTTTTTGGGGTTGGCCGTCAAACTGGCTTGTCTAAGGGCTTTTGCGACTATCATGTAAATGGAAAGCATGTTCCTCCCAGGTTTGACTGTGGTTCAATATTATATCAAGGTATGCACCACAGAAGTGAGAAAAGGGTCACAATACCTTGTTCGTCAGTCGTTGAAATATGGCTGGTGCCCCATGAAGCCCCAAGGGAAGGACTTTAAATTGGAATAATCAATCGTGGAGATAAAGACAGCTGATCCCAGTCTGTTAATCAGATTGTCAATTGGTGGCGTCGGATAATTGTCAAACTGGGATATGGCATTCAGTTTTCTGCAGTGTGGTGAACAATTAATACATGGGTAGTAAATGAAGTCCACACACTGTAAAAGCAGAGTCCAAAAAGAAAGAAAAAAAATAACTACATAGCGCAAGGTTGATCAAGTGAGTTAGTATGTTGAAAGAAGCACACAGTACAAGCTGTGAGATGCAGGATGGATATCCTCCTTACTTTGTTCAGGGTGAGATTACAGCCAACATTAGGAAAGAATGCAGTGGCATCACGGCATCATCTGCAACCGGACAAGGCCAGACAATGGTCTAAATTAGGGCCTTAGGTGGTGGGCCGGCACAGCCTGCTGGCTTGGACACTCCTCCTGTTGTTGTGGGCTCACCCAGTCAGTGCTCTGCAGCACTGCCATAGGACAGCAGGGTAGCTGCAGAGTGTCACAGCTCCGATGAAGAGGAGTTGGCCTGCCGGCCATCTTTGAGTGGATCTTCAACGGGGCCATCTGGAACAAGGCATCGGCCTCTTCCTGCACTCTAGCGAGGTACAGGGGAAGCCAGATGCAAGTGGCAAGATGTTACAGCAATGGTTTATTGGTGTTCATGGAATACCAAGACAGCCCACTACCCATTAGTCAAATTGCGGCCAGTGTATACTTTAGAACCTTGGATCTGTGCAAATCCCTAATCAATATAAGGAAGAAGCCACTGTGACATGTTTACCTTCTTTTTCATCTCTCCTAGGCACAGAGTCTCCATTGTTCACTGGTTTTGAATATTCCTAGTACTGAGGGATTAAAGATACTGTGACTTGGTCAAATAATTACACAGGAGTCCACATTTTTAATAATCGCTGTGAGTGAATCCATGGATGCTTAAAGTAACCAGTATTATCTAATTACTATTGCCACCAAATTAGGGTCTGTGAGTATGGTTGTATAATGAAGACACAAATGTCTGCAATCGTACGAGTCAACAGAAAATGTTTCAGACAAATCTAAAAATACCTGTATACGTTTTTCTTTTTCTTTTTCTGTTTCACCGGCATCAGCCATATGGATCTTGTCTTCAGCCATCTAGCTCAAACCTGGAAATATTTCTGGGGAGGTTATTTCTGAAGTATCTTCTAGTTGGGTGAGTGGTCCTTGGTGTTTACCTGGGTGATTTATTCCTTTGTGTCAAGGTAGTTACTAGCGACTGTGAATAATATCTGATCTTCCAGCATCTCACAGGTAACATCCTCCACTCCATAAGGGCTCAAGTAATACACCATAAAATTCCCACCTTGTTGGGTATAGAGAGTTTCTGATCTGGGATGATGGGCTTAGTTAATACATGGAAATGTTTCTAGAATCACAAGCCATTGCAACACATATATCTGGGGAAACAATGATGCTCTGGGCATCATTATTATCAACTAATATTCAGAAGGTGTCATCTTTAAAATCTACTAATGGAGTTGGATGTTCAGATAGGTCTTCTTGCTGAACAATATTATTTAAATAAATAAACACTTCTTCATTAAACAAGGTTTGTCCATTTCTGATCTGGCAAAGTGTACTGTCAAGTATTTCCGGGAAGCTGTTAGGCTGCAACCCGGTTCCCTGATCCTCCGACACCCAATCACCTGTTCAGGCCATTCCTTACTGCCTTTCAACTGCCATGGAGACTGGATGACCCTCGATCCTGCACTTGATCTGTGCACGACAAGGTGTGATGGACCAACGTGTAAGTGTAAGTCTGTTCCTCGCATACACACAAGATGGCTTACATGTCACTTGGAGGTCCTTTTCCCTATGTGGCACTCATTCAGCGTTCCTGGCAGCGCAGATGGAAGTACTGAAGGAGAAGATATTGTTATTTGTATCTGTATGCCGCTCATACACATGTGTTTCAGGGCGTGAGAAGAGTATCAGGACCCACGTTGTTCTTGCAACAGGGTTTACCCCCATGCCCAGACCCTTCGTCAGAGGTAAGTCTTTTATAGGTATTTCGCAAAGTATTTAGATTTCTTATTTTTAATCAGTTCTCATTTCATTCAGCCTTCATCTAAGTCCTTGGAGCTTCACTTCTAGGTTTTCAGTAAACTACATCCCACTCATGGTGATCACCCACCCTTCCCTGTATTATTGTTATGACCCATGTTATATGTAGTTCCTAATTTTCCCTTAACTCCAGCACCCCTTGCCATTCTCCAAGGTTGTGTCTAGTAGTACTCGAGCCTTAGACGACTGGTTCCTCTGTGGGTATTCCATTACCAGGGGTGGGTTTATCCTTTAAAGTATGAGGGTATCAGTCTCCAAGGACCATAGGAGTTCTGTGTCTAGTCTTGTGCTGCCTCCACGGACATGACAGAAAAGTAATGTCTTCTTTAATTTGAACTTCAGCAGCATATGGCAACAATTGAGCTGATCAAAAGACCTTTTCTAGATTATTGAAGTCCATCGGATCTCCCCCATTTCCAGACCAGACTTTGTTGTCAATAAGATTCAAATTAATTGCAAATATAAATAACATCTCTTATGACCCAATAATTATTATGTACTTTTTTGTTTCCAATATTTGTCTCCAACATACACCTGCCAGTGTCAAATTAAATGTGGCCAATTTCTGATCCCTCCGAAATTTCAGACGCAATCGTTTATCTTTGAAGTTTCTTTCTTGAGTTAATCAAACTTTGGAGAGAACTACTTCCTTGTCTTATTTTATTGAATAGGGAAGCATATGAGTTTTCCTTTCCTTTGTAGTGCAGTTGAACTGCTAATTGTTTCTCCTGAGTTATCCATCGGTTGTCCTTTATTCTCACTGGAGCACTGCTGCAGATAGAACTTCAGGATGTTTCCATCCAAAGTGGAAAAACACTCAACATTTGTGGGAAAAGGTCTGGGGAAGTCCCTTCACTATCATCTTGTTCTTTCACAGATATGAAAGTGATGTCGAGATTGAGTGTTCTTAAAATAATTCTCCACTTGCTCAGTATGTTTTTCAGGTAAGTGGCAGGTGTTATTAAAATTAACATAATTGATCATTCTCTTTAGTTGGTTCCGGTGGCGACTTGGATCCAAAGGACCTGGTTCATACAATCAACCCCCAAAGGTAAATGACTCTAATGTAAAATATTTACCAGTAAAACAAGTGTCCTCTGAGGAGCCATGACTATCACCGGATGGGTGAGCCTGTGTCTTCCTATATTAATTTCTAGTTCAGTAACTTCATCTAATGGAATCACTTTCCCCTCAGAATTACAACACGTGACTCCAAAAACATGATATATGGGGTAAAACATCCCTGTGGGTCATATTCTATAGGTCAAACCATATGAAAAGCCAAAGTACGCTAGACGGAACATACATCTAATATCAGAACAGCTAACTTGAAATCAACTACAACAAGGCACTTCTTAGAATTTAAACATTCAATCTCCCAGGTGAAATTTGTAATTTTTGAATTGGGAAAGGGACACCCCGGGGCAGGTGATTTTGATTGATGTATATTGCAACATGAGGCTATCTGGATAAACTTAATTAACACAGTAAATCCAAAGGGTCTAAACGAGGAACCTGAATTAAATATTTGAATATACTTTTCAGTGGGTAGTATAACATACTGACATTAATATATGTATTTTTGGTAATTGTGCATACATGTTTGATTACCAATGGTTGTAGAATGTAACTAAAGAGTGGTGATGGAGAAGTAAATGTATACAAGGTAGCCAATTAGTTATATTTACTTTTACTTTGTGTATAATGAGGACAATATTTGAATGGATATTAAATGAATGCAAATGTGAGGAAACCAGAGATATAATGAAAAATATTTCATACTAGAAAATGTATAACAATTGCAAGATAATATAAACTTGAATAGAGATTATACATTTAAATAGTTGTTATCTAAAGTTTACTTAAATTGAGAGAAGATAATTGGCATTTCACACAACCAGCTATGGTCATAATGTAGGACAACTAACGATTGGTTCTGTTGTAATGCAAGTTCTGTGCAAGGTTTTCTAACTTAAAGTTCAACTACGTTTACTTTTCCTGTATGTAACTAAATAAGTAGGATTATCTAGGAAATGCAGTCTATCCTTCTGTAACTAGCTTTCACTAAATCTAATAAATAACGGCATATAAGGTTTGTGTAGTGTGGAAGTGACTTGGAAAGTACTGAACACAGCATTATGGGTATCTGCCATTTTACATCGAGGTCTTACACTTTGTGCTTTCAGTATATTTAAATGTATTTATAGTGAAGATCGTTTTTGACGGCCACCCAAGATGATGTGGGAGGAAACAGAGAGCTGAACAAGTAAGCTTACATTGAAAATAACATGGAAAAGAGTAGGTTTATATTAATAATACATATGGTGATTATGTTCATAAGGTGTGATGGTGAAAGCTCATTAAATCGTAGAACATTCTTAGCAATTATAAAAGCCATACACGTGGCAGACCTCTTAGCAGTAGGTAAGCACATACAGTATATATTGTGTGACATACGTTAAACACTGTGCTGTATTGCTTACAAATAAGCACTATCCCTTTGAAAAAACACTGTGGACAATGGTACATATAGCTGTATAAATGTATATCCAAGTGAGTAAATTGAATGTTATTCATACAAATGGGTATGATTTACACCAGACATATATTTTCTATATTTACAGCCAATGATTTGGCTTCACTATAACTAAAAACACACTGAACAGCTTCAGAACTGGAAAATGTATTGATTGTGTGAGTATAAAGGCAACACAAATTATGAACTAAAAAAACTAGTTGACAACGATGTGTTGCTGTATAAGCTATGTATATAGCATAACAAATGAATCAAGCTTATTTTGATTATTATTTCAAGTTAGAAAATATTTAGAACTCCCTCCTGAAAAAGATCAAGAATCCAAAATGGGTTGAGGTAGAATCTTTGAAGTTCGAGTTTGTTTACAAAAATACATGATTTTGCACATGTTTATGGAATTTATGTAATTTGAATGATGTTTCAATTAAAAACTTACCTTTTTGAACATGATTTTTAAAAGTATAATTTACCATGTTTCACTGCTGAGCAAACTCTTTTGTGATATGAAACAGTTCAATTTAATGATGCCCTTTATACATATTCATTTGATAAATGACAGATTCATAATGTATACCAAAACATTATAAAAAAGTTTAAACATTGATCAAAATGTTATTTTTATATATATTCCAGCTGTGAGAAATGTTATTGAATATATTTGAAATTTTGAATAGTCATATTTTGACACATATTTTGATTGTTAATGCAGGGGAAAATATCTTGGAAGGTCTTTCAAGGCAATTATTAGTCTACAGTGTTTATGCAATCCGAGTGACAGGTGTATTGTCTTTCCCTGAACCCCAGAAAATCTTTGAAGTGATTAATTATATAAACACATATAGTGAATCACTTATTTAACTTTAAGTAGCGCCCACATTTTCTTGCTTAGGATATTGATCTTCCAGCCCAGCAAGAAAACTAGAAAACCTGGGAGAGAATGCACATTTGATTAATTCTATGATGTTTAGGTCATTTTAAAATCCAAATGATGCCATCATCTGTTGGTACAATTCTAGATGATCCCAAACGAAATAGTTTGCATTTTCATTGTAAGCAGTAATACATCTTTGTATTTCCTTAATCTGCCTGAATAGGTCTTTCATAAAAAACAATTGTGATTTCTTTTCTATGTTTCCTCACTTGAGTCCGACTACCATCATACAAGTAAGAGCCACTGCCTGTTTGCATATTTGCCCCCTGCTGTTACAATGACTGTGAGGAGATTTCATTGTTTCCCCATCTGCTTATGGGCTTTGGAGCATCCCCATAATCCTTGGCTTAGATAGGGGTATTTAAAAAGCCCTTTTTATGTTGCCTGTTGTCTTTATGTATGTCAGCCTTATGGGCAAATGGTCTCTCTGTTGGATCAAACTCTTTTTCATATATTGATTCACTAATTCTCTGTTTGAGGGTGCTCACATTTCCTCCCCTGTGATATACTAAGAGTACCACTCCCCTCTCCTCTCTTCTCACATGAGTTTATCTAGATTTCTCTGTACGTGACAAGGAAATCAGATCTTTATGTGTATCTGGGTGAGTTCGGGAAGATGCATGTTATTTCTGCCACCACCTATTTCCTGACTATGCCTAGGTGTGCCCAAACTACCAGTATGACTCTGGGAAGCTCTAGGCATTGAGGAAGTAGTCTCAGGAATTGAGGATAATCTCCCTTCTTCCATGAAACCTGTCTGTGAGTTTTAGATTTGATTCTGAACTCAACTGAATAGCTTTGATTTCTTGTCTCAAACTAGCATTATGGCTCATTTCCATTATCATGTGATGTTTAGTGTGGATGCTTTTTCCAAAATCCATTCAGACTCACCTGGCTAGTCCTAAATAATCTACGTTTGGAAGCAATTTTTTCTTTCATGTTTTGTAACTTTTTTATGAAAAAAATCATTTTCTTTCTGATAAACATTTATTTTTTTCCACTGACTCTTGGCTGATAGTTTGCCAGCTAGTTAATGTTTCTTTCATGTATGCAATCTTTTACATTGCATCAAGATATTTTTTAATGATTCTGACTTCTCTCTCTCAATGTTACATTCCCTTCTATATTTCGCATTAAATCTTGTGCGCTCACCTTACGTTGCACACCTTATGCTTGTGCCTGAATCAATTTTAAGGTGAGCTGAAGAATTTCCTGAATAGCAACATTTTTTCCTCGTGCTAACAGAGTCCTTTGCTTACTAATGATTTTTTATGTCATTATATAGCTGATCAAATATGGTCAGTGATTCAACCTCTTTCACAACACGTGTGCATTTGTCTCTCTACTGTGCTTTTAAATTAATCATGTCATCTAATAATCTGGTGGTATAAGTGGCTTGATTAGTTATTTTGAGCTTGAATGTATGCGTCGGTAGACACTGACTATAAATGTAATTAATATTTAAAAGTTATCTCTCTAAGCATTGTTTGGCTTTTATTCTCACTTTCATTCCTTTTGAATTGCATTCACTACACTGTGTATCTTCTAAAGTCACCTAGAGATTCATTAAACAATTTTATCTCATATTTGCACTGATCATTAGCTTGTTCTGTGGGGTGCATTTAAAGGTTCCAAACAGAAATCCCTTTCACATGACTAACAGCCATATAAACACTGCAACCAGAAACAGCCTGGCTTTTGCTTTCCCTGTCACATGAATGGCAGGAATGTAAACACTGTAACAGAAACGCCCTGGCTTTTTCTTTTGTTGTTCATGAAATATTAAAGAACCATGGGAAAAGGGGCCTTCCTGTCATTATCAATCGACAAGCAGCAGTTTAATAGACAAAAGAAGGAGGAATCAAGGAATCCTGTGACATGGAAAACAGGATTTTTAAACATTGGAAGCAAAAACGGCCTGCACATGTGTTTGCAAAATAAAAACGGCTTTAAAAAGCCACAATGAAAAAACATATCACTGCTCACAGAAAAATGTTAGGAAAGCAGAACAGGATGGGTGTGTTGACCGAAGCAATGTATATATGTTCGCCCACAAAACCCCAGTGTCAGTTGAAGAGACACTTACTTCTGGAAAAACCTGTTCTGACTTGGTTCAAAAACTTTACAATGAAAAACCCCACTCTAGCTGGATGTCACACATCCCATCTAATAACCCTGCAATAAAATGTGATGCTGCTGAAGGAGTCCAAATACCTTATTCTACAGACTTACTGGCAGGAAAGCAGGGACTTCAAAAGAAGGCCATCCATGGCTGAAGCATGACTAAAAGGTGTGAATCCTTGTTGCAACCACTTCAAGAGCCCACACTAACTTCAAGGAAGTCTCTTGGAAGTCTCATACAAATCGCTGGTCAGAGGCTGGCCCAAAGGGAACAGATGGCTTTTGGGGGAGGAAGCAGCCATCCAATTTGCTGATCATCATTGATATAAAAGACAAATTCATTTTTAGCCATTTTGCGGAGCAAGCAGATTAAGGATTTCATGTAATTTCCAGGTGGTTTTGGGGGTATCAGGTAAAATTATCCCCACCAATAATTTTGCCACATATATGGTTGTGGGGTAAGGCCATAGGCAATATTATTAGTGGGGATAATTTATGGGGTTATTGGGACTGGGGATTGCGGGGGTGTCCCCTGCTCCATAAAAACAAATATGGGGGCTGCAGGGGTGTCCCCCGCAGGTTCCGTGACTTAACATGGAACCGTTTTGGGGGTACACAATGCATCTACTTGTGGCTCTGGGAACTGTAATGGCCAGTTAGACTAGGTTTCTGGCTGATCTGAACATGTAACAAATCTGAGAGTTGGTGAAAAGGTGGAAAATGAAATTAGGAATATGCTTGATAACTTACATATTCATAACTATTGTGCATTTTATGAAAATGACAAAAATGAGACACATGGCCATGCTACATCATACGGATTTGGCAGTCGGCTTATCTAATTCCCCATGATAATCTAAAACAGAATATATGTTTTGTATGGCAGTTGCTAGTACAAATATGAAGTTAGGATACATAACTCTTTTTTGCCAAAAAGTTGAAAGGAGAACAAAGGATGGTGATGAATGGGAAAAGAGAGATGTTGCTCCAAAACCCCCAAACCAATTCTGACTTGGGGCGGAGAGAGAGAGGGTAACTGTCAAATCCTAGCAGCAGGGATTATGGCAGGGTACTTTCCCTAGATTGGAAAATAAGTGATGTCATTTCTGCTATATAAGTGGGACTGTACTAGGACTCAGGATAGATGCACACAAACTGGGGAGACAGGAAAAGGAGGACAGAGAGAAGGTTGCTGAATCTTACCATCTTTGAGAATGGAGCGACCAGACCCTCTGCCCTTTCTTTTCCTGAGATGAAGCTGGCTTTCCTGAAACTTAAACAAAGGCTTGATATGTAAGTAGCAATAAACCCAGCCCTAAATTGCATAAGCCCTTCATTTTGTAGCAGTGCATCCAAAATGTCCCCATTGAAAACCCCAATTACCAGTGTAGTTCGGTCATCTACCCATAGAAGAATCTTGTTTGCCTGTTTATATTAGCATATCCCCATTGAAAAAACCCTAATTTGTCTGTGTAAATCCTTAGTATTTTTATAAGTAAATCAATTAATTCCCCCATTGAATTTCACAGGATTGGGAGCGCTGGACTTCAAAAATACCTATCTTTTTCAGAGTGTTTTTGTTAATTATTAAAGTGTTGCACAAAAGAATGAATCTCCTTGTGAGCTGAAAAACAAATGTGTCCCTGTGTTTAAATGATGCCCTGCTAAGCAAATTTTAATTTGCCAGTATCATTCCTCTTTGCATTTGTCAGCCTGAACCAAAACCGATTTTAGTTTTGTGAGCTAAACCCCTTTCGCGGAGCTTATCTGTCATTATAAGCCTCAGTGTAAACAAATTTCCATTTGCCACTGTATTTTCCCTTTGCATTTGCTTTCTCCCAAAAAACGATTTGCCTACTTCATTTCTATTTTCCCTGGTGTGCTGATTATTATTCTCTGACCCTCCGCCTGTCTCCTAAGTGTAAGCAGTACGAATTGTCTTCTATTCTGTCCCCTGGCAGTTGTGAGAAATAATGGAAACCCCATTCTTCCATTTTGCTCCAAAAACAGATTTTCCCTTTCTTTGCTGGCTTCCCATATTGTGGTGGTGGGCTTCACACCAAAACTGATTTTCCCCCTGCATTCCTACTCATTGCCACTGCTGTGTATTCAAAGAAATCAAGTCCAATTGATGTTTGGGGGTAAGTGTTGAAGGGGAGTGCTTAATTGTAGGTGCTATCACTTTGTGTGGAATTGTGATTTTCCTGTTTTGTCATTAAAACAAAAGCGAGTATAACAGTCTATTTCAACCTGGTCGCTATAGATTAGATATTTGCAATTGTGTTGCCACAATTCTGGTGGCTGTTGTATTTTGATCACCCTCATTTGCATTGAATAATAAATTAATAAAATATCTTAGTAATACACACTGGCCTGGTTCCTAGTCCATTGTGACACAGGGTGATGGTGGTTGAGTGTGAGACGGGTTGGAGGCCTACTCAAAAGAATCTGTATATACTAAAAATAAAAAGCATTTTATTGTGCACCACATTCATTGTAGGGGATGCTGTCCCCAGGCTGGCGTGTGTCATGAAATAAACCGTGACAAAGTGGGGGCTAGTGCCGTGATTGTGGAAGAGTTTTCACCGGTGACAGTGCAACACAGCAGACTAACCCAGTGAAGGTATTGTTATTTTTAGTGGATAGAAAGCTGGGTTACATTGTAAAGGCGCCATCCAAAAACTTGTACATTAGGTGTCAGGGCTGTGTCTTAAAATAAAATATTGCAAGAATACAAACTAAGCGGAAGCAGGGTGGAGATTTTGCACTTGCAAAAATAACCCATCAGGTGCAGAACACTTTTCAGAATGAGCACTATGAAAGTTAACATGGCTAGGCAGCACCTCCTATCCAAATTGTTTATTAAAAGTGAATGGGCAGAACAAAAACATGAAGCCTGGCAATCTAGAATGATGCAATAGGTGACACCTATAAATATGGATGTGTGGCAGGACAGCAGCTTGTTATATCAAGCCCTGACAGAGATCTATAAGATGCAGAACAACATAGATGAGCACATTAACATGGTTGCGCTCACTGCATATATGTATTTCCACATGATAGTTATGGAAAAAAGGTACCAGGAGAGTGTATCCTCAGTGCAAAATCAATCTAAGCTTTTAGATCAAACACATAGTGGGTAAAGGCAGGTAGAGGAGACATTTCTACAGAGCCAAACTATTGAGTTAGAATTAGGTGGCATTATTCAGCAGCTAAAGGAGGAGTTGGCAGCACAGCAGCAAATTAATTCAGAGCGAGAGTCACAATTCTATGTGCTGAGAAGGGGTTGAGAACCTAAATGAGAGTCTGCTAAAATTAAATCAACAAGCGGCGTACAATAGAATTTTCTTAGAGGATATATGCACTTTGCAAAATTAGAGTAAACAATTAAAAGAGGAGAATTACCAGTGGATTATTAAAGAGGTCCATTCCCAAGGGGAATTTGACCAGGAGCTCCAGAAGTTGAGCGCTATGAAACAGCAGAGAGATAACCGCAGTCAACAGAATAGCACACTGTATCAGGAAAAAGATGCCCTATGCCAGGAAATATGCCAGTTAAAGGCAAACCTGGAGAAAGGCGATCCATGGCTTCAGGAACTGACTGACCTAATGAGAATGAAAAATGAATGGGACATATGAGACGGATAGAATGTGACCTAGAGCAGACAATACAGACAAAAAATGTGCAGAGGGAGGAGATTAGTCTCCTGCAACAGAAATGGTCAGAGTATTCTCAGACAATACAAGATGCACAGAAAGAAAAGGAGGCCCTTTGTGAGGAGAATAGGGGACTCCAGGGCCAAGTAGTAGCACAAGGTAAGGTCATTGAAGCATGTCAAGCCATGATAGCAGAACACAAAGCTCAGGTCTCTC
Organism: Ambystoma mexicanum; assembly: GCF_040938575.1. Classification (NCBI taxonomy): domain Eukaryota; kingdom Metazoa; phylum Chordata; class Amphibia; order Caudata; family Ambystomatidae; genus Ambystoma; species Ambystoma mexicanum. The sequence continues at coordinate 800,473,368 of NC_090933.1, forward strand.
ATTACTACTAAGAAATAGGGTCTGAGAAAGATAAATTAGAGAGATTAGAGAAGGAGCGGCCTAGGTTTAATCAGGCATTGAGGAACCCCAAACTGTTACGGGATAGAAGGGCAACCCCTGATTACAGGGGTATATCCTCTGTCCCAGGGGCGTCAAGCCAACTCACTACCTGGCATGCGTAAGGCGCTGCTAACCTCATGCCTATGCGTTCACAAGAACAGGGGAATATGAGGCAGCTGGACTTAAGTAGGCCTAGCATGACTGAGCCGGAAGGCCAGCCTATTTTCATGCCCTCCCTACTTAAGTGCATTATGACTCAGCTGTTTAGGGATTTCCACAATGAAAGGACCCTGGATTAGGTAATAGAACAGGATACCTGGATCTATGAAGTCCAAGATCCAGTGTAAAACAAAAATTCTCCTAAAAATCCCAAACCATCCAACAACCTGGCTGCTGCCAAGGTGGTGGAGGTGAAGAATGCCCCCATTTTGGACCTAGAAATGTGGGGGCCTAAAAATGCACCTCCTGCTAACAAACCAACTGAGAGGCAGACCAGTCCAAAATGGGTTAGTAGCCTGGTAGGGTACCCCACAAATGTGTCACCTGATTCTGCCACCTACATTAGCCTGAGGTACAAGGGGAACAGACCCATCTTGGGGTACGTATGGACTCCCCCAGGTCAAGGGGGGATCCTAGCATGACTGAGCCGGAGTGCCAGCCCCCTTCAGAGATTGATGGACATGCATCACTGCTTAGGTTCAAAAATATTTTGGCAAAAATATCTGACCAGGAGGACTCCTATGAATGGAAGATCAGGGAGGTAGACTGGCAGCGACATAGGTTACAAAGAGACCATCTTGTCCACTTTGCAGATAAAAAAGAGTCAGAGTGTAGGTCCCAAAAGAGCATCCTGAAAACTTCCACCCTTTTGGGGAGGTGGGGGGAGGTCTCCACCAGCCCCGGAAGAAGGCAGGAGTCAGATGAGTACTCCGCTGTGCAAATAAGGGGAGTCCAAGGGAAGTGACCGAGAGCCCACAATACAACAGAGGAGATGAGACTAGGCCCCGTTATTCTGGGAGAGAATCCTAGTCTCAAAGAATCAGGGAGAGCCTAGAGGATGGGAACGGGACCACAAATAGTAGCAGCTCTGAGTCTGAGGGTGAATGGACTCAGGTGCAGTGGAAAAAGAAGGCTGCCAAACAAAAGAGAATTCTGGTAAAAGACCCCATTCCACAAATAAAAACCATTAGAAGTTTCATGACCCTTTGCCATAAAAATGCCAAATACTCAGTTTGGGAGCATCTGGCGCTGGATGACCAGATGATAACATCATTTGGCATCAGAAATGACCATAATTCCATGGAGTTTGTTAAGTAGAGATTCTCCCCAGAATACTCCAGCTTCTTTGCTGGGCTGGAGGATCAAAATCGTTCAAGGTGGTCTACTTATAAGCCAACCATCTTGAAGCACTTCTCCATGCACCGGAACCCCCAGGAGGCTCGCAAGGTGGCCTACAACCTGCAGTGCAGAGAGGATCAGGCACCGAGGGAGTTTGTACAAGAATTGAAGCAGGCATTTGCCCAAACCTCTAGACGGGTGCGCACAAATAGTAGGGAGTTCATTAATACCTATTTGCATGCCCTCCCTAAGTACATTAAGACGCAGCTGCTTAGGGACTTCCACAATTAAAGGACCCTGGATTAGGTAATAGAACAGGATACCTAGATCTATGAAGTCCAAGAGCCATTGGAAAACAAATGTTCTCCTAAAAATCCCAAACCGTCTAACAACCCGGCTGCTGCCAAGGTGGTGGAGGTGAAGAATGCCCCCATTTTGGACCTAGAAATGGGGGGCTTAAAAATGCACCTCCTGCTAGCAAACCAACTGAGAGGCAGACCAGTCCAAAGTGGGTGGTAGCCAGGTAGGGTACCCCACAAATGTGTCACCTGACTCTGCCACCTACATTAGCCTGAGGTACAAGCGGAACAGGCCCATCTTGGGGTACATATGGACTCCGCCAGGTCAAGGGGGGGATCCTAGCATGACTGAGTGCCCAGCACCCTTCAGAGATTGATGGACGTGCATCACTGCTTAGGTTCAAAAATATTTTGGCAAAATATCTGACCAGGAGGACTCCTATGAAGGGAAGATCAGGGAGGTAGACTGGCAGAGACATAGGTTACAAAGAGACCATCTTGTCCACTTTGCAGATAAAGGAGAGTCAGAGTGTAGGTCCCAAAAGAGCATCCTGAAAATTTCCGTCCTTTCAGGGAGGTGGGGGGAGGTCTCCACCAGCCCCGGAAGAAGGGAGGAGTCAGATGAGTACTCCCCTGTGCAAATAAAGGGAGTCCAAGGGAAGTGACCGAGAGAGCCCAAAATACAACAGGGGAGATGATACTAGGCCCCTTTATTCTGGGGGAGAATCCTACTCTCAAAGAATCAGGGAAAGCCTAGAGGATAGGAACAGGACCACAAATAGTAGCAGCTCTGAGTCTGAGGGTGAATGGGCTCAGGTACAGTGGAAAAAGAAGGCTGCCAAACAAAAGATAATTCTGGTAAAAGACCCCATTCCGCAAATAAAAGCCATTAGAAGTTTCATGACCCTTTACCATAAAAATGCCAAATACTCAGTCTGGGAGCATCTGGAGCTGAATGACCAGATGATGACATCATTTGGCATCAGAAATTACCATAATTCCATGCAGTTTGTTAAGTAGAGATTCTCCCCAGAATACACCAGCTTCTTTGCGGTACTGGAGGATCAAAATCATTCAAGGTGGTCTACTTACAAGGCGGCCATCTTGAAGCACTTCTCCCTACACTGGTACCCCCAGGAGGCTCGCAAGGCGGCCTACAACCTGCAGTGCAGAGAGGATCAGGCACCGAGGGAGTTTGTACAATAATTTAAGCAGGCATTTGCCCAAACCTCTAGACGGGTGCGCACAAACAGTAGGGAGTTCATTAATACCTATTTGCATGCCCTCCCTAAGTACATTATGACGCAGCTGTTTAGGGACTTCCACAATGAAAGGACCGTGGATTAGGTAATAGAACAGGATACCTGGATCTAAAAAGTCCAAGAGCTAGTGGAAAAGAAAAATTCTCCTAAAAATCCCAAACCGTCAAACAACCCGGCTGCTGCCAAGGTAATGGAGGTGAACAATTCCCCCATTTTGGACCTTGAAATGGGGGGCCTAAGAATACACCCCCTGCTAACAAACCAACTGAGAGGCAGACCAGTCGAAAGTGGGTGGTAGCCAGGTAGGGTACCCCACAATGTGTACCTGACTCTGCCACCTACATTAGCCTGAGGTACAAAGGGAACAGACCCATCTTGGGGTACGTATGGACTCCCCCAGGTCAAGGGGGGATCCAACCAGGTAAGTATGGCCCGAGGTATTTTTCTTCACAAGTTCACTTTAAATTTACCACACAACTTTCCTCAGGAGGGCAGTAATATTCCACCTTCCAATTTAAGTTTCGACTCCTTACCCTCCAAATCCCAACTTCCTTAATAATCCCACTCTCTCTCCCCACTTTCAGGATTCTAAACCACCAAATCAAGGAGAAGGGAGGCCAAGAATGGAGGGCTACCAGGGAAACCCTCAATACCTAAGCTACTCTGGGAGAAGGGACAGTTGCCCCTCCTGAGAGCAGCAAAGGTTTGATCCAAGACCCCTATATCAACCCAAGACTCAAGCTTGACCCAAGACCCGAGTCACATGTTGAGGGCTCAGCAGAGCCCTCAAATGAAAATGGCTGCCCAGAACTCCTCAAACCCAGGGTATGGCACCCCAGAACAATGACAGGGAGACACCCATGACAACCAACAGATTCAAGATGAGGAGACTCGGGAGGGAGGGGGGTGCAAAGCCCTAGAGGAATCTTCCTTTCTCACCTGTGAAAAGCCCCTAGAAACCTCTGAACCTGAACCCGAATCTCCTACCCCAAAAAACTGCAACCTAGGGAGCAGAGGGTAAGTAGGAGAAAACAAGGGACAAAGGAGACCCATTTGGGAAGGATGTCTGCGTCCTCCAGTTTGAAGGAGGAGAATCCCTGAAGGAATCTGGGAGGAAAGTCTAATCTTTCAAGGACAGGGGGATTCCTCCCAAAGCAAAATGGGTCCCAAAAGACCCTAACTTAGAGTAGGTGAGTATGGGGACTAACCCAGAACCACAAATCTCTGAACCCCAAAAATGTTGCACTGACGACTCTGAAATTCATGAGGGATCCTCCCCGCAAACCAGTTCAAGTGACTGCCTCCAGGAAAAGTGGGACAGCACAGAATCAGGGGAAAAAAGGGATTCCCAAATCCCCCAAATCTCAGGATGCCAAATTGTCTTCACAGATTCCCGAAATCCAACACAGAAAATTGCCCAAGATCACTCAATGCCAGAGTTCAAAATAAAGAAATGAACTGCCCAGCTGGCCCAAAATGCACATTTCCTGTGCCCCCTGGAGGAGAAAGAAGGCAGGCAGGTTTTATGCCCCGTCAGGGTACAAGCCAAGTGTGCATTTTCAGTGCTGCTGGAAAGAGGTTCCCAAGCCACCTTTCTATCCAAAAAGGCATTTGATCAGCTAAATGCAGGAAGGGGGAAGAGTCACCAAATTTCCCTCGCACCTCTTCCTGGACAACTCCAGAACTTCGACGGAAATGACATTCCCGTTGAGGGGACTGCAGATCTGGAGATCAAAATTGGGCGACACAAGGTGAAACACACGGTTATAGTCATCACTCCAGAGGGCACATCCTGTCTCCTAGGGAAGGACATCCATCGGAGGTTGTCACTCCTAATAGACTGTGTGAACAAGGTCCTCTCGACCTAGACTAACTGACCATTAAAATTAAAACAGAGCACAATTGCTGTAGGAGAGCAAACTGGTGATGGGAACCCTTCTCCATTCTTTAAAATCAACCTTCCTCCCAGTTTTAAGTGGCATTCCACACTGAACGGAAATACCCTGAAATTGTATACTGATCCACAATTTTAAGAAAACCCAAATCCCATGATAAAAGATGATGATAAATCAGCTCAAAGCTTGGCTTATATTCAGAAAAAGGGTGAACTGTTCCTCTGCATTCAGGTAAGTGAAGGGGAGCAGCCTGTTCTCGCCAGAGGATGCCTGAATAATGGGAAAAGCTTCATCAGCAAAGTGTTATTCAGGAAACTCCCAAAAGATCAGATCATACCCACATTTAAATTGATTGAAAAGTGGGAAATGGGAATGGAAACTCCCAATTCCAAACATCTCCTGCCTAGCAGGTGCATGCTAAAAATGTCCATTGGTGTTAAAGGCATAGAGCACAATTGTTGTGTTATGCAAGATGTCCCTTCTGCCTTCTACTTAGGCAGTGACATTCTCAATCGATTCGCAATATAATTTGGACCTCATTAATTACAAAGTATGGTCCTGACTGGGGGGGTAACTCCATGGGCTTTGACAATCCTGAAAAGTCATTTCGGTTAGCTCAATTGCTACTGTATGCAGTGTATGCAATGGAAGTTCAAACTGGAGGTCACCATCCCAGGACTGGCCCGACAATTCATTATCCCCCTAAAAATTGAGAGAGGACAGAAACTCCAAAACCTGAACAACAGGGGTTGTATTTGAACGCAACCCCACAAGCTGACTTACAACACAACACCATTCGAATTTTGGTGGATAACTACGACCCTAGGAGTATCACTCTGGGCTCAGACACCTTTATTGGAATGGCGATTGATGCCCAACATTTCTCCATCGACTTAGGGAATGAAATCATGGGACAAATCCCCAATGACTGCTACTACTGTGACGATAAATTACCTCCAGAAAAGATTTTCACTCAGCAAGGGGAGAATTTCTTGGTGTACGCTTCCTGCCCTTACAGGGGGAATAGGTGACCTGTGACATCAGGAAGGGTGAGGTGGTATTTCAGGTCAACAGTGACTGCCTCTCCTACCTGACACCTCTTATCCAAGCCAACAACATAACGAGAGATCTCTCCATGCAACTGGAGGATGACGCAGAGATTACAAAACCAGAGGTGTTTCCAGGCTTCAGGCAGATGGTTGAGGAACAAATCAACCTCACTGATGCCTGTGAGACCAAGGAGCAAAATCAGAAGCTGAAACAGGTGTTTCTGGATTTTCAAGAGATCTTTGCCAGGGGCTCGTATGACTGTGGTCGCACTGAGATACATTCTACATCCATACCCACGGACGCTGGCATGGCTGCCATATTCGTGAAGCAATATCCATTGCCTCTCGCATCTAAGGAGTCACTCACAGAGATCATAAAGAACTTAGAGTCCTGCGGGATAATTAGTCTGGTCCACAGTACCTTTAATAAACTGGTACTGGGGATCCTAAAACCCAATGATCAATGGAGACTATGCACAGACCTTAGGGAGTTAAATAAACAGGTGTAAATGTCCCGATGGCCTCTGTCTACATTGATCAGGGACTGGTCCAGATCCAAGGGTCAAAGGTATATACCGCCATTGACCGAAGCAATGGATACTGGACAGTACCCATGAGTAGGGAAGACCAGTAGAAGCTGGCCTTTACCTTTTGGCAGCAGTACACGTGGACCCGAACCCGCTTTGCATATATAAACTCCGGCAATTAATTTAAAAATTTTCGGCACAAGGCCATACCCGACTTGGGTGAAAAGGAAAACCTGGCCAAAGTGGATGATGTTCTAATTAAAAGCTCAATTGTGGAGAAACATATAGCGGAAATCTGCTATGTTCTGATCCAGTTGAAGGAAGCTGGTGTGAAACTGTCCTTCCAGAAGGCACAGTGGTGTAAGACCAGAGTGAACTTCCTAGGGCATGAAATCACCGCTGAGGGTATCTGTCCCCATGTAAAAAGGGTGGAAGCCTTACTAAAATTGAAAGACCCTACAACTCTGTGTGAACTAAGAAGCCTTCTTGGACTGACTAATTATAGTAAAAAGTTCATAGAAGACTACGCAGAGGTCACAAGACCCCTTGTCTATTTACTAAAGGTCAGGATCAAGTTGCAGTGGGGTCCAGAGCAAGCCGAGGCAGTGAAACAACTGAAGAGAAGCCTCTCACAAGTGCCTTGCCTAGCTTCCCCACGTCAAAAACAAGGAGTTCTTCTTAGAGACAGGGTTCTCAAATACTTGCTTGACCGCAGTATTATACCAAAAGCACAACAAGGTCAACAAAGTCATTTTCTATGCAAGCAAGACTTTGTCCTCTGTGGAGGAAAAATTTAACGATTGTGAGAAGGCACTCCTGGCAACAGTGTGGGCATTGAAAAATTACTGCCCATTCATCCAGGGGGAGGACATCATCGTCGACACTCCTCACCAGGCTTTGCAATACCTCCAAAGTGACAGTATCCCGGTGTGGAATGTGAGTAATTCCAGAATTTCTTCCCGGATTCTGTCCATGCAAGGCTTTCCTGTTGAGGTGAGATATGGGCAAAACTAAAAGAGTCCCTTCATGCAAGGTTTGGCTGACTTTCATGATGGTGCTCAGCAAAACTGTCTCAAGAAAGAAAGTCTAAAAACACAAGACAACATGAAGGCGTACCTGACTTCCCTGCACAAGCCTATGAGGAAGACACATGCCAGGGGAAGCCCACAGTTTACGTGGACAGGTGCTCACACCATGTTGATAACAACAGGGAAATGGAACTGGTGGCTGGCACTGGGAATGCCTGGGTGAATGATGCCCCGGAACCCTCTGCTGGGTACAAGATCGGTCCTCTAATTAGTCAGGTGGCAGAGTGGATAACGGTTAATCAGGCCATCCTCACCGCCGTGCAACACCAACTCCACAAACTGGTCATAATCACTGATTCGGATTATGTCAGGAATGGGTTTGTGGAGCACCTGATGAATTGGAAAACCATAGACATGCTGTGGGCAAACAATAAACCACTCGGGCATAGCAAACTAATACAATCCATTGATGATCTGGTCACCTCTAATGAGATGACTATCTACTGGAAGAAGATCAAGGACCATTCTAGAATATAAGGACCAGACAAAGCCGGAAATGACCTGGCTGACCAGTTGGCCAAAACCGGAGCCATCCATGGGGATCTCATTGATATTGAGTCCCTGTTGGGGGAAATCCAGGTTGCTACTGTCAACAGGTCCCAAACATTTCCCCAAAATGAACTCTCAACTGCCCAGTGGAGTGAGGAGACCCCAGATGCTGATTTGATCATGGCACAAAATGAGGATTCGATAATTAGGAAATTTTATCAACACATTGAAGAACCTGTGAACTTTCCTCTGACCGAAACTGATTACATCGGGAAAGAGGATCTCCGGGTGTTGATGAAGTTTCCCAAAATGTTCCGAATCCAAGACGGTCTTTTGGTACGGGGATCCATCTCTGTATGTGACCAGTGGGTCTTACCTACCTCATTCTGAGGCTTGATGTTAAGTCACGCCCAAGACACAGCAACAGCTGGTCATCAGGGGTTTCATACTACTTTGAAAATCTTGTGAGAGGTCACAAACTGGCCACACATGGGGCAGGACCTTGACCAATACTTGAAGGGCTGTCTTGTGTGTATGCAATTTCAGCCAAGTTCACTCACAGAACGTGCTCCCCTCCAGCAAAGGGGGATGACACTGCCTTGGTGTAGATTTTATCATGCCCGTGATTCGCTCCTCTAGAGGAAACAAGTACATGTTAAAGGTAACATCCTTGTTTACCAAATGGGTGGAATGTCTCCTTGCCCCAAATTGCAAGGCAGAAACAGCAGCTTCCCTGATGATCAACCACATCTTCTCGTGTTTTGGCCTTCCCCAAAGTATTGAGTCAGAACAAGGAAGTCACTTCACCAGCGAGGTGATGACAAATATGTGGGAGATACGTGGGCTAAAGAGAAAACTCCATATTGCCTCCCGCCTAGCCTCTTGTGGGGGAGTTAAGAGGTACAATAAAATGATTGTGGGCATTCTAAAGATGTTTGTGGTGAACTCTGGGCCTAGTTGGCACATCCGAGTACTGCCCGTCCTGTTAGCCGTCAAGTCTACACCATCTTCTACAACAGAAATGTCTCCATTCAAGCTAATGACTGGACATAAAATGGTGCTACCACAGCATCTGCTCTACACAACACAAGAGCAGACCCTGATCAACATGTCTACTACACATGAATATATTGAGAATCTGAGAAAACACCTTCAAAATGCTTTTGTGTACGCTCAACAAAATCTGGAAGAATCGGCAGAGGGGATGAAAATCCACTACGATATGAAAATCACAAAAAAAGAATTTCAAGTAGGAGGCATGGTCTTCTAGTACAATTTTCAGAGGACCCAGACAAAGGAGCTGAAATTCCTTCCCTCCTGGCATGGCCCCCTTGAAATTGTAGATAGAATCTCACCTGTCGTCTATAAGATCTGCATCCCTAAAGGAGAAATGACAGAAGAAAACTTGGTCCACATCAATCAGTTGAAAAGCTGTCATCCCAGACACGCTTTGTGACTGATTGATGAACCAAATGAAAGTCGAGTAGAGGAACCATCTGAAGAATGAAAAGGAAGTATAAAAAATCAGATGGAAATATGTAGATACATATACATATATGTCAAGAATCAGGGGTCTGGATACAGCAATAATGTAACTAATGAAACTGAAAGAACCAAGAATCAACCTCTGCGTACTGTATTGAGCTGTCACGGCTCCTTGAAATATTCCCAACACCGTTCTTTAGCTATTTCTCGTCGGGTTTATGTCACAGGAAGAACTTGAATGCTAGAACACTGGTGGTTACCCTGGAAATGCTGGCGTCCTCTCCACACTCACTGTCACGTGGGACGCGCTGCCTGGATCCCTTGACTCTGGACATTTAAGCCTCTTTCATCTTGGCCACCGGGCTTCTGATTAGTTTCACGATAGCTACGTTTGTGTCTTGTTTTGATTCTTCTATTCTCTGACCTCTGCCTCGTCCCTGGATTGCCTGTTGGAATTGCCTTGCCTGATACCTGTTGTACTGTGTCCATTACATTTTCGACCTCTCCTTTCCACCTCATGGACTCCGTTTGTTTGCCGATTTCAACCCACGCCTGCCGCCTTGTTGCTGACTAGGATTTGCACATTGTCAGGTTTTTTGCCTACATTTGGTCTAAGCACTGCCTGCAAGTTACCAACCTTGTTTTGGGTACTGGACTCCCTCTCGCTTATCCCCACGGATTAGATACTGCCTTCTGGGACCACCTAGGCATCTGCATGGCCATCGAGTCCAGTGGCAAGATGGAACTAGAGACTCGTGCTGCTTTAGGATTAGGCATCCTCATTTCATCGGTTTAGGTAATCTACCTTCCCAACGGAATCGTGTGGAATTCTAATAGACTGACGGACATTCATTCAACATTGGAGCTCCTGATCAACATCACAGCATTGTATCCTCGGGTGCCGGTAAGACTTTCTCTGGGGAATTCCGGTTTTCTATTGTTCCTTGTTGGTAACATATTCTTAATTTAATTTACATATTTTCTTATAGAGCGGAAACCCTAGTCTCAGAGACCAGAAGGTTCTGAAGCGTATGGTCAGAGGCCTCTCACGTGCCCATGCAGGTCAGTTCTTTACAAATTGCTCACATATCTTGTGTACATACCCCACGCCTCTGATGACTGTTCTGTTCTTTCACAGTTACAGTCTGCTCCTGCTCGTCCTATCATTGAGGGTCCTCGTCTGGCGTTCCAACACGCTCTGGTGTTCGTTTGGTGTCCTTCTTCCCGATAATAGACTCCTTTGGTTGTGTTTCATATCATCCAAAGGGGTACATATATATATATATATATATATATAACAGGGAGTAGTTAGCTTGGTGTTATTGTAACAATGCGAAAAAAAGATACAAAATATTTATGAAACTAGACGGTCATGTATAACTGCAGGTTGTTGTCGTCGTAAATTCTTTGTAAATTTTCTGGGAAAAATATGTATCAAAAGTACTGAAACTTGTTTTTTTATCTTCTATTAGAGAACTAACCTCCTTAAAATCCAGCCTGGAATTGAGAGCAGAACCCGATGAGAACCCCAGGGACCTGGAAGGGCAGGAAGAAAGGGGGTGACGTGCCACGCCCTCCAACCCAAAGATGGAAGGGGAGGCTGGAGTGCCCACTCCCAAAAGAAGGAAGAAAAGGGGGTGCCATGCCATACCCCCAACCCAGAGACGGAAGGGGATACTGTAGTGCCCACTCCCTGATGAAGTAAAATGACACCGAAGGGAACCCCAAACTGCCCTGTTCTTTCCCAACAAAGAGTTATGGAAGAGCAGGGTGGGGGCATGTGGGGTGCATTTAAAGGTCCCAAAACAGAAGTCCCTTTCACATGAATAGCAGCAATTTAAATAATGCAAACAGAAACAGCCTTGCTTTTGCTTTCTCTGTCACATGAATGGCAGGAATTTAAACACTGCAACAAAAACAGCCTGGCTTTTTCTTTTGTTGTTCATGAAAAATTAAAGAACCATGGTAAAATGGGCTGACCTGTCATTATTATGTCATTATTAATGGACAAGCAGCAGTTTAATACACAAAAGAAGGATGACTCAAGGAATCCTGTGACATGGAAAACAGGATTTTTAATCATTGGAAGCAAAAATGGCCTGCACATGTGTTTGCAAAAAAAAAAAAATGCTTTAAAATGCCACAATGTAAAAAGATATCATGGCTCACAGAAAAATGTCAGGAAAGCAGAACAGGATGTGTGGGTTGACCAAAGCAATGTATTTATGTTCACCCACAAAACTCCAGTGACAATCAAAGAGACACTTACTTCAGGAAAAACCTGTTCCAGCTGTGTGCAAAAACTTCACGATGAAAAGCCCCACTCCAGCTGAATGTCACACCTCCCATCTAATAACCCCTCAATAAAATGTGATGCTGCTGAAGGTGTCAAAATTCCCTATTCTACAAACTTACTGGCAGGAAAGCATGGACTTCAAAAGAAGGCAATCCTTGGTTGAAGCATGAGTAAAAGGTGTGAATCCTTGTTGTACCCACTTAAAGAGCCCACACTAACTTCAAAGAAGACTCTTAACAATCTCTGGTCACAGGCTGACCCAGGGGAACAGATGGCTGTGAGGGATAAAGCAGCCATCCCATTTTCTGACAGAAACACTCACAATTGATATAAAAGCCTATTCATTTTTAGGCATTTTGTGCAGCAATCAGATTGTGGATTACTTTTGTTTTTATACCATTTTTCATGTAATTTCAAGGCTGTTTTGGTTGTATAAAATGCATCTACCCATGGCTCTGGGAACTGTATTGGCTGGTTATACTAGGTTTCTGGCTGATCTGAACATGTGACAAATCTGAGAGTTGGTGAAAAGGTGGAAAATGAAATTATGAAGATGCTTGATAACTTACATATTCATAACTTTTTATGAAAATGACAAACATGTGACACGTGGCCATGCTACATCTTACGGATTTAGTGGTTGGCTTATCTAATTACCCATAATCAGCTAATACAGAATATATGTTTTGTATGGCAGTTGCTAGTACAAGTATGAAGTTATGATACATAACTCATTTTTGCCAAAAAGATGAAAGGCGAACAAGGGATGGTGATAAATGGGAAAAGACAGATGTTTCTCCAAAACCCATAAAAACCAATCCTGACTGGGGGCAGAGAGAGAGAGGGTAAAAGTCCAATCCTATCAGCAGGTATTATTCCAGGGTGCTTCCCTTAGATTGTAAAAATAGTGATATAAGTTCTGCTATATAAGGGGAACTGTACTAGGACTGAGGATAGACACACAAACACTGGGGGGACAGGAACAGGTGGATAGAGAGAAGGCTGCTGAATCTTACCATCTTTGAGAGTAGAGTGAGCAGACCCCCTGCCCTTTCTTTCCAGAGTGACCTGAGATGCAGCTGTCTTTCCTGAAACTTAAACAAAGGCTTGCTATGTAAGTAGCAATAACACAAGCCCTAAATTGCATAAACCCTTCATTTTGTAGCAGTGCATCCAAATATTTCCCCATTGAAAACCCAATTGCCAGTGTCGTTCAGTCATCTCCCCATAGAAGAATCACTTGTTTGCCTGGGTATATTAGCATATACCCTTTGAAAAACCCATTATTTGTTTGTGTAAATCCTTAGTATTTTTGTAAGTAAATCAATCAATTCCCCCATTGAATTTCACAGGATCGGGATTGGTGGAGTTAAAAAATACCAATCTTTTTCCCAGTGTTTTTGTTAATTGTTATAGTCAATAAAGTGTTGCACAAAAGAATCAATCCCCTTGGGAGCTGAACAATTAATTTGTCCCTGTGTTTACATTATGCCATGCTAAGCGAATTTTCATCAGCCATTATCATTCCTCTTTGCATCTGTCAGCCTGAACCAAAATCGATTTTAGTTTGTGAGCTAAACCCCTTTCCCAGAGCCTACCTGTCATTATAAGCCTCAATGTGAACACATTTCCATTTGCCACTGTGTTTTCCCTTTGTATTAGCTTTCTCCCAAAAAACGATTGTTCTACTTCATTTCTATGTTCCCTCGTGTGCTGATTAGCATTCTCTAAATCTCTGCCAGTCTCCTAAGTGTAAGCAGTATGAATTGTCTCTTATTCTGTCCCCTAGCAGTTGTGAGAATTATTCAAAACCCGATTCTTCCATTTTGCTCCAAATAAGGATGTTCCCTTTCTTTGCTGGCTTCGAAAATATTGTGGTGGTAGGCTTCACCCCAAAACCGATTTTCTCCCTATATTCCTACTCATTGCATTTGACTTCCATTCAAAGCAATCAATTCCAATTGATGTTTTGGTGTGAGTGTTGCAGGGGGGAGTGCTTAACTGTAAGTGTTATTGCTTTGTGCGGAATTGTTATTTTCCTGTTTTGTCATTAAAACAAAAGCAGGTGTAACAGTCTATTTCAACCTGGTCGCTCTAGATAGGATATTGCATTTGTGTTGCCACAATTTTGGTGTCTGTTTTATTTTGATTACCCTCATTTAAATTGAATAATAAATTAATAAAATATCTTAGTAATACACACCGGCCTGGTTCCTAGTCCATTGTGACACGTGGTGCTGGTGGAGGTCGGGTGCGAGACGGGTTGGAGGCCTACTCAAAAGAATCCATAGTATACTAAAAATAAAAAGCATTTTATTGTGCACAACATTCATTTGAAGGAGTTCCCTGGCTGGAGTCTGCTGTGTAATAAACCATGACAGTTCCATGCTTATTAATTCTGCTGAGCCTTTTAGAGCATTTTTTGTAAATCAGTTAAACTCATGTAAATTGCCGTAGACTTTCTTAGGTGAAAGAATAGATGGATAGAAACATGCACAATCATATGCGTCTCCTCCCTAGCTGTTGAGGTTAAATAGAGTTTTTGCAGGCTTCATCTAGGCGGCCTTTTGGTGCTCAAATATCTGTAGCAACATTTTAAATCATTTCTTTAACTTTATTTTTCCATTTCTCAATACCTAAAATGAGCCATTTTCAATACAGGAAATATCTGGTTATTGCATGGTCAAGAGCCACATCCAAATCTGCTCTGACATCATGTAACAACATGGCTAAATTGTATATATGATTACAATTATGATTATATGATATATCAATCCCTTACCTCTATTCAAAATAAACCATGCACCTGAATTCATTTTCGCTATTTCAAAATCTACTATTTTTCGACCGTCCTTTCCATAAATGCCAATGCACAATCACTACATGTATACTCTAATGAAACTATACATCAGGAACCATCTAATTCCAAGCACTAACGCAACTTCACACACATCTGTCATTTTGGACACATTCTGTGTTATTCAATGCATCAGTGTGATGACATCAGTGATGCTATCAACTAACGTCCAAACACAAACCCCAATTTGTGTTGGATACATTTTGTTTAATCTATGGCTACTTTCATTAGGCAGGCAACACCAATCGAATGCCCCATAATTTGACAGTCCCACCCCACAATTCTGGGTAAGAAACAGGCAGATTTGATCAAAACTCAAATTATTTAAATAAAATATTTCAAGGTGAAATTAAGGCAAAAGTGGTCCGCAGCTTTATGAAGGGAAATTCACCAGAATATTATACAATCACAGACAACTTGTATACAAAAATAAAATTGGCCTCACTATTTCTCGCACACAAGCATTATTTTCCATAATAATTGCTATATAAATAATGTAGTCCAAAATAACAAAAATATTATAATTTTAGTTGACATCAAAACATCAACACATACCTTTATATCATGTTCAGAACATAATACAAATAAACTTGTTCTGATTTTAGAATTTAGTATTAGTAGCTATGGTTTTCACAGAATACAAATTATAAAACGTATCTTCATTAGGTAAGGGGGCACTCACACCATGGTTGAATGTTGACAACATCTGTGATAGTGCTTAAGGAATGTTTTTCAAAAAGTAAAATAGCTCACACTAGCAAACTACAATATCATTTTCTCTTTCTAATAATAATAATTTGCCAACCCATTACTCTACATGCAGTTAAATCTCACTATGCTTTAAATATAATGTAAAGCAATGTTGAATTTCACACAAAGGTGTAGGATGTTTATGTTTGCAATGAATGGAAAGTACCTCCCAAATATGTAGGACCCCAGGTTTGTAGGGCAATGGTTGTAGGAATGTTCAGGAATATTCAGGGAGCTTTCATACTCATTTAACATCAGTCCTAAAAGTCATGAAACCAGTAGAAACACTCAAGTGTTCCCAGGAAGATATCAATCAGCAAGCCTACTCTGCAGGTTGTCTTGTGGACATGACTCATCCCCGGGAAAGGCAATCTTCCTTTATGCAGCCCTTAAATTGGTATCTCTCTGATTCACACATCTATCATCCCCTCCTATTCCTGCATGCTACCATTTATATTCAAACATGGTCTCACACTCTGTCATTGTTATGATGCATCCACAAATTGGTTAAGCCCTTATATTGGCTTGCCCATTAGTTAGACACTCCCATTGAATACAGACCCCAATTTTCATTTGATGTTCATATTTCCATATTTGTGATCGGAGAAAGGTGGAAGCCCAAACTACTACTCATAATTTACATGCAAGATTGTTTTCTTTTATAATTCAGATAGTAGCAACATGCACAATGAATGAAAACTGGATTACTGCAATCTGCCATCAGAGATGCATGTTTGCGCATGTCAAATGACTGTATAGTACATTTATTCATAATGTTTTGAATATTAATGATTTCATTAATTATTAAATATAATAGAGAAACTATATTTGGCATCAGATTAAAGAGGATACCCTGAGCTTCAAAATTCCGGAAGTCCCATGATCGAATTGTTATGGTCTCAATGTTATGAGCCAAAATGTATAATGGTGTAAAATTATTACAGCTAATAGGTGCATTTAAACTGTAAACAAGACCGTGTTCTCAGCACAATTACTATTTTGCTAGCTGTTCAGTGGCCTCTTATTTATTTATTATTTATTCATTTTTGTATAGCGCGCAACAGCCCGGGGGCATTGTGGCGCTTGTTACAGAAGGAAACTTAGTTACAGGTCATACATCTTACATTCAATTGTTTGTACAGTGACAGATACATACAGTACAGTGATGATCCAGCAGGGAAAGAGTTGGGTGGGGGGTGTTAGTTGAGGAGGGAAGTTTTTAGATTTTTATGGAATGCCAGGCGGGAGGTTTCTGCTCTGAGTGCTTTGTGGAGCATGTTCCAAAGTTTGGCAGATATGTAGGGGAAGCCTAACCCACCTGCTTTGGCCCTATTGGTGTGGGGAGTGTGCAGTAGATTAGAGTATCGAGTTCTTATGGGGCGTATGGAAGTGGTTCTTGTGATGGTCTCTGATAGGTATGAGGGGGCTGTGAGGTAGAGGGATTTTTTTGTAAGGGTAAGGATTTTGAAGGTCATTCAGTCTTTTACAGGAAGCCAGTTTGCTGCATGTCTTTCATGGGAGATATGGTGCCTTTTAGGAATGCTCAATGCTGCTCTTAGGGCATTGTTTTGGGTGATTTGCAGTCTGTTTAAGTTTTTCGCTGAGGTACCAGCTAAGAGGGTGTAGCAATAGTAAAGTTTGGCCCCTGTAGTTGTTCTGGCTATTGAAAGACAGTTAGGCTCGGAGAGGTAAGGTTTTATTGCATTAATGAGCTTAGTGGTATGGGCTGAGGCCGAGGCAATGGCGCTGACCTGTCTAGTCATAGATAGTGTAGAGTCTAAGTAAACCCCTAGTGTCTTTACAGACGTGGAGACGGGTATGATGGTGCTGTCTATGCTGAAGTTGGAGTATAGATTATCTAATTTGGCTAGCATGGCTTTTTGACTGAGGATAATAATCTCGGTCTTGTCCCCGTTGAGGCCAGACAGTGTGGGGGATGTTCATGGTACCTGGGGGACTCCACAGTGGATGATGGTGGGGGCTGCATTGGCTATATTGGAGAATACTTTCATTGATCTTCCTTCAAGGAAGGAGGTGATCCATGAGGCTGCTTCTTTGGAAAATTTGGCTGAGTGGGTGAGGTGTGAGGTGAGAGTCTTGTGATCTACAAGATCGAAGGCAGCCGAGAGGTCTAGTAATAAGAGGAGTGCTGGCTTGCCTTTGTCCATGAATTGAGTGATTTTGTTTTTTAGATCTACCAAGGCAGTTTCTGTGCCATGCCCTTTGCAGAAGCCTGATTGTCTTTTCCCTAAAATGGAATTGGTTTCGAGAAAGAGTCGGATCTGGCTGTGGGCTGCTTCGTCCAAAATTTTGAGGAGGAAAGGGACGGTGGTTATGGGTCGGTATTTATTGGGCTGAGAGGGGTCTAGAGAGTTTTTTTTTTAGGAGGGGGCGTACCCATGCTTCTTTGAGGCTTGCAGGAATTATACCTGTTTCAAAGGATGCATTAATGAAGGGTGTCAAAAGGGGGGCAAGGGAATCGGCTCAGTCCTTGATGATCTTAGGTGGGCAGATGTCGCCTTTATAAATAGATGTTTTAAGGTATTTGAGAAGGTTGATGACTTCTGGTTCTTTGATGTCTCTGAAGGAGAATGGGTTGAGCCGGCTTGAGGGAGTGGGGACTGTTAGTGAGGGCAGATGTTGGTGGGGTACGGCTTTGTAGTGATCCTGAATGTTTTTTTGTTTTTTTTAGGAGGTCAGTTTTGTTAAGCATGACAGATTGTATACTTGCACACCAGACCTCATCTTTGATGATCTCATCTGGGCTAGTGGGAGGAGAGATGAGTTCATTAAAGATGGTTAAGATTTCCTTGGTTTGGTAGTTAGCATTAGTGATACAGGCGTTGAAGGAATTTGATTTAGCTTTGCTAATGGCGTCTTTGTGTTGGTGGGATGGTTAAAGCTCTCCTTGGTAATGTCACTGGGGTTGGCGTGCCAGTTTATGAAGGCTTTCCATTTGCTGGTGCGTAGGGCCTGTAGTTCTTCCGTGAACCAAGAGTTGATATGCATTGACTTTCTTTCTTTTTTACATTTAAGTGGGGCTATGGCGTTGATGGCTTTAGTGAGGGTGTCCTTGTATATGTCTGCTAGGATGTTAGGGTCATTGGAGAAGGAGGGAAATAGTTCAGGGACATCCAGGTAAGGGCAGAGGTTGTCCTTGTTGAGTTTTTTTGAACTTCTCACTTGCGCCGGTGGGGCATGTGAGAGAGTTTTGGTAATGGAGGCTATGGATATTGTGAATTGGATACAGTTGTGGTCAGTCCAGGGGTAAGCAATATTGTTTGTGATGGTGGAAGAACAGTTGTGGTCAGCGACCCAGTCCAAGCTGCATCCTTTTGAATGGGTAGGGCTGAGGACTTTTTGTGTGAAGCCCAGGTCCTTGAGTTCTTTAGCAAGAGTAACGGCAGCTTTGTCTTTTGGGTTGTTGAAACCTAGATTTACGTCAACAAGAAGTAATGTCTTAGTGGAGCTTTTAATATTTTCGCTAAGTAGATGGATGAGGTGTCCCTGGAAGTCTGAGGGAAGGCCTGGCAGCCGGTATAGGATGTGAATGTTAATGGTGCTGTTGGGGGACAGGGAGATTTGGGCAGATAGTATATCCGAATTGCCCTCCCATGGGCGGCTATTTAGCCTAAGGGATATGGTATCCTTTAGGATAAGAGCTACTCCACCTCCTATTCAGGAAGGCTTGTCTTTTCTGAGGATGGAATAACCAGGTGGAAGAGCTAAGGCAATGGCAGGCCAGAAGCGTCATGTAGCCATGTTTCGGTGATGGCAAGCAGGTCAAGGTTGTTGCTGGATAAGAGATCATATATTTCTAAGGCATGTGCAGGCAGGGAGCGAACGTTGAGTAGAGCACATTTGAGGTGTGGTGGATTTTTCTTCACTAAGAGGTCGGGCTCTAGTAGAGGTGGTGAAGTGCGTACAGGTGGTATGTGTATATTTGGGATCAGTAATACCTCATGTAGAAGAAGGCAGTGATTTAAGGTCAGGGAGTTTGGTGTGGTGGGAAGGGTGTCTGAGGTGTGAGCGGGTGCACAGTCTTAGATTCCTGGAGTTAATAGAGGTAGGAATGCAAGTCAATTGCAGAGGTAAGGTGCAGGTCCTAAGTCTTGAGAATCTGATGGCTAGGTTGGGCGGGTGAGACAGAGAGGAGGCAGGCTCTGTAGAGGTGTGGAGGGGCCCATGAGCAGCCATGAGTGTGAAAGTGGTGAAAAAGGGGGCGTGCTCCGAGGAGAAATTATGTTGTTGTAACAGTATGCAGGGGGAACTAATAGAAGAGGTAGCTAAAACATGATGGAGATGGTATGGAGAAGAGCAGTCACCAAGATAAGGAGGGTGAGCCGAGTTGGAGTGGTAAGGCGGGTGTTGGGAGGAGTGGATATGACCCTGGTTGGCATGATGGTGCGGGTCAGAGTGCATACATTTGCAAAAGCAGAAGGGTTCAGTAGAGATGATGGGTATAGAGCTATGACGGTAAAATAATATTCACAGTAAAGTCGGATACAATAAATGTAGTGAATAAACAATGGAGTTAGACACAGAGCACTCAGTGATAATTGACATTTACACTAGCAGCAAGAATCGGTAGAGAGAGTGGGCACAATACTAAAGCGAAGATGGTAGGCAATAACCGCAGTAATGTCAGGTACAAAAAAGTATCGAGTAGCCAGAAATGTTTGATACAGTATACGTCATGCTAGGGGCATTCAAAATGGACTGTGGTGCTATAATGCAATAGGCATTCAGGATCAACAATGCATAGCGCAAGGTTAAGTATGCATGGTTACTGAGTGAGAGCTCGGGAGCGCATGCTAAGTGATGGGTGGGTCCTGAGGCTGCCCATTAAGAATAAGGGGAGGGCAGGGAGGCATGGGGTACAAACAGTGATGGCAAATGGTACACAATTTGGCAGTATTCAATGTATGGCATAAGGGTAGGGTTTGATAATGAATGAAAAGTCAAAGGTCACTGAATAAGATGCATTGGTGAAGTCAGGGATGGCGAAAGTATGCAGTAGGTTTAGATGAATTGGAGGGGGCTTCTTACCCTGGGATGCTTTGTAGATAATGCACAGACCAGCTTGGCGGGCCCCTTGGCCCCGGGTGGCCACGACAGGCCAAGACAGGCGCACAGCATTATATAACTGGCCTTGAATGTTACTGGCCGGCTCATGCCTTCCAGCACTGCTACGACATAGATAAACTGTGCTGGGACCAATCCGGGGGTTCTGGCGTCTCATTACCGGGCAACAATCACGGCAATCATAGAACAAACGCGGTGGCCATTTTAGAATTGGTGCACACATTCCTTTTCGGCGAAATCAGCTGGGCAAATCAGCTCTCTCCAAAGCCATTAATACATGATTGATCAGAGCATTTATGCCAGGTCTCTTTGTACTGCTTGCAAGTGTCTGATTTTGATTAACGAGCTGGGTAAAAGGTTGCCAGCTAATGTAAGAATCTGCTTTTGAGGTTAGCATAGCAGGGCACAGGCTTCAACCATCAGGTCATTCCAGACAGTAATCTCTCAGAAGCCTACACATTTTTTTGTATTGGTATTTTAAAGCATGCTCTAATGTTCTCCCCTTCCAAAGAGTTTCCCAATGGTGGGGGCCTGTCTAAGTTGGAACCTGGGTTAACTTGAAGTCAGCACAATATCAGGCTGCATCTAACACCAATGTTATACAACACACCACAAAAGAATCACTGTTTTTAACATATTTACTATGTACGATATTATTGAAGTCCACCATGTTACTGTAAGCTTTGTTCAATAATCTGGCAGTTGTTAGAAATTTAAAACATTACCTTAGAAGGACTCTGCATGAATGATGATTAATTTTCTTCACTTGATGTGCAGTCAGGAAATGGCATCCGCTTGCCATTCACATAAGATTTGACAACAACCTACAACTTAATTTTTTTGTCATTTTAAAGTATATTTCAGTAACACAGGCTGTGCTCTCCTGTTAGCTGAATTACATTTCCGACACATTTGAGTCTTGGTATTTCCTTGATGTGTATTTCCATTGTGGAAGGCACAAGTCTCCTGTTTTCAGTGCTGTCCCTTAAGGAAGTAAGTAACTGGATACATGTGAATAAATAAATCGATCCACACTTTTGGAGCCATTAACATTACATTGAGACAGTCTCCATGTCTTGTATCAGGTGCTGGCCATTATAATAGGTGGCACATATTCACGTGTTTGTTTTGTCAGAGCAATGTTTCTACAAAATGTTGAATCATATTTGTCACACTTGAAAACGTAGTGCAACTGTTCTTTGCATCTTGTTTTGAATACAGCCAGTCTTTGTTTTCCTTCAATTCTCCCCACATATGTCCTGTTTGGTATACTCCCCTACCCGCTTGCAAAGCCTGCTGCTTCAAAGACACTATATCATGAAAAACCCTAGAGTGAGGCAGTTTCTTCTATGTATGTGCCTCATGGATGTATGAGTCCAAGGAGATCACCTGGCCAGACCAAGTAGGCTTGACGGGAGGCATTGCCCATCCTCTCAGAGACTTAAAGAGAAATAACATTCTGCCTTTTTATCTCACCTTCTGAAGAAGAGGAAGGCAGGCTAGCTTAAAGAGTGGTTGACATGGGTATGGTACTAATTTAATGTAGATTTTATAATTGTTTGCTCTGTCAGTCACCATACCAAAACCAGGTATGGCTTATTCTAAGAGGTTATCCTACCACCAGCCTGAGCCAAGTGCACTAGATGCCTCCTGTTGCATCGAAGAACAAACAACCTCTGGTTGGCTCCTGAATCAGAATTTGTGGGCTCACTGTATAGGAGGCCATTCTACAGGTACAACCTGAACATCCCAGGGAATTCTACCTGAGGTTAATTATTTGTCTTCTCACGCAGACCAGCAAGAGTGGGACAGTCACTCTGCACCCCGCAGAAGTCAGCCGGACTTGGGTCTCCAGTTGATAACAACTCAGTTTATTCTGGCAGGCCCATTCGGTCTGAAATTAATGTGTTCTATGGCCCAGGTTCTGATTTACACGTGTAGATAACCTTGAGACCAATGAATCCAGTGTGACAGCAGTGGGCACTTCGGTAGCCAATAGGCCCCCTACAGCAGGAATAGATACATTTGTTGACACAGGATCTGACCTGGATAGTACCCATGAACTCAAGTGTTACTTCCCTTGCTGCTTCCTTGACCCTAACTCTACTGACTGTGCCAATTAATTCTTCATCGTGAGCTTCTTTCTGTTACAGACAGTTCACTGGAATTGTGTCCTTTCAGTGACACAGCACTGAGAGGTTTCCCCTGTCCAGCTAAACTGCATGACTGCCAGTGGTTGTCAAACCCACTAACTTGTCTGACCAGGAAGGATCTGGTCCTCTTCCACCCACCATTGCCAGACAGAAGTGAGCCTCACTGGAGTATCAGATAGTACTGGGGATTTGTTTCCCTTTGATGAAAACATTCTTCTAAGATTTGAGTATTCATGTGAATGGGGGCCCCTGTACGATCCCCCGTACCTTTTACACTCCGCATTACACAGGAACATTGAACCAGCCACTGGCCTAGTGGGAATTCATTGTTTAAAGTTCTTACACTGCCTATGGCTACTTCTTCCATGAGCACAGACCATAGTCTGTTTGGGTCTACTCTTGCAAGCTGGATCTACGTTCCTGTGTGTCGCTACACAAGAAGCAGTCTCTGGGTGCTGAAGGTGCGGTTGCCCCCATGTAAGAGGACCATCACCCTTCTTTTCTGAGGGATCCGATAAGCCACGAGGTGCATATTTCCCATTGTGCTTTTGGGGACCTTTCTTAGCAAGAGGGGGAGGACCTGTGCCCTTACCCTTCTTTGGTTTACTTTTTCAGATGCCTATTCCTTTAGTTTGATGTATTTGTCAGAGCCTTCTTCTTGCCTTGAGTGCTCACATATCTTGTCTGCAGCCTTTGCAAGCACCCTAGGGTCTGTGATACTCGTGTCCACTAAATGTTGGTGTACCTCCATCTCACAATTTTAAAGGATAGTCTCACATATGACCAAATTGTACATGTTTTAAAGGTGTCAATATTTGACCAGCGACCAATCCACTCAGATATTTTAAGTTCTGATGTGCAAACACCTCAGAAATGTGTTTACACTTATTTGTGAGCTTGCTAAAGCTCCTGAGGTATTGCTTTTGGGGTTTTCAGAACTTACTATGGGGTTGTGGCTTTCGTTTTCTCATACGTGGGCCACTATTCATGATCTAAATGAATTATGACCTCAGTTACAGCAATCTGTAGGCAGCTCATAAGGGCTGCTCCACCACATTTCCTCCTCCAACTCCTGGAGGTGTAAATCAAGTTCCAGTAACTCAAATTGAAGTTTTCTTTCCCCACCATGTATGGTTGGACTAATTCACTGGGGATATGACATCAATGCTTTCCTTGGGAGCCACCACTGGAATCACTCCCGCCTGCTCACCCCCCCCCCCCGAAGACATCTGCTTTCAGGATTTCTTCTTATACTCAAGTTCCAGCTTGTGCAGAAGTTCATAATCTCTTTGTTTCTGCTCTGCTCTGTTAACACTGATGCATCTCTCTGCCTCTGACTCTCATCCCTCTACTTCTGCTCTGCTAGGGCCATCTTCCTTTTCTCTAGGAAGACCTTTTTAGCCACTTGTTCATCCACAATAAGACTACTCTTGGACCTTACTGAAGCTTTAGACTTTACTGAAGCATTTGGTACCCGAGTGAGGCCTTAGGTGGGTGAGATACTTGGGACCCCCATGAAAGCACACTACCTATAATCTGGGAAGAATGGTGGGAACACCTATCACTTTCACTAATCTCCTCCATCTCTAGGCACCCCAGTAGAATGGGAGCGTGAGCTGGGCACTCCAGATCCCTACTGGTCCCCTGGAGTTCCGTCAACTGCCTTAGTTTCCTCAAAAGCTGGTGGGTTTTCAGCAGTTGAACTTTTTTCATCTTACTGCCACAAGGGAGTTCCTTATCCTGAGACAGCTCATGAGGGGCGATTGCTTTCGGCCTTGCACGACACTTATGTTGAGTTCCATAGTAGCAATTACAAAAAGCCTGTTCGTGTTACAACAATTACAGCACACTCTGTCTCTAAATGCCACCAGTGTGACAAAATGACTACTGCAATTCAGCAGTAGAGGGATGAGTAGCGGCTAAACCATCTACTCAGTCCTCCCAATACTACAAAGCAATATTGATCCCTATCACAAAGGTAATGCATTCACAGTCAAGCGATATATCTCCTTTGCCTTATGTATAACATGGGCAGAAGGTAGGCTGTACTCTTAAAAGGGGGGTGACTGTGAAAACCGTAGCATCCCAAACAGCAATAGTCCAAATACTCCCTAAAAAAGAATGTCCAATCAAGGTTCTGTAAAAATATGTATACTTTAATTAAACAAACCAAAATACAATTAATGTTCTGGACAAAACACTAACAAAAACTACAACCATTTGTAAGGCCCCTGTCTGCCCCCTGTTTGCTGCTGTAATGCTGTCTGCCTCTCTGTGACCCACCAAGCCCCCTCTGGTCCCCTGTGATGTCTCGCTGTGCCTCCCACCCCCCCCCTCTGGTCCCCTGTGATGTCTCTCTGTGCCCCCCACACCCCTCTGGTACCCGTGATGTTTCTCTGTGCCCCCCACTGATCACCTGTGATGTCTCTCTGTGCCCCACCCCCTCCAGTCCCCGTTTGGTCTCTCTGTGCCCCCAACACCCCCTCCAGTCCCCTGTGATGTCTCTCTGTGGCCCCCCTCTAATCCCCTGTGATGTCCCTGTGCTCTCCCTCTGGCCCCTGTGATGTCTCTCTGTGCCCCCATCCCCCTCCGGTCCCCCATGACATCTCTCTGTGCACCCCCTCTGGTCCCCTGTGATGTCTCTCTGTGCCCCCCTCCCCCCTACCTGGTCCCCCTGTGATGTCATTGTGCCCTCCCCTCTTGCTTCCCCATGATGTTTCTCTGAGCCCCCCCCCCTCTGGTCCCTGTGATGTCTCTCTAACCCCCTCAGGTCCCCTGTGATGTCTCTCTGTGCCCCCATCCCCCTCCAGTCCCCCATGACATCTCTCTGTGCACCCCCTCTGGTCCCCTGTGATGTCCCTCTGTGCCCCCCCCCTACCTGGTCCCCCTGTGATGTCATTGTGCCCTCCCCTCTTGCCCCCCTATGTCCTTTCCTCCCTACTCCCAGGCTTTCCAGCTCTCTTCTTCCCTTCTTCCACCACCCCCATCACCTATTCACTGCATGAGTTGTCTTGACTCACTACGGTTTTACCATCTCCGACCTGTTGCCTACGCTTGGATTTGACTTTATGGACACATGGACTGTAGTGCTTCACCTTCTCGACTCTTATGCTGGACCTTCCTGGATCTTGTACTCAGGTTGGCCCTGATTCATGCTGTGCCCATCGTCTGCTTGAATCCCTGCCTACATTTTTTATTCCCGCAACATTTTGTGTTTTATTGACCTCTGCATCTGTATTTCGCTCTCCCCTCTGTTTCTCAGCTCGTTTTCAATGTTTTATTCTCTGTTCTCTCCTTCTCACACTTCTCCCTTCTCCCTCTCTCCTCCATCCCTACCTTTTTATTTGCACTTACTCTATCAGACATGTCATTGGACCTAGTATGATAGCAACAATTGTTTGTCTCCACCCCCCTCCCATACTTGTACTCCCCTCCACCCCCCCATGCAGCATGATGATCTGAAATGTCATCAGGCCTAGTACGATAGTCGCGTGTTTTGTTCCTCTCCCTCCTTTCTACTCCCCTCTCCCTCACCTTTTGTTATATTCCGGCTCTACCAGAAATGTCGTCAGGCCTAGTACGGTAGTCGCCTGTCTGTTTCCCATTTCCTTCCTAGCTGTGTCTTAGCACTTGCACTATCTGAAATGTCGCTAGGCCAAGTACAATAGTTAATTTCAGATTCTTGTTGTTCATGGTCTGTAAAAATGTAATTGTATTTTCACTTGTTCCCTCCCTTGCCTTGGATTGTTTTGAAACACATTGTGTATAGGTCCCAGCAACAATAAAGAAGCTTTCTATTGTCCACTTACCTGGTTCCAGACTCCTTCCTGAGTGATTATTGCTATGCCTGTACTGCAGATACTTAATTTTGGCGACGAAATGCTTATAGGCAGCAGAGGCACAGTGAAGTGTGCAGCGCTCCGTGCAATTTAGGGACGCCATTGCACTCCAAGTCATGGAGCCTTTTGGGACATGTAGTACTCTGGATTGAGGCGTGCAATGGTCTGGAAACAGTCGATAATTGGGACTGCTATTAGAGAAGAGCAGTGACCTTGAAGAGAAAAACATAAAAGAAAAAAAATCAGCGCAGGCACCATCTGTGTATGAGTGCCCAGGTACACTCTGTTTTACAGAGTGACCGTTTGGGACGAGCGGAGAAGCAAGGCCATTCGTTTACTCTACCTCAGAGGAACGCACCACATGCAGTGTGATAATGTGACTGTGATGTTTTCAGCAGTAAGAAGGTCTTCTACTGTTCCTGACAGAGGAAGTGGAGATGGCGGATTTCTGATCGCTGCCATGCGGGTTGTGTGTACACGGCAGCGTTTGCCGATTCAGCGGATAATGGACACGGGCGAACATCACAGGCACATTTCTAGTTGTTTTAACCTGTGGATCCTAAACGAGGTACTGTTTACTAGTTTTAAGTGTGGCAGCGCTAGAAAGAGGCCAACGGATTGCTGTGTAGATCTCCGTGCGACATGAGCAGTGAAGGACAAAAGAAAGGATACATGCGCTGGCGTTGGTATATAATATTTTGTTATTCAGGTTGCAGGGAGTTCCGGCATGGCAGTTACATTTCCCCTGAGTGTGGCAGGCTTGGCTGCAGATGAATAAGGAATTTAAAGG
Source organism: Ambystoma mexicanum (assembly GCF_040938575.1). NCBI lineage: Eukaryota > Metazoa > Chordata > Amphibia > Caudata > Ambystomatidae > Ambystoma > Ambystoma mexicanum. Next base: position 800,500,630 of record NC_090933.1, read on the forward strand.
AACTGTGTTCATTATCAGGTTTTAGAGTGCTCAACTATTCATGAGAAGTCAAGTATTTTAGTGTGTTTACACGTGGAAGAGTAGACATGTTTTAACAGTTATTCAAGTGATACTGTGCTTTGAGGGGAAATTACTTTTCAAGTAGTTAAAGGTATAGAATTACATGAGATGCATTTTAGCTTTTTGTATTTACAGGTTATTGTTTTGCACGGTGTGAGTGCGTGGATGTGTCAAGAGAGTCAGTACGCAAGCTCGCACTAAGAGTTTAGGTGAAAGGCATGATACGCTTCAGTGAAATAATTACGAATATATTTCAACATTAACTCGTGTTTTACTCTAGAGTTTTCAGCACAAGACTATTATCATATATTGAAAGTTACCATTGACATTTGATAAGATACTTGCATAATTACAAATACCAAAAGAAGTAACTAATCCGCTTTGCACTGTTTATCTGCTGCAGGGTGATGCTTGATCCCGATTACGTTGCAGGGATGTGGAGTGTCATTCTATTCAGAGTGCGTACATGGCATGGGTTGGAAGATTCAGGTTTTGAGACCATGACGCATTTTGTCTACTGCGTGAAAGGTTTGTGAAATAGAGAATTTCTGAAGTGTAAAGAATGTCATGCTTATTTGCAAGTAAATAGTTTCATATGTATGTGGAGCGTGAGAGTTATGTGTACTGGTAGTGTTTTAGGTGGTGCGGCGGCACAGGTTATAGATTCAATTTATTGGATGTTAGGCAATGTTAGACATTACACACAGAGTACAGAATTAGAGTGTTTGGCACATAGAGTGTGGAAATGTTAAGTGTTAGCAAATAGCGTGTCAAAGTACAATTAGTAATAGCACATAGTGTATTTAGCGTTTAGAGGTTGGAGTGTGGGAGTTAGACTTGTGAGCCAAGCACGTAGTGTGCAGCGAGTAAACCATTGGTCATTGGAGTAGTTGGCCGCAATGCACCATTGGTGCAGAATTTAAAGGCACGAGATGTGGCTTTAATCCATTCAGTGCTCAATTAATTTGAGTACATTTGTTTTGTCTTTCAACTGGCCAACGAGGTGCCAGATCTGTTGAAAGTTATACACATACAAGAAGACATAGAAAAAGACATGACAATTTGTAAAATGTGGATGTTTTATTCATGCACCATTGAGAATTTTGTGTTGTTAGAGATCATTGAGAATTTGTATAAGCGAGCGAATATAGGGGTGACATAAGAAACATTATCAACAATTTTAACATTTTATTGTGAAAAGCACAAACATAGAAGTAGATATTGCAGGTTTGTGTACTGGTATAACGCTCTACATCAGTAGTTGTGTGGGGCATATTTCATCATGCGGGCAAGAGGAGTGGCCATCCTTTGCTCGTGTGCACATTTGCGCACCACTCCCATGTGGTTGCTTTGTTTTCTTGTGCTCTTTGTTTAGTTTGTCCTTTTCTTTCGATTCTGCCTTTTTGATGTTTATTTTTCATGGTGGAGTGAGAGTGTACGTAATAGTGGCAGTCGCATGGCTTGGGAGGGTGTAGTACCAGGTGGAAGGAGCTACACTTTGTTTTAGGTGGTTGTGGATGTTAGTAATTGGTTTTGTCCTCTTGTGAACAGATTGTGTTCAGATATGGCAGGCCTGAGACCTTGGCGTGGTAGGTCAGGACAAAATGAGTCATGTTTGAGGTGATCTAGGACAGAGTGAGTCCTTGATACTATTCTGAGCTATTGCAGGATGCTTGGCTGGATCCAGTGCAGCTGGCAGAGCGGTAGGCCTTGTTTCAAACAGCAGTCACCCCAATGTTCGCTGGAGTTGGTTAGGAGACAGAGATTTCGTCTGCCTTGGTAAAACATATCTTCAACTCTGGCTGCTGTCTTTGGAATAGCCTGCATTCTTGTCTTGAAAGTCCAAAATGAAACAAAGAAGGAGTGGTTGATCCCTTCCATGTGAAGGTAAAATGGCACAGGGGATTGGGATATAGCAAGTCTGCTGTAAGGGGTCCAATCTTTGTTGCTGTGACATGTGGCATGTGCCTCCTTGCATCATACTCAGAGTTCCTTGCTCCACTAGAAATTGAGGGGACACGAAGGAGAGAGAGAGTCCCACAGAAAAGCAATATGGTTAAACCCTCCTCTATCCTCTCTGGCTCCTCTAACCCTACCCCCTTACAAAGGCTGCCACTTCAAAGGCCCTTTGGTATGCTGCAGCCTGTGATTCTCAGCAGATTTCATGGTGAGTGCTTCCGAGCTTGAGGGGAGGTGTTACCCATTCTCCAAAAAAATCAAAGGAGAACAGCATACCGTCTTTCGTCTTACTTGCTGAATTAGAGATGGACAGACAAGCCAGGAATCCACATAGCCTTTCTTTAGAGGTCACGCTTACAAGATTGACAGTTGCATGATACCAATTGAATGTGACTTCAATAATTGTCTGCACTATCTAGCACCATATCAAAACCAGGTATGGCCTATTGTAAGAGCTTACCTTGGCACAAGTCTGATAGGGCCACAACTGTGAGGATTTTGGTTCAGAGGTGCAACGTTAAATGCAGCCATTGTCTGCAGGGACATGGTATCCCAGAGGTTGTCACAAGGTACATCCTCTCTGTACCACTGAAGGGCAGGTCCTGCAGATGACAGGAGACTAATGCAGAAAGGCACAGGTGCACACGATGCTTCGGCATGGAATTCTAGGAGAGATCAGTCTGGTTACCAGACCACGCTTTGTGAGATGTTTTAACTGCATTATTTTATTTATCAAAAATCAAAATAACTTGGGCGATCTCACCCACACCAGATGGCAAAACATCATACGAGGAAAGCATTTTGCCTCTGTCACTAGGGCACAATGCCTTCTGAACGTGGTTCACAAATTATAATAGAGTGCTAAAGAAGAGGTCTTTATTTTATGTTGCCTGCCCCTGGGTTGGCATTTTGGAGAAGACTGTTAGGGAGAATTCTCCAGAATGGCTAATTCTCCTTACCTACTGAGTCCCTAAGCAGCTTTGCTGGATTTCTAGGATTTATTTTTTTCATCTTGTAAGAGTGTGAGCCTTTCTTACCCACTCTCACATGTGTTTTGCTGTGTGTGTTTAACATTTTTGTGTTCATAGACTGTGGAGCTTCACCTACTCCATAGGCCTCATCTTTTTACTGTCTGTTACACAGCACCTTTATTGCAGTGACACAGGGTTGTCTTTTTCAGACTTCCGACTTTAAACTCCATTTTCTGGGACTGACTACTTTTTAAATTCACAGACCCAGTACAAATTATCTTACATAGAGTACTGGAAAGGGTTAATAGTGATCCCTTTTTGTCTGTCTCTCATGGAACAATATTTCATTCCCCTTTCTTCAAGATTTGGCTGGTGGCAGTGGCATCTATCCTATTTTACTACTGCGGTCTATGTAAATAGCCTTTGTACTGTTTTAGGCTAAGTTATTAGCCTCAAACTTAAATCCGTTGGACCCCCTTTACTTTTTTTTTGTTCCGGCTGGTTTTATTCACCATTTCTTTTCGCAAAGGTCTTTCTCTTGTTTTATTCTGCGTGCCAAGCCAGGTTTGGTTCTTTTGTTTTCTGTCCTTTGGCAGGCTTCTGCACAGAAGCCCTCCTTAGGCACCTGAATGTCTGAGCGGGACAGGATGGGAGGGAGGGCTTTGTGACTCCCTGCACAGGGTGTCCTTGGAGACCCATGTTGCACTCTGTATGATTGGCTGTGGTGACTGTCCCACTAGGACAGCCACCCTGCTGTGTGATTTACAGCCAGGCTGTGTGAATGGTGGAAAACTGCATAAAAGCATGTCTCTGGGACTTGGAACGCAGAGTCGCAACTGGATCGAGAGAACCGAAGAGAAGCTGAAAGAAGAGGACCACTACCATGACTGAACCTCCTGGTGAAGCCCTGCTGCTGGTCCGAATCTCCAAACTTTGACAACAGAGAAGATCTGCAAGGAATCTTCTTCCCTTGAGCTGATGGGACTAACCAGTTCGGCCAAACACAAAGCAAGGGCTCCCTCCCCTGGTCGAATTTTCTGAGCACAGCTGCAGTGAACAGGATAGCCAGGAGGACTGGACCCTGTTTGGCTTTTAAGGAGCGCACCTTTTATTTGTTGCTTTGCTCTGCTGCTTGTTTCTTCCCTGGGCAGTGCAGGACCCTCCAGTCTTCCTACTTCGTGTCAGTCCGACAGTCGCTTCAGGAACCGTGAGCCTGCAGGACCTGCCAGGAACTTCTGCCACAGCTACAGCCTTCTTCATTTAAGGTATTGTCCAAACCCGGTTGTTTGTTCCGTCCGACCACGGTAAAAGTGTTTGAAATCTTTCACCAAACCAAGGGCTTGTCCTTCTCTACTCTTTTAAATAACTTTTCTTCTGACCAACTTCAAACTTTTCAAACTCTTGGCAAAGACTTAACCGCGAACTACTCTGAGGCGTATTGATTTAAATCCTCATTGTAGCAAGCCTTTTCTAGATTGCCCTGCCTACTTTCTTGTTGGTGCTGCTTAATTTTGTATAACCTTGTCTTTCCCTCCCTTTTAAATTGCTGGAGTGCCATTTTGCTCACACTTCATTTTGAGCTTAACTTGTCCAGAATTCATAGGGTGTTGTGTAGTGTATTAAGATTGTGATGACTTTCTGCTGCTTTATTTTAGTGAACTGTTTTACAATTTAATGTGTGAATAGATGTATATCCGTTTACTCAGAAACCTTGAGTCAGTGTTTGTTTGAACCATAGTAATTGCTGTCCTTTGTGTAACTATTGATACTGCTCACTTTACTCTTGAGATAAGTCTGGCTGCTCAGCCATCGCTACCACTTAACTGTGTAGTATAGGCTTGTACCAAAGGTGAATTTGTACTGACACCTGTAGTCTTAATTGTGTGTGGTGTTCCCATAGGACACTGTGTATGATTCTGCCTAACACTGGTGTACAGCGGTGAGGATCTAGTATAGTGATTACACTTAGAGTGCTGCTATTACCTTGGATCAACTAACCACAAGGCTAAACATCACTAAAAAGTAATTTTAATCATGTCTGATATGGAAAGCTACAGTCAGGAGACCCTCCTTAGTTATACTGTTGATTATCTGATAAATCTGTGCAGAGAAAGGAATCTCTCTGTTAAAGGCAAAAAGTCTGAATTGATTGAAAGGTTGTTAGAGAAACAAAGTCTGGAGAGTGGGTCTGAAATACCTGACCCTCCAGCAAATGTGGAAAATGATGAGGATGATAATGTGTCTGTTATTATGGATGAGTTAGATGAGGCAGATGTGTCTCACAATGTAGGCCTTACTGCTCCTCTACCTGCTCAGCAAACCTCATCCTTTGTCACTGGGACCCAATCAGGTCCTACACTCTGTTCTGAATTCATTGCTCTAGAAAAAATGAGGCTTGAATTGGAATTCAAACGTATTAATGCTCAAACTGAACAAAAGCATCAAGAACTTAAGCTCAGAGAAATGGAGATGAACCATGCCTTAGAAATGAAAAAGTTGTCCATTGAAAATGCTTCTCTCCCAGAGTCTTCTAGGTCTTCCAGTCCGAAGAGATCCTGTATGCCTAAATAAATAGTTGTTATGTATGAGGCTAAGTTTGATATTTTGGATTGGTTGGCAATGTTTGAATATAACCATGGGATTCATGACATTAAAGGTAATTAGTTGCTTCCTTGGCACTTCTCTAGACTACTGTCATGGCCACTGGACAAGGGGCTAGTCCTTCCTCATCCCGAGGGTCTAATTCGGGTGCCCAGTTACCCGGAGCTACTCTTCTCTCCATTTTCTCCGCGGTATCTTCATCCTGCAACCGCAAATCTTCATCGAGCATCCAGACGCCATTCTACGCTGTCGGCCTGCACCTGCGGGGAAATAAAGAACACAACAGGTTAGAACTCATGCGAATAACGAACTCTTGGCCACGCCATACAAGAGACTAAAGTTTCCTTATAAAGACCAATTTACCTGTCACTGTTGAAACTCCATCAGTCTCTAGGGACTTCCCGGACCCTCCTCGGCTCCGATTTACTTCTTCTTACCTATGGGGATGGAATGAGACATTGCAAGAACTATCATTAGACAAAGTACAGACAGTCTAATCGAACAATAGTCATAACTAAAAGACTGACCTTCTAAGTGGATTGGTCGCAGCTGGTCTGGATCAACACTTTCACGGACCAGTGAAGCAACTCGGTCCATTCTACACGCCCCTGCTGGGATAAGCAGAACGGATAGCTCAACATTACAAAACAACAGGTGCGCTTGTATGCGAAAGCGCTTGCACACTGTATTTTGGCACAAAAGGGTTGGGGGAAGTCACGCTATCCCCACTCCATTTTCATTGTCTCTCATCTTCACTCAGGGGCAACACCTGTATCTCGAGCAGCATGCCCAGAAGCAACCTGGAGGGGGAGACGATTCCGAGGAGTCAAGTCAAGGTAGGGCTCCAACCGTGTCCCAACACCCCTGCGGAGACCAGGTGAGCATACCAGAACGCAAAGCCTCACCAAATCTCTGCCTGGGCATTATGGAAACTTCTGAAACCAACCAGTTAGCCCAAATATTGGGGGAGCTATGGGCTGAGGTGCATGCCTCAAGACGAGAGACTAATTCCCTGAGGAGAGACCTTATTATAGCCTGAGAACAAACAGATGATCTGTCAAGGAAAATGCTCCAGGCACACGCAGGACAATTCCCGTTACCCAGGATTACACCAACTCCTTTGCCGCAGCCCTCACCACCAGTGAGGGTGGTATTCCCAGGGGCGATTCCAATACTTCAGAACTTTGCAGAATTCCAATGGGAATTGGAAAAACTGTTCGCCAGACACACCCAGGACAATCATTAGACAACAAACTACTATCCCTGAGACAAGGAAACCAAGACTTATTGACTTATATTGCTACCTTCAACCGCCTCGTAGCACAGACCAACTGGCCGGAGGAGAAACGGACCACACTTTTTTACCGGGGGCTTCGTGATGAGTTAAAGAACATACTAGCTCAAGTTGTAAATCCAACCGAATGCTGTGCAGACTATATCAAACTAACTGTGCAATTGGACTACCGATTACAAGACCGATAAATGGACCGTACGAGGGCGGAATGGAGATCAGCCTACATATGGCCTCGAGACCCTCAAGACAGAGGTCATTAAACCTCTGAACCTATGCAATTAGGGGGATTATGAGCTCTCATTTCTAAGGCTAAAAGAGAAAAAATGAGGGAACAACGGCTTTGTTTATATTGCGGAAAGGCTGGACATTTCTTACGAGATTGCCCTACTAAACCCCCCAAGAAGGTGGTAGGTGCCACGGACAATAACAACAAAGACAAGGAACAGACGCCGGAAAACTCGGACGCCCAGCAAGTGTAGGGGTCCACTTGTCGAGCAGAATCTAGAAAATTTTACCAACCTCACACCTGGTCATTCCGGTATTAATAACCCATCACCAACAACCATCAAGAATATATGCTCTATAAGAGTATATTGATAGTGGTGCGGTAGGAAATTACATCGATCAATGATTGGCTGCACGGATAGGCCTCCCACTTCAGGAAAAAACACACTCGGAAAACGTCACTGCCTTGGATGGCTCTCAGTTGTCTTCTGGGCCAGTAACTCAACACACCGATGAGGTAATGCTGACATGTCAGGATGATCATCGGGAAAGCATTTTGTTTGATCTCATAGGGGCCCCCAGTTCCAAATGATCCTAGGAATGCCATGGTTTGAAACCCATAACCCAGGAATTGACTGGCGCACAAGAAGGCTGACCTTCCCGCGAGAATGTGCCAAGAGCTGCTACCTTGAGGATGTGAGGAAACTACAACACAAGGAGAAGCCCATCCTGGAAATGTCAGCTTCATTGCCTTCCGAATATCAAGACTTTGCGGACGTGTTCCAAAAGGAACAAGCCAACAACCTGCCACCACACAGAACTCATGATTGCCAAATTGATCTGGTCCCTGGAGCCCAAGTTCCCTGCAGCAGAATCTTTGCTCTGACTGAGCAAGAAAATCAGCATCTACGGACATATCTCAATCAGTACCTAGCTAATGGGTTCATCCGCCAGCCTACTCAGCTCTCTTCTTCATACCAAAGAAGGAAGGGGACCTCAGGACCTCTATAAATTATAGGGTGTTAAACCAAATTACCGTGAAAAATAGGTTTCCTCTGCGACTCATTCCTGAACTACTTGACCAAGTAAAGAATGCTCAAATCTATACAAAGTTAGACCTACGAGGAGCTTACTATCTGGTCAGAGTGAAAAAAGGCGACGAATGGAGGACAGCATTCCGAACCAAATACAGGCTTTTCGAGAACCAGGCCATGCCCTTTGGGCTATGCAACGCACCAGCCACATTCCAGTTCTTTATGAACGACGTACTGCACGAACTGCTGGACATCTGTGTCCTTGTTTATATCGACAATGTCCTCATCTATTCAGCATCCAAGGAGGAGCACGTGGGCCATGTAAGAGCCATTTTGGAAAAACTCTGTAAGAACCGGTCATTCGCCAACTGGAAAAGTGTTTTTTCCACGTTGTGGAAGTCGAGTTCTTGGGCTTTATGCTTACCCCACGAGGGGTACACATGGACACTCATAAAGTGGAATCTGTTCTTCAATGGCCATCCCCGACCTCAAACAAGGGAGTGCAGAGTGTACTCGGGTTTGACAATTTATACCGGCGATTCATCCCAGGATTTTTTCAAATCGTCCACCCTATCACCTCTTTGCTAAAAAAGAATACAAAGTTTTCTTGGACCCTCGAGGCTGAAAAGGCATTCCAGGAATTGAAATTGGCTTTCACTTCAGACCCTGTTCTCCGGCATCCTCGACCCGACCTACCTTACGTGGATGAGACCGACCCCTCCAGCGTGGCCATGGGGGCGGTGTTATCACAGAGAGACCCAGACACTGGACAGTTACATCCTATAGCATTTTGGTCCCGTAAGTTTACAGCACCAGAAAAGAACTATGCCATAACCGACAAAGTACTGTTGGCGATCAAAGGAGCCCTTAAAAACTGGAGACACTACCTCGTGGGGGCTAGGCATAATGTCACTGTTATCACGGGTCATCGCAATTTGCAGTATTTAAAGACAGCCAATGCCCAATCTTCTTGTCAGCTTCGCTGGGCTCTCTTCTTCGCTGAGTATGATTTCATAATCACGTACCGACCAGGAGTGCGGAACGGAAAAGCTGACGCTCTGTCATGAAGGGGCAATAACAAAGATGCATTTATACCATCCAAACTAGTACACATTATTCCGGAGGAACGAATTCAGAACCAGATTGCAGTAACTGCCTGTTGGGAAGAATTGAAGGTCAACCTCCAATCTCAAATGGATCAAACTGCCCAACAAGAATGGTTGAATAAGGGAGAACAGTACTCTGTCACACACAACTTACCCTATTTTTAGGGGATACTATGCATTAGGGATTAAGAAACTCAAGACAAGATTATAGCCAACTACCATGAATCATTAGTGGAGTGACACCCCGGGATTACTAAAACAGGGGCCAAGACCAGGAAGAATTATTGGTGGCCAACTTGGAGAAAGGATGTGGCCCAATTTATCGCGACCTGCAGAGTTTGCACACAGCAGAAATCCCAAAAGGCCAGCCCTGCAGGATTATTACGTCCCCTAAGCATACCACCGGTCCCTTCGCATACATTATCCATGGACTTCATTACAGACTTGCCTCCCTGTGATGGCTTCAACACAATTTTAGTGGTGGTGGATGTATTCTCTAAAATGGCTCACTTTATTCCACTAAAAGGACTTCCTACTGCTGGAACCCTGGCCACCGTATTCCTAGAGCAAGTAGTCAAATTACATGGCTTCCCTTCAGTACTGATCTCTGAACGGGGGACACAATTCGTCTCAGCCTTCTGGAGGAGTTGGTGCAAGATAGCGCAAATTGCCCTTCGCCTCTCTACCAGTCACCACCCCCAGACCGATGGTCAAACTGAAAGGACTAATCAGACGCTATAGCAATACCTGAGATGCATGCTGCAGCAGACTGAAGGATCCTGAAAGGATGTTCTTTGGTTAACTGAATTTGCTTACAATAACTCTATACACACTAGCATAGGACAGACCCCATTCTATATCATGAATGGTCGGCACCCTCGGACATCTTCCTTTGACCCACTTGATGAGCTAGAAATGCCGGCAATCACCTCCCTACATAAGACTATTTCTGAAACCCTCAAGGAAGCAACCAAGAGCTTAACTAAAGTCAAAGAACAACAAAAGAACTTTGCTGACAGGTATAGAAGGGAAGCTCCACATTACCAAATCAGAGATAAAGTATGGTTGGCTGCCAGAACTATACCACTAAAAGGGCCTCAGGTCTTCCGCTCCAGGTATCTTGGGCCCTATACCATCAAAACCATCAACAACCCAGCTGCAGTAAAGATAGATCTACCCGACAATATGCAAATTCATCCAGGATTTCACCTTTCCCTCTTAAAGCCTGTGAAGCCTGAGACTAGGATCAAAACACCACCAGAACCTGAAATTATCGAAGGAGAACCCGAATACAAGGTTAAGGACATCTTAGATTCTAAAATGGTACAGTCAAAACTGTACTACTTAATCGACTGGGAGGGTTATGGACCTCAAGATCACACTTGGGAGCCTGTGGAATTTGTCCATGCGCCTCGACTAATCAGGCGTTTTCATCGTAACAATCCCACCAAGCCTGGACCAGGGAGAGGATCGCCCGTGAGAGGGGACTTACGGGGGGGTGCTGTCATGGCCACTGGACAAGGGGCCAGTCCTTCCTCATCCCCGGGGTCCAATTGAACCCAATCTTGGCGCCTCTGGCACCAGGCTCATGTAAAAGTGTGCCTTGCATAATCTGTGCCAAGGGCATGTGCAGCTGGGCAGGGCATGGCCATAGAACATCATTGGAAGGCACGTGCCAGAGTCCCTGGGAAGGGCAAGGGGGAGTCAGTAGGTGGGGCTAAAGGGAGGGGCCTGAGTCAGCCTATATAAGGCCAACCCATCCACGTGCCTTTGCTTTGCGTTATTCTGCTTTCAGCAGCGTAACGCTCTCCGCTGTGCTTATCTGTGCATCACTGGATTCGTGCAGCTCCATTCCTGAAGGCATCTCTGAGGACGCTCTTTACCTGCTGCCAGCCGCAACTTCGCTGTGTGCACCTCTTACCTGATTCAGCTGCTCCATCGCTGAGGGTGCCCCTTACCTGCTGCCAGCCGCGACATCGCTGTGCGTGCCACTTACCTGAATCCAGCTACTCCATCGCTGAGTGCGTTCCTTACCTGCTGCCAGCCGCTACATCGCTTTGCGCGCTTTTTACCTACATTCCATCACTGCCGGAGTCAGAGTCTTCATCTTACCTAATCCGGACGCCCAGTTACCCAGAGCTCTTCTTTTCTCGATTTTCTCTGCGGTATCTTCATCCTGCAACCGCAAATCTTCATCGAACATCCGGACGCCATTCTTCGACGTCGGCCTGCACCTGCGAGGAAATAAAGAACACAACAGGTTAGAACTCATACGAATAACGAATGCTTGGCCGCGCCATACAAGAGACAAAAGTTTCCTTATAAAGACCAACTTACATGTCACTGTTGAAACTCCATCAGTTTCTAGGGACTTCCCGGACCCTCCTTGGCTCTGATTTACTTCTTCTTACCTATGGGGATGGAATGAGACATTGCAAGAACTATCATTAGACAAAATACAGACAGTCTAATCGAACAATAGTCATAACTAAAAGACTTACCTTCTAAGTGGATTAGTTGCAGCTGGTCTGCATCAACACTTCCACGGACCAGTGAAGCAACTCGGTCTGTTCAACGCGCCCCTGCTGGGATAAGCAGGACGGATAGCTCAACATTACAAAACAACAGGTGAGCTTGTATGGGAAAGCGCTTGCACACTGTATTTTGGCACAAAAGGGTTGGGGGAAGTCACAATATCCCCACTCCATTTTCATTGCCTCTCATATACACTCAGGGGCAACACCTGTATCTTGAGCAGCAGGCCCAGCAGCAACCTGGAGGGGGAGATAATTCCAAGGAGTCGTCAAGGGAGGGCTCCAACCATGCCCCAACGCCCCCATGGAGACCAGGTGAGCGTAACAGCTACCCACTGTTGCATCTGATGTTGTGATGGAGTTGGGGGGATGTGGGTAGGATGGATTATGAGTGTGTGAAGCTAAGTTTAATTGCTAGATTTGGGAAGACCCCTTCCCAGTACCATAAGAGGTTTAGGACCCTCAAAAAGCATGATGGTACCCCTTGGGCTACCTGGGTATCGGAATGTTTGAAAAACTTAGATGGTTGAGTTAAGGGTTACAGAGTAAACACTTGTGAAGGTATGACGAATCTTCTTATGTTGGAGTCGATTTATGATGCCTGCTCTCCTGAGCTCAGACAGCACTTGGCTGATTCTAAAGCGATATATCCAAAGAAGTTAGCTAAGGCTGATGACTTGTGGTTTGTCAACAGGGCTACTCACAAGGATTCTGGGGCAACTCAGAAGAAGGATGAGGGAAAGCAACCAAAGAAAGATAACAAGGAGAATTCTAATACCTCCAATCCAAAAGAGGGCCCCAAATAGCAACATAAGGGTAAACCACAAAGGAAACAGAATGCAAGTGTAGCATCTGGACCATATGGAGGTAAGAACAAACACCCGCACAGGAGTTGCTCACTGCTATTTCAGGAAAGAAAGAGGCAAAGGGGGAAACACAAGACCTCCAAGAAGAAAGCAGATAACACCCCTGTGCTACCAACGAGGACATCCCAAGATTGTCCAAAGTCACACCTGTGACCCCTCCACCTGCTGAGGCTGAGTGTGAAGTACAACCATGTGTGGTTGATCCAGTCTCTGAAGAGTCAGATCTGGAAGAAGACATCACTCTAGTTGGATATCTGGATCCTGTTGACCATCCTGAGCTGCAGTATTTACTGGCAGATGGTGGACCCAACAGGGCAGACTTCGGCAGAGGACAAAGAGAGTGTCCTACTATTGAAGGTCTTCGCCTACAGGCAGCTTCTCAGCTCGATGGGCAAGAGCCTGGGAAGCATAGGTTGTACTGGGAAGATGGCCTTTTCTACAGTGAACTGACTGAGTCTATCCCTGGGGCTACAAAAGACTTGTAGTGACCTTAGAAAACCGACTCAAGTTCCTACAGTTGGCCCATGAGATACCTTTAGCTGGTCATTTGAGTTTCAAAAAGACCAAGGAAAGGCTCTCCCTATACTTCTATTGGCTTAAAATGGGTTCAGAAGTTTACATTCTGTGAGAGCTGTCACACTTGCCAAACCTCTGGCAAGAGTGGAGCCATGAATGTGTCACCCTTGGTGCCTTTCCCAGTGTTGGGAGTTCCTTTTGAGAGGGTGGGCATCGACCTTGTTGGTTCCTTTGACCCTCCCACATCTTCAGGAAACAGGTTTATCCTGGTTGCAGTAGACCATGCTACTAGGTATCATGAAGCAATACCTATGAGGACTGTTACGGCTCAGGCTGTGGCTAAGGCTCTACTTGGTATTTTTACCAGAGTAGGGTTTCCTAAGGAAGTGATATCCGACAGGGGATCCAATGTATTGTTCCACTACATGCAAGCCATGTGGAAAATCTGCGGTGTCACTTACAAGTTCTCTACAGCCTACCATCCACAGATACATGGACTGATAGAGAGGTTTAATCATACTATGAAGAGCATGATAGCTGCTTTAGAGGGACCCCTTGAAAGAAAGTGTGACCTTCTACTGCCATGCCTTCTCTTTGCTTATAGAGAAGTCCCTCAGGAGGGAGTTGGTTACAGTCCCTTTGAACTTCTCTATGGCCATCCAGTGAGAGGTCTGTTGGCCCTGATTAAGGAGGGGTTGAAGAGTGCTCCTTCCCCCAAGCCAGTCAGAGTGTCTGACTATGTGATAGGTCTCTGGAGGAGAATGTCACACATGATGGCAGAAGCTAGTGATAACTTAAAAGCAGGTCAGGCTCTGGTCAAACATTGGCATGACCAGAAGGCCTGCATGGTTGAGTTTACTCAAGACAAGCTTGTACTAGTTATGGTGCCAACAAGGCAGATGGCCTTGCAGGAAAAATGGATAGGACCCTTCAAGGTTGTGGGCAAACTGTACAAAACTGGGCCACCCTACTACTCAAACCCAAGTGAGAGCCTTCCTAGGTCTCACTGGGTACTACAAGAATTTGATTGAGAACTATGGGTCCATAGCTTCTCCTTTGAATGTAATCTCCTCTCCGAAATTCCCTAAACAGGTTAGATGGAATGAGGAGTGCACTCAAGCCTTTGAAAACCTGAAGAAAGCCCTTTGTCAAGCTACAGTCCTAAGAGATCCTGATTACTAACCCTTCATTGTGCAGACAAATGCATCCAATACAGGTATAGGTGCAGTCCTTAGTCAACTGGATGAGAAAGGTAGGGAGCACCCCATTTGCTTCATCAGTAGAAAACTGAAGGAACCAGAAACAAGGTGGGCAACCATTGAGCGTGAGTGTTTTGCCATTGTTTGGTCTCTGAGGAAGTTTAGACCATACTTGTATGGATCTACTTTTGTGATTCAGACAGACCACCAACCCTTGAGATGGTTAATACAAATGAAAGGGGAGAACCCAAAACGTCTAAGATGGTTAATCTGACTGCAAGGGTTTAATTTCACCGTTGAGCACAGGTAAGGATGTCAACACCAAATGCTCATGGTCTCTCTAGGATGTTTATAACCTTCTAGAGCAGTGGTCTTCAAACTTTTTTGGCTGGGGCTCCCCTGAGCAAAATTTGGGCAGGTCGGGACCCCCCAGAAATGCCAAATGGAAAGTATATATTGCGCGCCGTCACCTGCTCCCATCACAATCGCTGGGCTCCCTCATCCCACTCCTACCCGGTCCCTGTTCTCTCCCCACCCCATCACACACCCTGGGCTCTCCCCACTCTGCTCCCACCACTATCCCATGGTTTCCGCCCATTGAGCTCCCACCATAGTCCCTGGGTTCCCCCCATCCCGTTCCCAAAACAGTCTGAGGGCCAGTGGCAACTGGTGATGTTTTTAAGTCGGAGGCCATAAATATTTCCCCCAAAAATGCCATAGCGACCGAGCATAGTGAGGGAGCCCGAACCAATAAAAGGGGGTATGGGCGGGTTTCCCCCTGTGAATTTATTTTAAATAATGGTTTAAAATGTTGCATTGTAGAGCATACTTTTAACAGGGGGCAGGCATGACATTTTTTTACTGGACATCTATTATAGATGTCCAGTAAAAAGATACCATCTCTGTCCCCTGGGCCCCACTGGGCCTAACACAATCAACATGATTATGTGTGTATGCAAGGCGCTGCACATTAATACAACAATCACTTTATCATTCACACAAGAATCCATCACCATACACTCACTCATAACATAAGCATACACGCATCCATACACATGTTTTAATAAAAACAATGAACATAAACATACCTTATGCATTGGCCTGCGTGTGGGTGCTGAAGCAAAACGCCCCAGCCCTTCCATGGCTCAGTGAGCATGTGCGGCTGGGGAACTAAACTGAACTGTCAAAGGGAAACACTGTTTCCCTTTAACAGTTCAGCCAGCCCAGGAGTACTCCATCAGCTAGAAAAAGCAGCTGAGGTAGTGCTCACTGTTTCACTGGGCTGGCTCCTTAGCTCCTCCATAATGGGTGAGGGGCCACTGGGTGGGCGCTCCCTCGCCATTATGGATGAGCCGCCAGACTCGGACTGGCCTATAGGGCAATGCCTTTACCAAAAATGTAAAATGCTAGTGTGGGCCAGTCAAAATGGTCCACCATTTTGGCCAATGTGGACCAGTTTGATGAGTTACTTAGCTATGCAGTTAGTAATTTTGACCAGTGTTGCTGAATATATCACAATTTACTTACATTTTAACACAAAGCACCCCCTTGGGTACTATTGAAACAGTGGGCCTCATTACAACCCTGGCGGTAGCTGTACCAGTAAAACCGGCACAGCTGCCGCTGGAGTTGCATCCGGGTCCAGCACCCGCGAATGGGCAATTACCGGGTCATGCCGAGTTAGGCAGACCTGATAATTGCCCTTTCGCGGGTGCCGGTACCGGTAGATCCCCATTCCCGTTTGAGCCCCATGGTGCCAATGGCAATGGGGAGCTCGGATGCACCAGCACCGTTAATAACGGTGCATCCGACGAGCTGTGCTCGCGGGTGCCGCACGGCCTGCCAGGTCAGACCTGGCGGGCTGTCAGGCACCCGCGAGCACAACCCTTACTATGACGTTACAGTAGCAACGGTGCCGGTAGCTTCCCGGAACCGTTGTTACTGTACCGCCATAGTTGTAATGAGGCCCAGTCTGTGACTAAAGGAATGAATATTTATTTACAACTGTGGGCCACTTTTTCATTGTTGCCTGAGACAGTTTCATGCTTCAGCCAGACAATAATTTATATTTCATGCTGAGCTCTCAGGGCCCCCCAATGATGCACCCATGAACCCCCTGGGGGGTCGCGCCCCAAAGTTTGAATACAGCTGTTCTAGAGTGAAGAGAGTCATCCAGGAGTGGATTAAATCCTTCTGTCCCTTAGTCTGGGGGGGCTGGTGGGTGACTGTTTGGGAGAATTCTCCAGAATGGCTAATTTCACTTACCTACTGAGTCGCTCATCAGCTTTGCTGGATTTCTGGATTTATTTTTTTCACCTGGTAAGAGTGTGAGCCTTTTTTCCCATTCTCCCACTCTTACATGTGTTTTGCTGTGCGTGTTTAACATTTTTGTGTTCATAGATTGTGGAGCTTCACCTACTCATCAACCTAGGCATCAACTTTTTACTGTGTGTTACACAGCACCTTTAGTGCAGTGACACAGGGTTGTCTTTTTCAGACTTCCCACTTTAAAATCCATTTTCTGGGACTGACTACTGTCTCCCAGAACATGTAAAATTGCCATTGACTTTATTAGTCTTTTTAAATTCACAGACCCAGTACAAACTATCTATGGAAAGGTTTAATAGTGATCCCTTTTTGTCTGTCTCTCATGGAACATTATTACATTCCCCTTTCCTTAAGATTTGGCTGGTGGTAGTGGTATCTACCCTATTTTTCCTACCGCTTCCTATGTAAATAGCCTTGGTACTGTTTTAGGCTAAGTTAGTAGCCTCGAACATAAATCTGCTGGACCCCATTTACTTTTCTTTGGTTCTGGCTAGGTTTATTCACCATTTCTTTTTGTAAAGGTCTTTCTCGTGTTTCACTCTGCATGCCAAACCAGGTTTGGTTCCTTTGTTCGCCGTCCTTTGGCGGGCTTCTGCACAGAAGCCCTCCTTAGGCACCTGAATGTCTGAGGGGGACAGGACGTGAGGGAGGGGTTTGTGACTCCCTGCACAGGGTCTCCTTGGAGATTCATGTCACATTCTGTATGATTGGCTGTGGTGACTGTCCTGCCAGGACAGCCACCCTGCTGTGTGATTGACAGCCAGGCTGTGTGAATGGGGGAAAACTGCATAAAAAGCAGGTCTCTGGGACTTGGAAGGCAGAGTTGCCACTGGATGGAGAGAACCGAAGAGAAGCTTAAATAAGAGAACAACTACCATGACTGAACCTCCCGGTGAAGCCCTGCTGCGGGTCCAAATCTCCAAACTTCGATGACAGAGAAGATCTGCAAGGAATCTCCTTCCCTTGAGCTGGTAGGACCAACCAGTTCGCCAAACACCAAGCAAGGACTCCCTCCCCTGGTTGAATTTGCTGTGCAGATCTGCAGTGAACTGGATAGCCAGGAGGACCGGACCCTGTTTGGGTTTTAAGGAGCGTACCTTTTATTCGTTGCTTTGCTCTGCTGCTGGTTTCTTCGTTGGGCAGTGCAGGACCCTCCAGTCTTCCTACTTCATGTCAGTTCGACAGTCGCTTCTGGAACCGTGAGACTGCAGGACCTGCCAGGAACTTCTGCCTCAGCTACAGCCTTCTTCTTCATTTAAGGTACTGTTCAAACCCGGTTGTTCATTCCGTCTGACCGCGGTGAAAGTGTTTGAAATTTTCGCCAATCCTAGGGCTTGTCCTTCTCTACCCTTATAAATAACTTTACTTCCGACCAACTTGATTTCGAACTCTTGGCAAAGACTTAACCGCAAACTGTTAGAACTGATATAATATTGTTTGGTCCTCATTGTATATGTTGGCCTATGCCCAGTCGCTTTGCGAGGAAATGTGTATTACAAGGTTGTGACCTCAAGTGAATTGAGCCTCCATTTTAGGTTGGAACCGCTATTTTAATTTATTGTACAAAGTCACCCTGTAGTCTAAAATGGCAGTCTCCGGTGCTCTTGTTCTTTTTAATGTCCAACCTGCCTTCAGGCTACATGTTAGGGTCATGTAGACCTTGTCCTTTGTTGACCTCGGGATCAGGGGATTACTTGAATTAGCAATGTTAACCTACAAATATACAAGAACAATAATGCTATCCTATTACGACATGTGAAACATTTGTTTGATCTGTATTAAAGCAATATGTAAAGAGTGTAACGTTAAATTAAAGAATAATAGCGTGTGTTAGTAAATGTATTTAAAAGTAAACCGCATGCACAAGATATGTAAATTAGGAAACAAACCTGGCGCGACCCTAGCCCAGTGTATAATTAACTTGTAAGAGGCTGGACATCATTATAACAAACTGTATAAATACGCTGATGTCCAGCTAGCAAATTCTGCTCACTGCTCACATTGAACCCTGCTGGTGGTCTCTGTGATGTATTGACAGCCAAATAGGTATTTGTGTACTTTGATTGGTAAATGTTCAGTTTTGTAATAAAGATTCTGGGAAGCCCGTGTCGGTGTATTTTCCTTTGCTTGGTGTAAAACCCTTAATATTGTATTTTTCTGATTCCACAAAACTACTCTGAACTGTGTGATCCTCTGCAAAGACTCTGAACCATTAACATTGGCCCAGGCCTATTGATTTGAATCCTCATTGTAGCAAGCCTTTTCTAGATTGCCCTGCCTACTCACTTGTGGTGCTGCTTAATTTTGTATAACCTTGTCTTTCCCTCCTTTTTAAATTGATGGAGTGCCATTTTGCTCTCACTTCATTTTGAGCTTAACTTGTCCAGAATTCATAGGGTGTTGCGTAGTGGATTAAGATTGTGATTTTTTGCTGCTTTAATTTAGTGAACTGTTTTACAAATTAATGTGTTAATAAATGTATATTCTTTTACTCAGAAACCTTGAGGCAGTGTTTCTTTGAACCATAGTAATTGCTGTCCTTTGTGTAACTATTGATACTGCTCACGTTACTCTTCAGATAAGTCTGGCTGCTCGGCCATCACTACCACTTTACTGTGTAGTACAGACTTGTACCAAAGGTGAATTTGTACTGTCACTTGTAGTCTTAATTGTGTGTGGTGTTCCCAAAGGGTACTGCATATGATTCTGCCTAACAGAGACACAGAGAGACCTAGGAGCTCTGTAAATTCCACTACCGGAGTGAAGGCTGATATCACAGAAGTCTTTGTACACACCCTCCAAAAGCCTGGACATGATTGCCTTGTACAGAGTCGGGGCACCCCAGACATCAGGCTGGGGAGAGGGCAGCCACACAGTCACAGGCCCCAACCTCTGCACACCACACAATAGACCCTGCACAGCTGGAAATGTTTGCACATTGAGTTGCTGTACCCTAGTGTCTCTAACATGAATCCATGGGGACTCATTTTAAGTCGTCCGGTCCGGTATTAAAGTGCCAGTATCAACATATATCAGCACTTTACCGGACCGGCTGACTACAGGTTTGCCGTTGGGCCACCTGAGTTACCTCCAGCTAAAATGCTGTTGTTACCGGCATTGGTATTGCTTGTGCCGGTAATGATGGCAAATCCCCCAATTAATGATAATTTACACTGTCACTCCAGCACTGGTAACCTGGCGGTAATGCTGCCGGACTTAGTGCTGTAAATTTGCCGCCAAGATACGAGCAAGGTCGTAACGAGGCCCATATTTTCTGGTGGCATGGCATTGGATAATGATCTGTAAGGTACATGTGCTTTTAACCTGTACTGACCAAGACTAGCGGAGACACACGTGGTGGTGTTATCTGCACACTCATCGGTTTCGTCCCTTCTTTCTGCAATGATCAAGGACACTGAAGACGAGGGGAGTCACAGGTACACGGATCTAAGGACGGAATCCTGTGCGGTGCAGCATATATCTAACAGAACACACATGATACACTGGGGCATGGTGCCCTAAAGCACACACTTTGAGAAAATGCCTGTGTGCGTCCCATGAATATGTATTGGCACCGAGAGGAGAAATTAGCTGTGATAATTCAGGCCCCATTGGTCGAAGTCCTTAGGCTAAGCCGTTAGAATGTCTGTCTCAGGAAAATGAGTGCATGTCATTGCCCTACTTTCCTACGCAATCTTTCTGATATGCGTAATGCTGACACATGAAGATGGCAAGTTGCTAATAAGCAGCGAATCCACCGGATGCGCGGGCCCTGACATAAATCCCGCCCGTGCACGTGCAAAGCCGCAAGAGCGTCCTGCCACACAGAGCAGCAGATAGGTCGGCCAGCATAGAGAGGAAGACAAGCTCATTAATATTTCATTTGGACATAAACCTATTTCATCCTGAACTTCCGCTAACCTGAAATATTATTGATGTTCCAAGAACTGGATTGAAACGCACACGGCTGGCTATTTTTCTTAGCTGACAGTTATACATTTATCTCCATGGCTGTTGCATATGTATCTGGCTCCTTTTCCCTATTAGGGCCATTTGCATTGCAGGATTGTATTGCCTCTGAAGGCCTGCACTCACGCTTGCTTATCTCGCGCGCTGCTAATGCCACAAGGTGCAACGAAATGAAATGTCCCGAGCCGACAACGTGGCAACAACATTACGAGCCACATTCGCTTTAGAAATTGATGTGGTGATGTATTTGAAATTGTATTGCTATTTTGTTGCCTTTGATTTGAATTGATTGGGCTACGTGTTCGCAAAGGGTCATTCGTTTTAGAAACACAGCTTTGAGGAGATGAGGTTTAAAAAGGCTCCCTTGGAATAGGTATTAGCTGCTGAAAACAGAGAAGATGTTGGGTTTTTTTTTATAAAAAAAAAAAGGCTGAACCTCAGGTGGGAATGCTCTTTGGCACAACGATGAAATTGCTTAATTAGGAATGTTGGCGGAAAATGGAGGTTGAGCCATCTGGTTAGTAAGATATTAATTAGTGTTTTAGCTGGATATAATCAATGAAATATATTTTAAAAAATTATTATTTCAAAAGGGGATTTTTTAGGTGTGTGTGTGTACATAGGTCCAACATGTATGAATATAAAAGTTTAAAAAAAAGAAAACCCATGCGTTGCCACATTGGAAAAGCTTGGAATCCACCATCTGTCGGGAGTCATAATACATTAAACCGCAAAGGTTCCCATGTTGCAAAAATGAATGTGTAATGACTAAACACATGCAAGGATCATTGTACCGCTTCACAGGTGGAGAGGTGGGAAACAGTTATCTTCCCAGGCTAGAAATGCTAATTGGGATCCAGCACTGTGTGAAACAGTTCAAGGGCATTTTAACCGGGCCTTCGTGCATGAGCAGAAGGCAGGGCATCGATATGCATTCATTCTAGCAATGGGTATGGCTAAAATATCAATATTCTGTGTGGCTGTTATGAAAAGAAATTGGAGAGCACTGAGATTATGATCAATTGCAAAAATGCTTCCTACTGTGCTCTATTGCTACTCATGAATAATTAATTTGGATCTACATCAAGCTACAATACGGTTCATTTCATTTGTATATCTACACTACATTTTGTTAAGTAAATGGATAAGGTAAAATGCACACTTGAAAACTCTAATGCTTAGAAACAGCTTTGATAGTCAGGTCTCAATATTCACTAAACATAACAGGCCATTAAAAAACCCTTTATGAATCAGGCTCATATATTTTTTTAAACCAGGGGTCAGTGGTAAACTGCTACATGATTTGAGGAGCCAAAAAGTAGGTAAAACAAATTTGTGATTGCTAGGTCCGGTCTGCTGACTCATTTCCTGATTCAGAGTCCGCAGATTCCTCTGGTCCAATCAGAGAGCAGTGTGTCGTTTCGCAGACATCATTTGTGCCCGCTGATTAGTAGTCATTTAAAAACGTGAGGTGCATCAAAACCTTTGAAACAGCCACAATGTTGAATTGGTGAACTGTGCCATTTGGTCCACGGACATCGCAGTAAAAACATATTAAAAAACACAACATTGCACATATCAAACTAATAAAACAGTCTCTCGGTAGGTGGGGGGGTGATGAGGATGGGATGGTATATGGCCATAAAAGCCACAATTGGGTGTTTTTGTCTTCTCAATGATACTGCATGAAATGTTGTAATATGATTTTAGACTTGACCCTGAATGGTTCTGCAAAGTCTGGTGCTGTTTAGCCAAGAAGGGGCAAAATTAGAGGGGGGGTCCCCAAAAATTTGACAGGCTTATGAATGTGGTGCCATTTGACGAATCTGCACAAAGGTTTGTAAAAAGATTTTAGACCCAGATTTGAATGTTTTTGCAAGGTTTGTTGGTATTTTCTCAAGAGGGGGCAGAACTACAGGGGAGTGTCAATATGTTTAGATGCCTTATAACGTTGTTGCTGTTTGACGAAAATGCACACACGTTTTCAGAAAGATTAAAGACCCAACCTTGAACATTTGGGGGAAAGTCTGAATAGATTTTGTGAAGGGGGGCTAAGTTATATGACTATTTCTTGTACATACATTTTGACACTTTTTCAAAAAATACAACATCAATGGATTTGCAGCAAACTCATGCAGGAGCATTGGCAAGAACCTGAAAGCATGGTTTTGCAAATGTGTCTGTGTTTTATTTTTTGAAAAGTGTCATAAAGTAGGTGCAAAATATGGTGATATACCTTTGGTGTCTGAGGAGTAGCCTGTGGCCATGGGCAGTGGCCAGATTATGCAGATCATGGCATGACACTGACAATCAGGGTACTGGACATGACCACGAGGGACCGGCAATGGTGCTAAAGTGGACATGGCCACCAGGGACCAGCTATGTGGTAACATTTTTCAAAATCTAGATAGGTTTAAATAAGAGAAAAAAAAATCTGCTCATGGCCACAGCCCGAAGTGCTGGACAGGATTGTAGCAAACATTTGCGAGGAGCATCAACAAGGGCCTCAAAGCATGGTTTTGCAAATCTGTACAGCGTTTTATTTTTTCTAAAGTGTCAAAATGTAAGTACACAAAAGGGTGATATAACTTTGGTGCATGGGCAATGGGCCTGGCCCTGAGCAAGGACAAATGTGTACTCTGATCAGCTTATTGGGGCGTGTAGCATGGCCAAAACCCTGGGTTTGAATGGAAAAAATATTCTGCTTGCAGCTACAGCCTGAAGTGCTGGACTGTATTACAAAACAAACCTGTTTGAAGAGCATCAGCAAGGACCTGAAAGCACGCTTTTGCCAATCTGTCTTGTGTTTTATTTTTCCAAAGTGTCAAAATGTAAGTACAAAAAATAGTGATATCACTTTGGTGCATTAACAGTGGACCTGGCTTTCTGCAAGGACAAATGCCTACTCTGATTTACTTTTTGGTGAATACGGCATGGCCGAAGCCCTAGGTTTGCGTGAGAAAAATAATTCTGCTTGCCGCTGCAGCCCGAAGTGCTGAACAGGATTGAAGCAAACCTGCTCGAGGGGCATCAGCAAGGACCTGAAAGTAGGCCTTTGCAAATATGTCCTTTGTGTTACTTTTTTCAAATTGCCAAAATGTAAGTACAAAAATAGTGGTATAACTTTGCTGCCTGGGCAGTGGATCTGGCCCTCTGCAAGGACAAACGTCTACTCTGATTTGCCTATTGGGGAAAGCCGCATGGCTAAAGCCCATACCCCATGGGTTGTTGAGACTGACCATGGCTGCAAGCCATGAGCACTGCCCATTGGACCCATTATAAGGGTATAGTGGACACTGAACTAGGGTGCAGGGTAAGTGCAGTGGCTAATGGGAGTGGTTTTGTTGGGCTGGGGTCATGATTGAGCGTCATGCCCTAGGTAATTCACCCATGGCTTGCATCCCCAGCATGCACTGCTGATAACGACACACTTCAGTATTATCTGGAAAAATATGTTTGTTAAAGGAGCTTTACAGTTCTTTCATATATGTTAAAAGAGGAATTATTAACTTATATACAGCGATGTAATATAATGAAACATTTTCACTCATACAAACCTATGACATTCAAAGAAAACACGTTTGTTAAAGGGATAATATGGTTAAGTTGCACTAATAAAAACCTATTAAATTCAGTGAAAAAAAACTTTGTTAAAGGGACATTATGGTTATAAGTAAAACCGAAAACCCCCAGAAAATCGCCAGTTATGGTAAGCTAAGCAACAATAACTCACGCCACCACCGTGCACTATCAAGACTTAACACACAGGACATCAACAATGACACCACAAAAATCATGTATGACATCACTGATGACATCCCATAAGAAATTCATTTTGATGAAAAGTCCCTACAAAGGGTTGTGTTCATAATGTTGATAACAAGATGTCAGGGGTGATCAGGGGACCTATCATGAACAACTTAATGTACTAAAGAATGTACTCATCTGAACAAAACATTATATTGGAGTGTTGTTGTTAATACAGGAACCTAATCGAACATACACTTAGGCAATGGATGCAGCATGCACCATAGAAGTACAATATTTTTATCTGGTCATTTTGGATAGTAAAATAATGAATGCTACTTTATCAGATTTTTGAGTAATGTTAAGCAGGGAATAATTAGCTAACAATTCATGACTTACTACACACTTGTGTTTGTACAAACAATACATATGAAGACCCACAATACATCAAAATATGCTAAGCAACCATAACTCGAGTCAACACCGGGCACTGCTAAGACTAACACCCTGGTTGGCCTTAATGTTCTTAGGTGTAGAAGAAGATTGGGGAGTGCTCGTGTTGCCGGGTGTGTTCCCCATAACTACCCTGCCGGACAAGACTACAAATACCAGAATGCAATTTGGCAAAAGGCAAAAAATTGTGCAAAACCTTCAAGGACTGACAGTAGCACGGTTTGAAAAAAGTAAATAAGTCAGATGCCCATTCGGTCACCCATCCATGGAGTAACTGGGCTGACCCTGCTTAGCTTCGAAGCAAGAAAAGGGCCAGGCCATTCCTTTAAGTGGTCTTGTAAGTTTGGCTCATTTATCAGGCAACATGGCCTGAGGAGGATGGCCCCTTCCTCCCTTTTAAGCTAATCAGGGTCTGTCCTGGTTACCCCATGAATGGGAGACCTGCATAGCAATTGAGTCACTGTTCATGTTTTTCACCCCCAATGTCACTATAGTTACAGAAATAACTGCGGGTATCTGTAGTCCTTTGTAAACTTGGATTTAGTTGTGAATATCGGCAAAACAGCTGAATAAAAAGCTTTCCAGGCCATCACCAAGTGCCCTCCTCATCTGTGCCATCTTCCCCAACTCCATAGAAGGCCACCTCACCTCCCCTGCACTCTTCCTTTCATCCCACGCTACATCTGTGAAGCAGTTTGCTTTCAGGTGGAGACTATAGCCGAGGCTATGGAAAGCTTTGTGTTGCAAACTTGGTCCCTGCACCCCTCCAACTCCTAAATTTCACTCAGTGCTTTCTAGCCATCGCCACACTTCTACCCTGAAGGCATTTGTATGTTTTTGACCTGCAAATAGCTTTTTACTGTGTTTCATTTCATTTTCCCATAGCCTCGGCTATAGCCACAAATATCGATTGTATTGAGAGAAAAACAAGATGGCGATTGTTTTATTTCTGAAAACCATGATCCTGCAATGCACCATGGGAGATATAACTATAATTTTTGGTGAAGGCGGTAATCCCCTTCTCCGTACAATTTCAAAACAACTACAGCACAGAATAATTTCAAACCGTGCATGGATTGCAAGTCAACGCTTCGTGCCCAAGTTGTTTCGGACCTGGTCCAAATCCATCCGGCGGTTTAGGCTGTGCGCTTTGGCTAAAATGTACCTTTTTTGTCTATGGGAAAATTAATGGGCAGTAGGCGCAGACTTTTAATCACTTTCAAAATTTCAGCCAAATTCGTAACTCTAATTAAAAGTTATTAACAATAGAATTTCGAGGGGTTCCTATGTGTCTCCGACTCACCTTACCTGTTGGGCAGCGACTGCCGCCCTATAATATATATCAGGTAAACGCAATCATACTGTCTCGAGATTATGACGATTCACACGATCGACCATCCAGTGATCACATTAAGGCCCACCTTGAGAGGGTGCCCAAGATGATGGATCCCTCTGTTGGCATACGTCATGGATTTAACATTGCAGAGGGGTTGTGGACCAGTGGCATTTGTAAGATGAGTTTAGTAAGACTAGACCGCTAGCTCTACAAGGGATCCATCTGCTTTAACCTCACAAGGTAGGGCTAACCTAATCCTCTCTTTCACCTGAGCCCAGAAAGACTGCGCTAAGAGAAGACTGACATCAGTTGGGGCAGCATTCCCTTCTGTTTTAACACTTCCAGAATGTATCCCAGTGTATTAAATCTAGTGCATACATCCAGAATGGTGTTCAACATATTCCAATACGTGTAGTTTTGGCTTTGATAGACTGTTCAGGTTTTTTCAGTGATTCATTATGCTTCTGCTAACACCAGTCCTACTTTTCATTCCACTGGGAACCCCAAGCTCATCTTCCCATTTGTTCCATGAGATCTCACATGATGAATGTAAGAGTTTCATCACTGCATCACTGTAGCATATTTTTTAAAATATTTTTTAATGAGAAAATTAACCTTTGTCTCATATTTGTCTCACAGATGTGAGAATGTGGGCCTCCATGTTGGTGGAATGTTGTTTGACTATGAAACCTATTGCTATGATTTGGTATAGCATTTGCGTTCTGCATCTTAAAACCATCCTGTAATTTTCTTGTATCTTCTCGATGTGGTCATCGTGAAATTGTTCAACTTTTAGGGCGTGTCATACTACATTCACAGTCATTGTTTTACCCCACTTTCGAGCTTAATATTAGAGGTAGGCAAAATTGGGAATTCTACAAAACATTATCCTCATGACCTTCAATCTCTTCAATATTGATTTGGCCATTGCAACCACACTTTCCTTATCAAAGTATTTATCACGCAAATACAATACTATAGAATTTGAAAGCAGGATAATCAAACCCTTACAGCTAATGTTGAATGGGTTGAGTAGCGAATTACCTACCCAGTCCTTATTCAGTGAAGTAGTAACCCCCAGCCACTCATCAGGTGAGTTTCTTGGAACAGTTCAATATTTATATTATTACATTGTTGGACACATTACAAACTTTCTCCTCTTCACAGCACCTCTAAAGCAATCAAACTGAAAGCTATACATGCTGGCTCCTGCATGAAAAATAGAAGATCACAGGATATACTTCCTCATTATTCAGCATAAGCCTATTAGTGAGATTTAGAGTGATATGCAGCAAGGTTGTTTTAACAAAATATGGTTGGTTTGGCCAATACTTAAAGATATTTATGTGATAATAATGGAAGATTCTGACAGAGCATGAAAGAAGTTTGCAACATCACTTTCATTTAAAGTGCCATACTATTTGTTTTCTGTGATTATTATGACATCATGTGTCCATCCTAAACCGCTTGATGGATTTGCTTCAAATTTGAAACAATTTGGCAGAATGCAGGGCAGATGTGTCTTTTGCTCGAAGGAGTCAATTACATCCATTAGATTTTAACTATGTGCTGGGGCACAGGATGCCCCAGTATCAAAATATTGTATATATCTTCCATGGTGGATTGCAGCAAGTGATGGTTTTCAGAATGAAAAAACATCTTTTTTTTTATGAATCTGAGGTGTTCTTGTGAATATTCTCTTGACAATGAGAAATTACAATGTTCTGGAAATCATATCAGGAGGGGGTGAAGTGGATGTTTGCCTTCAGGGTTGATGTGGGGATGCTAAAACAGCAGCAATTGCGACATTTGACAATTTGTGGCGGGCTAGAGATAGTATTTATTTTATGTGTGTTTATTTTATGTGTTTTTGTTTTTTCACAAAAATGTTGATGTTCTTGCATGATTATGATTTGCTTTTTGAAGTGTGTGCTTGTGCACACGGGCATCCACCATTTTTTACATTCCGATGAGAATTCATTGACAATTCCCATGATAAATTCATGTAGCACATTTTTGCACTCAATGTTCATGTTAAAATCTTTCAGGAAAGTGGTGGTGGGGGTGTTTCACAAAAAAAAAACATTCCAAAATGTAAGCTAAAACCCACAATTTCACACACATTCCCGTCCACATTATTGCAAAGTGGCCATGGCCCCATAATTGGGAAAATTGCATACTGATACCATTGAATCTGATACCTGTGATCATATGAAAAGAAAATACTTTAGCACTACAGGTGGTGTCAGATAAATCATACTACAATACAACCTTAAAATTCAAACTTTAGTTAACAGAGAGGTATGTTAAAAACAATTCAACACAAGAAAATTCCTTACAATTCTATGAAAATACTTTAGTTGAAGTGACATTATGGTTGTGGCTTAATGCAACAAAACCTTTCAAATTTCGAAAGTGTTGGAAGACATGCCACCATAACTCTGATCCCGCCTTTGTGCTGCCCACAACACCACTGATGACCTCAGAGAAAACATCACCAATGACATCACAGATGACATCAAGTGTGGCTTATATATTATACGCATCTGTTCGTCATTCGCATACTGATAAAACATTGGGCCATTTCTTACAATTAACTTCCTATGGGACCTCAAATACTTGCTAAGCAACAGGGGTGACAGACAGAACATGTGAGCGCCAGATCAATTGCTGAGTATCCCTTGATAAGTATGGAAGAGCTACTACAAAGATAATGCCCACATGCCTGTAACTCATCCCAGATGCCTGAGTAGCATACTCTGGTCTGTCATGGTGTAGGCACTTCCATACAAAGCATAACAGAAACCTATAAGCATGCCCTGCTATTGTCCTCAAAAGGAACAGAGCTATCAGTCAAGGAGACTAGGGCTGGCACAATGATAGGACTCTCCCGGCAATGTTAAGTTAACTCTAACCTGCCAGGAACGGCAAAGGCAAGTGCTAGATGTTTGATCATTTATTAGAAGGTATGATCTCACTAACATTCCATTGCTTAGTGGCAATTGGGACCCACACAATCCTCAACACATTAAACAAACGGTTGTACAAATACATGATAACATTCTAATATGTTATAAAAAGGTATATTTTGGACAAATGCGTACAGACACATTTGTCCTAAAAGCAAAACTGTACAATGGTCCAATTGCTGCCTAAGCTGTGAAGCAAGCAAATTGCTCCCTGTGTGCTTAACACAGACCTCCTAAAGCAAACCAACACGAGGAATAAGTGATTGGAAATGCTGAAAAAGATTGATGAAGACAGCGAGGAATAAGCATGAGGCAAGGCTGCTTCAAAATCAATATATTGACAAGATCATTCCGAGTGCGAAGCTTGATGGATGCGTTGTAAAATCATCTGCCCCTGCACTTCCAAGGCCTTTTCTTTTTTAACTTGTATTTGTGATTACGGTGAGGGCGCTTCTTTCCTTAGAAAGGGGGGCAAGTAGTCACTAAGCCTTTTATGGTGGCATTTCCTCAGACCGCATGACCAGCTGCCGCAGTGTTCTCATATTAGGAAGTATATGGTTACATTATATTTCCATGCAGTTTTTGCTTACCATTTGATCTTTTTCTGTCTGCTGAGTTTTGCGTGCACCCCCCAGTTCTGCTGAGTCTGGGAAAGGACCGCTTCTAATAAATAGGATGGGATTCATGTTGGAGGGAGCGATGGTTAACACAGGCCTGGCTTTTCATGATTTGAGATTATATATCATAATAATAATATAGCACTATGCCTCAGGAATCTGAGCGCTGCTTATTATTACCCATGGTGTGTGGTGCTCATTTATCGACCTCGGAAGGATGAAAGGCTGAGTTTGGCCCTGCTGGGTTTCATCCCTGTGTCGGCAAGCTCTGCACAGATGTCAAAGTGACCGCTCTGCTCACTGTGCTATCTGACCGGCTATACCAGCTCGTCATCCCAGGCGAGATACTCTTGCCAATGCGCCTCTTGCCATTCATGTCCATCTTTGTCAGTTCCTTTTGTATTCACTTACATTGGGAAATTAGACACATGGATGGGTCCTTTGTTTCTCAAACTACCCATTATTAGGGGCCCACGCTCTCATATTCTCGCTGCCCAGGTGCACTTTCTCAGAGGGGCACCTCCCATCTACCCTCATCAGACTAATGTAGGTCATCCATCCCAGATTCCCAAGTTGGTCAACTATATTCAGGAAAGTCAAACTCACATAGCCTGAACATCATGACACATACAATACAAAATCCCTTGACATTTAGTGGACCATTAGCTTAGTGCTGCCACTGGACAACATGTATACGTCCTCAGTCTGACTTAAATTGGAAATCCAGAGAGATCTGCAGCATATTTGTGAAGGTATATCTATTCCTGTGCTACTGAAGTATCCGGCAACCATGGAGGTGTAAGGATTTTTAACAAAAGAATCTTCTGTCCAGGCCCAGTACAAGGGTTTATATCACATCATGCAAAGGGCAATTTCTGCCCCCTCGCCACACTTTTCAAAGGTGCCTTTTAGCTACTTTAGCTACAATTTGCTGTTCAATGATACATCTCTAATGGTGGCCTGCTAGGGAACAGCCTACAGTTGCCTTGTTGTTTAAGTCTTTGCCTGCAGATTTCCAAGATTCCTGCTAGTAGTGTGCATATTTCCTGAGTAGTCCCAGAGGTAGGATGGACACCCGAGTAACTGAAGGGCTATTTGGTCTACGTGGTGTTT
Source organism: Ambystoma mexicanum (assembly GCF_040938575.1). Classification (NCBI taxonomy): domain Eukaryota; kingdom Metazoa; phylum Chordata; class Amphibia; order Caudata; family Ambystomatidae; genus Ambystoma; species Ambystoma mexicanum. Next base: position 800,531,527 of record NC_090933.1, read on the forward strand.
TGCAAACTCAGGAGAGGATTCCATTCCATTTTAATTTGTACTGCCTAAAACACTAGGGCCCTGATTCATGGAATTATTTGCGTCTAAAACTGGGATTTGTGTGCCATTCTAACCGCAAATCGCCATTCATCAAACAGGGATTTGCAGGCAGAATTGCATGCAAATCCCCGTTTTACACGCAAATAGTTCCATGAATAAGGGCCTTGGGGCCCAAGTACTTTGATGGTTGAAATAGGTTGGACACTGTTAATACAATTGTCAAAACACATGTGGCTTCCCCATTTCTTTGCACTTCAAGTAAATCTTTTTTTTTAATTGTTGTGTTTAATCACAATTGATTTTTTTTACAACATCTTCAATCAGTGTTTCATAAAAAAAATTCTCAAATTTAAGACGTATCGCTGAGAAATTGGAAAGAATTAGAAAAGGTAGAAGGTAGCCTATCAAGAAGTCATGTCAAGCATGGATTCCAGCTTTACTATCAATTGTTGGACGATTTTAAAGATTGCTATTTGCCAAGAGGTTCTGTCCCCACTGATCATTCTTGCCCACCAGGTTTCTTCCTCTGTATTAGACGAGTGTCTATGAAAATGTTTCATGTAAGGGAGCCTGATGGCCAATGTACCGGGACCAGACAATAGGAGATGGCAGATAGTCTCCTTTTCCATGCTGCAAAATCTGCAGTTGTTGGTCAATGAACATCCTCTGATTTGATGTATTCGTTTGTATCCAAAAGGTTCGGTCTAGCTCTCATTAGGAGGTTTCTTGCTGTTCGGCTAGGAAACCTTTTGAGGTAGTTCTGTAGCAAGTTCAGTTTGTTCCATATTGAAGAGAGGTGGGCTGTCAGTTTGCTGGTGCTGGTTGCAGTTAAGGTACAAATCCAATCCATCTCTTTTATTGTTTTGGTTACCCTAGTGGGATTGCACATTAGGTCATCTTCTGAGCACTCTATGTTTTTTAGCAGCGCTAAGTTATCGTCTCTCCGTGATTTTAGCATTTTGCAGTTCGATTTGCATATTTCTTTGTTAACTAAACCATGGAGGAAGTGTTATGCTCACCTGGTTCCCACAGAGGCGTCGATCGGACCCAGACATCTGCGGTCTCCACCAACGTGATGCGTAGTGCCGAGATGACTGTCTGGACTGGTCCGCCTAATCTTGTCTGCTTGATCAGTAGAAGTATTCTCCTGCAAGTGGAGAAAGGGATTTAGCCACCCGTGGATATGAGTGATAGCTCCCTCCCACTGTTCTTGTTCTCCCTTCTTGTCACCTCAGATATCCTCTTTTAGGAACCTCACCTTATGAATTTAAATGATGAGCTCTCCATCCGGCTTGGATTGCAGGGGCGCGTTGATGCCAGTTACTTCACTAGTTTGAAGGTGTGGGAGAGTTCTGGAGAGTATTGAGACTGAGGTTTCCTGGCAAAGTTCGGTAAGTATCAAGTTCATAGAGTTCAATTTGTCTGATTCGCTCTTGTCCCCCCTTCCTTCCTTGTCTTGCAACCAAGATCGTGAGAAGATACCCCTCGTGGCAGTTGGTGGCGCTCAGGTAAGAGTCTGTATTATCCAACGCCTTCCGGTAAATGTTGCCGGTGTTTAACGTGTTGTTTTCTCTCCCTTTGCAGGTGTGGCACATGAAGATGTGGAGAGTTATAGAATAATGCCTCCGGTGGTAATTAGGTAAGTCTATGATGATAAGTGTTTTATTTGTTGGTTTTCTCTGCTCACCTTGTTGTTTTCTTTTGTCCCTCAGGTGCTGGAGTTCAGCGAAGAAATGATGGAGGCAGCACCGAATCGAAAGATGCTGCAAGGACTGGTGAGTATGGCGCGGCGCTGCAGCTGGAGATGCGACGCGTACAGAAATGATGTTCTTTCCAGGTCCGGAGGCGAGATGAATCAAAAATCAGGTGAGGAATTCGAAATAGTTCGTTTTCTAATCTTGTCCTTTTCTTTCCTCTTGGTTTTAGGAGCTCCAGATTCCAGGCGGGCGTGGCAGAAGACTGGATGCAGACTGCAGGCACGGTGAGAGTTATGCTGCTGGATGCAGAATAACGCGAAGCATGTGCTGTTGTTCGGGCGTGGTTTAAATAGCCTCCAAAGTAGTTCCAGGTAAGAAGTTCCCAAGAACCACGCCCGAGTAAAAAATAGTCCCTGTAGAAAAATAGTTCCATCCAGGCCTCACGTTGGCTTGGACTCACTAGCAGCATGGTCTGCATCAGGTAAGTAAAGTCTATGAGCCTGGCGCCTATGGTGCCAGGACTGATTTCCATAATGAGCCTGGTGCCTAAGGTGCCAGGACTGAACCCAAACAGCCCCCAGCCGGGGCTGTTGGGGTTTTAATAAGTATCTGGATGCCTGCTCCCGGTGCTGATGGGCTTGGACCTGATGCCCGGGGGTAGGCATCATGACAGCTCTCCCCCCCAATGCCCCTCCTAAAGTTGTTCTTACCCTTGGCCCTGGTTTGTCTGGGAAGTCTCGATGGAATTTCTTCACTAACCGAGGTGCATGAATGTGGTCACTAGGCTCCCATGGCCTTTCTTGTGGTCCGTAGCCCTTCCAATCGATTAAATAAAAAAGTTTTGATTTAACCATCTTGGAGTCCAGGATATTTTTTACCTCGAATTCAGGTTCTCCATCTATCAAGATGGGGTTGGGTGGTTTGGTTAATCTTGTTCCTGGTTGAACTGGTTTTAAAAGTGAAACATGAAAGACAGGATGAATTCGCATATTAGAGGGTAATTCCAATTTGACCGGCCACCGGGTTGATAATGGCCTTAATGGTGTAAGGTCCCAAATATCTAGGGTTGAAAGTCTGAGTTCCCTTCAGAGGTATGTGTTTTGTAGCCAGCCAAACTTGATCCCCAATCTGGTATTGTGGAGTTTCACTTCTATGTTGATCAGCATTGTTCTTATATTTCACTTTTGCTTGTTTCAAATGTACTGTTGCCTATTTAAAGGCTTGTGTAATAGTTGAGTGTAAATGACTAACTGCAGCATTTCTAAATGCTGAGGCGAATCTAGTTCTGAGGTTCAAGGGTGATGTCCATACATGGTATAAAAGGGACTTTGTCCTGTTCCTGAATGTACAGAGTTATTGTATGCATACTCGGAAATCCCTAAAATATCTTTCCAATTACTTTTCAGGTCTGGTGTAGCATGCAACGTAGGTACTGTTCAATGGTCTGGTTGGTCCTCTCCATCTGACCATCAGTCTGGGGATGGTGACTTGTTGATAACCTCACGTCGATTCACACCAATTGACAACATTTCTTCCAAAAATGTGAAATTAATTGACTACCTCGGTCAGAGACCAATACGGAAGGAGATCCGTGTATTCGAACAATGGTTTCGAGGAACTCCTTGGCCAGAACTGAAGTAGAAGGTAATCCCTTTAAAGGAATAAAGTGGGCCATTTTGGAAAACAGATCCACAATAACTAGAATGGTGTTAAATCCATTACATGCAGGTAGATCTGTGATAAAGTCTAAAGATAAGGTGTGCCATGGTGTAGCTGGAATATCCAAAGGTTGTAAAAGGCCAGCTGGCTTTTTCTTCTGACTTTTGTTTTGGGTGCAAATGCCACAAGACATCACAAATGACTTTATGTCTTTTCGCCAGGTAGGCCACCAGAATTGTCTCTTAATTTTAGCTTCAGTTTTTGTGATACCTGGGTGCCCTTCCATCAGGGTGTCATGGTAATTGGAGATGACTAGTTCTTGTAGTTCCTTGTGTGGTAGAAATAGTCGCCCTTGATAAATAAGGTAGGTCATTGATGACTGAGTAGTCCGGGCCTTTCTTTACCCAGTCCTGCAGGGCTGTTGGATCGAAGACTTGTTGGTTCTTTACCTGAATATCCTCTAGTGTCTGTAGAGTAGTTATGCCAAGAATTCTTTGTTCTGAAATTATAGGCTCCGGTGCCGGGTTTGCATATGCTTCTCCCATCCCTATTCGGGATAAGGCATCTGCCTTGCCATTTTTACAGCCTGGTCGATAAGTGATCACGAAATCGAACTCGGCAAAGAACAATGCCCATCGAAGTTGGCGCGACGATTGGGCCTTGGCTGTTTTTATATACTGCAGGTTTCTGTGATCGGTGATTACAGTAATGGTATGCCTGGCACCGAGAAGATAATGCCGCCAAGCCTTGAAGGCGGATTTGATGCCTAATAACCCTTTATCGGTAACCGCATAGTTTAATTCGGGTGCCAAGAACTTTCTGGACCAAAATGCTACTGGGTGAAGTTGACCGGTTTCAGGATCCTTCTGGGACAGGACAGCTCCCATGGCTAAACTGGATGCATCACTTTCAACTATGTATGGAAGTTCAGGGCGTGGATGCTTTAAGACAGGTGCAGACGTGAATTTCGCTTTCAGCTCTTGGAAGGCCTTTTCAGCTTCTTCGGTCCACAAGAAGCGTTTGTTTTTTTGCAAAAGTGCTGTGATAGGGTGTTCAAAATGTGAGAAATCCGAAATAAATCTGCGGTAGAAATTAGCAAATCCGAGCATGCTTTGTACCCCTTTAACTGAACTGGGTGATGGCCACTTGAGAATTCCGTCCACCTTTCGAGAGTCCATTCGGACTCCTTTTGGAGTCAGGATAAATCCAAGGAATTCAATCTCCGTGGCATGAAAAAAGCATTTTCCCAATTTTGCATATAACTTGTGCTGGCGTAGTTTCTCGAGGACTGCACGAACGTGCTGCACATGGTCTGATTCTGAGGAGGAGTACACTAGAATATCGTCTATGTATACGAAAACACAGACATCAATGAGTTTACGAAGGACATCGTTCATAAAATACAGGAAGGCTGCTGGTGCATTGCACAACCCGAAGGGCATCACCTGGTTATATTCGAATAACCCGTACTTAGTGCGAAAGGCAGTCTTCCATTCGTCTCCTTTCTTTACACGTACCAGATGATATGCCCCTCGGAGATCTAATTTAGTATAGATGCAAGCGTCCTTTACTTGGTCTAGTAATTCGGGGATCAGAGGCAATGGGTATCGGTTTTTAACCGTGATCTGATTTAATGTGCGGTAGTCTATACACGTTCTGAGGTTACCTTCCTTTTTAGGCACGAAGAACAAAGCTAAAGATGCAGGGGACTTGGATGGACGAATGAAGCCATTAGCAAGGTATTGGTCAGGTCGCAGGTGAAGGTTTTCAGGTTCCGTAAGGGTGTAGATCCTACTACATGGAGGTTGGGCACCGGGTATGAGATCGATTTGACAATCGTATGATCTGTGAGGTGGCAAGGTGTTGGTCTGTTCTTTTTGGAAAACATCCTAGAATACTTGATATTCCTGAGGTAACTGCACGACTGGTGTAGCAACTGTGGTCAGGCCTTGGTTCAAGGGTTTTTCCGGGTAAGTATGTGCACAATCCGGGAAGGTTATTCTCTTCTCTCGCCAATCAATACAAGGATTATGTGTTTCCAACCAAGGTATCCCCAGTATTATTTGGAACTGCGGGGCTTTGATCAAATCAAACGCAATAGTCTCTCGATGCCCATCTTGACCCAATAATGTCATCTCTGCGGTGGAATGAGTTACAAGCCCAGAGGCAATTTCAGTTCCATCGACTGTGGTGATGACATCCGAAGTGGTCTTTTTGCAGAGAGATAGATTCATCCTGGTAGCCAATTCGTGGTCCACATAGTTTCCTATGGCCCTGCTATCAATGTATGCCCTTACTGCGCGCATGTGTGATGGCTGCCTTGGATACACAAGGACCATTGGTATGATGAAGTGCAAGCTCTGAGTATCCTTCTTCAAGCTCGGTAAGCGGACCTCTACGCTTGTCGGGCGTGGTCGTTTCCCGACTCAGGCTCTGTTTGATTTTTATCAGCAACTCCGACTACTCTTTTGGATGGTTTTATAGGGCAATCCCGTAGAAAATGTCCTGAGGCTCCACAGCACAGACATAATTGCATCTGCTGTCTCCTTTCTCTTTCCTTTTGAGTTAAGGGTCCCTTGACCCCCCCGATCTGCATTGGTTCTGGTGCATCTGTTCCTTTGAGGGTAAAATTGTTTTTAACCAATACCCGATTCTCGAACTTAGCTCAAACAGCCTTTCTATTCTGAAGTCGGTGCTCTAACTGGACCACTAAGTCTATATATTCTGCACAATCCTGAGGTGGGTTCACAAATTGGGCCAAAACATCTTTGAGTTCACCCCGAAGTCCACGATGAAATAATGTAATTCGTTTTACCTCTGGCCATCCGGTTTCCACCACCAACCTATTGAAGGTTGCGATATAGGTTAGTAGATCCTGGTTACCTCGTCGTAAGGATAAGAGTATGTTATCTAGGGCCTGTCCCTGTGAATGTCTGGCAAATAGTCTCTCCATGCTCAATTGAAATCCTTGGAAATCCCGAAGAAGAGGGTCATCCTGGTTGACTAATGGAATTGACCAATCCGCTGCGCTGCCACTAAGGTATGATAGTACAAAGGCTACTTTGGCTTTATCGTTCGGAAAAGCTCCAGGTCTGCATAAAAAGTGCAATCGGCATTGGTTCATAAACACAGCGAACTTTTTCGGGTCCCCAGCAAAATGTTCAGGTGGAGCTAAAGGAATGCTCCCTGGTAGAACCACTTGCACAGGATTGCTCAATGAAACAGGAGTTGGATTCCCCCCCCCCCCCCGAGTCCAGGTAATGGCGTTTTCCCAGCTTGGTTTTGCAGCAATTGTCTAGCAAGATCATCAGTGCGCTCTTTTGACACAATCATTTCTCTCCTGAGGGCATTAGTTTCTTGGCGCGCAGAGTGCACTTCTGCCCTAAATTCCCCTAACAATTGGGCTAGTTGGTTGGTTTCTGAGGTTTCCATGACGCCCGGGTGGGGATTTGTAGATAGGCTTTGCGTTCTGTTACGCTCACCTGGTTCCCTCAGAGGCGTCGATCGGACCCGGACAGCTGCGGTCTCCACCAAAGTGATGCATAGTGCTGAGATCACTGCCTGGACTGGCCCGCCTAATCTCGTCTGCTTGATCCGTAGAAGTATTCTCCTGCAAGAGGAGAAAGGGATTTATCCACCCGTGGATATGAGTGATAGCTCCCTCCCACTGTTCTCCTTCTCCCTTCTTGTCACCTCCGATATCCCCTTTTAGGAACCTCACCTTATGTATTTAAATGATGAGCTCTCCATCCTGTGTGGATTGCAGGGGCGTGTTGATGCCAGTTACTTCACTGGTTTGAAGGCGTGGGAGAGTTCCAGAGAGTATTGACTCTGAGGTTTCCTGGCAAAGTTCGGTAAGTATCAAGTTCATACAGTTCAATATGTCCGATGATTCACTCTTGTCCCCCCTTCCTTCCTTGTCTTGCAACCAAGATCGTGAGAAGATATCTCTCGCGGCAGTTCGTGGCACTCAGGTAAGAGTCTGTATTACCTGACATCGTCTGGTAAATGTTGCCAGTGTTTAACTTGTTGTTTTCTCTCCCTTTGCAGGTGCGGCACATGAAGATGTGGAGAGTTATAGAATAATGCCTCCGGTGGGAATCAGGTAAGTCTATGATGATAAGTGTTTTATTTGTTGGTTTTCTCGGCTCACCTTGTTGTTTTCTTTTGTCCCTCAGGTGCCGGAGTTCGGCGAAGAAATGATGGAGGCAGCACCGAATCGAAAGTTGCTGCGAGGACTGGTGAGTATGGCGCAGCGCTGCAGCTGGAGATGCGACGCGTACAGAAATGATGTTCTTTCCAGGTCCAGAGGCGAGATGGATCCGAAATCAGGTGAGGAATGCGAAATAGTTTGTTTTCTAATCTTGTCCTTTTCTTTCCTCTTGGTTTTAGGAGCTCCAGATTCGAGGCGGGCTTGGCAGAAGACTGGATGCAGACTGCAGGCACGGTGAGCGTTACGCTGCCGGATGCAGAATAACGCAAAACATGTGCTGTTGTTCGGGCGTGGTTTAAATAGCCTCCAAAGTAGCTCCTTGTAAGAATTTCCCAAGAACCACGCCCGAGTAAAAAATAGTCCCTGTAGAAAAATAGTTCCATCCAGGCCTCACGTTGGCTTGGACTCACTTGCAGCATGGTCTGCATCAGGTAAGTAAAGTCTATGTGCCTAAGGCGCCAGAACTGAACCCAAACAGACCCCAGCCGGGGCTGTTGGGGTTTTAATAAGTATCTGGATGTCTGCTCCCGGAGCTGATGGGCTTGGTCCTGATGCCCGGGGGTAGGCATCATGACAGGAAGGTGCAGTTAGGAATAACACATTTCCTGTAAAACATTAGTGTGTTACACTCCACGGTGACCAGTAGAGAGAGTAGACTTAGTTCACGTCTGATCAAAGAGACTGGGGTTGGGTTTGGAAGTCCGAAAACAGTTCTCCAAAAGTGGCCCTCTAGTTTTGGCCATATAGTTTTGGGTAGATAAGGCATCTTTACTTTCCTTCATTTAAGGAGTCGGAGCACAAGGTCTGCACGCCCTCTATCATGAATGTGACCCCCTGAAATAGTGATATGGTTAACCTATGTTTAAAACCGTATTATGGAGTTAATCTTTGGATCACCGGCCATTTTATGGGGGTATAATGACATTTTTTATGACCAATCATTTGGTGCGCTCCTCTAGAGACATATCTGTTGTTTTCCGTGTGGGTCTTCACTATGTTGTCTTCCTATAAGTTTCTCGGCTCGAACGTGGAACACTAATTACCAGTAGCTGATTATTTACCTTATTTTAGAAGCTATACTCTTTTTCATTTTCCCTCCCAGAAGTGTATCTTAATTTAAAATGTACAGTAAATTGATAAATGTGTGATTTCAATTCTAAATACTGCTCAACCATAAAACAGAGAAGCTCATTTTGAATTGTGAAGTAACAGGAATGGAAGGTGTAAAAACCTTGGGTAAGGCTTTAACACTTCCATTCATGCCACACCACATATTCAATCATATGTATGGGTTAGAGGAGGGGTGGAACACAACTTGCGTTTCCACCACAGAACCCAGCTACTTCCATTCAGCAACTCTGTACTTGCGTTTCAAAGTGGCTATTTCAGAGTCATACCAGTTGTTGCACTTGGAGGCAGGCTTCATGTGGATTCTCATGACAGGGGAAGTATGTTCAGGGTGTTAGAGATGGAGAGGTGAAGGTTAGCAAGAGCTGTGTGAGTGTGAGAGCCAGTGGCTCGAGTGGGGGGGAATTGAAAGTGGCATCAAAACTAACAACTGACAGTGGTTTCATCAGTCGAATGACAGAGAAAGTGACTGTCAGTGCAGGCAGAGGCTTAGCCGCGGGACCAAAGAGATCAAGGTAAGAGGAGAGGTGAGCATAGTCAGACCAGGAAAGAGGTGTAATGAGAGGGTTGGAGATGGGGATGTCTGCTGGAAGGAGAGCATCCAAGGTGTGTTCGGCTGAGTGAGTCGGGCCAGAGGGAACAATGGTACGAGAAAGAGAATCACAGAGGCTGCGGAAGAGTCCAGTGGCCGCATCAGGAGAGTCAAGGTGAATATTGATGTCTCTGAGGAGGGGAAGCTTGGAAGTGGAGGTCAGGAGAGAAGAGGAGAGGTCAAACCACACCAGAAGGAAGAGGGGGACAGGACTAGGGGTCCTGTAGATGGTGGCAAGAGTCAGCAAGAGGTTAGGAGAGAGCCACGCCTGCAGTCAAGGCATTTGAAGGAAGAGTAGGATTCAGTGGGTATTGTAGTAGCCGGAACCCATTCAGGTAAGATAGGGGCCACTCCTCCTCCAGACCTGTTTGGCCTGGGCTTGGAGAGGATCTTGAAGCCCACTGGGAGGAGTGTGCCAAAAACAGTGAGAGAGCTGGCAGTGACCCACGTCTCAGTGAGAGCAAGGACTTCAAGGTCAATGTCTTCAAGGAGGTGACAGATGTCAGAGGAGTGTTTAACAGCAGAGCAAGAATTGAGGATAGCTAAGTGAAGCTGGTTACCACTTTTGAAGGTCTTCTGAGGAGGGGTAGATGGACGTGGTACCCCCGACAGTGGTTGTGAAGGTGCCACTGGGTTGGAAGAAGGAGGAGTGACAGCAGAAGGGAGGAAGTAAGTGATAGACAGAAGGTCCCTATCAAGAAGGACGAGGTTGGGCTGAGAGCCCTGGGTCATGACAGTTGCATTCTGGTAGACATTAATGATGCACCTAGATGATGGGAAGTGTGCCAAGAATACCTCCGTTTTGGTTCCACCATTATTCGGTGAAGAAGAGAAGAGAGGACTGAGACCATATGGCAAATCCAGGTCAGAGAGGGAGTGACAAAGTTGATGCCCGAGACAGTCATCAGGGCCCGGAGAATTCAATGCGAACTGAAAAACCATAATGCTATCTTTTTAAGAAACAAACAATATTAATGCACAAGCCCACAACTGCATAAAGAGATGGAGAACATACCTCCAATTCATTTTCAAGAGGTCCTAATCACCATATGCACGTTTTCAACCATTGAAATGTAACCTGGAACAAATATATACAACATGTCAAGTTCAGTGTGTATTTATCTCTGAATATGTAAACCTCTCCTCAACCGCCGGACTATGTACCTTGAAAGTAATGCAAAGCATCAAATTAAAATAGAAAATGGCATGTAGTAAAATATCTAAGATTCATCACTGAATATGCTAAGTATCATGGGTATGGAATATGCCAAAGTTATCAAATTCATAGAGCCCTCCATTCATTTGTGCTAACGGAATCATGCGGCCATACTGTAACAATACATATCATCAATTTAGATATATTTTTCTGTGTGCTAACCTCAACTTCCAGCTACCTCTCATGAATTAAGAGGGCTCTGTTTCTTACCCCAGAGCCTCAAAATTCCTGCCAATCAGTGGCCTCGGCCTCTGTACTGTGCCTAACACATTATCTTTCGGAATCACCTGATGAAGCCTCTCTACACTGGACATATGCATAAAAACATAACAGCGTCTCAACGTCACAATTGGCGTTCATTGCTATGGTGATCTGCAGTGTCAATGGATACTACACCGCCACGTTACGTGTTTTTAATATATCTGAGTGTGATGTCTCCTCATAAAAGAATATTTATGTGAATAATGCAATTTTCAATTTCTTTTTTTCTAATTTCTGTTGAGTCCAAGCCAGCGAAATGTATGAAGTTGTTTGTTGCTCTAATTGTGTGAATTAGATTAAATAGCATTAGTTAATTGATCTCATGTGACATTGCCTGTGTGTTTTACTATTTTTTATAATAGCCCCATGAGTCTGTGAGTTAGGGGGCTACCCTGCCTTCTTTTTGGGCATTCAAGTACAGAGAACAGAGCAGTCAAAATGTAAAGGACAGCCAGGAGCTCATGAGCCACTGGCATGGCCGGAAGGCCAGAGTAACAGGTTATACTCCAGGACAGATTTCCTGGATTATGCAACCTGTCAAACCCAGTGCCCTACATGAAAAGTGGACTGCAACCTTTGTGGTGCTTGAAAAGATCAGGGGGGTTAACTACCTCATTCACACAAACACCCTAAGAAGACACACAGGGGCCGATTCATGGAACAAACGTGCGCCGAAAATCCTAGCGCAAGCAGGCGCAAGGGAGCGCAAGCGTGAGAAACGCAGCGCGCGCGCACGCGTGCGATTCAAGGAAGACGCTGCACGTGTTTCCCGCTGTCCGTGCGCCCAATCCAGCCATGGCGCACGCAGGCATACATGGCGTGCGCTACACGCACAGCAAAAGCGCACATAGCGCGGCGCACACAACCAAAGTGGGCGGAACAGTGGGCGTAACACGCGGAATGGGGAACAACGCGTGAAAAAGAAGGCGTAACTGGGGAAGTACTGCAGGGAACTACACGGAATGCCCACACGCACGCGAACAACCCGTATTCATGGATCCGAATATGGGAAACCCGCGCACGGCAAAAGACGCGCACAGGTGTCAATGCGTCCGCCACACGAAGGCAGGCGGAAGCGTCCCCGCGCACAGCATAAAAGTGCACGCAAACAACAAACGCGTATATACAGCTACGATGAATGCCCCATTTGTCGCAGCACTGATCGTGGGACACCGCAGGAGGAGGAGAATATCCAGGGCATGCATTTTCACACCACGGACAAGCCTTTTTGGGATGCCTGACGACCAGGTCTATGGCAGGTATAGGTTTCCACCCCATATCATCCTAGACCTGGTCAGGAGTGGGAAGATGACCTTACATCCCCCACCCTTTGCTCCCAAGCATTGAGCACCTTGGAGAAGCTGCTCAATGTCCTGCATTTTTTGGCCACTGGGTCATTTCAGCGGACCACTGCCATAGTGGGGCGGGTCTCACAGGCCACGCAGTCACGCTTCCTACACCAGGTACTGGCAATCATGACAGCACGCCCCACAGTCCGCAGGCACATATACATGCCCAGAAAACCCGCAGAAAGGCAGGCCATTGTCCTGGATTTTTTCAGGGTGGCACACTTCCCCAAAGTGCTCGGTGCCATAGATTGCACCCATGTGGCCCTACGTCCACCTAGGGCCACTGAGCACATCTACCGAAACCGCAAGCACTGGCATTCCATCAGTGTACAGGTGGTATGCGATGCAAAGGGAATCATCACCTCTGTCTATTCAAACTACCCTGGCTCCACCCATGACAGTTTCATATACAGAATGTCCGCCCTGAGCCGGGCCCTAGAAGCTGGGCAGCATGGCGACACATGGCTCCTAGGTCAGTACAAATGCCCTTGCACATGCATGCAAGTCACACACAGACAAATATCCAAACCCTAATAATCTCAACTATTATCACCTTCCCAGGGGACAGTGCCTACCCTCTGAGCAACCACATGATGACGCCAATCCGGAACCCCACCACACCACCCCAGGTAAGATACAACGCCGCCCATATTGCAACCAGGGGCATAGTGGACCGCACATTCGGAGTGCTCAAGTCACGTTTCCGCTCCCTTGACCGCTCTGGTGGGTAACTACTCTATGCACCACCAGTAGTGTGCAGGATCTTTGTGGCAGCATGTGTCCTGCACAATGTTGCAACACGGCAGGGCGTCCCGGTGGACATGGTGGTGCCCCCACATCCCCAACCACGGGCACAGGCGCTGCCCATGGGAGGGGACAGGGCACGTGGCGAGGAAGCCCGGACCCAGCTTGTGGCCACATTTTTCACCTAAACTCCCACCCCTGCGGAGTGCACTCAGGCCTGGCACATACCAGGTGACAATCGATGATGACAAAGAGACAGTCAACTGTCACAACCCTACCACCCTGAGACAGTTGCCATGGAAGTGCCACATCGTCTGCATCCCTAGCTACTTAAACACAAGCTATCCTGTGTGACCAAAAGGCACACATATGACATATGACATGATATGGCCTATACACAAGTATTTCAAGGTGCGATGAGGCAGGGAGGGGGGAACAAGGGAAGACAGACAACGGTACTACTAGGCCAGGTGTCATTGAGATTGTGCAAGTGCAGGGGTAAGGGGAAGGGAAAAGTGCAAGGGGAAGGGGGGGGGGAGTGCAGTACAGGGGAAGTAGCCCAAAAAAAAATACATAGGTCGGCTGGTGGCAACTGCAAAGGTAAGTGCAGACAAGTGCTGGGAAGGGTGGGCTGTAGGGATAGAGAGACAGTACCGCAGTGCAGGGGTTGCCAGGGAGGCAGTGCAAGTGGAGAGTGGCTGGGCCAGGGACTGAGGTCGGTGAGAGTGGCCCAGTTGCAGCTCCAGTGCAGTTCCAGTGAAGAATTCTGCAAGGGAGAGGCAGAGAGAAAGCAGAAGCAAAGAGGAAGGTCTTGAGGTGCTTCCAGAACTGGAGATGGTTCCCCTCAAGTTCAAGTGAGGCAGGAAGGCTGTTCCAGAGGGAGAGCCCTGCCGCGGAGAGAGATCTACCCCCAGCTATTTGCTCTGAGAAGCGGATGACCCTGACATGCAAGGTGTGCATCCCACACCTGCAAAACAGGCCATGGCCATCACTGTCATGTCACTCAAACCCTCCCAAACCACAACATGACATGGCAAGCAATACCCATACACCAACACAGTAACGATAAGGTACACATTGCCATGTCCTAAATGTACAGTTGCATCAGACAATGATGCCTGAGCCGGAATCAGATGAAATGACAGACCAACAAAATCTCCCACCCAAAATAAGTCATTTCCAAATGCAGTACAAGAGTCGTAGACGTAACATAACAATGAATGCCTGTCTACATGCACATTGCACATTGCAAAATCAACACTGCAGCTCATGTGTGCAGTGTCCTACTCCTGCAACACACTGCTCAGCGCACAGCACAGTGAACAGCCATTGTGTGTGATGCACACCCTGAGCATCACATCTAAGTGACAGACCACATCAAACAGCAAAATAGGCATGTACAGGATCCATAATCGGTCACAGAACATGTGCTGCAGGGACACAGTGGGCACCAGAAGGCAAACAGTGTACACGTGGATATACAAGGGTGGGAGTACATGTAGTGCATCAGAGTGGAAGTGTGTGGATCTGCAAGGACATGCACTCCACATATGCATGTGAACTCAAGTGACCATTAGTGTTCTCTACACATCACATGTGAACATTCACCATGTGTACACCCCAGCATGTCAAACCACAACTATCCCCTCGCACCTGAAAGGAAAACACAACACATGAACAGGCATTGATCAGCAGAACACAACCTCTACATAGGGTACCACCATTACAATGTCAGAGTTCCCATCACACTGCAGGGCAAGGCAACTATCAACAACAACCCCCCCCTCCCTCACAAATGACCATGACCCACTGAACAACTGCACCTGGGTCATGGAGCCTTCAAACCTCAATTCAATCTGGCCACAAGATCACCTTTACCCTTCGTCACCATCTCCCACCTTGTGTTTAAAAAGGTGCCTGCACCCTCATAATCAATGTTCAAAATCACAAAATCCAAGCCAGAAAAGCGAACCAGAACACCCTCCAGTAGATGACTTGATGTAGCAGTACCTCACAAAGGCCAAGTACTACCACAATGATGCAACAACCAAGGTAGCACAGCAAAACAATGTCACGACAGGATGTGAAACATTTGTGGTACATGACATAGGATGATGCACCATGAACGGATGTGTACTGTCACAGGTCCCCTGTACAGGCGCGGGAGTGTCACGAAACAACCACCCCCACCATGTCCCGGGTGCCTGCAAGGTCAAACTCACACAGGCCCCTGAGACCCTGGTGGGAAAGGAGGTTGAGGGATATGCAGTCGGGACAGGTGTTGACACACTGGATGACTGGAATGAGTGGCAGGAGAGGGGAGGAGGAATGACACATGAAACAAGGGAATGCACGAAAATGTACTACCTGCATGAACACATACACAATTCAAACAAACTTGGACATCATTGTCATGGCCTTCTGTAGTCCAGGCTCAGGAGTGGTACGAACCAACCTTCCCCTCTAGGGTTTTGGCGCCTGCAAGTTCGGTGCTTACACAGGCATCCGCAACCCCAGCGGGGAAAGAGGGTCAGGGAACGTTGCTTGGATAGGTACGGGAAGCAGGAACACCGGGTAGAGGGTACAGGGTTCAAAATTGCATAGGATCACGGGTGATTAGGGAGAAAAAACATACCAAATTGAACCACACATACATCCATGCATTAGTATACTCCCCAGCAAGCCTATGCAGAGCAGTTCGAAAGAAAAACAACAAGACACTTAGCTCTGGTTTTGAGTGCTGGCCTTCTGCCTGCGCACTCTCAGGTCCGGTTACAGGAGCACTGCAATGCTGCAAAGAGAGCCACAGTCAACAACCTGTACGTGCCAATTACACAAAAAGACAACACCAAACATGCCCCATTGCAACAAACTACTCTACAAACAGACAATCTGGTGTCGATGCTTCGTACCCATATATAACATCACCCCTGTGACGGGTCATACACAGTCAATGCAGTAATTCAGCCGCTGGTGGGTGCGTGGCAAATGGAACACCAATGTGTTACAATTCACACAACATGCAATGTTCCCTGGGTAAGCAGTCAGACCCATATAGCAAGCCATGACTTCAGAGCAAGTTGCGTACCACCATGACCGAAACAGAGTTGGCAGTGCATTTATCATACAGTACATGGAAAAGACATGCACTGCACCTGAGTATGTCCCTTGCTGTATGTCCCTGTGAGCTGCCCCTTTCCATGTCTCGGAAGGCGACATGGTTGATACAAGGGCCTCAATGGACCTTGGTGTACCGGAGGGTATGTGCCACTGCCCCTGCATGTGTCCCAGACAACCCTACTATCAACAGCCATCAGTCCACCAACACATCTGAGCTGCATTGTGTGCTTCAACACCAATATTCATCTAAGCTCACCCTCAGTGCTGTGACTAAGCCTGCATGTGCAACTCGCCTGGTGCAAGCTTTGCTGTGTCGTGCCCCCCCTGTGCTGCTCACCTTGCCTGGAGTTCCTTGGAACATGTTAGCAGTTCTAGGATGTGGGTCTGCAATCCCTGTGCCTCTGCTTGTGCACACATGTGCATGTGGGCACCAACAAACGGGTCCAGAATTCTGTCATCCAATGGGCCATGTCTGCTGGCAAAGGTGCTCTGGAGGCTCATCCCCCTGCAGAAAGGGCATGAAACACATGATTAATGCTTCAAAGTCATCTGTGTGTGTGTCATCAGGCATCTCATTACTTGACCATGTCAGAGAGTCACATCACAAATCACACCATCAGTCCGTCTTTCACATCCAAAGTGTGGAACACTATCTACAGCATGAATTGCAACAAGCACGTGTACAGGAAAGATATGAAACATACTACACAATGCATAGCAATCAATGTACACATTAATCATGACACACCCCATCTAGCAAAAGCTCAACAGTGGACAATAACACCAAAATCATCCCCACTAGGGGTGTCAACACAAGTCACACAGCACCAGACATGCCACAGATATGACAGTCCAAAGCCCTTGTGTAATATTCTGTAACACCGAACCATCCTTACGAGCCCATGGATAAGTGAGGCAGGAGTGGCATATGTGAGTCAAGGACCCCAAGCAGCAAACACATACACAAGACAAGCCTGAAGGGCCCAGCTGGAACAGACAGTGGATGCCTTCAAAAGCCACAAAGCACTGCACCGTCACATGAAAGCACAATAGACTAGCAATTTTAAACTAAATCAACTATTAACTATTTACACTAACAATGGAAAACCTACATTACCTAATTAAACTAACTATCAAACAGAAACTTAACTAACTAAACTAAAAGAAAAATAAAAAATGGCCACATACGACCCGGGGGGGAGGGGAGGCACCCAGGAGGGGGGAGGTACAGGGTGCTGCTCAACATCCACATGCGATGATGCGGAGCCAAAAAAAAAACCTCCATGGGCTCAACGCCTGCACAGCCCGACCTATGTGGGAGATAGATGGTCGTCTGAGTCTGGCTCATCCTGTAAAGGAGGACGTGGCACAGTACCCTGGCCACGCCTAGCCACAGCTTGCCCCTCGTCGGCAGCAAGTCTGCCGGACGGGTGAGCCTGGTTCTGTGTGGCGATGCGACATAGGTCTGCATGCAGAACCTCAGGTGATACACGTGCTTTCTTTTGCAAGGTATCACGTGTAACACGGAGTTCCTCCTGCAAGGCCTGGCTGGACAAACGCTGCACCTCCCAGCAAGCCCGTAGCTCAGCCGAGATGGTACGCTCAAGCTGTGCAAACCTCTCCTCTGCCTGCTGCCTCTGGGACATCATAAGGGCACCCAGAGTGGATCTGAGGGAAGCATACTCCTCCCTCAGGGCATCCATGTGCGCCTCTGCGTGAGCAGCAATTGCTTGACACAGAGATGACATTTCAGCCTGGCGTGCCCTGTCCGAGGCCGCCATGCCCAGCCTGAGAGAGCGGGCCGTGGACCGTGCCGCCTGCTGCTGGAGAAGCACCTGCCTAGCAGGGGGGAGCACAGATCGGGCCACACGCTCCATGCTCTCAGCGATGTTCTCCATTGCTGCCCCCTGCCGTTCGGAATTGGCAGTCATGTCTTGCTCCCACTCAGTATGCAGCGGTTGCGCGCGGCGACCGCGTTGCCGGGCTTGACCCCTGTGGGACCAAAGGACCGGGGGTCCTCACTGTGTTGGCACCGCCTGCGGCTGCACGACAACATGCCCCCGTCGACGTGATGTCCCAGGCACATCAGTGACTGGTGTGGAGGGTGACCCTGCGTCCCGATCCACCACGGGCGGAGGAACCAAGACTGTCTGATCCCTCAGTGCAGGTGTCGCAGACAGAGGAGTGTCCACATCATAATCACTCACCCCTGACACATGGACTTGATGCTCATCCAACTCAACATGGACGTCAGAGTCGTAATCAAGGCTGGACTCATAGGCAGCCAGAGACAAGATGGACTGCAGCACTTGGGGGTTTTCGTGGCCTACCACCCCACGACCCCCACTAGTGCCGGGTTGATGTGGTGTTACCAACCCTGTGTCTTGCATGACAACACCATCCTCCGCCTCCATTGCGCCATCACCTGAAAAATAGAGAGAAAAAAGGTCACTACACATGTCAGAAGCACACGACACACACACACACCGACAGCAAACGCATCCGGCAGACATGTGACACACAACATATAACCTGGCATGCATGCTGGGACTACTTTGAATAGCTTCTGTTATAAGACCTGTTGAAAGGTGGCAGTTTCCATGGAAGTGGGTCTATGCAGTGCAGAAAATGTGTACGCCACTCACTACCTACATGTACAAGCACTCCATGGTGTGTGCCAGGAAATGTGAAGGCAGTGCAATGTCAAATTCACACATCACGTGCATTGTGCATTCAATGTGTACCATATCTAGAAGCCCAGCACCCCTCCACCCCAGTACCAAAGCAGGGATGCCTAGCATGGTATCAAAAGGCTGACCATACACCTGTGTATTGACAGGCAGTGTTGACTGGCATCAACAGCTTAATGTGATTCAAATGACAACACTGCAAATGATGCTGGGACAGTAGGCAAAACATGATGAAAACTCCGGAGGCCGCCCACGTGTGAAGAAGACACAACAAGAGTCGGACAGAGTCATTGGCCATTGACCAGGCTGAAGCCTGTGAGCCACACAGATTGTCAGAGCCTAAACATGTGTGCAACGCAGGACTGAGCCACAGTTGACATGGGAAGGCTGATGAGATGGCAGGCAATGTATGTAACCAAGGACTTATATTACAGTGATAATCCAGTCAAGGACACATAGGGGCATGCGTGCAATGCACATGGAGCATGAATGGGCACTCATGTCCCTGCGGGACATCTGACCCATGCACAGTACAAGTGAGATACCCTGCATCGAGTACTAAGGCTGTACCACACGGCATATGTCTGGCAGATTCTACGCTGGAAGTTAGCATCTACACAGGACACATGAACAAGAAACTACACATTGGCAAGATTGAAGCAGACCAGTGCAAAGGTGGAACTGGGGTGCAGAGTGGCAGAGGAGGGGCAAGGGAGCATGCCTACATGGAGTCCCGCATGCAGGCAGAGGAGACATGCATGACGGAAGCATTGCATTACTTACACATCAGAACCATGTACACGTCACATGTAGCAGCAATCATGCACAACACATCCCACAAGTGAAACACACACGTCCTCAACAAACATGCATCAACACTCACTGGACTGCGCATCAAAGTCCAGCATCTCTCCCACTCCTTCGACCAATTCAGGTGATATGAACTCCGCAACGAGAGCCTCATGCGGAGTGAGCTCTTCATCCTCTGGTGCAGTCCCACCGCCAGTCACCAGAGTCAAGTTGTAATTAGAGGCACGCTTAGCCTTAGTGCTGTGCTTGATGTCACTCCAACGCTTTTTGCACTCTTGCGCCGTGCGCACCTCATGGCCAAATGAACTGACATGTTCCGCAACATGCTTCCAGTGGGTGTCACGTTGGGCAGCCGTAGTCTGACTATTGGCACCCACTTGCATGTCACGGCTGTGGCCCCGCACGTAGACCACGAGGAAGTCCAGTTCCTGCTTACAGAATGGCTTCTTCCTCGATGTCCAGGAGGTCGTGGCTGTGTGTGGGGTCCCAGCCTGTGCTGCAGGTGCAACCTTCCTCCTCTTGGAATATGGCGCAGACCCTGGCTGGCTAATGCCGCCCTGACCAGTATGGCCAGTGGGTTCGGTGGATTGAGCCAAGGGAGTGGCAGGTGGAGGGACGACCAAAGGCCTGACTCGTGTCAGTGGCAGCTGGGTGCCCACTAATGGACCCTGCGCAGCAACATCAGCTGTGGCAGGGTCATTGACCGCAACGGTCCTGGTTGGCAGACTCACAACCGGGGTGCTGTTGGGTGCATCTGCCCCTGCACTTGCCAACACCCGGCTGTTCGGGGCAGCAGATGACATGACTGCCCCAGGGATACGTGTCTTGGTCTGAGCAGCCCGGCCTGCCCCTATGGTTTCCCCCCTGGCCTGTTGGAGATCTACCAAGGGCTCTTCAAGTGCCAACACAGCCTGCGCTGGCAGACCCTGAGCCTGGGTGGCGGTGTCCACAGCTGCACCTGCAGCTACCACTACCCTTGGGCCCGTGGCAGTCGATGGAACAGACTGCCGGGTCGAACGGGTGCCAGTGCCAGATGCAGGAGCTGCATCCCCTGGAACCACAGGGGGTGGTGGCATGACTGCACCGACACATGGCAAAACATTGTGCTCAAGTGGCGCACCCCTGCCTCTTCTCCCTCTGTGGCCGCCCTGGACACCCTGGAGTCCCCCTACTCCCTGGTCACCACGGCCACGTCCCCGACCACGCCCGCCATGAGGAGGACACCCAGCTGAGGCGCCCCTCACCTTTGGTGGCCTCCCAACCATGGCACTGATGTAGAAGTGCTGGCACAGATGGAGTGGTGCCAATGGGAAGTGTACACCACAATTGACCTGGGCAATTGGGGTGAAGGGGGTGGGAAGCAAGATGTTAACAGCCCCCCTGCACCTGCAAGGCTGTATGTGACCCCGGTGATGTGGTGACAGGTCACTCAACGCTCAGGCACCTCAAAACTGCAGTAAAACCGTGCACGCAACCCTGCAGCCTACGTGCGTGGATTCAACCTCCCGCAGTACGCGGTGGCACCCAGTAACATGAATAACACGTACGCGTGGGACACGCAGGCTACTATGACATCGAAAATGGGTGCGATACACAGGGGCACCCGCAGTGGGAAAAAGAGCATGTGCGACTCACCGCCTGACTAGCGCGATGCAGAAAAACACGCATAGCCAATACCCCCACCAAAAGAAGAGATACGTCCTTGATAGCTGTGAAGTTGTGATGGCGCGCAAAACAACAGGAAGCAGCAACACACGTCGGTCTCCACGAAAGGCACGTACAGCAAACTGCTGGGCCCGCTCACCTTTAACCCGTGCTGAGGGAAACGCACGCGCACGTCACGTCACTTACGCGCATGGGCCCTTTCCTGGTATTACACACGGTCGTGCAGTTTTTCACGTGCGCTGAAATGCCCATGCACGCCTGTACGCGTCACGTCACAGGGGTGCTTGCGCTTGAGGGGCCTTCTGCCCAATGGAAATGCGTATGCATGCAGACGCGCTTACGCGCTAAGGGCCTTTCCTCGAATTACACGCTGACGTGCCGAATTTTCACGTGCCAAACCACTCCGTATCAAGCTGGCCACGCGTAAGCATAAGGAAGACCACGCTCCTGCCCAGATAGCCGAACTACTGCCCCCCAGAGCGCTGAGCACGCTCCCACCTGCCATCTGCTGCTGCCTGACTGCCTACTGCCCACGTGCCCTGCCATTTGCTGCCTGCACATCAGCCAGGGGTGCTGTTGCTGTGACCACCCCTGCTGGAACCGAAGACTCCCGACTGGGATTCCATCGCTCCACATCCCAGCCCCAGGACCCAGTTGCCCACCCACTCCTGCCTCTGGGGTTGTCATGTCGGGGCAAACACCATCTGAGACCACTGACAACCCCCGGCCAGAGAGGCAGAGGGGCACCAGCTTCAGTGCCACCGAAGTTGGTGTCCTGGTGGAGCAAGTCCTGGGGCAGTATGATGCCCTCTTCGGAAGTTCCCGCGCCGACAAGGAAGGACGGACTCGGATCTGGACTGACATCGTGACTGCCATCAATGCGGAGGGGGTGGCAGTCCGCGACTTACAACATGTCAAGAAGCGCTAGGAGGACTTCAGGTCCAGGACCCTGAACAAGGCCCGGCGCCTCTTGAAGGCAGCGGATGCCAAGGGGGCCGGGGCCACTTGTCGGAAGAACAGATGAGGGTCCTGGAACGCATATCCCCAGCGCTCCACGTCCATGTCCTTGAGAGGCAGACCCGTCTGGAGTCGAGCGGTAAGTGTACATGCATCCTGATTGTGAGATGTGCGTGTGGTGATTTTTCAGTAGTGTGCATGTTGCACATCTTTTTGTATGGGGTCGAGTATGGGTGGGGGTGTACAGGGCCGTGGGGCTAACACATGCGAGGGATGGAATGTGTGAGACATGGATGGTGCTTGTGTGTGTAGGCTTGCATGCCAAATGCAGTTGTGTGTGCACACATGTTTGGATGAATGTGTATGTAAGTAGACATGTCCGTGATGTCACACATGTATGTTGTTTTCAGCTGCATGTATCAGCACTGTGTACATGTGCATCTGTGTGTATTTGACAAGGGTGCAACAGTGATGCAACATGGATGCATGTGACAGCGGTATGTGGAAGTCTGATCGGCAGATGTGACATGGATGCCCATCTGAACACTGCGACACTTGGCAGAGGTGTACACATGCAGGCAAGTGTGGTGGTGTGTGTACATGTGTGGTGCACTTCCTGTGTTGCATGTGATGTCTGGCTCACCTTTGCCTGCTCATGCTGTTGTATGTGTATGGATGGTGCTGGCAGTTGCGATATGGCTGAGGTATGGCTCATGTGTGCGAGTTGAAATGACATGTGTGTTGGGGATTGTGATGACATGTCTGAGGTTTGCCAATGCCACTCATGTACAACTGTCATGTGTGTATGTGTCCATTGTACAGTGCCCTGATGCCTGTGTTTTATTTCTCCCTGTCTGCAGCGTCAACTGATGAAGAGGGCGGAGAAGGTGCTGTGGAGAACAGCGGCGGGGATCACACCGCCAGCCGGAGACGCAAGGCCCGGCTCCCCTCCCATGTTGTCATCTCGTCGGGGAGTGAGGAGTCCGGTGCCGCGTCCCAGGCTGCAGCTGCCGGGGGGAGGTCCAAGAGGCGGAGGATGGAGTTGGACTCCTCGACAGCAGAAGGGGCAGCTCGGACCCCACAGGGCCCAACAGGGGAAGATGGCACAAAGTCATCCAGGTTGGTGGGGAGTTTGGTGGAGGAGGAGGCCGTGCAAGCAACAGAGACGGGGTCTGGAGGTGGGGATCACACTGGTGCTAGTGGTGCAGTGCAGGACCAGGGACAGGAGGCAGCACAGGCCGCCGCGGGGGTGCCTGTGTGCAATCCTGTCCCTGATCCTGTCCCTGTATCATCTTGCACCAGCAGGGATGCCTACGTCCAGACCTGTTTTCCGGCAGGGGATGAGCTCACGTCAACTGGCCTTCCTCTGCCTGCGGACGTGGCTATCCGGGTCCGGGATGAGCCTGTTCTGAGTGGTGTGGTGTTGCGTCAACGGGCCATGCGAGGTGACCTGCAGTCTTTTCATGAGGAGACTGCACGTCATCTCGAATGGCTCGTTGACCACATCAGCCTGCTGGGACAGGTCACCCAGGCCGGATTCCTCCATATGATGGGGCTTGCTACGACCCCCTCCTCAACTGAACCCCCTACGCGCTCAGTCACCTGGGTGCCCTGTGGAGCTGCCTCTGACGGTGCGGCCAGGCTGGTGGAGGAGGCATCCCTGCCACAGTCGGGAGTCTGACGTCCAGCAAGGGTGGCCACATCAATGACTGCACCCCAGCCGGCGGAGGATGTGCAGGCAGCAGGAGGCAGTGCACGGGCAGAGGCACAGCAACAGCAGCAACGTGGTGGGAGCCATGAAGGCTCAGGGCCTTCAACATCGGTGGGGTAGGCATCGGCTGGAGGGCAGGAGGACCCAGGACAGAGAGTGTCTTCTGTGTGGCAGCGGTTGGGCCACGCCATAGATGCGGAGCGGCAGCGGGCGGAAGAGGCACGGCTCACAATGGCCAGGGCGGAGAACTCCATGCGGAGGGCCCTGAGGCGGGCCAAGTGCCTCGAGGCAATCCGCAGGGGTTTGGAGGTGGACACGTCAACGGCCCTGCGGACCCTCTGGGCCATGGAGGAGGACCGCCTCCGGGACATTGAGCAGGAGTTCGATGATGCCCTGGCCCGGGACATCCAAAAGTGAGCCGTCAAACTAGCCCGCTGCCCTTGTACATAGTTGACTTGAGTTATGTAGGTAGTGTTAGGTTTAATTTTTTTGGGGATTTATTTTGGACCTTTTGGACATTGGCCACATTTTTGTATATAGTTTATTTTATTAGTTACTGTAGTCAGATAGGTTTCCTTTCTTTTGTTGGGATAATGGACCATGGGTTGTTTTTATGTACATAGTTCACTGGTGGATTGTATTTTTCTTTCACATTTTAACCATGGAGCAATGGCTTTCTTTTTTATTTCCCATTGGATTTTGTTTTGTGGACAGTGACTTTGGACACCATTACTTTGGATTTTGCTTTTTTTCACGGACATGCTTCTTTTCATTTTTGTACATTCCCATTTATGTTTCTTTATTTTTAATTCTATTTATGTTTCCTTTAATACATATTTTTTTATCAAACTTCAATGTGTAGTATCATCTCATTGGTATCATGCATATCATGATGTGGGTTTTGAGAATCACTGACACCCATTGGGTGTATGTGAGGGAAATGTGTTTGTTTCGGAACTTGCAATTGGTGTTCTGTCATGTAATTGCCAATTATGAGTGGGTGGATGGAATACTCGGGTGGGTGTTTTGCATTTGGAGGCTGACCATAGGAACCAGGGATCTAGATTGTGATGACATGTTGGCTGGGGAACATGAGTTGGACATGGGTGGGGGCCTGATGGAGGGTGCCCCTGCACTGCTGGGGGGTGAGGGTGGTGGGGAACATGAGTTGGACATGGGTGGGGGCCTGCTGGCAGGTGCCCCACAGTTCTGGGGGGTGGGGGTGGTGGGGAACATGAGTTGGACATGGGTGGGGGCCTGCTGGCAGGTGCCCCACAGTGCTGGGGGGTGGTGGGGAACATGAGTTGGACATGGGTGGGGGCCTGCTGGCAGGTGCCCCACAGTGCTGGGGGGTGGGGGTGGTGGGGAACATGAGTTGGACATGGGTAGGGGCCTGCTGGCAGGTGCCCCACAGTGCTGGGGGTGGGGGTGGTGGGAAACATGAGTTGGACATGGGTGGGGGCCTGCTGGCAGGTGCCCCACAGTGCTGGGGGATGGGGGGGTGGGAGACATGGGTGGGGGCCTGCTGGCAGGTGCCCCCCAGTGCTGGGGGGTGGGAGGGGGTGGGAGACATGGGTGGGGGCTTGGTGGAGGGTGCCCCAAAGTGCTGGGGGGGGGGTGGGTGGTGGGGAACATGAGTTGGACATGGGTGGGGGCCTGCTGGCAGGTGCCCCACAGTGCTGGGGGGTGGGGGGGTGGGGAACATGAGTGGGACATGGGTGGGGGCCTGCTGGCAGGTGCCCCACTGTGCTGGGGGGTGGTGGGGAACATGAGTTGGACATGGGTGGGGGCCTGCTGGCAGGTGCCCCACAGTGCTGGGGGGTGCGGGTGGTAGGGAACATGAGTTGGACATGGGTGGGGGCCTGCTGGCAGGTGCCCCACAGTGTTGGGGGGTGGGGGGGTGGGAGACATGGGTGGGGTCCTGCTGGCAGGTGCCCCACAGTGCTGGGGGGAGGGGGGGCGGGGAACATGAGTTGGACATGGGTGGAGGCCTGGTGGAGGGTGCCCCTGCACTGCTGGGGGGTGGGGGAGGTGGGGAACATGAGTTGGACATGGGTGGGGGCCTGCTGGCAGGTGCCCCACAGTGAAGGGGGGTGGGGGGTGGGAGACATGGGTGGGGGCCTGGTGGAGTGTGCCCCACAGTGCTGGGTGGGGGTGGGGAACATGAGTTGGACATGGGTGGGGGCCTGCCGGCAGTTGCCCCACAGTGCTGGGGGGTGGGGGGGGTGGAACATGAGTTGGACATGGGTGGGGGCCTGCTGGCAGGTGCCCCACAGTGCTGGGGTGTGGGAGGGGGTGGGGAACATGAGTTGGACATGGGTGGGGGCCTGCTGGCAGGAGCCCCACAGTGCTGGGGGGTGGGGGTGGTGGGAACATGAGTTGGACATGGGTGGGGGCCTGCTGGTAGGTGCCCTAGAGTGCTGGGGGGTGGGTGGTTGGGAAACATGGGTGGGGGGCTGCTGGCAGGTGCCCCACAGTGCTGGGGGGTGGGGGGGTGGGGAACATGAGTTGGACATGGGTGGGGGCCTGCTGGCAGGTGCCCCACATTGCTGGGGGTGGGGGGGTGGGGAACATGAGTTGGACATGGGTGGGGGCCTGGTGGAGGGTGCCCCTGCACTTCTGGGAGGTGGGGGTGGTGGGGAACATGAGTTGGACATGGGTGGGGGCCTGCTGGCAGGTGCCCCAGAGTGTTCTGGAGTGGGGGGGTGGAAGACATGGGTGGGGGCCTGGTGGAGGGTGCCCCACCATGCTGGGGTGGTGGGGAACATGAGTTGGACATGGGTGGGGGCCTGCTGGCAGGTGCCCCAGAGTGCTGAGGGGTGGGGGGGTGGGGAACATGAGTTGGACATGGGTCGGGGCCTGCTGGCAGGTGCCCCACAGTGCTGGGGGGGTGGGGGTGGTGGGCAACATGAGCTGGACATGGGTGGGGGCCTGCTGGCAGGTGCCCCACAGTGCTGGGGTGTGGGGGGGTGGGGAACATGAGTTGGACATGGGTGGGGGCCTGCTGGCAGGTGCCCCACAGTGCTGGGGGGTGGGGGGGGTGGGAGACATGGGTGGGGGCCTGCTGGCAGGTGCCCCACAGTGCTGGGGGGTGGGGGGGTGGGAGACATGGGTGGGGACCGGGTGGAGGGTGCCCCTGCACTGCTGGGGGTGGGGGGTGGGGAACATGAGTTGGACATGGGTGGGGGCCTGGTGGAGGGTGCCCCTGCACTGCTGGGGGGTGGGGGTGGTGGGGAACATGAGTTGGACGTGGTTGGGGGCCTGGTGGAGGGTGCCCCTGCACTGCTGGAGGGTGGGGGTGGTGGGGAACATGAGTTGGACATGGGTGGGGGCCTGCTGGCAGGTGCCCCACAGTGCTGGGGGGTGGGGGTGGGTGGGAACATGAGTTGGACATTGGTGGGGGCCTGCTGGCAGGTGCCCCACAGTGCTGGGGGGTGGGGGGGTGGTCGACATGGGTGGGGGCCTGCTGGCAGGTGCCCCACAGTGCTGGGGGGTGGGGGTGGTGGGGAACATGAGTTGGACATGGGTGGGGGCCTGCTGGCAGGTGCCCAACAGTGCTGGGGGGTGGGGGGGGTGGGGAACATGAGTTGGACATGGGTGGGGGCCTGCTGGCAGGTGCCCCACAGTGCTGGGGGGTGGGGGGATGGGGAACATGAGTTGGACATGGGTAGGGGCCTGCTGGCAGGTGCCCCACAGTGCTGGGGGGTGGGGGGGGTTGGGGAACATTAGTTGGACATGGGTGGGGGCCTGGTGGTGGGTGCCCCTGCACTGCTGGAGGGTGGGGGTGGTGGGGAACATGAGTTGGACATGGGTGGGGGCCTGCTGGCAGGTGCCCCACAGTGCTGGGGGGTGGGGGTGGTGAGGAACATGAGTTGGACATGAGTGGGGGCCTGGTGGAGGGTGCCCCTGCACTGCTGGGGGGTGGGGGTGGTGGGGAACATGAGTTGGACATGGGTGGGGGCCTGCTGGCAGGTGCCCCACAATGCTGGGGGGTGGGGGGTGGGAGACATGGGTGGGGGCCTGGTGGAGGGTGCCCCTGCACTGCTGGGGGGTGGGGGGGAAACATGAGTTGGACATGGGTGGGGGCCTGCTGGCAGGTGCCCCACAGTGCTGGGGGGTGGGGGGGTGGGGAACATGAGTTGGACATGGGTGGGGGCCTGCTGGCAGGTTCCCCACAGTGCTGGGGGGTTGGGGGGTTGGGAGACATGGGTGGGGGCCTGCTGGCAGGTGCCCCACAGTGCTGGGGGGTGGGGGTGGTGGGGAACATGAGTTGGACATGGGTGGGGGCCTGCTGGCAGGTGCCCCACAGTGCTGGGGGGGTGGGGGGTGGGGAACATGATTTGGACATGGGTGGGGGCCTGCTGGCAGGTGCCCCACAGTGCTGGGGGGTGGGGGGTGTGAGACATGGGTGGGGGCCTGCTGGCAGGTGCCCCACAGTGCTGGGGGGGTGGCGGTGGTGGGGAACATGAGTTGGACATGGGTGGGGGCCTGCTGGCAGGTGCCCCACTGTGCTGGGGGTGGGGATGGTGGGGAACATGAGTTTGACATGGTTGGGGGCCTGCTGGCAGGTGCCCCACAGTGCTGGGGGGTGGAGGGGGTGGGGAACATGAGTTGGACATGGGTGGGGGCCTGCTGGCAGGTGCCCCACAGTGCTGGGGGTGGGGGTGGTGAGGAACATGAGTTGGACATGGGTGGGGGCCTGCTGGCAGGTGCCCCACAGTGCTGGGGGGTGGGGGGGTGGGAGACATGGGTGGGGGCCTGCTGGCAGGTGCCCCACAGTGCTGTGGGGTGGGGGGTGGGGAACATGAGTTGGACATGGGTGTGGGCCTGCTGGCAGGTGCCCCACAGTGCTGGGGGGTGGGGGGGTGGGAGACATGGGTGGGGGCCTGGTGGAGGGTGCCCCTGGTGGCTGGGGGTGCAGGGGGACATGCGTTGGTGGGCAGTAGTGCAAGTTCACATGTGGGCTGGCTGGGGGGCATGGCCATGGTGGATGGGGTGCCTGCAGGACACGTGCAGGGTAGGCCCCTGTGGTGTGAGCCACCTGCAGGGGCCATAAAGGGTGTAGAGTGAACACCTGGGAGGACCCACACGTGCAATTCACTTGTGGTGCTCCCCGCGCACCCCTGTAATACACGTACCCTGATGGAATCGCGTGTGGAACTTCCCGCGCACCCCTGGAATACACGTACCCTGATGATGTTGCGTGTGATACTTCCCCCGCACCCCGAAGTACTCGTACCCTGATGAGATCCCGTGTGGAACTTCCCGCGCACCCCTGATATACACATACCCTGCTGATGTCGCGTGTGAAACTTCCCCCGCACCCCGAAATACACGTACCCTGCTGAAATCACATGTGGAACTTCCTGCGCACCCCTGAAATACACGTACCCTGCTGGAATCGCGTGTGGAACTTCCCGCACACCCCTGAAATACACGTACCCTGCTCGCACGGGGCCAATCGCGTGTGGAACTTCCCGCGCACCCCTGAAATACACGTACTCTGCTGATGTCGCGTGTGAAACTTCCCCCGCACCCCAGAATACGCGTACCCTGCTGAAATCGCATTTGGAACTTCACGCGCACCCCCGAAATACACGTACCCTGCTGGAATCGTGTGTAGAACTTCCCGCGCACCCCTGAAATACGCGTACCCTGCTCGCACGGGGCCAATCGCGTGTGGAACTTCCCGTGCACCCCTGGAATACACGTACCCTGCTGAAATCGCGTGTGGAACTTCTCGCGCACCCCTGAAATACACGTACTCTGCTCGCACGGGGCAAATCGCGCGTGGAACTTCCCGCGCACCCCTGAAATACACGTACCCTGCTGAAATCGCGTGTGGAACTTCCCGCGCACCCCTGAAATACACGTACCCTGCGGCAATCGCGTGTGGAACTTCCGGCGCACCCCTAAAATGCGCGTACCCTGCTCGCACGGGGCCAATCGCGTGAGGTACTTCCTGCGCACCCCAGTGATACACATAGCCCGCTTGCCGTGCTGGTACAGGGTTAGCGCAGCCCTTTGCACTGGATTGGGGATTTTGATGGCTTTTCCCTGTGCGAAAGGCGTTCTTGGGGGTGTAACTGGTGCTGCTGCAGTGTCGCTGTGCCACTGTGCGCCACGGCTGGTTTTGGTGGCTGGAATCCATGAATACGCTGTGCGCGGAAATGGATTTTAGCGCACGTGGCTGGCGCACGGATTCGCACGCGCACACTGTGCACCAGCCGCGTGCGCCACTTGTGCGCTGCATTCTATGAATTACCCCCACAGGGTCTTTCATGTCAACCGGCTAAAATCATATTACAGCTTGGATGACTTTGTGATGGCTCTCATAATGGATGATGAGAGTGAGGAAGAAACAGATCCCACCCCAGACTTCCGGAAAACAGAGTCCAGCGATGGGTCAGTGGTAAATACACCTGGCATCTAGATTCACGGAAAATCGAAGGTGTGCAAGAATTTGTGCATATGGGTACAAAATATGATTCCCTTTTTATAAACAAACCTCATTTGAAGATGTTTCAAGTACCTTGGAAGTCACCTTCACCTTAGGCACCTTTTTTGCTTTTTATGCCTTAGAAAGTTGTTTCTATTTTGAAAGTATATAAAATGACATTCCTCTGAACATCTTGGATGGGTGTGCTTATTCTAGGCTGGAAACATTGTTAAAGCTGACAGCCATATAGGGCAGGGCTCGGAAACGCCATTCCACGTCAACGGAAGCCCTAAGGCCAGAATTGGGATTACTGCCCAGGCAGCTAAAGATTTGTTTTGTAGAAATAATTGGAACTCATTCATACAGCAGAATCCACACACTGTGTATTTCCCCTGCAAAAAAAGCAACACCCCCATTTTTACAGTTTGCTATTTATGTCTTATATTAACTATGAAAAGAAAAAGTGATTGAGGAGATTGATTTCATCTAATTTCTTAAAAGAATAATGCAGTAGCATCTGGTGCTATCTAACTATTTGAAGGACATGCATTATTGTCAAATGTTAGTGAAACATGATAGAATTAGTGGAAAAACCTGTGTACATGGGCTAATGTGCCTAAAGAAAGACATGTTCTGAGTGTAAATACATTATGTGGTGTATGTTAGCGTCATTTATGTTAACAGCTTCTCATTTTACATGGAGGAGTAATAACCTCAAACAAAAGGTCACAGAATCTGTTGAAAGTTCAACATAGTACATACAGCTAATTGTTTTATCTGCTCCTCATTGTCTTGGATTCCACTTATGGGGCTGGGACTCAAATATATAATGGTGAGGGATGTCACAGTAATACAATTCCCATTCAGCATTATTTCAAGTAGACATGAGATCATAGAATACATTAAATTGAAGTCAAATAATGTTAAAAACGTACATGAAGAATATTATTGATATAATAACACATACCAAGAAATATTACAATGAATATTTGCCTCATACATAAATACATTTTAAAAAGTAATTTATTTTATTAGAGAAATAGTGCTAAATCAAATGAATTTCTGTATATATGTTTTTTCAAA
This sequence comes from Ambystoma mexicanum, assembly GCF_040938575.1. Classification (NCBI taxonomy): domain Eukaryota; kingdom Metazoa; phylum Chordata; class Amphibia; order Caudata; family Ambystomatidae; genus Ambystoma; species Ambystoma mexicanum. The sequence goes on from NC_090933.1 coordinate 800,562,900, forward strand.
AATGTATATATTTTCCTAGTGTATGCAACTTGAAGAATGCTGTTAAAGTGGTATCCCTGTCTGGGCCTTTTTTGGAGCTAATTGTATGTTGTTGTTGTTGAAATACACATTTTGTTCCACTGGAAGATTAAGTTGATGTTTTATTGTTGTATGTGTAAGGCAACAGCTTGCCTTAGTGGTGATAACATGAAATACATGTTTTGTTCCCCTGGAAGATGAACTTGAAGTCTTATTGTTTTATACATACCTCCCTCCTTTCAAACAGACCATCCCAAGTGCAATTGGCCCTTTCTCTCTTGGGGTCATCTTTGACTTCTCTCTCTCCTTCTTTCCACACATCACAGAACTTGCAATGATGTCCAACTTTCAGCTGCACCTCCAAAGGGGCATTCTACCTTTCCTCACCTCCCCCAGAAGCTCAACATCTCCAGAGCCCTGATTATCTTTAGGCTGGACTACTGCAACTGCCTCTTCCTCAATCTGCCTCTTTCCTCCCTTCGCCCCGACCAACTAATCCAGAATAGGACTTTGAGATTCATCAATGTCCTCAAGCCCAGGGACTGCTTCTCTCCAGCCCTAAAATATCTCCACTGGCACTGAATAACCACAAAGATCGAAATCAAGACCCTTTGCATCATCCACAAGGCTGTCTGGGGCCTGGGACCTCTATACATACAGCTTTCCCTCCCTAAATACCTCCCGGCCAGAGTCCTTCGGTCCTCTGGCTCCAACTCTGCAGTTCAAATGTTTCTCCAAGCAGATAGTGGAAGATAGATCCCTTTCCTCAGCTGGTTGCTCGATCTAGAATGGCCTCCCTGCACCCATCAAACGTGAGCTGGATCTTTTTAAGTTCAGCAATCCTCTCCTCTTTCCTCTCTCTCCCCCTCCCCTGCTAACTTTCTCTCTGCTGCTGTGACTTGGGCCTGGTCCCTTCAGAGTCATACAGGTACCAGACCACCCCCCTACCAGTCAGCCCAGCATCCCATGCCTGCACTTGCCTTTTGGCTCCCTTCCCGGACTAGCCCAACCTGGTACTGCCTGTCCACTGCACTCATCCTCCCTCCCCCTCTTTACCCTGTCACTGCTGCCTTGGCCCCCCAGAACCTGCCCACCCCCTCCCTTTGGGCACCCCCTCCTGCACTTCTACCGCTAAACCCCCCTTGCTTACCAACTTTTCATGAACTTGCACGGTAGGATTGTCACATGGCCAATATAACCGTTAATGTTCTATTTTTGTGGTTCCAATGTCCCCGCCCCAACATGCCTTGTGGCACCTGGAAATACTTGTCCAATAAATACAATAATTAAAAACAAGGCAACAGCTCCCAGCAGTGATAACAGGCAAAGTGGATAGGACGGCTTCAGACAAACATACAGCTGCCATTTTATTGTATGATATGATATATTTTCTTTTCCGGCTAAGCCTTGATTGATGCAAAAATGCAAAGAAAATGTAAAGGATTCAGAGGTGAGTAGGTTGTATTTGAATTATTCAATTTGTAACCTACTGTTAGAAATGATAGTAAGTCCTTTGGGAAGCATACATACATTAGATAGGATGTCTCCCCTATGCAAAGTAGGGGTACATGTTTTTTTTTATTTGTACACTGCCCTCTAATGTCGATAAAATGGCACCTTTTGTTAAAATCTAATTTATGACATATTACTGGGCCTGCGGTAGCGTCCCTGTAGTTATGGTTAAGTTGCTCATCTCATAGAAAGAACACTTTTTGGGTGGCTGATAAATTTGCTCCCTCTGGACGAATTCTCACCAAACTTTGCAAAAACAGTATATGGCCTGCTCTGAATATTTGTTTGGTGAGGTTTGGTCAACGGGGGGCAAATTTATAGGGAGGGTCCCAACATGTCTTTATTTCCCATAGACTGAAGTAGAAAAACTTTGCTCATGTCGACAGCTGAAACTGCTGAATGGATTTTCACCAAATTTGCTGCAGGAGAGGCAGCTTGGTCTCGAACGTGTGCTTTTGTAAATTTGGTGGAAATCCGTCCAGTATTTTTTTTTAAAACAACAAAAAAGTAGGTGCAAAAAAATGTGTGATATCTGTGTCCTGTCCGCGGACACACTTCCCTGTTCGCTCCGCGGACAGGATACCAATTTGTCAGTGGGTGTGCATCATGTCTGCGGACAGGCAACGTGTTTGCTGATTGGTTGGAGTGAAGCTTGAGGTGCATCACATTTTCTAGATGCCCCTGCCATGTTAGATCCACGGACATCTCGGACAGCGTGGCGTGGAACAGAGCTAGAATCCAATTTTGAGGAGTGTGTTGGTGTGGAAGAATGGCTGGAGAGGGTGGTGGAGTGAGAGATGGATCAAATGGTGTATCTTTTTAAGTGGGAAAAGGCTGTGATGTGATCGTGGTGTCCGCGGTCACCGCGGCTGTTCGCGGACATGCTGAGAAGGGCCCAAGAAGCAGTCTGCTGGGGGCTGGGTGAGCAGTGTGAGAAGGACCAGGGGTGCAGAGATGGGCCCAAGAAGCATTCTGCTGGGGGCTGGGTGAGCAGTGTCAGAAGCAGCAGGGGTGCAGAGAGGATCTTGCTGGTATTTGAAACTGTGTCCTGTGAGTACGTTTCTCAGTTTTAGGTCTTGTTCATGCTCCTATTGGCTCTTTCTTTTGCTGCCCTTTCCTAGGCATCTCTTCCCTGGGCCGACATCCCCCCTCCGACTAGATTTTGGTTTGAATCTTTATTGTTGTGAGTTCTCACTCATTGGCCAAAAAGGGCAGTTCCCTACATCTAGTCAGTCTCTCTTTCACTCTCTCACTCTCTCTCAAACACACACACTCTCTCTCTCTCACACTCTCCAGCTTTTACTTCAATGAATTGGGGGGTGGGGGTACATAGGCCACAAAGCTCAAGCTCCCAGTTCTGATAAGTTTAAAAAGTTTCATACCAGCAAACCATTGATTGCACTACTGGGTATTTTATTATGCTCTGATGTATTAGTTGTGGCTAGTTAGTTGAGTATTGGGTGGAGAGGGCATGTATCCAAGACTCTGCAGCATAACACACCCATGCAAGCAAACATTTTGAGTGTGTTATGTGGGCTGCTAGGGTGTATGTTTGCAAAGGTTTGTGTATTGGTTGCCAGTAGTGTAATAGTATTTGGTGGACATGGTGTCTGGTAGTTGGTTTGTTGGACTGTGTTTAGAATGTTGGTATCTAAGACTCTAGGCATTTTGGGTTTTAGTTAGTAGTAAGGTGTTCGCTTGCATGGGTGTGTTTTGTTGTGGTGGTTGTGACTCCAATCATTGTATACTTACTGTATGCGGTATTTTGTCCACGCCATGCACCCAAGACTATAGGCACTGGTCACAACCATTGCAGCATAAAACACCCATGCAAGCAAGCATTTTGGGTTGTGGTGAGTGGCCGGGTGTTTGCTTTCATGGGTGTGTTATGTTGCAGTGTTTGTGACTCCAATCATTGTATACTTACTGTTTGCATTGTTGAGGTTGTATGCAGTTTTTTCATGGTATGGGAAATTGGAGCGTACATTGTTTTTTTCACTCTCTGTGATGAAAGAAAAGATCACATGTTAGTTAAGGTAGTTTGTAATGAGTTATTTCATTGCATAGCAGACATTTCTGTACTTTGTCGACCCGCACAGTTAGTGCTTTAGAATCACTATGCTTCAAACCAGTGTATTGTGAAATGTGCCCAGTTCCTGGGTTTGTTCTTAAAATCGTTGGGTCTGTGGGAAAAAACCATGAGGATTAAAACAACTTTTCTACATTATGGTAAAATATTTTTCGGTGGTTGATTTCAGTAGGAGGAATTGAATAGGTGTATAGTTTTTGGTTTGGAAGTGGTGGTACTATTGTTGTAATTTGGTACCAGTTGGCATATTTTAATTGTTTATTTCTTGTTGCATTTTAGAAGTATACATTTATCGGTTTGGCTGTTGCAGAATTTTGGGGCAGTTGCATACCTGTTGGCGTATTCAAACTGTTTATTTCTTGTTGCATTTTAGCAGTATTCTTTTATCTGTTTGGTTGTTGCAGAATTTTGAGGCAGTTCGATATCTGTTGGAGTATTCTAACTGTTGATAGTTTTGAAGTTGTTGAGAATATTTTTATACGTAATAAGTGTTATAGGGTTTCCTTAGAAAAATGTATATTGCAATTGTCTAGTTGTAGTTAGATTCTGGTTAGTCTATTGTAGCTGTTTATAGTTTTTCACTGTAAGATAGCTGTTGTCCTATTCTACTAGTTTATGGATTTAAAGGTTGTTGGGGACATTTTGTAGATGTTTATAATTAGGTTAGTGAATACATTTTGGTCTTAAGAATATTAAGCAAGCATTTACAAGATTTGCTGGTAATGTTTGTTTTAGAGTAATGGAAGTATCTTTACATTCAAACCATCCACATTTCTCTTTTATGTATGCAGTGTAGTGACCTGCATTGGTTGTGGCTCCTGCGTGGTAGATTATGCCTACTGTTGTGAAGGTTTTCTTACCAAGTGATACTTGTCCATGTGTGAATCCAGTCCGCTTGCAGTTGTTTTTGGTACCATCTGCATTGCAATGTAAAAGCATTACTATTACGTATTCACTATGTGATTGTATTTGTAAAGTGGAACTATTATCAGAATTGCAGGTAGTACATAATCTGCCATGGTTTGCATTTTGTACAAGTTGCTGAAATGGAATGGATTCACAGTTAGGTATGGTTACATACACAAACCGTTCATTAGGAATTTATTTCTGTGCCACATGGTTGCAGAGAGTGCATGTATGTTTCCATATGTAGGAAATCTAGAAGATTTTATTTATAGGTATGTTTTTGTTTTCCAGTACTTGTAGTAAGTACATTAGAAATTCTTATGGCTCTTCCAGTGTATTTATAGTGAATCTGACCGTTCAAGCACAGTAGTCCAATTCCTGCCTTATTCCAGAAACACTGTAAGTGTTGTCAGGATTGTTGGTTGCATTTCTGTGAAGGACTAACATTTGTAAACATAATTGGTCTGTCGCGTTTAAGTAAATGTTTTCAATAATTGGTGGCAATTGGAATAGAATATTGATTGCTACATTTGCATAGCAATTACACCAGTTGTATTTGAAAATTTGAATGGACCAGACAGTTCTGTGTCTAAGACATTTGTTGGAAGTGTGAGTTGTTTCTTTGACGATGTAGTTGGTTTTGATTCTGCAGTAGATTCTTCTTTGGTTGTGGTCATTGATGAAGTATTAGCTTCTTTTAATTTCTTTGGAGGTATGGTTGTTAGATCCTGTTCAATTTGAGTCTGAACTAGTTTTCTTTTACAAACGTTTGCTTTTTGAGGAACAGGATAGGTTTTGAGATGGGGTGCGTAGAGTGCATATAGTCTATTGTATTCTAGAATGCAAGGAATATCAGTGTTTACTTTACTTGCCTCAAAGTTGACTAGAAATAGTCCTTCAAGTGTACATAGGTGTGATAGTGCTTCATAGCTCATGCCTTCTTTAAACACTGTGCTGAGAATATGTATCAATGCTTGATCTAGGGTAAGACCTTATGATTTATGAATGGTGACTGCATATGCTAGAGCTAGAATAAATTGTTCTCTGCGTACATACATGTCTTTGAAAAGAAGGAATCGGGCTGTTGAGCATCCTATCCTTTTAACCTCTGATAGTTCGTCAAAGTGAATATTGACAAACTGAATGTTGTTGTCATATGGGTATGTTTGAAAGCTAACAACTTTATCAAGTGCTCCACTAACTACTCCTTGCTCCACGTCAAGGTTACGTTTGAGCATTACTCTACAGTATAAAGATAATTTTAATATTTTCTCTAATCCAGCTGTGTTAGAGATAGAGTTTTCTAAGATATTTAGTCGTGCTATGGTTTGTTCACACATGGGTAGTGTCATACCGTGTACGTCCAGTTTGTCTGTGGAGCAAATTTGAACTATTGGTTGCATTTCTTTTTTCAACATTGTTTCATTGAATTGTGAGGGAGAAAGATGGGTGCACACCACTGGTATATATTATATATAGTATAGTTATTCATTGAATTGTGCACAGCTTGCAAGAGTTGGCATCAAGGACATACAGTTTACATTTTTGTGTGCTAATTGTTCCATGACATCAGTAGCACAGGAGTTATAGCCGTATAGGTCATGGATGCATCTGGTATTCAAGGTACTCTGTGCTTCTTTAGATAGAACACCAATCTGAATACTTTTCAAAATGTTGGCATATTTGAGGTCTGCAAACTGATGCATGTTTTTAGTTAATTCCCTGTATTGGAAATGTTGCCAAAGGTTGACATTTCCTATGCTGCCAAGAGTTTTACAGCATAGTTTGTGCCCTAAGCTTTTAAAAATAGGTTCACCTTTAACTGGTGTTAATTGAAGAAGATCTCTAAAAACAATAATGTGTTTTTCTCCAAAGAGCTCTTCCTAGTCTGTTTTGAGGACCTCTTGAAATCTGAGGTGAATCATAGCCAACATTAGGTTGGAGACCATGCTCACCTCATCCATTAGCAGCATGTTCATTTGTTTCAAAACTCTGCATTGCAGTTTCTGGAGAAAGTTTGTAGTAGTCTAATAGTAATTGGTGTAAAATAGACATTGCCTATGTTGTAGGCAGCTAAACCTGTGGGGGCAGTTACAGCAGTTGACAGTATGTTGTTTGTCAATTGTTGGAGTAACTTGCTGATGATTTTTTATTAAGAATGTCATCCCTGAACCAGCTTGACCACTCACATATAGCAGTATAGGTTTGCAGTCTTGGCAGGTACAAATTTTAGTTTAGTGCTGCATACCATGCTCAAGTTGTTTTGTTATTTCTAGGAAAATGCTATGCTGTTCATTGTTTAATTATGATTTGACTATAGCAAAGTCTTCTGTAGACTCTTCATACTGGTACATGGTGTATTCTACTTCAGTCATGGCTAATTCAGCCTAATTTTTTATTAGTGGTTGTCCAAGTGGTTCTTGGCTTCCTGTTAGAGAAGGTTGACTACTGTCAGGAGTGTCTATATTTAGTTGTGCTTGGAGTTCTTCTTGTTGCTGTTCATTGTATAACATTTTTTTGTACTACTAAAGGTTTATGTCTGTTATAGTGCTTGCATTTGCTTTGAAAGCATAAATCTTCTTCTTTTCTCCAGGGTTTAAAAAGTTGTAGTAGAGACATGTAATACAGTTCTTTATGTTGAGGAGTTTTTAATGACAATTTCATATTATCAATTAAGCTTTGTTTGGTAAGTTTCACTAGGCTGCCTTCACAATTTTCAACTTTGTATCTACCTTTCTTCTCATCTGTTCTACTATTATTTTTGTATGTGAAGTTTTGGGCTACGTGGTATAGACACATGGTTTCCAAAGTGGTATTCCTGTTTGGGTAGTATGTGTCTACTAAATTGTTTTTCAAAATGTCTTGGCTGTTGGGATATTTTTTGGCTATTGTTTCTATGTCTTCATATGATTTGATAACTCGTTTTCTGGATTTAGCTGGACCAATGCTTAGCCATACTATGTTTTCAGATTTACCATACATGGCAGTACAGGTTAATGGTATGCGTCTTCATAGCAGCCACATTCTCTATGGGAGATCCTTTTTATGCCTAAACTGTACAAATTCTGTGAAAGTGTTTTGTCAGATGATATGTCGCCCCAGAGGTCTTTGAGCTCTGTTTTTTCTGCTTTGGTTAAGTAGGCTGTCACATTTCATGAAACTGCAGTGGAATTGTCTGCAATGTATTGCACATCTATATTTGCATTCAATAGGAGGGCAATGATTGCATTGTAATCATTGATGTACTTTGATCCTTCTGTTCTTTTTTATGCAGTATGTGTTCTTAGGTGATTCACCTTTGACACTACGTCTAATTGAAGACATGAAGTTGTTTACTTGACCTATTGAAACTGGTCTAGGGAAACCAAAGCAACATTTGGTGTAGTATTTCCCTTTGTTTTTATATTTGCACCGACAATACTTCCCACACTTGTGTCTCTGAAATTGTAAAATTTGTGCATGTAAGTCGCTATGTGTAATTTGTGAAGGGATATCACAAGTGACATATTTCTGAATTAACTGCAAAACAGTGGCATCACTGTCCTGACCAAATTCAGGAGCATCTTTAATCCACAAAAGCAGGTGGATGTGTAGTGCTCCTCTGGCTATGTATTCTTTTCTCCAAAAGAAGTGTTGCACTTATTTGAGGGGAGGCACTGTTTTATTACAAATGAACTGTAGCATGGCAATAAATTGATGAATGAAATATCTTGATACATTTACAGGATCTAGAGAACAGAGTACTCCTGGTGTTTTTATATCTATATTTGTTTTGTTTTTGTCTGCTGTGCGTAGAAAATCATGCAAATGTTCCCATGTATATTCTGCGCAACTTAATGTCACAAACCATGTGGGTGGACCAAGGTTTCTTATCATACACTGTACTTCTGCGTGTTGTCGGAACCAGTATTCTTCTGTACTACGCATGTTTGCTAAAAGGTTTGTAATTCTTGACTGTAAAACTTCATCTTTTTCTTGCACTTTTTGCAGCCAAATATTTTTTTGTCTTTTTTAGGTATGCCATTTACTAGGATAATCAAAGATTGTTCTATTGGCTGATGCACTCCCACAGTGAGTACATTTTCTTTAAGATCTAATAGCAAATAAACTACTTTGCCACAAATGCCTTTTAGTAATTCAGAGGGAGGCAGTTTTGCTGTTTTTAGTTGAAGGCGTATTATTGCTTGACATGGGTGCACTGTTTGAATTTTAATGCTCTCATACAAGTTAAGTTGTTGCAGAGGTTTTGGTAGTGGGAACAATTCCAAGTTATTAGTGGTAGCACGTGAAGGTATTTGGATGTTGTCAAGTTTGCAGTGCAGTTTCTGCAAAGTATTGAGGGGTTAGTAATTTCATATTTGTTTTCTGCTATAAGATAGAGAGCTAATTGGAACCACTTGGAATCTTCATTGTCTTCTATTTTGTACATTATGTCCACAGTTTTTGTGCTATTTTTATAAAAAGTCCTTCTGCGGCAAAACACACACACATGGTTTGTTACTTCAGCAGATGTGCTTTTAAATTTTAGTATTTCTTTTTTGTGTGTGTGTAGTAGAAGTTTGCCATCTATAAAGTTGTTGCTAGTCTGTTCTGAAGATATAGGATTTTGAAAGTGGCTTTCACTTCCAAAATATTTTCTATGGATGTGCTCTCTTTCTCGAGTAGTTCTTTGGCTGTACCATGTAGAAGAGTGTTATTTTGCTAAAGCTGGACTTTTGGCATAGTACAGTTTATGAACGAGAGTTCTTACAGTTGAATGGTGAGTTCCTATCATTTTGATATGGTGGAAGGTCGTTTGCAAATAGGTCCAGAAATACAGGCTAATGAATGTCCTAGTAGTCCTGTGTATTTGTGCATAGTTTATAATAGTTTTATTTTCAATTTGTCTTTGCCTTTCACATACTGATTGAGGAACTGGTGTAAAGATGTGAAAGATGTTTTGCCTATGTTACACATTGATTTGCACGGCCATTTGTAGACTGAATGTATTGGTTCAATGAAATGGAGAGTTGATAATAGGTTTGCTGGAGATATTTGTGTGAGCAGCATTTCTTGTTATATGATGGTATTATTAACCTTTTCATACCCTTGTCCACTGCTATGTATGGCAATTGGGTTTGTTTGCTTTTGTTTGTATGCTTCTTCATTGAAATATGGTTTTGTGCTGGTGGTGTGACTCCACTCACCTGCACAGATGTTTGCAAAGCCATCTTTGTTGATATTCTGTTTGTTGAGAAGTCCTTGTTGTAGTTTAGTAGTTAGTTTTGTTAGTGGTTTCATTCTGTTAAAACTAATAAAAATAATTTTCTTTTGAGAAGGATTGCACTGTCTGTGAGAGCTTTCAGGATTAGTTTTCTGCGGTGGGTTGAGCATGATTTCTCTCCTGTTTTTATAAGGTTCTGAAGGACTCTGCGGTTGAACATATTTTGTGAAATCGTTTTTTTGGTATGCTTACTTTTGGCTACATCAAGATTTATAGGTGCAGTGTTAGCACTCGTGCTAGCTGCAGTCTTTTCAAAAACTGTCTGTTTACTTTTACATTTTGAAAGCAGAGTCAACGTTTCTTTACTGCAAGCTGCTTTAGTTTCGCTTAGTGACTGTATTCGATGTTTTGTTTGAATTTTTTGTATGAATTCTGCTAGAGGCGGATGCCTATTTTGTACACTTTTATTTTGATATGCTCTATTTTTGTGTTGCTTTCTACAGAGTTACTTTTTGGTAGGCATTCTTTGGTGTCTGTTGGAGAAAAAAATAAAGTATGGGTTGGGGCGTTGTGCAATATATGTGTGCATTGTTCATGAGTGTCTATTTATGATGGTAGGCACATATATAGAGGTGTGTGATTGTTGAATGGGCTGTTACTTCAGGATGGGAAGGCTATTCTCGTATTTGTGTGTTACTATACTGGTGTTGCGATAACAATACAAAGTGTGCACCTTTTGAGGTGCAATTAGTAATACCCAATTTAATACTGTAGGGTTGATACAATTATTTGTTATACAATACTAGAATTTTACAGTGTTTGAGTAACATTTAGAACAATATGACACTATTGCACTTACTTTGTTGGATATAAAGAGTAGGTTTCTTGTGGGTTCTGTCTTGTATTTCAGACGCTGCTGGTTTTCAGGAGTGTGGTCTTCACTGCAATTGTGAAAGAAGGAATTAGTACATATGTGTGTTAATGTCACAGTAATTTCACTTGAAGAATAGATTAGTTACATTTGCAAAAGGAATTATTTTCTAGGAAGAGGTACTGTACTGTATGTGTTAAATTGCATAGCTTTGTATATGAATGGGGATTTTGAAGCATCAGCTTTGTTGCTGAGGGGGTTAGTGGAGTATTTATAGGTGTGTTTATGAGGTGCTCTTTTGAAAGTATGTGTTGCTGTTTCACTGTTTAGTGTGGTAATAGATTAGTGGGAGTTGTAGTAGGGTGAGAAAGAAAGCTTGGAAAAATATACAAATTGAAAGGGAATTGTTTTTGTGTGTGTGTGTAATTCGATATACTTTTTTTCTACATAGATGGTTCCTACATGATTGCAGGAAACCTTTCAGTACTTTAACTTTGTTATCCACATTCCTATTAGCACTCTTCTGAATGTAAACCTGCATATGTTTGCTTTTGCAAGTATGGCAAGTGCCAGGCATTCTGTTTAAATAAATGCATTTTCTGTTCTTGAAATGCGTTTGTAAGATAAAAGCTGGTCTCCTGTTTTGTGTGTATTCTAGGAATTTATAATAGTGTGTTAAGGGGTAAGTGGTTGTTAAAATGACCAAAGGAAATAAGAGAATTATCGGTTTGACATTGCAATGAGTAATATGGGTAAATTAAAATTTGGAAAGTAGACAGATTTGTAAGTGAACTTGATTATAGGAGAAATTAGGGTATGGTTTTTTTTGCAGATTATGTAGGGTCAATGGCAGGTAACCTGTTCACAAGCATTTATAAAAGAGCTGCATGTTTAGTGTAAACAAAATATTCACACCTGTAGTTTGTATTGAAGTATGTAGATGTAGTTGAATCTGGAAGAAGAAATCTTGAAGAGTTTTACAGTAGTTTTAGCTGTAGGTGCTTTGCAATCACAGGGAACTTGCAGTCAGAGTGATGAACAGTTCATCTAAAGTGCTGAATTGTGATGACAGAGTTAGATGTAGAGTTCTTGGATGTGATTGGTGGATGTGTGTGTGACTCTTTATGTGTATCCAATGAGAGAGTGGTGCAGACAGTGATGTGGAAAGGGAAAAAGGGCTGCCCCTTGTGTTGCGGGGTCAGTGGACAGCAGGGCGGTTTGTGGACATGGCGTGCCACATCTGGGGTTTCTCAGCAAATCCAGCATGGAAAGGGGACTGTGGGCATTATCCAATCAAGTGTTGAAGTTGTTCTTTTCAAGAAGAGAGGCGTTGTGTGTAGTGAAGATGGCAGAGGTGAAGAAAGTGAGGGTGTTGGTTGTTGAAGATCTGTTTGTAAATGGTTTGGAGAGGTATTCTATGGATAAATATAAGGCTGCCAGTTTTGGTTTTGAAGGAGTGGAGGTTTTCTGGTCAACTGGGCCTGGTTCCAATATGCAGGCAGTGGTTGAAGCTTGAAAGAGTTTCTGCATATGGAAGAGTCCTGATGTAGTGGTACTGCATTGGAATGCTGTGCATTTGGGATACATCAGTGCTCCTAGTTTGTTGAGTGCTCTTGAAAACTTGGTTCAGGCAGTGATGGAGGTTGTTCCAAATGCCAAGGTGACTTTTTCTGAAATGTTGCCTAGGGTAGTGTGGGAGAATTGTTATGTTTTCCGTCCCCAGCAAAATGGTGCAAGGTGTTTGGTGAACAGAGGGATGTCTGCTTTCTTGTTTAGAAGTAGGATGTTGTCTTGTAACAATGACAATATTGATTTTGTTAATGATGGCTATTTGAAAGGAGATGGCATTTCTTTATTCATATTGGGAAATGCTATGTTTTCAAAATATAAGGAATGCTTTACAGAGTATAATGTGAAGACATCAGGAAGTAAATAAGTGAGAAACAAAATAACAAAATGAAAGGTGTTTTTTTATAAGCACTTTAGAAAAAAAAGGCTCTTTTCACAGACACCCTCAAAGGTGAAGTGGGGTACACTATTTAAATTTTCATTCACCACTCTCAGATTTCACGATCGTCTGCGGACACCATGGCTGTCCGCGGATCGTGCATGTTACATACAGGGAATTCATGGCTGAGAGGCATGCAAATGAGACTGTGCAGGCCAAAGGATTGGTGAATAAGCTTTACTGGGAGTGATGTGTACAGATAGACCTTGTCAGAAAGTCTGTTTTCAGAGAGGAGACCAGATAGCTATGGCTGTGTCTTTTATAAGGCAGATTGTCTGCATCTTGGGTGACTAGTGCATACATTGGTTGGAGATGCATGCAGATCGCTGTGGAGTGGCTGCAGATCTTGGATTCCCTCATGTGATTGTGCACTGGAATGGAGTGTGCGGAATGAAGTTGTTAGATTTGGTTCCTCTTTGTGCCACTTTGATGACACACTGTCATCAAGACATTATTATTATTCATTGAGGTGGGAACAGTTTAGGACATGTCTCTGGAATCTCCTTGCAATTTGCAATGAAAGAAGGACTTTGGAAAGTCATGGACATGTTTCCAAAATCCCAAGTAATTTTTTCTCGTTTTGCACAAAGACAAATGTGGCTGCCTTCTTCTTCATTTGGTCCACAAATGGAGAAAGTGAGGCTCAATGTCAACATAGCTGTTTGTGCTTTTTTGAGAGATGTTGGTATTTCCTCTTTTCAGAATGAAAATATTATGTTTCATAGCACACACAATTTTCGCGGAGATGGAGTACATCTTACTCATCATGGGAATCAGGTTTTTCTGCGAAATATACAAAATGCATTGCAACCCTTTTTGGAATTATAACCTGTTAGGCGGAAACCTGTGCAGTTCCCTCTGGGACCACTGCAAAAGATTTAGGACTACAGGCGTTGGCGGTGAACCCACTTGGTAGCAGTCTGCACCACACAGATTCACTTGGTAGCTGTGGCTGAGCAGTCAGACCTCTCTCAAGAAACGTTGAGCAGTATGTGGAGTATACAAAATAGGGCAATTCTTCACAGCAAGACAAGCAAACACGCAACAAGGCTTAGTGTAAAGATATCAACATCTAGGGAAAACACTAAAGCAAATCACGGCAAACAAATCAAACACAATTACTCTACGAAGTAGAAAATGATCAATCCCCCTAGCAAAATATCGACAACTCTAGGTTCTACTGGTACCACTTATTTTCAGACAGAGGTGTATACCTCAACCTAGATGACACACGAATATTAGTTAGGAAGGGGGAGAAAAAGATAGGCAGGTTATGAAATCAACACAGTTCAATCCTACGCGGATAAAATGCAAGGCAGGAAGACAAGAATCACAATAGATCATAAAGTTCAGAGGCCAGGCCCACTCGGAGAGAGGCAAGGCGCGATGTCCCAAAAAGTCTCTAGTGGAGATGTATTCAAGTCTTTATAGCAAATTGTTATCGGCAGATTGAACCAGTTCAGAACAGAAAATGAGCAAAGCTTGGAGGCGACCCAGCGGAACGGAGAGGATTAAGACACCTCACTCGAACCGAACGAAAGGGAAGCCAGGCGGACACGGTACATTGTTGTGGAGGGCAGCTCCGGCGGGGGCAGTTGTTCCTGGTGGTGGATGCACATCGGGTCTTTGCCAAGAGTAGAGATGATCTCGTCGTCGAAGGAAAGTGAAGTCCGGTGCATCACCAGGGAAGAGACCAGCCGCGGAGTGCTACGTCACAAGGCACCACCTTTTGGTCATTGTACAGGGGTAGTGGCTGTCCGGTTCCGAGGTGCTCTGCATGGGCAATTCGACCACTGCGTCCTGAGGCGAATAAAAAGCAAAGGGGACTGGTTGTTCCCACCAGTCAGGGGAAGAGACTCTCCGGCAGGGAGATCTCCTCTGTCGTCGGGAAGTGGTGAGTCGGCTCAGCAGGGCTCCACCGGAGGTGTCATCGTTGCAGGTCGGCTCAGCGTTAGCCTCGTCAGATTCTTAGGTCCTGTGGCGACTTCTGAAGATCCAGTCCCAAAAGTTCTGCTTTTATGCAGAAGACCCCCATTAATTCAGCCTAGCTGTCAATCAACACAAGCTAAGTGGTGAGCGGGAACGCTCACTACTTGGGCCAATCACTCCAGAGGGCGACCAGAGTTGGCAAGGCAACTCGGTCCAGGGTGCCTAACCCCCTCCCACACCCCTGTGGTAACCCAGACAGAATGGCACCACTTTGGAGGGTCTCTGTACAGGGCCCGCCAAAAGTGGAACAAAGGGCTCGACCTTTGGTTTAGGAGTCACAGAGACGAACACAAACGCCATTTAAAAACCGAGTTCTGGCAGAAAATACCAACCGATAAACTTATTTAAGATAAGGAGACCGGTGGTACGTTAGAGATTAACGAGAAAAAGAGCCAATCTCCAACAATGGGACGAATCCCATAGGGTTATGTTCGGGGTCGAACATAACAAGTAGTTTCCACTGCCACCAGCCAAAACTCGACAAGGGGGGACGGGACAGTGCCCCCTCGAGTAACAGATCTAGAAGTAATCGAATTACCCCTACTAGTACGTCCACAATAAGATGGTTTGTACTAGTTCTGTTAGTAAATTTAGGTCTAGTAAAGCCAATGGTGACTTTACATGCCTGGGGAGACAGTAGTCAGTCCCCGGGTATGGAGTCTATGGTGGAGGTCCGCTAGGACGCCCCCGTGTTACGGCACGTAGGGTGCGGTGTAACACACATAGAAAAACATATGAGACCCTATGGAGTAAAAGACCCCATAGCCCATCGAACACATTGACATTTCAAAGGAATTACACACACATACATGTCCAAGAGTGGGAGAAAAGAATCTCACTCTTGGCAGGATGGAAAAAAAACAAACTCCCGAAATCCAGCAAAGCTGCTGGGGGACTCACTAGGTTAGGAAATTCAGCCTAAACAGAGAATTCTCCCTAACACTCGCCCCCCCCAGACTAAGGGACAGGAGGATTTAATCCACTCCTGGATGAATCTCATACCTCTAGTCGATGACATACATCCTAGAGAGACCATCAGCATTTTGGTGGTGACACCCTGACCTGTGCTCAATGGTGAAATCAAACCCTTGCAGGCAGATCGACCATCTCAATAGTTTTCGGTTTTCCCCTTTCATTTGCATTAACCATCTCAAGGGTTGGTGGTCAGTCTGAATAACAAAATACAAGTATGGCCTAAACTTCTTCAGAGCCCACACGATAGCAAAGCACTCTCTTTCGATTGTTGCCCACCTTGTTTCAGGATCCTTCAGCTTGCGGCTGATGAAGCAAACGGGGTGCTCCCTACCTTTCCCATCCAGTTGACTGAGTACGGCACCTATTCCCACATTTGAAGCATCTGTCTGCACAATGAAGTGTTGGCGGTAATCAGGAGCTCTGAGTACTGGGGCTTGGCAAAGAGCCTGTTTCAGGTTTTCAAAAGCCTGATTGCACTCCTCGTTCCATTTAACCTTTTTAGGGAATTTGGGCGAGGAGATGGCATTCAGTGGAGAAGCTATGGTCCCATAGTTCTCTATGAAATTCCTGTAATACCCAGTGAGGCCTAGGAAGGCTCTCACCTGGGTTTGAGTAGTTGGTGTTGTCCAATTTTGCACAGCTTCAATCTTACTGAGCAAAGGCCTTATTTCTCCACCGCCTACCTCATGCCCAAGATAGACTACCTTGCTCTGTCCAATTTGGCATTTACTCGCCTTTATGGTCAGATTGGCTCGTCCAAGAGCCTGCAAAACATCTCTCAGGTGGATTACATGTTCTTCCCAGGAATTGCTGAACACTGCGATGTCATCCAAGTATGCCATGCAGAAGTCCTCCATCCCATTCAGAACCTGGTTTACCATCCGTTGAAACGTAGCAGGTGCATTCTTCAATCCGAAAGGCATTACCTTAAACTGGTATGAGCCAACGGGGGTAGAAAATGCAGTTTTCTCCTTGGCATGGTCTGTCAGGGCTATTTGCCAATAGCCTGACGTCAAGTCAAATGTGCTGAGGAACTTGGCGGCGCCAAGTTTATCCACCAACTCATCTGTTCTTGGCAAAGGGTGGGCATCAGTCGTGGTGACTGCATTAAGAGCTCGATAATCCACGCAGAATCTAAGTTCTTTAGATCCGGCCTTTGGTACTAACACAACTGGGCTAGACCATGGACTAGTAGAGGGCTCTATTACCCCGAGATCGAGCATCTTGCTGACCTCACCTTTGATGTGGGTTCGTACATTTTCTGACATGTGGTATCCTCTGCTTTTAACCTGCAGACAGTCACCAGGGAGTATGTCGTGCTGGCCCCAAGGGGTCAAGCCTGGTGAAAGCGAGAACAGAGAGGCAAACTGATTCAACATAGATTTGCACTCTTCTTGTTGCTCGGGTGTCAGATTGGAGGAGAGATTCACTCCTTCAATTTTTTCATCTAAAGGTAAGCCTCTGAGGAGATCCGGAAGAGCTTCACTCTCTTCTTCTTCCTCGGATGATGCTAGAAGCAACGCTCCTACATCAGGTCGCGAGACATACGCTTTAAGTCGGTTGGTGTGAAAGACTGTCGGAGCCTCCTTGGGATTGCCCAAGTCCACCAGATAGTTAACCTCTCCGAGTTTACCCACTACTCGGTAGGGTCCCATCCACTTATCTTGCAAGGCCCTCTGCCTTGTTGGGATCATAACGAGAACAAGCTGGTCTTGAGCGAACTCAACCATGTTAGCTTTTTGATTGTGCCAGTGCTTGACCAATGCTTGTCCAGCTTTCAAGTTATCGTTTGCTTCCGTCATCATGTGTGACATTCTCCTCCGGAGACCTATCACGTAGTCAGTCACTCGGACTGGCTTGGGGGAAGGAGCACTCTCCAACCCCTCCCTAATCAGGGCCAATGGACCTCTGACGGGATGACCATAGAGTAGTTCGAAGGGAGAGTAACCTACTCCCTGCTGAGGGACTTCTCTATAAGCAAAGAGAAGGCATGGCAGTAGAAGGTCCCACTTACGCTTAAGGGGTTCCTCTAAAGCGCCTATCATGCTCTTCATGGTTCGGTTGAACCGTTCTACCAACCCATTGGTTTGTGGATGGTAAGCCGTTGAGAACTTGTAAGTTACTCCGCAGGTTTTCCACATGGCTTTCATGTAGTGGGACATAAAGTTTGACCCCCTGTCAGAGATTACTTCCTTAGGAAACCCGACCCTGGTAAAAATACCAAGGAGGGCCTTAGCCACAGCCGGAGCTGTAACAGTCCTCATAGGAATTGCCTCAGGATACCTAGTAGCATGGTCTACTACAACAAGTATAAACCTGTTGCCTGAGGAGGTTGGAGGATCAAGGGGACTAACGATGTCAATCCCTACTCTCTCAAATGGGACTCCCATGACTGGGAGAGGCACTAAAGGTGCCACATTCTTGGAGCCAACCTTACCAGAGGTTTGGCAGGTGTGGCAGCTCCTGCAGTGTTTTTCTACTTCGGCCCCCATTTTTGGCCAATAGAAATAGAGAGAGAGCCTTTCCTTAGTCTTCTTGAAACTCAAGTGACCAGCCAAAGGAATCTCGTGGGCTAACTGCAAGAACTGTGGTCTGTTCTCTTGGGGTACTACAAGTCGTTTGTAGACTCCAGGTGCAGACTCGGTCGGTTCACTGTAGAAGAGGCCATCTTTCCAGTGCAACCTGTATTTCCCAGGCTCTTGCCCTTCAGCCTGAGCTTCTGCCTGATGGCGAAGATCTTCCAGAGTTGGACATTCTCTCTGTCCCTTACTGAAGTCTGCCCTGCTGGGTCCACCTTCTGCCAGTAAAGACTGCAGCTCAGGATGGTCAACAGGATCTAGATCTCCAATGAGTTCCTGGCCTTCCATTAGCTCTTCCTCAGAGTCTAATTCTACCACACAGGGTTGTACCTCCCTCTCAGCCTCGGCTGGAGGTGAAGTTACGGGTGTGACGTTGGACAACCGCGGGGAAGTCCGTGTCGGCTGCACTGGAATGCTGGCGGCTGGTTTCGGGATAGAAGTCTTAGGTTTCCCCTTTGCTTCTGATTTCTTGGAGACAGCGGCCGACAATTCCAGTGAAGCAGGAGTGATTTCTTTCTTCATCATCTCCTGGAGAGTACCGCGCATGGTCCTCTCTCTTGCGGGTCTGGTTAGCTCCTGTAACCGTTTACTAGGAGGTCTGGGAGTATGCGATACAACTCCGAGAGTTTTCAAATCGTTACCCAACAGTACGCGTCCTGGTACCTCACTCTGTATGCTGACAGGTATCTTCACAGTCATGTCGTTACACTGGATGAGAACTGGTAATTGGGGAAGCATCTGCACAGGCCCTCCAGCTAACTTGGTGAGGCGTTTGGGTGCCTTAGCAACATCCTCAGCCTGAAAAAACGATTTATCCACCACAGTTATGCTGGCCCCAGTGTCCCTAATGGCAGGAGTCTCCTGACCATTCACCTGGACACTGTCCTTATAATACTCTTTAGTATTATCGGGGATTAAATTATAGACATCTAAATTCTGTTGTTCCCACAACCCCAGAGATACTAAAGAAACGCTGGCTGAGACTCCAATGGGTTCGTCAGCTAGCAGTGGAAAGTTTCCACTTGCCATTTGGACTTCCTCCTCTGGAGCGAAGGTTAAGGAGACAAGCTGGACCCCTGAAGGTTTACCCTTACATCTGGGATCTCCTTTCACGTGGTCAGTCGAGCCACAAACAAAGCATTTACCGAATGATTTCTGGAATGGTGGCTTGTTCTGACCTCCTTCCGGTTTGGCACCAGAAGATACACTATTCTGCTGTGGTTTTCCCGGTGGCTTACCCTTCTGGTTTTGTTTGGGGCCCTCTTTGGAAGGTGAGTTATTAGAATTCTCTTTTATGTCTTTTTTAGGCTGTTTTTCCTCATCCTTTTTCTGAGTTGCTCCAGGATCCTTTGAGTAGCCCTGTTGGCAACCCACAAGTCAGCAGCCTTAGCTAGTGCCCGGGAATCCAATTCCTTCGAATCAGCCAAGTGCTGTCTGAGCTCAGGAGAACAGACATCATAAATAGACTCCAACATAAAAAGATTCCTCATACCCTCATAAGTGTTCACTTTGTAACCCTTAATCCATCCCTCTAAGTTTTTCAACCCTTCACTCACCTAGGTAGCCCAAGGAGTACCATCATGCTTTTTGAGGGTTCTAAACCTCTTAAGATACTGGGAAGGGGTCTTCCCGAATCTAGCTATCAAAGCTAGTTTCACACTTTCGTAATCCGTCTTATCCGCCTCCCCCAACTCCATTACCACATCAGTCGCAACAGGAGGGAGCCTAGAGAATAACCAAGGAAGCATAGCATTCCCGGCGATGTCCTGGAGCCCATGATTGTATTCAAACAGTTTCATCCAATCCAACACATCCAATCTCGGTTCATACATACCCACTAATTCCTTCGGCATCCGGGGTCTTTTGGGACTGGAGCTCCTGGAGGAACCAGAGGAGAGAGAAGCATTTTCCATAGACAACGTTTTCATCTCTAATTCGTGATTAAGTTCTATTTCTCTGAGTCTTAACTCAGCTTGCTTCTGCTCAGCCTGGGCATTCATCCGTCTGAACTCTTGGTTTCGTTCAGATTGAGCCAAGAACCGTTTGTATTCTAGTTCGAGCTTCATTTTTTCAAGTTCAAAATAAGCAGGGTTACTTGTGGGACCTGGTATGGGCCCCGTAGGCACAGCTGGTAAGGCAGGTAGAGGAGCAGGGGAAACAGTTTCGTTATCCTCTCCGTCCTCGTCAGCCTCTTCATCGCTATCATCAGAATTACGATTCAGATCAACAACATTGCTGTCGTCTACATTCGCGGGGGAGGTTGGTTCCTCTGAAACAGTTCCCAGACTTTGGTTCGCCAGCAATCTCTCTTTTAGTTCTAACTTCTTGCCTCTTACAGAAAGATTCGCTTGCCTAGAGAGAGCTCGCAAACCCTCAGTATTTTCACCTGACAAAGACTCTTGACTGTAAGTTTCCATCGTAGACATGTTTTTTGAAAGTTGCTTTTTGTGCAAAGTTTTGTGGTTAGTTATCCTACAGTGTCGAAAAGCACTCTAAACTGTGTACTCGATACAAATCCCACCGCTGTACACCAGTGTTAGGCGGAAACCTGTGCAGTTCCCTCTGGGACCATTGCAAAAGATTTAGGACTACAGGCGTTGGCGGTGAACCCACTTGGTAGCAGTCTGCACCACACAGATTCACTTGGTAGCTGTGGCTGAGCAGTCAGACCTCTCTCAAGAAAAGTTGAGCAGTATGTGGAGTATACACAATAGGGCAATTCTTCACAGCAAGACAAGCAAACACGCAACGAGGCTTAGTGTAAAGATATCAAGGTATTTATTTATAACACAACATCTAGGGAAAACACTAAAGCAAATCACGGCAAACAAATCAAACACAATTACTCTACGAAGTAGAAAATGATCAATCCCCCTAGCAAAATATCGACAACTCTAGGTTCTACTGGTACCACTTATTTTCAGACAGAGGTGTATACCTCAACCTAGATGACACTCGAATATTAGTTAGGAAGGGGGAGAAAAAGATTGGCACGTTATGAAATCAACACAGTTCAATCCTACGTGGATAAAATGCAAGGCAGGAAGACAAGAATCACAATAGATCATAAAGTTCAGAGGCCAGGCCCACTCGGAGAGAGGCAAGGCGCAATGTCCCAAAAAGTCTCTAGTGGAGATGTATTCAAGTCTTTATAGCAAATTGTTATCGGCAGATTGAACCAGTTCAGAACAGAAAATGAGCAAAGCTTGGAGGCGACCCAGCGGAACGGAGAGGATTAAGACACCTCACTCGAACCGAACGAAAGGGAAACCAGGCGGACACGGTACCTTGTTGTGGAGGGCAGCTCCGGCGGGGGCAGTTGTTCCTGGTGGTGGATGCACGTCGGGTCTTTGCCAAGAGTAGAGATGATCTCGTCGTCGAAGGAAAGTGAAGTCCGGTGCACCACCAGGGAAGAGACCAGCCGCGGAGTGCTCCGTCTCAAGGCACCACCTTTTGGTCGCGGTACAGGGGTAGTGGCTATCCGGTTGCCGAGGTGCTCTGCACGGGCAATTCGACCACTGCGTCCTGAGGTGAATAAAAAGTAAAGGGGACTGGTTGTTCCCACCAGTCAGGGGAAGAGACTCTTCGGCAGGCAGTTCTCCTCTGTCGTTGGGAAGTGGTGAGTCGGCTCAGCAGGGCTCCACCGGAGGTGTCGTCGTTGCAGGTCGGCTCAGCGTTACCCTCGTCGGATTCTTAGGTCCTGTGGCGACTTCTGAAGATCCAGTCCCAAAAGCCCTGCTTTTATGCAGAAGACCCCCATTCATTCAGCCTAGCTGTCAATCAACACAAGCTAAGTGGTGAGCGGTAACGCTCACCACTTGGGCCAATCACTCCAGAGTGCGACCGGAGTTGGCAAGGCAACTCGGTCCAGGGTGCCTAAACCCCCTGCCACACCCCTGTGGTAACCCAGACAGAATGGCACTACTTTGGAGGGTCTCTGTACAGAGCCCGCCAAAAGTGGAACAAAGGGCTCGACCTTTGGTTTAGGAGTCACAGAGACGAACACAGACGCCATTTAAAAACCGAGTTCTGGCAGAAAATACCATCCGATAAACTTATTTAAGATAAGGAGACCGGTGGTACGTTAGAGATTAACGAGAAAAAGAGCCAATCTCCAACAATGGGACGAATCCCATAGAGTTATGTTGGGGGTCGAACATAACAAGTAGTTTCCACTGCCACCAGCCAAAACTCGACGAGGGGGGACGGGACAGTGCCCCCTCGAGTAACAGAGCTAGAAGTAATCGAATTAACCCTACTAGTACGTCCACAATAAGATGGTTTGTACTAGTTCTGTTAGTAAATTTAGGTCTAGTAAAGCCAAATGTGACTTTACATGCCCGGGGAGACAGTAGTCAGTCCCCGGGTATGGAGTCTATGGTGGAGGTCCGCTAGGACGCCCCCGTGTTACGGCACGTAGGGTGCGGTGTAACACACATAGAAAAACATATGAGACCCTATGGAGTAAAAGACCCCATAGCCCATCAAACACATTGACATTTCAAAGGAATTACACACACATACATGTCCAAGAGTGGGAGAAAAGAGTCTCACTCTTGGCAGGATGGAAAAAAACAAACTCCCGAAATCCAGCAAAGCTGCTGGGGGACTCACTAGGTTAGGAAATTCAGCCTAAACAGAGAATTCTCCCTAACATAACCATCCTTTTTCCAGTAGGTGTTGACCACTTGAAGTTTTCCAAACACAAAAAAAACACCACAAAAAGGATCTTTTCAGAGCCAGGACTTCTTCCCGGAGAACAATACAATGGTTTTGATAGCGCAGTACCCCAAAAATTTGAATGTCATGGGACTGGCCGCAGACTTTTAAAAATGTACAGGGCCCTGCACCATTTCATTGGCACTTCTATTTTTAAACTGTGAAAGACGGCTCTGAAATGAGCCTTTTTTTTTTGTTTTTTTTGTTGTTTTGTATTTTACTGTTTTCTTTAACAGGACACACAAGGAAAGGAAGGGACGTTAGGGTAAGGAAGGGGCACCAACCACAGACATAAGAAACGGCAAGTGGAGAGAGGAAGATGTTGGGTGGGCCTTAATCAGGTAGGTGCAGACTTTCTCATGCTCCCACCCATAGCCTCGAAAGCACATCAAACTGTCTCCCCCCTGCAGAGTACTGCATCGCAGTACATACACAATATTGTGACCCTCAAAAGGTAAGGGTCTACTGCATCACGTATGGCTTGCGAGGCTGGTTCAGGGATGTGCTGCCCCACAGGAGTGTTTCTTGTGGTGTCAGGAGCAGAAATGGAGCTTGCTGTAGAGGTACTCAACCTACTACTTTTATCACAGGGGACAACCCTCAGAATTGCCCCCGCGTGGAATGATTTTAGGTGTTGCCGCATGGATGTAGTCCCGTAACTGTGCAAACCTGGTTTGCCACGACTGAGCTCCATTTGGCACTCAGTACAGTGCACCTTGTGTGCATGAGCTTTGGGTACCCCTGCAAAGGTGGTAAACAGCCTCCACATCCAAGATCCACGGGGGCTGCTAGTAGTAGGAACTTCCACTACCTCAACCTCGTCATCCTCTTCATCACTTTCTTCATCTTCATGCCTGTTCCCCCTCTAGGCACTTGGGAAGGTGGTGGTGGTGGAGAGGGTGGGGCTGATGCTGAAGCTGAGGCAGGAGCAGCCTGGGATGCCATCAGGAAGGTTACTGAGAACCAGTTACCAGGAACAGCAGGAACACAACAGCAACCTGCACCAATTGTCCTGTTGAGCTATTAGGAATAGCTGTGAAGACAGGAATGACAGCCAATGCCAGTGAATGCCAAAGAGAAGCAGTGTTCTGCCTTGGAAATTCAAAAGCAGAATGAGAAGCAGCTCTGGAGTTTGGCCTTTTATAGGGGTGCTGGGGAGCGCCCCACAGACAGCCGCGCCGTCCGCAGACAATTTGAATTAGCAAATGTGGTAATGATGAAAATGAAAGGATAAGCTGAGATACAAGCCCACATGGTACAACATTTGAGAGTGAAATATGATAAGGAGAGAAGATAAATTGACCAAGCACGGATGGCAGAAGTATACTACTATATAGAATATAGCCCAACAGCAAATGTTGCCCCATTGCCCAAAGCCGAATTCCCTGCAAGCACAAGCACCTGCTCAACAGTGGGCAAAGTGTGTTATCCCAAGGCATATTACCACACTATGCAGGAATTACAGTGTTGGGAGGAAACCCTTTCATATTCCCAGGGACTGATATGACATCCCAATAGGAAAGCCCACAGAGTGCTCTGATGTTCTCAATTCTATGAGTGACTACAGGCCCAAAAGAGGAACCATAGGTTATAGAGAAGATAGGTGACAGGACTATCTTGTTTTAGATCAACACAGGGGCTACCAAGTCATGAATTAATGAAGGAAGGTTTCCTTTCTCAGATAAAATAATGGACATACAGGGATTTTCTGTGGCTGGTGTAACAGTTCCTTTCAATGAAAATTTGCCCTTTACCACAGGCACACAAGAGTTGTAGCTTGCTTGCTGCATTCCAAACACACACTGATACACTGATTATCAATTTCGTTTTCTGAAATGGGCATAGTGCGTTCCACCACAGGAGTGTATTACACATAGGTTGCTTTAATTATACAAGCTTTTTGCGCTCACAATACTCTGTGAGGTGCACCACTCTAACCTGAGATATTTCTTTATGGGGTGCAAACACTGTTACGATGGGTGTCCAGTATCAAGGATCACACATTCTGCTTATCCACAGAATTTTTGTTCAGACAAGCACTTGTCAAGGAAGTTGCATAAGGCACCACAATCACAATACATTTAGAAGCAGCAGTAACAAAGAAAAACAAAAGATGATGGCATTGAATGGTGCACTGTCATGCATTGAGCCAACTGTGATGAATCTTGTGAAATTTGTCATGACCCAGGTGGGCAGGGGAAGGCAACCGCTATCTGATCCTAACCCTGGGGGGCAGGTTTAGCTGGGTGGAACGCCTGGGAGGAGAAAGGCCAAATGGAATGGGACAACTCTGTTAGGAGAAACACAGTATTTTTCCTCTTCAGAAGAGATGTCCCTGATGCCTGAATATCTAATGGCTTGTTTTCAGAGTGAGACTTTCCTTCCCAAATCTACCCACCTTGTTAGTGAAAACTGTTATGACCAGCATTGGAATAATATATATGAATTATGGCAATAATACCTTAGCATTTATTGCTTATGATTCTCCCTTAGAACAAACCATTACCTCCTCTAAAATCCTTCCCAAAAGGTGTATTAAAAAATAGAGTAAATTAAATTAAAATTTAAAGTTGGATTTGAAAATAGTGATGCAAAAAGGAACCAGAAACATAAGTCCTGCAATGCCCTAAGTACTGGGACGAGGAAGAGGGACTCAGAGGTACAGAACTGCAGTATTCAGTCTAGTGGTTCTAATAACCCATACCTCAGCAGGACTTTTGAATATTTAAAGCCCCTTCAGGTGCAGGCCATTACAGCAAGAAGTTCGAGCAGTTGATGTTGGCATCCACAGTTGCAGCAGAAGCAGAAAAACAAAGACACTGGGGCCGCTGCTGTCTTTGAAGGGGATGTCGGTTCTGGGATGGTCTTCGAGATTGGAAACCTGATGTGCAGAGGCAGCACAGTGGGAAGCAGTGTTTTGATAGGATTTCCCCATGGAGATAGAGGCTCTCCTTATTTTGTGCCAAGTCCAGCTACTTTGCTGGTCGGCACAGGGTGCAGGAATGAGACCGAAGCAGTTTTACATGAAGTAATCCTCAGAAGAAGCAGAAGTGGCAGTGGATCGAGCGGACGCATGTAGAGAGACTGGTAAGTTTACCTTTATTAGGTAAGTCAGAAGGCCACGTAGTCAACCGCTAGCTACTAATAGATGTTTTGAATACCAAACTAATGCAAGAAAGTCATATTGCACCTTGAAAGAAGACACAGAAAGAATGATTACAACTATTATTGCCAAAGCAAATATTATTGCCAAAGCAAAGAGAGGGAAGTATAAAATCAAAATAGAAACCCCCATTGCCAAAGTAAATAGGGGGAAATACCGAAGGA
Source organism: Ambystoma mexicanum (assembly GCF_040938575.1). Taxonomy (NCBI): domain Eukaryota; kingdom Metazoa; phylum Chordata; class Amphibia; order Caudata; family Ambystomatidae; genus Ambystoma; species Ambystoma mexicanum. Next base: position 800,589,096 of record NC_090933.1, read on the forward strand.
AAATTATAACCACCATTGCCAAAGTAAAGAGGGGACAATACTTCAGAAAACAAATAACCAACATTGGCAAAGTAAAGAGAGAATAATATTGAAGAAAGATTGTAACCATTATACCCAGATTGAAGAAGAGATATTAATTAAGCAAGACGCCAACAAGCATTTTCGAAGCCAAAGAAGGGTAATTCTAACAAAGAGACCTTGTCAGCAGTCACTTGGTGTGAAAGCAGGAAATCAAGAGTGGCAGGAGAGAAGCCCTCCTTGTGAAAGCTATCAAGGACTGGAACACAACCTGCATTTCATGTGGCAAATTAATCAATGGCAATATTCGATATCCAGCTTCAGCTGCTTTAGACATTTTTTGTGGCAGAGGGCGCTGTGTGAAGATATAGGGCCTCTGCCTCGAGGATGATGTCATCTAAGGCATATATAGCATGCACAGCTCCCATTGGCTTCAGTTCTCTTTTTTCTTAAAGTAGAAATGCCTGCATAAACACGGAAATGACCGTACTCAACTTTGAACGAGCGAAACCTGTAATAGCATAGGAAATTCTACTGTGGGGTATATTAGGAGGTCGATGAGGAATGCGTGGGAGGAACATCCAGTCGAAAGAACATTACCAGGGGTAAAGTAACTTGTTCTTTACATGGATTATGTCCTCCCACGTATTCCTCATCTATCATAGACTCCCAGGTTTGAAGCAAGCCTCACCAGAGTACTTGTAGTAGTGTTAGGGGTTTCTATCCTGGCAGGTTAGTATACCAGGAAAGGGATTAATAGTGGTAGTTGTGGAAGGTTAGTGGACCAGGAGAAAAAACATTGATGTACACCATTGTGGTTGAAGGTTGTGAAGGAAAGAAAGTGGCAAGGACACTAATGTATTTGGACCAATCATCCTGACAAGATATTGTTGTTGATGAAGAAGAATTGTGAAAGTGTTTGTTTTTCAAGGAGGAGAAATAATGTTGAAATATTGACAAAAGTGTGAAGAGAAAGGGTTCTATCATAGCCTTGGTGGTATCCGCCAATGCAAATAGCATTACCGCTACTCTGTCCGGCACTATCAGCTCTGGCTCATGAGCAGCAGTGCAGCGTTAGGTTCCCATTCCCCATTAGGTCTATTGGAGCTAATGGGGCCGGGGGGCGGCGCTATTAGCGCCAGTGCAAATAGGGCCACACTAATAGCAACGAAAAACATTTCAGAGCAGAACTTGGCTACTAAATAAACTTTCTTATTTTGAACTTTAATTTGGAAAATTATGCTTTGAACTTGGAGAAGGGGCCCAACCCTGATTAAATCTTCTTTAGGCTAGGGATAGCAAGTCATTTATCACACCCTTTTAAGTAAATGAAATGGATACTTGTGAAAAACCTTTATCACGTTATCCACCTCGCATTGCTGTCTCATCACATAACACATCGCTTGACAGATTTGACTGACAAACAGCTTTTTACAGACGATGATGACATAGGGGAGATGGTGTTTCAGATAGGGAGGTTGTAGAACACATAGAGGTTCCCCAGAAATACTTCTCACAAAATACTATCAGCAGACTTACAAGAGGACTTGAAAGAGGTGCCCAAAGAAATATGGACCATAGGCCCCCATGATGTGGGTCTCTTGAAAGTAATAAGGGCCAACCACATCAAGCTGAAACCAGGGGTGATATTGCCGGGTCAAACAGTACCCCATGTTACGGGAAATGAATGTGGGAATTTATGACACCATTTTAGTTTTGTGAAGACAGGGTATCATACGACCATGATAACACGGCTATATACCCTGTGGAAAATGCAAAAGATGGTTCTAGGAGGGTGGTTCACAACCTCTGCCCTTTAAACAACATTGTAGAAGCAGAATTTTTGGTGGTGTCAAATTCAGCCACCATTTTTGTAACATACCAACAGAAGCAAATTACTTCACAGTAGTTGACCATAAGAATGCATTATTTTCCATTCCATTGCATCCAGTTTCTCAGCACTCACTGAATTTACCTACCATGGAAAAAGATTCCAACACACTTGCTTACCACAATGTTATTGAGAATCACCAAGCTTCTTTAACAGAGTTTTACAAATGGATTTAGGAAATCTGCAAACGCAAAGCACAGCGATACAATACTTGGATGACCTCCTGGAGTGTAGCACCACAGAAGAACTATGTAGAGAAGAATCAGTGAAACTCTTGACATTATTGGCAGAAAAAGGTACAAGATTTACAAGGAAAGCTGCAGTACTGCCAGAAATAGGTAGTATATGTAGGGCAGATAATATCATCAGCAGGGAGATGGGTTATACCAGAAAGGGCAGTAGCAGTACAAAACACACCACAGCCAAGCACAGTGATGGAGAAGCAACAATTATTTGGCCTATGCAACTATTGCCGGTCCTGGATCTTTGATTATTCCAGTTACACCAATCCCCTCCTACAGGGGTTGAAGAAAGCATAGAAAGGGAGGGCCCTCTAATATGGATGCCTGATATGATCGACTCATTCAAGGAATTAAAGAATGCACCTATTTTAGCGACCCCCGATTATATTAAGCATTTTAATGATATGATATGAAATGATATGATAGTTTATTTAAATAGTGCCTATACACAATGTGTTTCAAAGTGCTTTTGAGGCAAAGGAGAGAACAAGGGAAAGTACAATGACATTCTTACAAGCCATGAAGAGTAAGGGTGTGAAATTAACTATCGTACTCGGCCTGATGACATTTCAGATAGTGCAAGTGCTAATACATAACTAAGGGAGAGAGGTGGAGAGCGGGAAAGAAATGGAAACAGACACGCGACTACCATACTAGGTCTGATGACATTTCTGGTAGAGCCAGAGGAAAACAAAAGGTGAGGGACAGGAGTGCAGAAAGGGAGGGGAGGAACAAAACAAGTGACTATCGTACTAGGCCTTACAAAATTTCAGATAGTGCTGGAGGGGGGGCAGTAAGAGGAGGGAGAGGAGACAGACGGGGTTGCTATCTTACTAGGTCCACAGACAATTCTGATAGAGTAAGTGCATAGAAGAAAATAAGGGTAGGAGGGGAGGAGGGACAGAGAGTAAGCAGTCAAAAAGAATGGAGAAGCAAGAGGGGAGAGCAAATACAATTGTAGAAGTCAGTAGTTACACATAATAATGCAAACCAGGATACAAGATGAAGATGGGAACAGCATGATTCAGGGCCACCATGAGTACAAGACGCAAAGGAAGTCCAGCATCTTAGTTGAGAAAGTGTGACGCACTGTGAATCAATGAAGTCCATAAAAGTCAATCCAGCATTCGCCACAAGACAGTGATGGTGAAACCAGATTGTATCAGGACAGACAGACTCCTGCAGAAGTAGGCAGGAGGGGCGAGGGGGATTGTAGAAGTCAGCAGTAACACAATGCTATGGTCAGACGATGATGGCTGTCCTCGTCCAGAAATCTTCACAGAAGTCTTCACAGGGACACAAACCTTTGGCTAATTACTGTGGTCTTTTAGACCAGTAATGCAGGGACATTTTCCATATGAGCAGGCACTGGCAGCAGGAAATGTTGTCATTAAAAAATAATCAACAATTAGCATGTGCTGCAGAGTGACACTGTATGTAGAGAATGCAGTATTCGCTATCCTGGATAAATCCAAATCTACCATTAACACCCAACAAGCTTCTCGTCATTCGGTGATACTATCCAATCCCTCCATCAATATATTGAGATGTAACATTGTCAATCCAGCAACATTTTTTGCAGAACCAGTGCAGCCAGGTGACAATGTACACAATTGTAGCACATATCAGGAAATATTGGACAACCTAGCAAATGTCAAGGAAGACCCATTTGTGGGAGAAGAGATATTTTCATTGACGAATGATCGACAATTTATTCGAACACGGGTTACAGGCGCAGTGGTTCAATATGAGGATGGGGAGTTTGAGGTTTAATAAAAAAAGGAGACTTCTACTACACTATTCAGTGCAAGCAGCGGAACTGGTGGCATTAATAACAGCAATAGAATTGTCAAAAGGATGTTGTGCCACTATTCATTCAGATTTGGCATTTGTCACATCAACACTGCACTCAGGGTTATCTAGATGGAAGAGGAGAAGGTTTAGAAAATAGGATTGCCTGCCGTGTAACATGCAGACCTACTTTGAAGAGTAATAGCAGCACTGCATTCCCCTTCAGTATTAACAACAGTGACATTTGAAGCTCACAGAAAAGGTGGAGATTGTCTCAGGGCAATCATGTAGAATGCACAGCACCAAAAGAAGCAGCAAAAGAAGCAGCATATTTACCACACATTACAGAACAAGCTCCCATGTTTGCACACATTCCACGATAGCAGGTACACATACCTCTACCCTGGAATGCCCTTCCATGGCACAAATAATAGAATAACAGGGACGGGCCCCTCAGTCATAAGAAGTGCTGTGGACAAAGAGAGGGTGCTTTTTATCTCCATAGAGTTAGTATGGAGACAAAATGATTCAGGGAAGTCTGTCATGCCCCAGGAATTACTTCAGACTGCCCTTGAGCAATTGCAGTACCCAGCACCCTCCTCCAAATAGTGCATTGCAGCCGATCTACTAGAAGATTGGTTTATCCCGAATGTCTGCAACACATGGCAGAGTTCATTGCTAATTGCATGACTTGGCAATGTTATACCTCAGGACACACATTGATAATGATTAAGGCAACATTGCCCTGCCCTTCATGGCCTTTTCGACATCTCCAAATAGATTTAGTAGATTTTCTTAACAGATGCAATATTTTTTCTTTTTGATTGTTGTGGTGTGCCCATTCTCCCATTGGCTTGAAGTAGGTCCCTGTGCCCACCCTGATGTCAAATCTGCAGCTAAATCTCTTGTGTGTGAGGTGTTTCCACAATTGGGTATTTGCAAGATGTTGAGATCTGATAATGGATCACATTTATTCAACTACTCTTCAAAGAAATCACTTCCATATTAGGTATAAAGCATTAATTATCTTCAGGCTACCACCTCCGAGCAAATGGTAATCGAGCAGCTCAACGGCTTACAAAAAGAACTCCTTGTGAAGATGTGTGAAACACTTCACAAAAACTGGCTGCACAGCCTACCTCTTGCTTTATTCATTTTATGGAACCAGCCTGGTTCCAACCACCACTGGACTCCACATACGATCGATACAGCAGGAGACTGCAAGCACTGGTCACTCCTGCCCATATGATCTCTGACGCTCACTGCTCAGCAGAGGTATTGGTAGAAGAATTTCAGGGCTAATTTAGGGAACTTACCCATTCTCTTAAGTGCATATCTCAGCAGGCCCAGCCCCATCAAAGACAGCTAGCCGTATCAACAGCAGAAGCACCAACTCCACAAGAAGAAGAATCACAGCTACAGCATCCTCAAATTTACATAGACAATTGTATTTAACTTCGAATTTCCATCCACAAGTGGAATCAGCCTTGGTTTATCGGGCCATTCACAGTGACCGACAATATGCCAACTGCTGTTAAAGTTGCTGGGCACCGACCATGGTCCCACCTCTCTGATGTGCAGAAGGACAAAGCAACACCCCCCTTCCAGGAGAAGAAAAGAGGGTAGAGTGTGCCCATTAACAGTGGCTTTTCTAACATCCTTTCATGTGTTTAGGAGATCAGAGTGTCTTTTTTTAGCTTCATATCAGAGGACAATCAGAGGAATTATGACATATATGTTATGTTTAATTGCTGTTCTCTTTACTTTTTTTCTTCCTTTCCTTTTTCTTTGAACATGCATGGGGTTTTGGTAGAACTAGTGTCACTGATGAAGAGGTATTAAAATCGTTGTATTGAGTATCTTTTTATGGATTCTGTTTTGTAATTTACCATTTCTATTGTTTTTTTATAACATTTCTAGTGCATTGGTACTATTTGTTCATTAAAGCTGTTTGCACCACAGACTAAAACTTGCTGAGCTTTAATTAAGTGGATTCAATCAAATGTACACATTATATGAATCCATCTAACGTGGTATGTCCCCTTTTGTGTGTTGAAGAGGTATTACAAACAGTAATGTGTCCATGGCCAGAAACAAAAGGGATGTTTTCAATTCGGAAATTATTTTTGGCAGCATTAGGAATGAGCATCACACAGACACTGACAATATGTGGTATAACCAGATGTGCTTAGTGGGAAGAGAGAGGGCAAATGTCAAATGCGACAGGCTCACACAAGCCCTTTAACCCTCAGGATATTCCAGCACAGACAGCACACTTTTTGGTCAATATGGCTTTATGAAAGGTTCATTTTTCTTTCCAGGGACATGGGGTCTGGGTAGAGTAGGTAGAAGAGGGTGATGTTGTTTATGAAGATAATTACATCAAGCAAAGGAAAATGGCAGAAAAAGAGGAAACAAAGTATTTAGTATTACATCATGAAACAAAGGGACCAAAGCGAGAGGAGCTATCACTTACAACACAGCACACACTTTATTGAGGAAACACAACAGGCATGCTTTACCATGGTGTAGAATGAGGCCTAGTTTAAATATAGATGGTGCTGTTTTATACCAGGACGAGTGGGTGAAAGACTCATTGGGTGTAGGGAAGTAGGACTGGTGTGATTTTTATCAGAAGAGGCTTTGCATATGGACAAGACGTGCCATAGTATTTGGGAATGTTATGTACAGACACTTACTTACCAAGATGAAAATAAGTTAACAGTTAAAATACAGGCACTCATACAATATTGCTTGTGTTTCAGATCCAGGAGGAGCATAAAACTGGGAGTTAACAGGAAATGCACAAGAACAATGGAGATCTCGAGCCTACGAAGAGGAAAAGCTGCACTAATAGACACCTAATAGGCATGCAGCACCCTGGCCTAAACCCAAATGCTACCACATTGGGCCAGCATTTGCTCCCTTGTTACCCTGCTCTCACCTTCACTGATAGTACCGCATTCTGATCTTGTGCCATTTGCTGAACATCCTGCTATCAAATATATGTACCATAAAAAGAATAGGTTGTCCCTGAACTTACAGAGAATCCATCGCAACCGTAACTACTTTTCGCAGGAATACTCTGATAGACTGGCAGAAATATCTCTAGAATTTCATCTTTTTTCCAAGACTGCAACCTTTTTTGCATCACTTCTTGCACCTGGTATCCAGACTGCAGCCAATGCTAAATGGATGCAAATAACTAGATGGGAGTTGTTGCAGCTAGGGAATGGACCATGAGGGGTTTAAATGGAATTAGGGAAGAAGAAAGGGCTGTTAGGTTGACCACCCTCCAAAAAAGATACGTCTTGGAAATCATAACAACTATAGAAGGAGGAGTGTGTGCAGAGATCGGCAGCTCCTGCTGCACTTTTGTGCCCTCAAATGATGCCAAGCACGGAACCTTGACTGACGCTATCAGCATACTGCACACACTCCATGATACTATGGAAAAAGAAAGCAGCAGGGTGGTAGTAAATGACTGGTACTCCAACTTGTTGCTCTTTGTGCATTTAAATACATTTGTTTGGGTTGTTGCAAGGGGCATAAGGCTAAGGGGACATCTGTGATGATAGCTACACTGCAAACCCCTTATGATACTGCCACACCCTTCTTGAGAAATGTTCCTACAAAGACAGATAAGTGGAATGGAGAGATTGAAGACCATATGATCCAGATAGGGATATGATTGGTCCCTCAGCGACACTCTACAATCCACCTCCAGACCTGGAGAATTATACTGAATATTGAGTAGATTATAATGCCAATGGTGATTGCTCCTTCATGATCTGTAAACCTGAGAAGTACTCATAATGGGGTGTTTATAAAATATGGATTTCAAAGGACGATTGGGATAGGAAGAAGGAGGAGGAGCTATTAGTTAATTAATTAAAGGGGAAGTGCAAACATGCAAGTCCAACATCCTAAAAGTGTGCACAAGTACTAGAATAAGAAAACTCCTTTCGACAGGCATCCGACCCCTGGTAGTGATTTAGGGGTCAGGTGCTTTCTATGGTGTGACATTGTCATTAGTGTATGGGCCTCATTCTGAGGTGGGTGCAAAGGGATACCGGGCACTCGTAATGACACCGGTGCCGGTAATCCCTTTGCGCCCTATTCTGAGGTCCCTTAGCGGGTCCCTTCCTTAAAGCCTGGTTTTACCAGGGATTATGGACGGGACCCATTAAGGGATAACGAGGTCAATAGCGGCACCGCAATTTGCGGTACCGTTATTGATGCCTTCCCATTGAGCCCTATGGGGGCTCAAATGGGAATGGGGAATGGCTTTTACAAGGGGGCTTACCGGTCCCGCCAAGGTCGGACTGGACCGGTAAGTCCCCATTGAACGAGGGCAGACACAGTCCCGTTATTGGTGCTAGTCATGGCGCTAATAGTTAATTGTAATGAGGCCCTATGTGTAGTTTTGCCACACCTCAGGGAGCTTTCAGGATGTGTGCTGCATACAAAAACATATGTTCAGCAAAACATTTATCTGCATTCTTTTCACCACACTTATATTATTAGATAAAGGTAAATAGTTTGGATTTATTTGGATTGTGGAGATTGAGCTTTAGTAGGTGTAGTTGTTAGTTGTTGTATTGAGCAAGAGGTCTGCCATGTTAAAATACACCATTGCTAATGGCTGCAGATTTTTCCATTCTGGTGTGCTATGCCGCATTTCTGAGTTATGTACATTTAGCTGAATGTTGTTTTGCTGATCGGCAGAAAAGCTCCAAGAAGCCATGGCCAGAAAGGAAAGAGATACCAAGCAGTGTTCTGCTAATTATTGCAAGGGGGCACCTTCTGAGGCACCTGAAATGGGGCTCAAGACAACAGGTACCTTCCCAGATGATAAACAAATGAATTCATAATGGTTGTGAAAGACACAGTGAGCTATGCACACAGGCCCAGACAGCAGCATGGCCAAAATGATGAACTAGAATGCGAACGCAGCGCCCCCACTGAGAGCAGGCATTTGGTCTGGAGGTAAAAGTGCCTTGGTAAAACAAATACATAGAATAAATAAATGTCCAGGAGCAGGGCCACACACACATTATTTCATACAGCTAATCATTGTGACAAGATAACTAGAAGGTCACATTCAGAGTTGGCAGCAGGTCTCGAGGTTTCCATGCCAATTCACTGATTGAAAAATCTTCGAAGTAATTTCCTTCCATGTTATTACTGCAGACATTTTCACGTATTTTGAAGTAAATGACTTCAACATGTTTGTTGTCAGTTAAACCACAGGATACATATCTCGAGATGTGAGTTGCAGGCACAAGGGGTGGAAGGCCAAAGGACCAAACACGGGGATTGGATTGTGGTGTTCCATGGGATGCAACAATGTCTGACTTCACTGATATCCACTCACTACATCATTGGTCCGTTTCAGTGGGATGCGGCATACTATTAAAGTATGTCATGTTTGAGAGGTGAGATTTTCAATGGCCATGATAAGGGAAACCTCAAATCACAATGTTCAATAGTGTTCTTTAGGGGCTTGATGACGACCAGCCAATTTAAATGTTAGAATTAGAATTAATGTTGCCTTTAGAGAATATGTTTATTTGCAGTTTTTCACCTTAAATATTAGAGCCCAGAATGGGTGTGTTGTGTTGGATTTTCAGTTCAGTTGCACAGAGCTTTCTGACAACTTCCTGGCCGTAATTGCAAATAAAAAACAATTTTTCTTGCACGCTGTGCACTTCATTTTTCATTATGTCTGTGTTGTTTTTCTGGATTACCTTGGGATACTGCAACTTTACAGAACATACAGGACCCACCGGTGTTGCTTTTGGCACTCTCATGGCTTCTAACCACTGCTGCTTGCATTTCTGAACCAAATTAATGCTGCATTATTTTAAGTCTCAAACCACTGGAAGCCTTGTGTCTTGCAACAGCATGACCCAGTGATTACCAACTACTCAAACCAGCTCGACATTGAAATGCTGCCTTGTCGAACTACACATCAGATCGTCAGGATCACAGCTTTGAACCATCACCAGACCTCAACTCGAACTGCTGGAGCAACACTCACCAACCCTAACTATCAGTTTCCACTTTTTGAACCAAACTGACCCTGATGAGCTACACAAAGGGTACCGAGTGAACTTTTTCTGCATGGCTAAGGGCACCACTAGTTCGGGGAATCAGGAAGGACCTTGGCGCTTCTGCACCTTTGAGTTTGGCCATGCTTCCTCCCTTAGCTGGGCAAAGCCCTCCCGGCTAAGGGTGCCTGCAGTTGGGGGAATCAGGAAGGACCTTGGCACATCCACGCCTTTGAGTTTGACCACGTCCCCTCCACTATATCAGCAGAAGACACCGACACCCTTCGGCAAAGCATGCATGAATATAAGGGTGTCAACAACAATTGGGGCAGTTGGTGGGTTGGCACTCTTTGGTGGATTTAAAGTTGCAGGTTTCTTAAAACATTCACTATGCACTTTAAAGTTGTGTGGGTCAGACCCGGTGTATTATGGGGGGAGACTTGTAGTAAACCCCTCGAGCCAATTGGGCATTCCACATTCACAGGTAATTTACTATTTGAGCAATGGCTAAGCAGATGGCCAGTATCTTGGAACTGTTAACCCTAACTGCAAAAAAGAGGCCTGCATCTGCTACATCACCTGACCCTGGACAATTAAGTGGCTCTGCAGCTAAAGTTTTAATTGACCAGATTTAATAGTTACTTACAGACATTATAATACCAACCACCAATTTTAACTGAGAATCCTTCTATCTAAATATATATAAAAACATTGACAATACCCCACATATCCAACATATCACATGAGAAATGTTGCCTCCGGATTTAATTTCAACACTGCAACAAGAAATCAAACTGGTGAGGCACAACTATAAAGTGGCAGTTGTCACCCATGATTGTTTCCATCCAGATGTATTGTGTTCTAACATATGTTCTCCTTTACATGAAGTAGACACAAGGCAAGGAATTAATGACAAAAATGAAAACCAACCATTTTGGGAATATACTCACAAGTTAATCATGGAGGAGATTCTCTAATTTTTCTTTTAAACGTTCCTGGCCCCGGACTTACAATCCCAAACTCTTCTCCCTCGTTATTGTCCAGGGAAACAACGATGGAAGGCTGCATGAAATGTGATTTGTTGTTGGTAAAATTGAGGATATGAAGACTTAGATTGGCATGAATGTATCTCTGGAGCAGAGATTATTTGTTTGGAGGCGACTTGGAAGATAGCACCAGTTCACAAACAGGGCTATAAAACAATCTCCAAACCTCCCTCCAAAGGACCTAGATGTTGACTGAAGCCGGGTGGGAGTGCCTGCTGGTAGAATGGCTTTATACAAGCCAGTATGTAAAATGCCAGATGCAAATTGCTGAATATGTCCTCTCCTGATATGTTATCATCTATATCAAGCTGAAAAGATGCACAACGTTGCATGTGTTGAATGTTTATCTAAGGCCAACAGAGGAGAATGTTGAGTTATTTGACAACATGTTTGGATGTATAATGGGGACCAGGAATTGCAGTAACCTATACCAGATATTGGTGACATGGCATTTCAATTGTCAATATGAGCCAAGTGTGTTATATACTGTAAATTGGGTTTCATTGCAAGGTGCCCCAGGGTCCACACCCACTTGTTAACAAGTTAGCTAATATACACTTCCATGGTCTCAGGCATTGTAATGCTCGTATAAAAGGTGATTGACTCGCCCAGCTCACTTTTAGGACGGATTCCCCTCTGACCCATAGTGATTACATTTTGGTTATCCTTGAATTTTAGCATAGAGTGATCTTGCTGGAATTAATTGACAGACCAGGGAGAAATCACGATCCAATAGTGCTCACACGTGGTTTTGAAGATAACACTGAAGCGGCTATCCATTCCATAACTCTGTTGAATAGGAAACCCCCATTTTTAATTTGAAGTCCATGAAATTGCATATGCTTGATAAAGACATTATTTTGCCAGATTGGCATGAGGGATTTCAGTCGATTTTAACTGAATATGCTGTTGGAAGGACCCCAAGTACCCATATGATCTTCTACAAGTTGACCGCTAGTGTGACAGGACTTGTGAGTCGTGCATCAATGACCTAATTAAAGAAAATTACCAGTAACTTAAAATGGTATAATAAAGATTGTAGGTTACCAAAGGCAAAGCTGCTGCTGGCATTCAAGAACCTGGGTGGAGGAAATTGTGTTGAAATAATTTTAAAAAATATTAGCGTTCAAGAAGGTATTGGCTAAGAAAATAGAAAGTCTGTTTGATAAACAATGGGAAGCACTGAAAACAGCCGTTCTGACCCATAATGAGAGGGATCTTTGGGCCATAAGGTCAAATGACCTTTTTCTTGTTTCCGAAAGGAAAAAAGACTGATTAAGAAAGACCGCTCAGTGACCACACAAGCAGTCTTTCTAAATTGAACTGTCAGCCCCTGCACCACACACGAGTGCGCAAAAGGGCTGACAGGCATGGCGAGATGGAGAGGACAAGCTGCAGGGGTCAGAGGTAAGTGTACGTGTAGTGTGTGTGCGTGTGTGTGTTTGTATGGATGTGAGAAAACGTGTGTGTATGCAGAGGGGGGCAGCAGGGAGCAAAAGGGTTTTGAGAGGTGAAACCTCCCTAATTTAAAAAAAAAAAAAAAAAGACAGTGTTAATGTCCCTTTCCCGTTTTCTGGGAGGTCACATGAAATCGACTGAAAAAAATCAGCATTTTTGAAATGCGACCTTCAGAAAACGGGAAAATTACATAAAACCATTTTGGAGCTTAATCACACATGGGATGCTTCCAACCCGAGTGGAGTCACTGACATGGGGTCCGAATGGTTCACACATTTTGTACATTTTTTTCAGAAGAGCAGAGCACGCGAGTTCAAAAAGTAAGTGGGGCCAATGTAAAGGTGGAGTGTGGTTAAATAGTAAGTGCAAGGATTCAGAATTCTGTAGAACTTATATTTTCCCTGAAAGAAGTACAGATTGCACTTTAGCACCAAAAACCTATCCAAGACCATGATACTGACCTTCTGCCAATAGATGTATTCAGGGATCAGCCAGAGGTTCCTTTTCTGACTACATTTTTTTAATGATCTCATCACAACCAAAGAATTACCACGAAGTTGGCAGGGGTTGATCATTATACCTATCTACAAAAAAGGTGATCGGAATGTACCTGTCAACTATAGGCCAGTAACCTTATTGGATTTCCTCTCGAAATTGAATTCAACAATTCTAATGCTGTGACTTAAACAATGGTGTTAAGAGAATTCTTTCCTGTCAACTGTACAGGCGGAATTGAGGAATTCAATATCAACAATTGACCAGCCATTTAGACTGGAACTGTTGTTAGAAAAATATGCTCATTTGAGAAGGATTTCTCTCTATCTTGCATCCAATGACCTTCAGAAGGCCTTTGACTCTAGGGCGCTAAACGGGCTAGCCTTGAATAACTCCAAAACCAAGATTATCATTCTGGGCACAGGTCTTAGATCAGGCCTACACGCATGTCAAAATTGCAGACTGTTTCCTACCCACCCTGAAAAAAGTAAAAACCTTAGGAGTTACTGTGATGCTGGAAATGCATCAGAGGGACAGGGCCTCTGAATCCTTGTCCTTTACTGCCTTTTATCGTGTGTTCTGTCATGTTTTCTGCCCAGGAGTCCATGTGGGACTCCTGGCAGTGCAGCTCTCTCTTTTGGTTTGGTGAACAGACCCATGGGATACCCTTATGGCACCCATGGGTAGGGGTACAACCCTGTGCCCCTAGTGTATGTTTTTTTGGGCACTTGTGGGTGGCCCACAGAGCAGGGTATGGGCTGGTGGCAGCTCCATGCTGAATGTGACAGGTGGTCTGGGTGTCCTCCATTTTGGGATACCCAGGCCCTGCCATTGGGATCAGTTGATTCCTGATAGAAAACAAGATGGCCCCTGTGGCCTCTTGCTTTCTATTGCCTGTTGTCTTGTTTTTCCCAAAGTCCTAGGAAGCCCTGACTCTGTCCCTTCCCCCTGACTGGCTGTTGGGTGGAAGTTCCATATATGGTGTTGTTGTGAAGGCCCAGCTAGACTGACTGGAGCCTTCCCATTGACTGTATGTTGTGGGTACCTCCTGTGGGTGGGACCTGGGTGAATGGAGTGTGTGAACAATATACACTCCTTGTTGTGGTTGTCTGGTTTCTGGCATGTGAGACAAAGACTGAGACAGCCCTGCCCGAAACTGGCCTGAATGCAGTGTGTAGTGTTGAATGGCTGGGTACTTGTCCCAATCCACATTCCTTGTTGTGAGTGTCTGAAAGGGAGGAGTGTGGCCTGAATGCACTGTGTGCCTGATTGGCTGACTGACTGCATGAATGCCCTTCTGTGTGATTGGCTGCTGTGTGTGTGCCAGCAGTGTGGATGAGAGACAGGATAGTATATCTGGGGACTTCTCACCACTGGAAATTGTTCAGAAGCGTTCAGAAGCTGAGTCTCCACTCAAGAGTAACTGGAACTGCTGATCCTCGACGTCCAGCTGGAAGAAGAAGACTTGCTGCTGCATTTGCTTCGACAGATCTGAAGGTTGCCGAATTCGTCGAGGACTGATCCGAGAGAGGACCTGGTAAGGCGCCCTCTTCCCGTGCTCCGAGGGACCATCGAGCACCGCTGAATCTTCGCCGAAGCGCCCTGGAAGTCAGACCCTCGAAAGGCTGCCGACCCGAGACGGGACCGCCGAGGAGATCGAAGTGAAGCACCCGGACATCGACGCTGTCGAAATTCCATTGCCGTCGACCAGGGTTCGCAGGTTTGTGTAACCGCTGGAGGCCCGTCGAAGTTGTGTTGCCCAGCCGTGGGAACCACTTGACGCTGTGCCGCCGACGACTGGAGCCGTCCGCTCCTTTGCCTAAGAACATTCAATCGAAGGACTCTCTCGACCGCATCGTCGACCGCTTATCCTGCCGGAGAAAGTCGAGGATGACCAGTGCGCCGAGGAGAAACCTGCCGGTGGGTTTCCTGCCACCCGACGACCTCAAAGACTCGGACGACTCGACGCCCTTGCTGGGCTCCCGTCTCTACAATCTTTGCGGTCCAGAACTATTGTCATCGAGGTGCCCCGCACACCTCCGCCTTGCAGGACGCCGACGCCCCGACGCCGACGAGCACCGCTCGGACGAAGCTGCCGCCTCTTCGACATCGTTCTACCTCGTTTGTCGACGGACGTTCAACGCCCCATGCCTCCCGCTTGAAAGGGAAGGCATTCAAGAAGGGCCGTCGATTCCCCGTCGCCGAACAGCGAGTCCCTCGACGTTTGTCGACGCCTTTTCGAGGAACTCGACTCCACCAGGTACATTGGGGGGGTAAAAACATTATAGGAGAGAATAAGACTTGCAGAGCAATATATGGACTGGGCTTGTGTTATATCTTTCTTTACAGGTTGCCCAGGTGGGGGGATCTCCACACAGAACTGTGCCTAGTGGTAGGGGTCAGTATTCTGCCTATTGCTCAACCATCTTATTTTCTCTCCTCTCTCTATTGCTGGTTTCCCTCTATTGGTCTGTGTGACATTGTACAGTATTGTCCATGCACTTCAATGAGATCTAGGGTGGTACCACTTTAGGATTGTAAATATTTGCCATTGTAGATTTTGCCAGAGTACAAAGTGAGTTACTATGATAAATGTACATAACCTTAACTATTGATTATATAAAGACTGTGTTCTAACCAATACAGAGTGTGGATATTCCTTTGTGGGGGCTTGGGGATACACTGTACTTAAGAACCAGCCTGCATCACCTCCTGAGAAGCTAGGCCTTGATTGCTCGACCATTGCTACCGAATAGAGAATCTTGGCTGGGGTCTCCTGTGCCTCTCCTCCACCATATAGGGAGCGGAAGTACAGACACCCCCCACCGGTCGTTGAGGCCCGTCTCTCACAGTTACCATCGACCAAGAGCTCTCAATGAAGCACCACATTGGCTTCCTGGTATCTAACGCTACTTTTTACATCAAACTCCTGACACAAATCAGGCCTTACCTTGATGTGCCAAGCTGTACTATGGTAGCCAGGGCTATCATTGGAAGCCTACTGGATTACTGTGCCCGCAGTCTGTTAGGTGTGGGAAAAGGTGAACTCAACCACCTGCAGGTAGTACAGAATAACGGTATGAGGGCTGTAATGGGACTACGCAAAAAGGATCATGTATCTACTGTTCGGCAAGCACTGCATTTGCTGCCCATCACAATGAGAATCCAATATCGTTCCTTCTGCATCGTGCATGTGTGCCTTTATGGCAATAGTCCATCCTACCTAGCCGCCCAGCTGAAATGGCTCCCGGACAGACGTTGCCTGAGGTCTAACAACTCAGGGCTGCTCTGTGAGACAAAGGCCAAATTGGTGTTGGTGCAGAGAGGCTGTTTCCCTTTCTCAATTCCTCATCTGTGGAATGCCCTCCCACTTCACGTCAGGCTCTGCTCAAGCATCCCCCTCTTTAAACAAAACCTGAACATTTTTCTTTTTAAATAAACTTTTCGTTGATGATTAACTGACCCTGGTCTGATTGGTCCACTCTTGCTGTTTCCTTGTTTTCTGTTGTATGTCTTGTTCAGCGCTCTTATGCCTCATGGCCCCCTATCTCCAGCGCTTAAGACATACTCTAAATAAATAAATAAATACTCATTACCTAAGCATCAACTATGGGTTTTGTTAGAAAACCTCAGTGTCCCAACACCGCTGGAATGAGCAATTCTCCAATTGTATTACAATAATGTCAGAGTGTTCCAATGGCTTCCTGAGGGTTTTCATATCAGAACTTTTGAGATTACCATAGGGGTCAGGCAAGGTTGTGTGCTGGCCTCTCTGTTATTTTCTACATTCTTTAATGGTATTGCTGTCATCTTAAATAGCATGGAAGCGGACGTCCTGACATTGAGTGAGAACAAATGGGGAATCTTACTCTATGCTGATGACACAGTACCGGTTTCAAAAATTCTGTTAAATGGGAAAATAAGATTGAAAAATGTGTAACAATGTATGCCGGGGGGGGGCAAAAATGTATGCTATTCCTACTGCAACCTTGCAAGTGGAAATCTGGGGGCATTCAGATATTCACAGTCTTATAAGAGAAGATAATAAGCCCCTGAATCAAGGCTAGAACTAGATTCACATGGTATGTTGGTATTGTGCCCGTTTTGCACTGGAAAAAATGGCTCAAAGCAGTTGAACATTATGCCAATGTAGTGTGTGGCACAAATTATATTATGGAGAGAAAGAAATATCTATTCTTACATTGCCTGGGACCAGCAGGCCAGGAGAAATTTGAGGACCTGCCTGATTTTATGGCCGATGAAAGTGGGGATATGAATGAATATGAGAAGTCCATAAAGCAAATTGGTAAAAACTACTAAAAGAAACTGAGCACTATCCTAGAATTATATAAGTTTGGGAAATGAATACAGGAAGAATGATAAAGTGTGGAACAGTGCATTACAGCTCTGTGGAAGTTAGCCAGGGTGTGAAAGTTCAATCAACAGCTAGAGGAAAGATTGAGAGATCAATTGATGTAAGAATGCATCAGCAGCAAGGTGCAAGAAAAACATTTGGGTGGAGGATGACACGCTTCTAGAGATAGTCCAACAAATGAATAAGGAGGTTGAACATACCAAGAAATGTGTGAAGACCAAAGAGGGAAGAGTGAAAGTAATCACAGTAAAACTGCCCCGGTTAGTCTACCGCAACCACCCAGTGGGAAAACAGTTGCAGTAGAAGCGAATCAGAGTCCAAGAAGGAGATGGCACAGTGATAACAGGGAGTCCAGATATAATAGTAATAAGATAGATAAAACAAATAGCGACAACAGAAGAGGTTTAACTCTGTAATTTCAATGAGGATGAGGCAGACACAGAGGAAGGGGTCAAACTTCATAAAGAACATGCTATAGGTGTGATAGCCTTTCTGATTGGGCTAAAAGTCCCATCTGTCATGCTCTCGGCATATCCTGCAGGATTGGCAATGAAAGAGGGCATCTGGCTAGGTGTTGTAGGAACAAAAATACATTCACGTATGGGATTTGAAATGAAGACAATGATGAAGGTGAAGAGTGTGTTTCAGCGGTAGGAAGTGAAGAAGGAGATCTTGATAGCCCAAAAACTATTATTCATGTCAAAGGTGTATTCAGTGGTTAAATATACACTTATTCCGGAGACGGAATGGAAGAAATGTGGAATCAAGTATTTACATGAAGTGGACATTAATCCAATAGCTTATAGTGGAGCCAAAATTGACCTAATTGGCTGGTTAAAAGTATCTTTGGGTATCAAAGAAAGACAAGTTGAAGTACTTGTGTATGCCTCAAAGAAAGGGGCATCTCATCTTCTGAGCTGGACACATCAAAGGTTGCTGAAGGTATGGCTGGATCCAAATGCGAGGGAAGCAGTCTTTATGATTGAGCATCCACAAAAAAAGTAAAGAAGTAATACAAACTGAGGTATTTAAAGATTAAGTTGGTTGTTTTGAAGGGGTTGACACATCGTATAATGCTGAAACAAGGCTGTAACCTGTTAGCGCAGAAACTATGCAATATTCCAATATCGATGAGAGATGAAGTAAATCTGGAATTAAAGAAGCTGGACGGGCCGGGAATCATAGAGTACATTGATGCATTTGAGTGGGTGTCACCTCTAGTAGTGATGAAGAGCCCAGGAAAGGTCAGGTTCTGTATTGCCCTAAGAGAACTCAACAAATATGTGATTCCTGAAGGGCATCCTCTGCTAAACATACAAGAATTGATTTTTACAATGGGTCCTGCTAGATCATTTTCGACACTCAACCTACAAATCAGCTTACCATCAAGTTAATTTACATAAGGAATGAAATTGAATACTTGGGACATGTGATCTCTAAGGAAGGAATTTCACCTAAGAAGGATTTGATTGGTGCAATCGAACACATGGTTACACCTAATTGGAAGGAACAGGTCAGGACATTTTTAGGTATGCCAGAATACTATTCAAAGATTGTTAAGAAATTTGCTGACCACACAGTTTCCTTGAGAGGAATGATGAAAATGAACAAGAAATGTGCATGGGATGACAGCTGTGAAAATTAATTTCAATACATAAAAAGGGCATTAGCAGCAGCAATAGCTTTACAAAACTACAAGAGGGGAAGACGTACAGTGATTATGATGGATGCAAGTAACGTTGGATTTGCAGATTTAATGCAAATTGATGAAGGAAAAGAATATGTAATAGCATTTGCATCACGATTGCGGAAGGGTCCAGAGAAGGCGTATGCAAACATAGAGAAGGGAGCACTGGCTATCAAATGTATCGCAGACAAATTCAGGAGATTTGTCTGGGGAACTAGACTTCAGTTGCACACTGATCACAAACCTCTGGTTGAAGTGTTTTCGCTGAAGGGCCTGGACAAAGCGTCTGGTAGAATGCGAAGATGGGCGTCCAGATTACAGGAATTTGATTTTACAGTCATGTGCATTCCTGGAGTGAGAAACTATGCTGCAGATTGTCTATCTCAGAACACAACAAATGTGGAGACCAAAGATGTTGATGAGGATCGGGATATGATATGTGAAGTATCAGAACCTTCAATTTCTAAGCAGGAATCGTGTGAAGAACTGGTAAAGTATGATAATATGAGGATCATCATCAAAGATTTAATGGAGGGTGGATTCATGGAAGAGATGGTGCAAGGATTAGGGATGGAACAATTTTGGAACATTAGAGATTAACTGTGCATTCAAGATGGCATTTTTATAAGAGGAGAGAAGCCGGTACCGCCAGAGGGAATAAGAGAGAAAGTGATATATCTTGGGCATGAAGGTCATCAGGGAATAGTGAAGACTGAGCACAGAATAAGGAACAGCTACTGGTGGCCTGGGTGTGTCACCTAAATTGAGAGGATCATCAGGAATTGTACCCTTTGTATCAACAGTGACAAAGTGTGTGTGAGTGTGGAATGTCCAATGGCTCTCACCGATATACCAGGGAGACCATGGGAGAAACTAGCATTTGATGTGATTCAACTGATATGGAGTGGTGGATGTCAGACATATTGTATGCTAGATCATTTTTGACACTCAACCTACAAATCAGCTTACCATCAAGTTAATTTACATAAGGAATACAGGGATCTAACTGCCTGTATTATGCCCGAAGGATTATTCCAATATTGCAGGATGCCGTTTGGCCTTATATCGGCGGCTTCAGTGTTGCAGAAGATCATGTACAGAATGTGTGATGGAGATGAGGGTGTCATCTTCTTTCACAATTATATTTTACTGTATGCTGAGAATAAAGAAAACCTGAGAGAAAACTGTAGAAAGTCTTCAAGAAGTTGAATGACGTAGGAATGACTCTCAGTTAGGAGAAATCAAAGATCAACAGGAATGCAATTGAATACTTGGGACATGTGATCTCTAAGGAAGGAATTTCACCTAAGAAGGATTTGATTGGTGCAATCGGACACATGGTTACACCTAATTGGAAGGAACAGGTCAGGACATTTTTAGGTATGCCAGAATACTATTCAAAGATTGTTAAGAGATTTGCTGACCACACAGTTTCCTTGAGAGGAATGATGAAAATGAACAAGAAATGTGCATGGGATGACAGCTGTGAAAATGAATTTCAATACATAAAAAGGGCATTAGCAGCAGTGATAGCTTTGCAAAACTACAAGAGGGGAAGACGTACAGTGATTATGATGGATGCAAGTAACGTTGGATTTGGAACAGTTTTAATGCAAATTGATGAAGGAAAAGAATATGTAATAGCATTTGCATCACGATTGCGGAAGGGTCCAGAGAAGGCGTATGCAAACATAGAGAAGGGAGCACTGGCTATCAAATGTATCGCAGACAAATTCAGGAGATTTGTCTGGGGAGCTAGAATTCAGTTGCACACTGATCACAAACCTCTGGTTGAAGTGTTTTCGGTGAAGGGCCTGGACAAAGCGTCTGGTAGAATGAGAAGATGGGCGTCCAGATTACAGGAATTTGATTTTACAGTCATGTGCATTCCTGGAGTGAGAAACTATGCTGCAGATTGTCTATCTCAGAACACAACAAATGTGGAGACCAAAGATGTTGATGAGGATCGGGATGTGCTATGTGAAGTATCAGAACCTTCAATTTCTAAGCAGGAATCGTGTGAAGAACTGGTAA
Source organism: Ambystoma mexicanum (assembly GCF_040938575.1). Taxonomy (NCBI): domain Eukaryota; kingdom Metazoa; phylum Chordata; class Amphibia; order Caudata; family Ambystomatidae; genus Ambystoma; species Ambystoma mexicanum. Next base: position 800,610,186 of record NC_090933.1, read on the forward strand.
AGTATGATAATATGAGGATCATCATCAAAGATTTAATGGAGGGTGGATTCATGGAAGAGATGGTGCAAGGATTAGGGATGGAACAATTTTGGAACATTAGAGATGAACTGTGCATTCAAGATGGCATTTTTATAAGAGGAGAGAAGCCGGTACCGCCAGAGGGAATAAGAGAGAAAGTGATACATCTTGGGCATGAAGGTCATCAACGAATAGTGAAGACTGAGCACAGAATAAGGAACAGCTACTGGTGGCCTGGGTGTGTCACCTAAATTGAGAGGATCATCAGGAATTGTACCCTTTGTATCAACAGTGACAAAGTGTGTGTGAGTGTGAAATGTCCAATGGCTCTCACCGATATACCAGGGAGACCATGGGAGAAACTAGCATTTGATGTGATTCAACTGATATGGAGTGGTGGATGTCAGACATATTGTATTCTAGTTGTGGATGTGTTGAATAGATGGGGAAAGCTGATGATGACTCCACATGTTATGACCAGAAGAGTAATTGAGTATTTGAAGGAATTGTGTGAGTGTGGCAGTTATTCTGAAGTAATTTTGACTGACAATGGGTCTCAATTCAAGTCAAAGGAATGGGAGAATACCTTAAGGAAAAAGCCATTGTTCTCAAGACCAGGCCACTAGATGGGAGAGATTGGAACGAGGCTGTGAAGAGAACGGTCCTAGACCTTAGATTCACACCAACAAGCACAACTGGAGTTTCTCCTTTTGAACACAGCAGAGGGAGAAAGGCCAGCACTAAACTATTTCAGGTTTGAGGGAGATGTGACTGGTATGTACTTTGTGTTAGATGACGTGAAGGGTAACATCAGAGAAAGACACATAAATAATAACACGTTGCAAGATAAAAGACACTTCAAGAATTTCAAGTTCCTGCAAGTGGGAGGCCTCATCAGAATCAAATTGACTGTGGTGTTGAGAAGACATGGTTGTCAGTGGTCTAAACCAATGGAAGTGATTGAAGTTTTCAAATATACTGTGAGGACGATGGGTATGGAACCTGGAGAGAGTGATAGTTGAGAAGCCAAGGCATGATGGAGTCATGAGTGGAAGGAAGGTTGTGAGGGTGAACATAAGAGATTGTGGTGAATTTTCCTTGTCGGATGTGACAAGCAATTCATCAGCGACATAAACATTTGGAAGAGACTACAGGAGGCCGAGATAGCTGGATGGCTATACTCAATCGTGAAAGTCTGATGGAGAGCTTGTGTGAAAGAAGGGGAATGTGTGTTATTGAGCCTGCAGAATCCAGTGACACAATGGAACTCTAGAATGGGGTTATGGTGAGGAGAGCGAGAGATAAGTTATGGTTGCAGCCAGGACAGAGGAAGCATGCATTTAGATTCCCCTCTATTTCTATAGCTGGTCGGATATCACAGCGAGTAGAGCGCTCGCTTTGACATCTGTGCAGAGCCTGCTAGCACAGGTCCCGGCAGGGCTAATCTCAGTCTTTTATCCTTTCGAGGTCGATAAATGAGCACCACACACCTTGGGTAATAATAAACTGAACTCAGGTACCCGAGGGTTTGTAGCGCTATATAAATGCTAAATTATTATTATTATTATATATTTGTATCCCGTTTAACAAATAAATGATTCCCCATTTACACAGTGTGTCCGTGTACCTTTGCATTATGAGATACCACAGGTATTGAATGTCTAGTAAAAATGAAACTACTGTGTTATTGGGATTATCACAATGGTTTCTGTGATGTTTTAACTCAACAAGGGGTGATGAGACTGCCATAGTTCACTTTAATTAAAGAAATGTATAAAAACAGATTGTACCACTCTTGTGGAGCAACCTGGATGATCATGGTCCCACCACCAATCTGCTTATGAACAATGCTACCTGAAAGAGATTTGTAATACCATTGCAAAACAGAGGCTTGTAGGACAACACTGAAATGTGAAATCATGTAGGAATGTGAGACCGCTTTGTGCAGTTTTTCTGAACCGAATTGTCATGGCCGTGGATGCACATGAGTGCATGTAAGCGCTGACAGGAGCAGCCGCAGTGGGAGAGGGAAGTCAGGGATGCCCAAGGTGAGTGCGTAAATGTGTTGTGCGCGTGCGTGTGTGTTTCTGTCTGTGTGTCTGGGGGAGGATGGGGCATATTTGCAGTGGGGAAGGTAGGGGCAGAAGTTGGGCAAATGTGAGTGTTTGCATGTCTTTGTGAATGAGTATGTGGTGGGTTTGTGTGGGAATGTGTTGGGCAGGCAAGTGAGGTGGCAGGGATGAAAGGTAAGAAGAGGGGTGAAACCCACCAATTCCCAAAATAAACTGCTAATACAGGAGAGGGTGAGGGTGGTGGGCATGCAAGGGTTCAGATTCCAGGAGGGTTGGGGTGTTGAAACTACCCCCAGAAGTGTGATATTTTTGAATTTGAAAATGTGGAAATATCACATAGAAACCATCCAAAGTGCATTGGTCGAACGCTTAGTGAAACAACTCTGAGCTACAGCTTTGCACTCACTCAAGCAAAGTTAAACCCTTGGATCTATACGACTTGGCAAGAAACCTTGTTTGAAGTTCTCAAACTGCCTAAGATCAGCAAGAAAGTACTATTGACTCATGCCTATCTCCTTGGGCCTTCTGTGGGCCATAGACACTGGTTAGGTCACTTCTGATCCCTTTTCTCTCTCAAGACATCCTTTTAAATTCATTGAGATCGCTGATTGCCTTTTCCCCTGTTTAATTACCCAGAGTATTGCATCTTTCTATCTGTTGAATATTCTGTGTTCTTTCTACAGGGGTATGTTTTTATGTAGGGCCTATATTGTTGTGTTTAATTAAAGTGTGTATATGTTTATAGAACCTTCACTGGATATTCCTTTCTTTTGGACTGTTGTACTTTGCTGTTTGTTGTTCCACTGGATCACATTCACACCGCTTCTGAGGGGATAGCCTTCCCTCAGTCCACCTTACCACAAAAGGCGAAGGGGGAATATCTCTTAGCTCTGCCTGTTTTACCTTTATGATTGACATCAGATTCGTTTTGTGGTTGGGGGGTGACTAGGCAGTTTAGCCACTACTCCCCCTTGTACTCCTGCAGAGAGGTCATTTTGTCACATGGAGTGATTGGAGGCTTGTGCTTATGACATATGAAATGGCATCTTCAAAAATGAATGTGTAGACAATAAGCTCAGTTAAATACAAATCTTAAACGATGCAGTCCGGAATGTGCACCTCCTTCAATTTATTTATTTTTATTTATTTGCATTTTTAAAGCGCACAGCTGCACACGGGCATCGTGGCGCTGTTACAACTTCCATCCAACGCAAACATTGCACCAACAAATATAGTTCATAATCTCTGGCCCTAGATCTGACAGTGATTTGAAAGCACCCAGTCACCTTTTTCTGTTTTTGGGCTCCTTCAGTCTATGGGCACTGGATAAATCTCCCTATTGGCAGCCTGAGATGGCCTGCTGCAGCTTCAGATAACGCTGATCTCATGCCTAGCCTGGAAAATATATACACACAATTGCACGTCAGATGAGGAGTGGGACAGTCTTTGATCCTGCGCAATCTATTGGCTATATGTGCAATGTTGTTCGCCATTTTGGGTCAGATAAATCATCACACACTGTGACCATCATGTCCCTGGATGTTGATTTCTGTTTCCATCAAGGTGCGCCGCAGCATCTAGTGCTCAGAGCACCTAATAAAGCAGTGTGAACCTATAATGCAAGGTTTTTCCGATGAGCCACCTCGAAGTCCACCTACCCATGTTGCACAAAGACAGGCGGAAGCTGAGCGCACCCCGAGTGCTTCCTTACCATCTCCACTTGTTAAAGCATGACTGATACCGGTTCATATGTGTCAGCGAGTGCATCAGTCATAGAGTCCTCTAGTGTGCCTCTGCAATATACAAAACTGATTGCTTTTCCGTCTGAGTGTTTTGATGACATGCTGTTGTTTTTCTGCCCTACGTTCTGCTTCGCTGCATTAATAGCCAAAGCAAAGCCACTTGTTAATGCATGCAGTGTGTCGCGCAGATGTTATAATGTATTCTGCAAGTAGAGAGGCATTTCTTTCCAAGATATATTACATTTTCAGCTGTGTATATAAGTCTAGGTGTCATGCACTATTTTAATTTCCACGTTACTGTCATTCTGGGAATTTTTTCTCACCCGCCTTTCTTAAAAATATTGTTAATAACGTTATTTATTCAAGTTAAAGTATTTCTCTGCTTTCTGATCAGCCTCTGTTTATTATGAGATATGTGCATGCATTGTTATGCTACATTTTCCTTTTTCTTTATTGTAATGACACTTATAAACATAGCCTCAGGATAAGCCTTTCACAGAGGCCATCAGCATCTTCAAAATTTAGTCAATTCATTATAGGCAATCAATTGCAAGGATGGTGGTTAAATATTAAATATTGCAGATCACTTATATCAGTTAAGTACAGATAAATGTTCAAAACACATACTTAAAAAATAACAACTGCTGTCTATATACAGAATGTATACTGCTCATGAGAGCATACATGTTGTCTATTGCAACATTTTGCTAAAATTACCCTTGCATTTCTTTACAACTGCAGTACAAGCCTATAGGTAGTGAGTATGGGTCTTGTGCCTTTTCCCACTTCTGGGCCAGCAGGACCCTCTCACTGACCAAATCGAACATTGACCCCTTTCTGCCATGCATGCAGGGGGCGTACTCCATAATTCCTCTTATTGAACTCAGAATGATGAAATGGAGTCAGAATTGTTGGGGTTGGTGAAAGAATGCCACCTGGCATGGGCGTGCAAGCCTTAGCGTTTTTGATTTTTGTTTTGCTGGAAATGCTGTTTCTGAAAAAAAAGGAGGTCTGCTAATCAGACCCCCATTCAAAATGCTCCAGGCAAAATATTAGAACTCACACACGTGCCTTGCTGTAATCAGCCTACTGACATGACAGCACCAGCTCTGTTGTGGCACAGCGCATGTGCAAATATCACTTGTGCATATTTGGCAGCTGCTGGAACCCAGCGTCGCTGTAGGCAGAGAACGCATTTTAACTTCTGCACAGCTGATCTAAATTGTAATAATGCACTACCTTAGTTAGTGTGGTGGCCGTTAAATATCAAGATCTAAACCAGGCTTACTTGTGGCATGGCAACTGATAAAGAGGACACAATTATGATGCTACATAACTTTGCTATCTGACCAGTGTGAACACTGCGAACAGGAAATAACCATGATAGGACTTAAGATTATTGGCACCTAGCTTCAATATCTCTACAGCTGCCTTGTGGAACACTAGCCAGAATGTAGCATCATTTGATTATCCATTAGGGATGGAGACACCTTTCCCCAGGGCATATACACTTCTCAAATCAAAGAAAAGGTCAAATATATCATGTTATGAAGCAGAAGATGCGAAACAGACTAAATTCAGAGAATTCATCCAACTCAATGGTGTGAGCACATAGGCACATGAGACAACTGAGCCGCCTGCTCCCTAATTTCAAGGACCAATCTCATTTGTCTTTGAAACCCCCAAAGCATAGAACAGAGATGTCCTCTGCTGGTGGGTTCTAACCGGTTGTTCTACCAGAAGCAATCCCCAACACTGAATGGAAGCCAATCTTGCTGTGATCATCTGATCACCCTCAGTGTGTTATTTTCATTCATGCCAGGAAAACACTCTGAGCTACCGAGATTTGAGAAGGTTCTTGCAGAGGGAATTCCATGACATATTGAATAATTAAAGGTACAGAGAATAGGTAATGATGAGCCAGGTAACCTTTCTCTCAGGAATGTTCTGTAGGGTGAACATTCCATGGTGACGATTCATGTCTGTGAAAAGATGTCTCACTCCTATTTGTTAGGACTCATACTCTGTTAATGGAAGTAACTCTTCTGTTGGAACATGCCTATCTGACTAGAAGATTCGCCCTCGAGGGAACTGCGCCAGCAGTGAAACAGGGCAGCGGCTTCCCTACTCCCAGGATGTTTTTGAATTTTAATCCTTGTAATCTATTTTCAGTAACAAAGGGGGTTCTTATTCTCTATAGAGATGTCTTCTTATGGTTTTGCGGGGTACATGCTGGTATTGTTGATTGCTACACTCGTTCTGTCTCGAATATCGCCAGCATGAGATTTTTCTCTTTGCCATCGGTGTGTTGCCATTCTCTCAATACTGAGTGAGTCTCTAGCACATTTTCTGTGCCTCAGGATTCCTCAGGGAATAGGAGCACCGATCTCGAATGCTGGCACATTTAGCACAGATGTTCCTTAAGTCACGTCTTCATTTCCAGTTCCTTTTTTGGGGCATTTCCTTAGTTGAACATTTTCTTAGTGTAACAATTAAGAGTCAATTCACTGGGTTTTGGTCATTTTTCCATTCGCCCTGGCACAGTTTTTTCTTTGCTCTGTCCCTCACTAAGGCTATAGATTATACACTGCAAGGGCGTCACAAAGGTCGGTACATTGATACATACTGGTACTATGAGTATCATGCTCATTGAACACTCACAGCTCTTCTTTTGTTATTCCTAGAAAGCAATTATTCAGACTATGAAAAGCGACATGTAGTTAATGATAGGATTTCGGACAAGTATGCGACGAGTCCAACTCGTCCTCCTCACAATACTTACAACCCACCTCATCTCCCCTTCCTGGGGTTTATTGACCCACAATCCTCTTGGTTGTTTAACTGACTGATAATGGGATACGGTCATGTTTATACCTCAAATAGAAGAGGGCAGGAAAATAATACGTTATACATTAAATTAAATGTAAAATATGTTTCTGTCATGTACATTGAAACCTCTAAAAGAAGAAGATTAGGTTATGCTATGTTATGTTATTTTATGTTATTTTATGTTGATGTATACCGTGCACCTCTACCACCCAAGGGCAGTCTCCAGGAGCTCACTTGGCTGCACGAAAGAGAACAGGGTTGGTTAGAGAGGGAAGAGTGATAGGATAGGTCCCGAACCAGGAGAAAATGGCATCTGTATGTGTTGGCTTGCGGAAGGTGTGTTGTGTGACTGGCTTACTGTATCCATCCGGGTAAGTTCCAATGCCTGGGTTTCTTCGATGCAACTATTTGTTATGTAGGAGTGTGTCTGTGTGTTTTATGTGTAGACTGGATGGTATTTGCGCGCAATGGCTAACTGTATCCGTGTGGGTATGGTCCAATGCCTTGGTTGTTTCCATGTGACTGTTATGTAGGAAAGTGTCTGTATGTTTCATGTGTAGATTGGATGGTATTTCAGGTTGAGTACACTGGTTTATTGTATCCGTATGGGCAAGGTCCACTGTCCAGGTTTGTTGTTGCAAGCTTGTTTTACTTGTGTTGAGTGTGTATTAGTGTACAGGTTGGCTAGCCCAGTGGGCTTGTATAGTTTTTGGTGGTGTGTTGAGGAAGCAGGAGTGGGGTGGTTAGTAAATTGGCTACTCTCTAAATTCTTCTATGTGGCTAATCTACACAAAACTATATAGTGGTATGCATGCTAAATTTCACGGTATATCTAAGTGTGACGCATGGCTATACTTTAACAAATGTATCTAAAAGTGCTGCATGGCTAATCTTCACAGATCTATCTAAATGTGCCGCATGGATATACTTCACAATCTAAGTGTGGCGCGTGGCTAATCTTCACAAATCTATCTAAAAGTGCTGCATGGCCGAACTTGACACAATCTAGCTAAGTGTGATGTGTGGCTAATCTTCATGATTCTAGTTTAATGAATTGATGAAGATTATCAGTAATCAACCATAGCATTATCAATTATAACCATTTTAGGAATTGCCAATCCAACAGAGATTATCAATTTCCTTTTGCTTTGTGGCTTCTACCGTCAAAGTCATTTCATAGAGTTCAGTTACTGAGTTTGAGAGCAATGCAAGTAGAGGGTCTAAGGAACCTAAGTATGCTGCAAGGAGCATATGTGTCCAATTATTTTAATCCAGGGTTTTTATGGTGTTTGTAACGTGCTCAGATTATTTTAAGAAAAAGATGAGGCAGGTATCATGATCTTAAGCCCTCTGGAGATTGTGCAATTTTTTAAGCTGGTAGTAGTAATCCAATTTGGACATCACCAAAGTGAGGGTGAATGACACTGCCTCCACATCTACATCACATTCACATCTTCCTCTTCCTCATACCTTACTCTACAAATGAGTCAATCTTTGCCCAATTGCCCTCTTAGAATGTTTTTCCTTCCTCCCACCAGCTTTAAATATGGTGACCTACCATGACTGTATATTTGGCTGTGCTGCAGCCTCTTGTGGCATTTGGTGACATGACAGGCTGAGTCTCTGATATCTTCATAGGGCTCATATTTTCCCTGCTCGGTTTGGGAAACAGTATAGCAAAGAAAATAGCGGCAAATTCAGATGAGGAACGGCCCTCGCAACGCGATCTGGACACAGAAGTCTGGGGCTGTGGTGTGCACTGCATTGGCCTCACGCCTGCCCAGCTGGATGGGTAGGTCTGACAGCTGTCCAGGCATTATTGTCTTGGAAAACAGGTTGAAAGAGAGCATCCTCGGACAGAGCTGTCTCTTCGCTCCACAGCCGTGTGACCAATGAAGAAGCCGGGGGGCAGGTTATTGATCCCTTGAATGCCAGTGTGCTGTTGAATACCTTGTGAGATAACACTAAAATACGCTGACCATAATGCTGATATTGTTGGTGAGGCAGCATGGGTCTCATAGGAGGGCTAAAAGAAGCTGCAGAGAGACCTTCAATGAGACAAAAATCTTCTTCGTCCCAACATGAGAAGCACAGGAGGAGGGAGGGCTTGAAGGCCAGATTAAAATCCCTTATCAGACAGACTATGGGAGGATCAGATCTGTATATAGAGGGTTGGGGTATGATGTAACAAGGAGAGGGTCTCTTCCTGTTCCCCGACCTCACTTAACTTCCTCTGAGTCTTGTCATTCTGCTTCGGAGATGGATCCCAAAAGCAAATACTTAGACAGGGAAGCAGTGGGGAAGGTTTTGGAATATTTTGCCTTCAGTGTGCAGTTCATAGATGCTGACACTGCCTCCCTGAATCTCAAACCTATGGTGCAGCAATTCATAAAGACAGTTAAGAAGCTAAGAACTGATTGAGGATATTCAGGTTGAAGTGCTGTCTGAATAGAAGGAGTTAGATACATGAGTAAACTTTATATACTATGAGGGGAGAATAATGCATTGCCTGCCTCTCTGAAGACTAATTATTTACTACCCAGCATCACAGGTCATCCATCTCTATCCCCGGAAGAGGCAGCAGTTCACGATGCAATGGACGAAAGGTGGATTAATCTTTGAGGAAGAATTATGCACCTTGTGCTTCCTATATGGTACAGGCTCTTCTTGAAGATTTCCAAGGGCTCAATGCCCATATTGTGGAAGGGCAGCGGTGTTTGGCTCTCTTGAATGGCATGCATTGTCAGATTTAGACTATGAAGGGGTTCGGCCAACCTCCATCTCCATAGGTACGACAGTCACTGCAAGAGGGTAAATTCATATTAAGGAATGATTGTGATTAATTGGATTCTGCTCCGCAGGAGTACCAGGATGAGTAGGGGTAAAGTGGCCCACTCAGCCTTCACACTTCTCTAAACCATACCCCAATGCACTCATAAAAGTTAAACAGGGACAGTTAAGAGATATACCTCCTTCACCTTTTGTGGTAACTTGTGCTGAGGGAAGGCTATGCTCTTAAGAGGTGTGTGAAAGTCATCCAGTAGTGACCCAAACAACACAGTAACACAGTCCAAAATAAAGGGAATGTCCAATCAAGATTTTATAAATCTATACATACTTTAATTAAACACACCATCTGCAATAGAACAAAATAGAAACCCTGTGCAAACCCCCCACCCACTGTGAAAGACAAGGAGAAAGCAACAGAATGGAGAAAGTAGCCCAGTGAGTGTGGCTACATGGGTGATAGGCAGATACCAGCCAATGGGCCTCATTACACGGTAGGCGGTAGGGATTTAACGTTACCGGTAATGGAATACCAGTAACGCTAAATCCCCATACAAATTATGACCTTGCTCACCGATATTTGCGGCACCGCTAAGTACGGTGCCACTAATAGCGGCCAGTCCGCAGGCGCGCGACCCTCGCGTCTGTAATTTACGCCATGCCGCTATTAGCACATCATCACAAGCCAGGCGGACGTGCCAATAGCGGCATGGAAAAGCACCCAAAACCCCTTACCGGCATGGCGCTAATACCACCATCGCGAACCACCCGTTTAAAGAACTGTGCAGTGTTACCACCTGCCACAGGTGGCCACAATCAGACAGGTGGAGGCAATGGAGACTGTGGCTGCTCAAAAGGAGCACACCACACCCCTTCCCACACCCCTTCCCACACCACGATGGTTCCAATGCTAGCAGCATTACATGGCCTGGCCTGGAGAACCTGATTGCAGCGCAGCTGCAACAACAACAGGCAGCACAGAGGAGATGCAGGAGGAGGGCAAGAGAGGCACAGCAAGCACCACCACAGCACCTAATCATACCACAGAGGCACCCACCAATTCCCAGGATCAGAGCCAGTCCATTGAACCTAACACCTGAGCAGATACACACCCTGTACCGTGCTGGACCGGGATACCATCACCAGCATTGTGGACATGATACACCACGACATTGTGAGCCTCATAGACATCAGAACTGCCATCCCCCCTCTACTGAAGGTGGTGACTGTGCTCCACTTCCTGGCCACAGGCACCTACCAGCATACAGTGGGGCAGATGCATGGCATCTCCCAACCAGTATTCTCACGCACACTGAACCAGGTACTCGATGCCCTCCTGAAGCATGCACCCGAACACATATACATGCCACGGACTGCCCAGGAGATTGCAAACACCAAAGTCGGTTTCTATTCACTGGCAGGCATCCCAAGTTGCATCGGGGCCATCGGCTGTACACATGTGGAATTGGTCGTCCCACATCACAATGAAGTAGTGTACCGAAACAGGAAGCAATTCCACTCCATCAATGTCCAAATGGTATGTGACGCCAACAAGATAATCACACATTGCTGTGCCAGATTTCCCGGATCAACCCATGATTCCATGGTGGAACACAACTATCCCCCGCTACATTGAGCGACAAACGGGACAAGGTTCGTGGCTACTTGGTGAGTAGCAGGCCAAGCACATGGCAGTGTGCTTGGGGGGGAGAGAGATAGATACTCCAACTGGGTGTGCGTGGGTGGGGGGTAGATACTCCAACTGGGTGTAGCCTGTAGTCCGTTGTCCAAATGCACATACAGATGTAAGCCAATGTCCATCTGCGAGGGCGGCAACGTACTTGAGATGAACGGACATGCAAGTATATGCTACACAACACAGATGACTATCCAAGTTTAGAAACATCAAACATCAAACCACATCCACACTGCACAACATTCCACGCCACAAAATACACAAATGTCATCCATGCCGTCAAGATAGTCATGCTGAATTCGTCCAGCACGACATCAATAATGCAATGTGCACTTCAATGCATGCTAAGGGATACCCCCTAGCCATAGCAATGCACCACGAACCCATAGCACCACTGAAGTGATGCCTCTCAGCATGGCAACGTCAATGTTGGAAGGGCAGTAAACCACCAGTGTGGTACCAAATCTTCCTGGGCACAGGGACACCTAAGACCTGGCCTCACACAGGACATGTCAATTACTGTTGGAGGCATTAATGGGGCATGTCTACTTGCAGGGTTGAGCCCACCTTTGCACATTGCAGTTACACAGACCATTTGCATGTATGCTGTTGATTGTGTACTTGAATCTCAATGCCAAGTCAATGTTTGTGAAATGAACAGGCCACACTTGAGGTGAACAGTAACAGGACACCATTCCTTCCCCCATATAGGTGATGCCGGCTATCCCCTGAAGAGGTGGCTCCTCACACCTGTACGGAACCCACAGAACAGGCACGAAGAGGAATACAATCGTGCACACACCCGCACCCGCATCGTGATCGAGCAGACTTTTGGACTTTTGAAGTCACGGTTTAGGTGCATTAGCAGGTCTGGTGGCGCTCTCCTGTATGGCCATGACAAGGTGGCCAAGATCACCATGGCATGTGTCATGCTGCACAATATGTGTATCAGACGGAATGTGCCACTGCCCCCTGACGTTGAAATGGAGGCACCTGATGAGGATGATGATGGTGATGAGGATGGAGGTGAAGGAGATGCAGGTCATGCAAGAGGGGATGGCCAGGAGGGACGTGCTGTGAGACAGCATCTGATCACCCAAATATTCTGAGTAACATGTTCTCGTACTGTCACCTGGATATGGCTAGTAATGCACTGGTGTCTGTTCGTGTGCTCACAATGGACCCTGGCGTCAATAAAGTACACATACACAATGAAGGAGTCCAGGCCTGTGTTTTGCTCAAACACCAGTGTATTAATGAACTTAAACAGGAAAATGTGAATGTCCCTAGACATCCCACCACCCTTTCCCCCTCCCCCCACAACAGTCCCATCACACCCCCCCCCTTCAACAGTCCCATCACACCCTTCCCCCCAGCCCCCACAACAGTCCCTCATGTGTCTTCCACAATGTATGCGTCCAGGCATGCACGCGGAAGCATGAACATTAACTCCCTATTGGTCATTGCCAAAACCAGCATTGGGAGGCTGCCTAGAGCTGCACCTGGTGGTGCATGCGGAGCGTCGGGGTGGGCTTGACTGCCGCGAACTGGCGGACGAAGAAGGGGCAGACTGTCCAGGTGGTGGTGGTGGTGGGAATTGGCGGTCCATAGCATCCGCAATACGTGTGAGGACCTCACAAACTCGGATGAGCTCCCCACACAGCCTGTCTGTGCATGCCTCCATCCCCTCCATGGACTGCCAGGATGTCTCTGCAATCTCCTTCCTGAGATGGGCAGCCTCCTCCACGTGCTGCCCAACCAGCACAGTGAGACCCTGTTGCCGCTGGCTGATGCTGGCCAGGTCAAGGGCAGTGTCGGGCTCTGGTGGTGTGGCTGGTGTGCATTGTGGTGCAGGCAGGTGAACAGAGGGAGGAACCGGGGGCTACTGAAATCTCCCATGGTCTCATCACCAGTGACGTTGGAGCCAGGTGTGTGTGGTGGTGATGGCTGGGGGATTCCAGGGGGGCTTGGGGTGTGCATGCCCAGGTGGAATTCTGTTGGGTCCTCCACATCAGATAATGGAGCAGTGGCTGCCGCCTCTCCTGCCGAACTGGCTGCAGCTGATGGCGGTCCCTCGGTGGCTGTGATCGGTGGTGGTGAGTGGACCTCCGGAGGTGGGGCAGTTAGCTTTGGTGTGGCCTTGGCAGTGGCGCTCGGCCGATGTTTGAGACTCTGCAAATGGAGCCTTGTGCCTTTTCCCCTGGATGTTGTGGGGGTGTCCTCTGTGGGCTGTGGCCTTTTTTTCTTCTGTGCAGGGGGTGCCTGGGATGCATTCCCACCATCGCCACTGTCTGTATGTGACCCTGTCGAGGACAAGAAGGGGGATGGCATTAGTTACGGTTCGATGTACTTAATGCAGGATACATCATCAATGCAGTTGTGGGCATTTGGACTTCATTGTGAAGGATGCAGGTGATGTGTCAGTTCAGTGGCTCTTCCATGCAGTGTTGTGTGTGGCACTTAGCTCCGTTGATGTGTGCATGTGTGTGTGTTTGGGTCTGGCACTGACATGGGCAGGGTGGGATGCATGTGTGGCTGTTTGCCCATCCATGAGGTGATTCTGGGCTGACATTTGCGGGGACCAGTAGATTCACATTGCATGCTTTCATTGGTACGCTTACCTCCATCCGAAGTGCCTGCCATGCCATGCTCCATCCTCCCGACTCCCTCGATGCATTCAACTCCTATGAGGTTGGCACATGTCTCCTCCCATTCTTTTAGTTTGATTGGTGACCCCGATCCACTGGCTGTGGCAATGTTGTGATTTTCTGCCAAGATCATTCTGACCCAGAGTCTAGGGTTATCCCAGCTTTTCCAGCACTCACGTACATTGCGGGTGCTGGTGCCCACAGCACTTACTTTCAATGCCACCTCCTCCCAGATTGCTTTTTTTTGGAGGAGTGTCTCCCGCCGCATGTCGTTTGCGAAGACCACTGCAGCATTTTCAGATAGGGTCTGTGTCAGCATTAGTAGCTCCTCAGTCGAAAACTTTTCTTTCCGCTGGCAGTCAGTTGTTTTTTTGAGAGCCTTGGGCATGGTAAGGTGTTCCAGATATTTTCCAACAGCAAAGTCCTACAAACAGGTCCAGGGGGCAGAGGATGGCAATGGATTGTGTTTTTTAAAGATGGCCGCCGTGCTCTTTCCCGTTCCTGTGTGATGACGCTGTTTCTGGTTCCGCTATTTAACGGTCACCGCTATTTGCATGCTGCGTCAAGGCGGAGGTGCTATCTGCACTGTCGTCGAAGCCGGTAAGGGACTATTGGGGGAGTTTAGCGGCATGGCAGTTGGGCATTACCGGCATGTCCGCGTACTCGTAATGGTACGCTATTAGCGCCCTCATGCGAGGGCGGACACGTTAAGGGCGCCAATGCCGGTAATTTGCGATTTTTAGCACGCAACGTGTAATGAGGCCCAATGACTTTGGTTAAAGATGGTGCTGAGGTGCCCTAACTAGTCTCTAGAGTTACAGTGGACTGAGGGGACAGTACATCGTCAACAGTACCTGGTTTTGGATTTTGGGTGCAGTGTCAATGTCAATCCCGGTATCGAACGTTGATGTGAATGAATCAACCTCTGTTCGGGTACGTTGTATTGTGTGTGCCCAAGCAACATGCAGGCATCAAATAGGGGTGAATGCAGTTGATCTGTGTGGTCTAAAGGTGGCTCTCATGGATGCAAGTTGGGATGGTCCCAGGATCTCTTCACAGTTGGGCAGACGGAATCAGGCTTTAGCCGCTCAGAGGGGTCATTGCGTGATGCTGCAGTAGTTCGAAGTGGTAGCCCACGGTCGTCAAAGTGGTGATCTTGGGTGCTTCAATGTGCAGGTCGGTGAGGCGGCTGATCGAGGGCTTACTGGGTCGAGCTGCAGTTGTATCCACCGGCCAGAGTCGGCAGCACCACTGTATTCGGTTCGGGTCCTGTTAGGGAGAATTCTACAGAATGGCTAATTTCTCTTACCTACTGAGTCCCTCAGCAGCTTTGTTGGATTTCTAGGATTTATTTTTTTCACCTGATATGATTGTGAGCCTTTTTTTCCCACTCTTACATGTGTTTTGGTGTGTGTTTTTAACATTTTTGTCTTCATAGACTGTGGAGCTTCACCTACTCCATAGGCATCATCTTGTTTTACTGTGTGTTACACAGCACCTTCAGTGCAGTGACACAGGGTTGTCTTTTTCAGGCTTCCCACTTTGAAATCCATTTTCTGGGACTGACTACTGTCTGCCAGAACATGTAAAGTTGCCATTGACTTTATTAGTCGTTTTAAAATCACAGACCCAGTACAAATTATCTTACATAGAGTACTGGAAAGGGTTAATAGTTATCCCTTTTTGTCTGTCTCTCGTGGAACATTATTTTGTTCCCCTTTCTTTAAGCTTTGGCTAGTGGCAGTGGTATGTACCATATTTTTCCTAGCGTGGTTTATTTAAATAGCCTTGTTACTGTTTTAGGCTAAGTTAGTAGCCTCAAACTTAAATCTGCTGGACCCCATTTACTTTTATTTGGTTCTGGCTGGGTTTATTCACCATTTCTTTTTGTAAATGTCTTTCTCGTGTTTTAATCTGCGTGCCAAACCAGGTTTGGTTCCTTTGTTCACCATCCTTTGGCGGGCTTCTGCACAGAAGCCCTCCTTAGGCACCTGAATGTCTGAGGGGCGCAGGATGTGAGGAAGGGCTTTCAGTCTGCCTGCACAGGGTCTTCTTGGAGACCCATGTCACACTCTGTATGATTGGCTGTGGTAACTGTCCCACCAGGACAGCCACCCTGCTGTGTGATTGACAGTGAGGCTGTGTGAATGGGGGAAAACTGCATAAAAAGCATGTCTCTAGGACTAGGAAGGCAGAGTCACCAACCGAAGAGAAGCTGAAAGAAGAGGACCACTACCACGATTAAATCTCCTGGTGAAGCCCTGCAGCGGGTCCGAATCTCCAAACTTCGACGACTGAGAAGATCTGCAAGGAATCTTCTTCCCTTGAGCTGGGGGGACCAACCAGTTCTCCAAACATCAAGTAAGGCCTCTCTCCCCTGGTCGAATTTGCTGTGCATCGCAGCGGTGAACCGGATAGCCAGGAGGCTCGGACCCTGTTTGGGTTTTAAGGAGTGCACCTTTTATTCGTTGCTTTGCTCTGCTTCTGGTTTCTTCCCTGGACAGTGCAGGACCCTCCAGTCTTCCTACTTCAGGTCAGTCTGACAGTCGCTTCAGGAACCGTGATCCTGCAGGACCTGCCCGGAACGTCTGCCTCAGCTACAGCCTTCTTCTTCATTTAAGGTACTGTTCTAACCCGGTTGTTCGTTCCGTCCGACTGCAGTGAAAGTGTTTGAAATCTTTCGCCAATCTGAGGGCTTGTCCTTCTCTACTCTTTTAAGTAACTTTTCTTCTGACCAACTTCGTTTCAAACTCTTGGCACAGACTTAACCGCAAACTACTCTGAACTGTGTGATCCTTTGCAAAAACTCTGTACCATTAACATTGGCCCAGGCCTATGGATTTGAATCCTCATTGTAGTAAGCCTTTTCTAGATTGCCCTGCCTACTTTCTTGTTGGTGCTGCTTAATTTTTTATAATCTTGTTTTTCTCTCCCCTTTTAAATTGCTGAAGTGCCATTTTGCTCACACTTCATTTTGAGCTTAAGCTTCATTGGGCGTTGTGTAGTATATTAAGAGTGCGATTTTTCTGCTGCTTTACTTAGTGAACTGTTTTACAAAAGATGTGTAAATAAATGTATATTCATTTACTCAGAAACCTTGAGTCAGTGTTTGTTTGAATCATAGTAATTTGCTGTCCTTTGTGTAACTATTGATACTGCTCAATTTACTCTTGAGATAAGTCTGGCTGCTCAGCCATCGCTACCATTTTACTGTGTAGTACAGGCTTGTACCACTGGTGAATTTGTACTTGCACTTGTAGTCTTAATTGTGTATGGTGTTCCCAAAGGGTACTGCATATGATTCTGCCTAACAGGTCCCACTATTGAGCACTTAACTTGGGCCTAGTAGGTGACAAGGTCAGTGAGTGTAGAAGATTAGTTTGAATCGGTGGAGACCCGCAAAAGCCAGCACAAGCTTCTTTTCTCTCATTTAAGGTGCTGTCAATGCGGAGCGACTGGGTTTGGTTCGGCAGAACAGGGAGCTTTGGTTGGTCTGGCCCTCTGGCTGCTGTGGGCCCCACTCAGGTGTCTCGAGGACAGGATGGTTCCATTCAGTATCTGTTCTCCCAGCTTTAGGAGATTGAAGTGCAGCTCCTAGTCCACAGAAAAGGCCACTCCCACTGTGCCCTGGGAGTGGCTAGGGGACAAATCTCTCTTCTGCCTTGGACAGTTTCTTCTTCACCTGAGGCTGAGGGCCTTGGAAAATGCAACTTTGTCAAAGAAAGTCCAGTGAATTCTTCTTAGGTGCTTCAGGCAAATCTTAGTGTCCTGAGAGGATCTGAAGAAGGGGTGGGAGACCCCTTCTTTTAAAGCCAAAAGTCCTCAGGTGATTGGACTGAAGCTACACTGTCTTAGTGGTCCAATACTTGATCTTGGACGGAGTAGACTTTACCCATCTGATTTCACAACCAAAGTGTTTTGTTCCAGAGGAAGTGGAGGGGACAGGAAAGTGAAAGATATACAGAGAGAAACAGATTGTTGGTAGGCTCTTTCCATTGACCAGAGCACTACTGCCTACTCTAATCCCAACCCCTTCTCTTCCCACTAAGAACAAAGGCCTTTAGAGGTGCAGCACCTTATTGTGAGGCTACTTCTTTTGAATGGGTGTGCTCCTTTGATGCCGGGCCCAGGACAGCTGGCTGCTGTGTGGTTATCTCTGACACAGGGTGTTACTTGCCCTCACAAAGAAATCAAAAAAGAGGCCCGTTCCTCCAGGTTCCGATCATGCCCTTTGGCAGTCTCCACCCAGCTGACCAGATTGCACATCACCTTCCCCAATAGAGATAACACACAGGAGCTGACACATTTGTTGTATCAATTGTGATGTGGCGGCCACTAGCATAAGTATTAACATGCTCCATGTCTAAGATCTGACATAGCTTCATTTTAGAGTTTATCCTGTCACCAGCATGGGTTACCTAAGATCTTTGCAGTGTTGGGTACAAGGATGCTTATCTTAAATGCAGATCCTGCACTGCAGAGACGTGGCTGTTTTTGCAGCTATCAGATGGGCAACTGTGACCTTTGAACCTGCTCTGTGCCACAAGTAGAGCAGGTGCTGTGAGTCAAGATACTGACGCTGCAAGACACAGATAAACACCATGATTTTGTCATGGAGCTTGTGAAAGGGCAATCTGATTGGGCAGATTGCCCTTTCATAGATGGAATTACCTGCATCATTTTAATGTTAAATAATACAAACATCCAGGGCTTTCATACCTTTGCTGTTAAGATGGCCAGAAAAGTCCCAAATTTCACAGAGGTTTTGGAGCCAGTTCAAACCAGACTCAATAACGGAAATAGACAAGGTGCAAGTCAAAACACATCTTAATTATCATCAAAATAAAGGTGGGAGAGCATACAAGCATGGAATTCTGGGCGCTCTGGCTGGTTACATAAAAAAACAATGGTTTATGTATTCAACGTTTGTCATAACTGACATCATACTGTAATTTTAATTACCAAAACCTACAGAGAATGGGGATTGGCTAATAGTGGTGATTACATATACATTCTATAGTGGTTGCATTTCTGATTGGGTAACACTATTCTAATGGTTCCTCCTGAGACCACCTCTAAATTGATGATGTTGAAAAAGACATAGGGCCTCGTCATGACCCTGGCGGTAGCCATGCTGGTAAATACCAGCACGGCTGCTGCCGGAGTCATGAATTTTCCAGCACCTGGCAATGGGGACTTACTGGGACATTATGGGCCCGGTGGTCCCGGTAATTGCTTATTGCCGGGCACCGGAAAATATGACTCCCCTTTCCCATCCGAGTCCCTTTGGAATCAATGTGAATGGGGAGGACGGATGCACCGGCACCATTCATGAATGGTGCCGGTGCATCCGTCAAGGTCTGTGAGCGGGCACCATTCCACCCGCCAGGTCAGACCTGGCAGGCTGAAAGGCATCCGCTCGCAGAATTCATAGTTTGCCGGTCTGGAAACAACGGTACCGGCAAGCTTACCAGTACCGTTGTTTCCGGACCAGCAAACTCGTAATTACCCCATAATCTCTGCAATATGTAATTATATGGCACCTTACCTCATGGGAAGCATAACCGCAGAGGTTTTCATTGGCTGGCTTTGTACTACTCAACCTTGGACAAGTGACCCGTCATCAGGTTTGAAGCCAGACAGGAATACGGGGGGAGAGATCCACTGACTGCTTTCCTTTCAATTAAAGAAGATACCATCCCACATTTTGAGGCCATGAGCCAGGGTGATCTCTTTGTATTTGTCCTTGTGTGGCATCTTGTGCGTGGGGAGACAAGTAAGGGTTAAGGCAGGTGTCCTTTCTGTGTTCATTGCTAATGAATAGACAGTGTTCTTCAATTATGGGTCACTTGTGATGGGACTGTGTTTGGAATTATTTCAACCTTCATTCATTGGGATTGCAGATAATATTAATCCAAGTGTTATGTTTTCTCTTGCCACTGGGGACACTCCTCAGTTATCCTTCATGGAGTCTGTTGGCTTATAGTTGCCCTGCACCTGGCTTAGAAAGGCTAGTTGTACTTTCATTAAACTTTACTTAATCTGAGTATCCTTCATGTATCCTGGGAATTGCGTCTCGTGCTTTCACTGTAAATTCTAACCCTCCCTTAATTCACAGTGACTTTGGTTGTAGTTGTCAGATCCTACCTGAGCTTTGGACGGCCTGTAGTTCTGTGGTTTCAGCATTTTTCGTTCTTGTGATGCCTTGAGGCCTTTTCTTTAATAAGAAGAATATTGTGGCTTCCATTTTGTAAAAGATGGTTGCCCATTACTGTTATGTTTTGTTAGTTAGCTATATTTGCATGTTGTTCATGTTGCATTCAGCTTATACATTGCTTATGCTAGTGTTATTCATGTCTTATGTTAGTTACCCCCCTCAAGCAGCCTGTTTGTCTAAAATGTTCATCCACACTCCCGTTCATATAGCAGCATTCCCCATTGGAATCACAATATACCCAGTGCTCGGTGTAATTGTGAGGTTCCTGAGGATGGATACATTTTGATCCTGGAGGTATGATAGGGCTTTCCATTGTTCAGGCACGGGGGAGGTCATCTGTTTGGGTATACTCGTGTACGTGAGCATACAACTGTATTACTATTTACATTCCTACTGCCTTTTTGGCAGTATTTTTGGATTGGCTTATTGCAATTCTTAGAACACAGAAGGCAAATGGTACTAGTACTAAAATGCCCATCATTACTTTGAATGCATTAGCCAACCAGGAGGGGATCCATGAGAACAGGTAAATAAGCCAGGCATCATCAGCAATGTCTTCTACTTCCTCCACCATTCTTGTATGTATTTCTGTTATGTTGGCTATGGCCTCTGTAAGAGTTCCGTTCCCTCATCGTGGGCTGGTATGTGTATGGCAAGAAGGCCCCATTTTTGCACAGAACCCCCCTCCATGCCCGTTATCAGATCAAGAACATAACTGTTCTCGAGGGTCATGGGTCCTATTGCCCTACGCTCTTCTCTTATGACATTAAAGCCTTTTACTGTTGTGTTTATTGTCTGCAAAAGCTCAGAGCCAGTTATTTGCAGCCATTTTGCATTTGTGTTGGCTTGCAACCCCTCCAGTAAAGATGGATGTAGAGACCATATGTGCAAGGGTAAGTGAGCTCTTATGTCTTGTGTGTTTTTTTGGGGTGGGAATCGCCAATCTGTACTTCACTTTTGGGTACTACCAAAGCCGGTGTACTTATTACAAGCAGGGAGCATAAGCTTCCCCAATTTGGAGCGAGATGCATATAAGCCCTTGATCCACAGGCCCAATAGTGGCCATTAATACAGCAATGCCTATTTGCATACCTGATACATCGAACATGCATGTGCTCACTATTTTTCCCCTACTTTCACTGGGCCAGTATTCCTGAAACATAATGTGGCTTTCTTAATCGGTAATATGGGAAGGAGGCCTGCATCATACTTTACCCATGTGGGTCCTTTGGAATATTCAGTCCTTTCTTCGAGGCATATATCATTTGCACTCTGCACCACCTCCACTGGTACTGCGAGGAGTGCTTTTGCTTTACACCCCATCATTCCTTCGACCCAACCTTCGGAGGTAAATACCTGTCTGTACATTAGTAGCAGGGGTCTTTCCCAGGACCCAGGCATCTCTTTCCCTGTGGCATTTACGCACTGTAATGACTTTTGGTCCGTTATTTTAAACTCTCCTCTATTCGGGCCTTCTAATGTGTATTGTATCACCTTTTATTTCTTCCAGCATCATCTATCACAACCTTTTCTTTTATGTAGCTCTCCTCATAAGGGAGCATCTTTTTTGTTGTTCATCGCAAAGGTGGCTCATCTTCCTTGGAATTGCTCCCTAGTTGTGCAACGTGCTAAGTGCATTAGGCAGTGTGCTCTAAGTGCAGGTATTTCTGTGGCCACTAATGGCTGGAACGCACGCATGGCTTAGGGGATGATGAAACACAAATAACAGCTCTCATCAGACGTCTCTCTGCCTACTTTTCTCATGTGCTGGTACACACTTTATTAGTGACATTGGCAAAATCAGTAATATATTGCTCAGGTACCTAGAGTCATCTAGTAAACTTTGTTTTGTCTCCTCCTCTGTGTACTTAGTACAGGGAATTCTTCTTGTCCAATTAATGTATCGTTGTTACTGTACTTATACGCATGTTTACTGGTCTAGCAGTATTATAAATGATAATGTCTCTTGCTGCAGTAACAATTATTATATAAAGACTACAAAATGTAAAAAAACATTGCTATTATATAATTATTGCTAGGGCTATCTAATTTCTGCAAATCTCTGCAAGTAAATTTTCTCCTAAGCGCTAAGAGATAAAGGGGGTCATTATGACCTTGGCGGTAAGGGGTTATCAGCGCCGGTAAAGGTGCCAATGCCGTTAACCCCTTACCACCGCACTATGAGGTCCTTTAGCGGGTCCTGCTAAGGGCGCCTGGTAAAACCAATTTCTCATTCGAGGAAGCCGGACCCGGCATGCGGTAAGGGGGTAGCCATGGTGCTATTAGCATCATGGCTACCTCCAACCTTGTAATGACCTCCAATATCTTATATTATTCAACATATGCATTCTTGTATCAGAAAAGTGTTTCTTTTGTATCTTTAAAAACAAGTGCTCACAAGAAAAACCTTGTCAATTTTGAAAGAAAATTTCTTTCCAAAACTGGGGGGGTCACCGCTATTTACAGCCACCGCTAATAGCGGAACCGGAAGTAGCGTCATCGCACAGGAACGGGAAGGAGCACAGTGGCCATCTTTAAAAACACAATCCATTGCAATCCTCACCACACAGGACCCCTGGGACTCTGCTGATTTTTGCAAAACATCCACCTCCAACACCATGCCTAAGGCCTTGAAGAAGGGAGCTGCCCGCCAGCAGAACGAACGGTTCAATGAGGATGAGCTGCAGATGCTGGTGGACACACTGCAGGAGCATGCTGCCATAGTGTTCTCTAACAACATGAAGAGAGAGGCAGTGCTAAAGAAGAAAGAGATCTGGGCACTTGTTGCCCAGAAGGTCAGTGCTTTGGGGAACACACCACGCACAATTAAAGACTGTCGCAAGCGCTGGGACGACCTGCGACTAAGTGTATGAAACATCCTCTCTGTGAACCTCAGCCAGGTCATGGAAACAGGAGGAGGTCCCATTTCCCCGATCAAGCTCACCCCATGGGAGGACATCTCTGCCAGCATGATAGGGATGGAAGGCATTGAAGGTGTTGGCGAGATGGAGTGTGGCGCCACAATATCGGGCGATGGAGGTGAGTGTCCAAAGTAAATATTGCTATGCCAAATCTGATGAAAGTCAACCAATATGTCAGTTCAAAGAGTCAAGCCATGGTCGCCCACACACACACACACACACACACACACACACACACACTCCCAGCAAAGTAGACTGATGCATTACAGATACATGCAGATGCCTGGTGCAAGGCAATATCGTACATGACACATACCACACAAAGTTGGAAATGCCACGAGTCACACAGTGTGCATGGCCAAAATACTATGCATGTCAGATAGCACTGCTCCTGGGCAACATGAGTGACGCCGACGTATGCCTGTATTAACCACCCATGTATCAAAGAACGTGCTCATCCAAACACAAATGCCTATTACCCCCAATTGTGTGGATGAGCAATTGTCCTAATGTATGTATGATGCCTATCAAATCATCACTCATGTCGTCCCTCTCTTCGACCCCCACAGGCACTGACCATGACAGAGATGGGCAGGACGCAACCTCTGCACGGGCCACACCCTGGAAGAGGTCCCGGGATGACAGCAACCACCCTTCAACCTCGAGGGGACAACTCAGGGGGCGCCGTGTACCAACATGCAAGCCATCCCAGGTACCCATTGCACCGGTGCCACCAAGGCCCGTGGAGGGCGAAGCACCACCACCACCTCCACCCTTTGGTCAGCCTGATGATACATGCGAGTCACCACAATCGGAGGAGTCGAGTTTGGCTGGGGAGGGGACAGCCACGGCACTCCTGGCTGTGGAGGACACACAGGAGGACATCTGGGTCCCAATGGATGACGATGTTTCGGATGTGGTCCATACCCCAACTCCACCAGCATCCCCCCAAGTATCGTCGCTCGATACAGAGCACACCACCACCCCAGAGCAGTCTGGTCAATAGCAGACGGAGGGACACTTCAGTCCAATTTTCAGGGCTAGGGAGGCTGAGCAGGGTGGGCAAGACAGTCAGGGGCCGACTACCTCCACAGGTGCACCCGCAGGGCCGCAGCGGTCTGATTTGCTTACTGCCCTTGTGCAGGAGTTTGTCCAGGACAACAGACTGGCCAGAGAGGAGTGGCGTCAGGACTTAGCCGCACTAGGCAGGTCCATCACGGACAACACTGCCTCCATGGCAAAATCATTCTCTGACAACAAGAGCCGCCTCTGCGAGGAGGTCTCGGCCCTCCGGCAGGTATTAGGCCACATAGTGGATGCTATGGAGGCAGGGCATCCTGTTACACAACCACAGCAGGCGGCCACACCATCTTCCTCCAGTTCTACGCAAACAAGCCCGCTCCGCAGGTCGGCCTGTACCCAGCGGGGGCAAGACATGCCGCCCCCTGGACCTGGGAGTGCCAATTAATTGTCAGGGCAGCCTCATGTAGGCTTTGGAGACTCAATGGGACTTGTGTGGGGGAGTTGTGGGGGGAGCGGGAGGGGGTGAGGGTGTGTGGGGGAGTTGTGGGTGGAGCGGGAGGGGGTGAGGGTGTGTGTGGGAGTTGTGGGGGAAGGGGAGGTGGGTGAGGGTGTGTGAGGGAGTATTGGGGGAGGGGAGTGGGGTGAGGGTGTTGGAGGGATTTTGCACTCACATTTTCATTGTTAGATTTAATACACCGTTTGTGTGAAAAACAAGACCTGAGTGGACATTCATCATTGCGCATGTGTCATTTATTCAATTACAGTGCATAGTGTAGATATACCCCCACACCCAGTGCCCTCTGTCCAACCATCATGTCATCCTCTGCTGCCATGTGTGTCACTAATATTGTGCAATCACTGACTTGCGCCCAGCACGTCCTTCCTGTGCATCAGCACCGCGATGATGTCCAGCCACATCTTCTTCTTCCCCTTCATCATCACCAGGTGGTAGCAGTTCAATGTCAGGGGGCAGGGCCACATTCCGGCGGATCCACATATCGTGCAGATTGACACATGCCATGATGATCTTGGCCACCTTCTCATGCCTGTAGAGGAGTGCCCCACCCGACCTGCTGAGGCAGCAAAATCATGCCTTCTACAGGCCAAAGGTCTGCTCGATGTCCATACGGGTACGGGTATGGGAATGACTGTAGTCCTACTCGTGCCTGTTCTGTGGGTTTCAGACATGGGTGAGCAGCCACGGCTTCAAGGGATAGCCACTATCACCTGCAGGAGAGGTCATTAAAGGTAAATGTCAGGCGAATAATGAAGGACAGGTGTACTAGTCACACATGCCTGCAGGTTTACGTTGGCCACATGCAAATGTCCCTGGATGTATTGATGCCTTTTTCAGTCCCTCAATGTGTACTTTGCCATGGACTGATGGTGTGGGTTGCATCTTCAAGATGATACATGGTGTGCACTGATGTCTTGTTGCACATGCATCGTGTATGCATGCAGTTGTGTTAGTGTCAAATTATTGAGGTGTTCTGTTCTGCGAGATTTACTTAGAGGGGGTGTTGCCAGTGGTATGTGCAATATTGGGCAATCAGCACTGATCATTCCCATGGTGACATGCAGCACTCCACTTCATACAACTTACCAAGCAGCCGCGCACATTGTCCAGCATGTCGCTCTATGAAGCCTGGTAGAATGGAGTTCTGCAGGACCATAAAGTCATGAGTTGATCTGGGATATCGGGCACAACAACGTGTGATGATCTTGCTGGCGTTGCATACCCTCTGCACATTGATGGAGTGGTATTGCTTGTGGTTGCGGTACACTGCCTCCATGGCATGCGGGACCACCAACTCCACATGGGTGCAGTCGAGTGCACCTACACAATTGGCATGCCTGCCAGTGCATGAAGCCGACTTTTGTGTCAAATATCTCCTGGGGAGTCCGTGGTAGGGATATGTAGTCCCTTGTGTGCTTGAGGAGGGCATCCAGCACTTGGTTCAGTATCCGGGAAAATAATGGTTGTGATATGCCATGCATGTGCCCCACTGTGTGCTGTAGGTGCCCGTGGCAAGGAAGTGGAGCATAGACACCACCTTCAGTAGAGGGGAAATGGCGGTGCGTATTTCAATGAAGCTCACTATGTCGTTGTGTATCAGGTCCAGTATGGTGGTGATGGTGTCCCGGTCCAGACGGTACAGGGTGTGGATCAGTTCAGGGGTTAGGTTGGAAGGACTAGCTGTGATGCGAGGGATTGGGGGCTGCCGGCTTGGTAGCGGTGGCTGCACTAGTTGGGCATGCTGGCCCTGTCTCACTGTCCTTCTCCTCTGTGGTGGCGGCTGTTGTTGTTGTTGATGTGGCAATGAAAGCATGTCCTCCAGCTGCAGTAATGCTACTAGTATTGGCATCATCTTGTTGTGGGAGGGGTGTGGTGTGTGTGTGTGCTCCTTTTGTACTGGGCCAGACTCCATTGCCTCCACCTGTGCTGATTGTGTGCACCTATGGCAGTTGTGAACACTGCTCAGGGCATTTTACGGTAGGTCGACGATGCCGGTATTTACGGGATGCCAGTAACCACTTTTTCCGCCTTCATGAAGCCGTTATTTGCATGTCCGCTTCACTTGTGATCTTCTCCAGGTTATGGCATGCCGCTATTGCGAGCATGGTGGGTCGCGTGCCTGCGCCCAGACCGCTATTACGGCATGATACTTTATGGTGCCACAAATAGTGGTCGGGCTGGTCAGAATAGCCTGTAGCGGTAATCAATGCCGGTATTCCTTTACCGGCATCGTTGTTCCCTTAGCACCAATCTCAGAATAACCCCCTATGTAAGCCTTTATATTCAATAGTAGTATGGTGATGAAAAGGTTCAGAGCTTCTACAAAGGGATAAGTGTTCATAAAAAAGAAATAGTATTGCTATAGGAAACATCTGTTATTTTAATTTTACTGTGGAAATATCACAAATTGCTATAGGGAATATCTGTTATTTTTATTTTACTGTAGAAATATAGTGATTTCTTTTAGGCAAGTGTTGTCAAAGGATGCTGAACAAACCCGTCTGTGCTTATATTTAAAAAAAAAAATGTGTCTTTTATTCTTGTTGCTTGTTGGCTCTTGTCCTTGACCTCATTTGGACTCTTCTTCAATTTGGGGCTCACTGATGGTGGACGGGGTGGGTATATCCTTTGTAGGGGTTGATGTCGCTGAGATGCAATCAGTCATGCCTTCCTTGCACTGTCACTGCAGATTGTGTAACTGCCTACAAAACTAATTGTCCATTGATGCAGGGCTTGTGCTACTGTTGTGTAAAGCTCCTGCAGAGGACCTCGTCCCCTGGAAACAGTGCTAATGGTTTCATTAGAACATTGGATCAGCTTGTTCATTTGCTTCATCAGTCTTTGTTGAGCCCCGTGCCTCTCTTATACAAGCCGAGACATACATTTAAGTGATTCTGTCATAGCTGTCAAATAATTGTGCATCTCCTTCTCTAACACAGTAGCAGCATTTTCTGCATCAGTTTGAGCTCAAGTGGGAGGAACAAGAAGCACATGCATTTGGCGTCCTGTGCCCAGCTCATATGGAGGCAGGTGATGGTTGGAGCCGGTCTGATTGCGTAAAGCAAATAGGCCTAGAGGAAGGCAACATAGCCAATCTTTTTTCAGTGTCTCTTTTAGTTTGGCAATTCACTCCTTTCGGACACCGTTAAGGTACTTGCAAAATCCATTTGCCTGTGGGTGATAAGCTGATGTAAATGTGCGCGTTATATCCAACAGGATAGTTATGTACTCGAATATCTCATTTACAAAATGTGGTCCATTATCAAACCTGAGTACTTTGCACATTCCCCACCTTGGAAAAATCTCACATGCAAGGAACTTCACAGCACATGTGCGATCTAGATGTGTGCATGCACCTGCTTTGATCCATCGGGAAAAGGGACATATGACCACTAGGATGTACCTGTAGCCATTACTACATAGTCGATATGCAAATGCTGAAATTGTCCACTAAGAAGGGGTATTGCTCCTCTTACTGTTTTCAGCATATGCCCAGCAGTGAACCTCTGGCACGTCAAACAATTTACAATAAAGATTGAGATGTGTTCTGCCAAATTTGGGCTGAACCAATCCTCCGAAATCAGCACTGCAAGACACTGTCTTGAAGTGTGCGCTGGGTAGTGTAATTGGTTTAGTGTTACTATAAGGAATCCTAGAGGCTTGACTGGTTTCCTGATTCTGTCCTGTCTCCACATTGCATCTGTGGGGGACAATGAGCAGCCCCTTTCTTTCCATAACATTGCTCTTCTGGTGATGCTCTTCCCTGTAGTTCAGTAATGTGTGATATGGTAGCAAATTAAAACCCTCCTTTATCATCATGTTGCGTGTACATGTGTTTCTGTTCAGGGCAGTTGCAATGCCAGAAATGTTGGGAAAATATGCTGCTCTTTTTTGTTCAAATACTGCAGCCTCATTAACGCGAGAAAGAAAATCTGAATCTGTGGTGTGTGCTGTACACTTCACCACAGAGCTGGCCGATAGGAGATGGAGTGTGTCTATGAATCTCTCCAATAGTGGCGCATGCTGCACTGGTGTGCCATCTGCATGCAGGAAGCCCCTCCTCTTCCAACGTGGTAATCCTGTGGTTACTCTTGACGTTATTTAGGCAAATACACAATTACCGCCTCCTCGTTAGGTGCTCCAAGTGCCAAAATCAAAGCTACCAATTCTGCTACTTGTGCTGAGGAATGCACCGCCAATCTTGCACTTGCCATTGTCTAAAAACACTTATTCTCTTTTGCCTTCACTACAGCTGTGCCACTGTGCTTTTTGAAGTGCTCTTGTCTATTGACGATGACCCTTAAATGAAGAGAATTGTCCCCACTCCTTGGGCATTTACCTTGACATGTGGTATTTCATCACGGTATTAAGTCTACTTAGTGCAAAGATGCATGTTATTTCCTTCCTTTATTTGTTCTGCTATAATTCTGGCTAGATTACCACTCAGCACCTGACAATTTTAATCAATGGGCTTGACATAATTAGTTCATAACCGGACGCTCTCTGTGCAGCCCATAGATGTACTGGCAGATTTTTTCAATCACAAATGCTGCTGCTGCCAATGCTTGCTCGAATGGATAATGATCTGTCATCACTGGATCTAAAATCCCACTGTAGAATGCTAATGGTCTGTGCCCTATTGTAGTTTTCTGTGCAAGGACAGCCGTCATCACTACTTCATTTGAACTGGAGAATAAAAATAATTCTTCATTGTAATTGGGGATGCATAACATGGGTGCTGTGCTAATTACTAGCTCAAATGTATTAAATGTGTCTATCATCTTACCTGTCCAGGTTACATCACTGTTATGTTTCTGCACCTCCTTGAATCCTTGAATCCTTTTAAAAGTGGCCTTACATGTGTGCTGTAGTCAAAAACCCAAGGCCTGCCTGCAATAATTGCAATGGCCTAGGAATCACTGTAATGCTTTTACTGTCTCCAGCTTGAATGCATTGATGATTACTTCTGCTCTTTCAGGTGCCACCTTCCTCCCCCCTTTTGTATTTGCTGGCCTATGTATAGGACTTCTTCCTGGCAATGATGCATTTTCTCTTTGTCAACTTTGCACCCTTTTCCGGGGCTATGCTGTCATCAGCTTTACTGAGTCTCTCATGCACCCTTCCGCTGTGTTGCTGCACACTAAAATGTCATCTACATATTGCATTATTGTGCTTTCAAGTTGTACATTTCCCAAATTCATCTGCAGCACTCAAAGTTAAAGACTGATGGGGATTTGCAGAACTCCTGGGGTAACATAATATGTTTTGGTTTAATTTTGCTGTAATTGAACTAGATCAAATACTGTGATTTTTCATGCAAAGTAATGGAACAGTAAGCATTCTTCAAATCAATCACTGTAAAATGTTTAGCTTTGTATGGGATGTTACACAGTATTTTGGTTGGGATTGGAACTAATGGGAACTCTGACTCAACAATATTATTCAGGTGGCATAAGTCCTGGATAAATCTCCATCACCCCTTCATCGCTTTTTTCACTGGGTACACAGCTGTGTTACATGGGAATTCTGAAAGGCACTAATATCCCTTGTTGCACTAAGCGTTACGCTCACCTGATATCCCCGGGGCGCCTGGAAGGCTCTGGGATCTGGAACCCTGGATGCGTAGTTGCCCAGTGCTGAATAATTAATCTGCAATTAAAGAAGGGAGGATTTGTGATAACTGTCTCTAATGGGTGAATCTCCCACCTCCCTCTGACCGATTCCCTTCCCACTGGGTTATTTTCTCACCTTAGTTATTTGTAGGGTCAGTTATCCATCCTGCGTTTCTTGTGCAGGGGCGCTTGACATTTGTTGGCGAGCTGCCCAAGTTGCTTCAGTGGTGCAGTACGCCTTCCTTGGGCCCAGGCCTGCTGTGACCCCGAATCTGCTGGTAGGCAGGTAGGTTTGTTAATTGTAAGTCTTTGTTATGTTTATGGTGGGAATTCATTAATGTCTTTATCTCCTTCTTTTCAGGTGCGAAGGTCTTGATGCTGGCGTGCCGGATGGATAGGCACGTTTTTTAGGTAAGAGAAAGCGTGAAGCGCAGCACCTTTATTGTCTTTTAAAGCTAACCTGTGTTTTCTTCTTCTTCTCCTCACAGGCCACTGTGGTGCTGCGAGTAGATGAGAGCGTGATGAAAAAAAGGCCCCTGGAATCCGTTAAGGTAAGTACAGCGCTGTGTGGTTGTTTAATATTGAAAGCGAACCTGAATATGTCTCTTTTCCTTTGCAGATGTTGCTGCGGTGCTCCGGATGGAAGCGTGGTGTAGCGCGATGGAATTCAGGTAAGACTGATAGAATTCGATGTAATGGAAACACGCATTCTAATCTTGTTTTTCCCTTTCTCATTATTGCAGGTCACAATGTTCGACCAGCAGCTGTGGTAGCGGTTCGCCGGAAGTCCTTAAGCTAGTACTCACAGGTGAGTGATGTTTCTTCTTCTCTCAGTTTCCACAGATTGCAGCCGAGTTGAGATGATGAGTGCTGGATGGTGTTTTCTCAGGTAAAACAGAATAATCTTATTCTTGTTCTTGCAGGATTACAGGAAGATGCGGAAGACCAGGAGCTGGACACGGTGAGCGTCACGCTGCGGGTTGCAGAATAACTTGAAGCGTGTTCTGCAGTCAGGGTGTGGTTTATATAGCCCAGGTAAAGTAGTACCAGGGAAAGTAGTTCCAGGCCTGCCACACCCAAAACACTAGACTGCATGGCTTGGTTCTTAGAACTAGACTGTGTGGGTGCTTCCATGTTGGATTTAAAGGCCCATGTACATAAATGGGACCTAGTTTGAACAGCCCTTCCTTCCTACATATGAGCCTGGTGCCAAAGGCACCAGGACTGGCTCTAGGAGCCCTTTTACAGTGGTTTTAAGGCCCTCAGGGTTCTGGTGGGAGCATGCTTGTGGCACAACTTGTGCCCCCTCACAGTGGTCATGACACTAAGGCAGCAATAGTTTCACAGATAGCTTTGTCAGCTTCTTTTGACATGAGCTATTGTATTACTCAGTGTAAAATAGCTCCTTGCTTCAATTCATTATGACTGCCCCCACTCCTGTTAATGAATTTGCTCCTCGTGTCCACCGGGCACCAGTGGACATAAGGACTGCTGGTACACAATCTATTTGGTACATATGTCAAATCCTCCGTGGAGAAAAGACAGTGCTTTCTTTGCTAATGGCATTCTCTGATGTATCTCCCTATTTTCAATTTTTAACTGATATGTAAAACATATGTGAAACATCACTTTGCCATTTGAGTCATAATCTGTAAGCAAGCGCTCATCTGTTAAGTCAGTCAATCTATGTCCTTTGCCAAGGGCTGTCTTTGTTCTCAAGTTTGCCCCCTCCTCATCAACTCTGTGTAAAATGACTCTGTCTTCCCTCACTATTGCTGCTTCTAACTCAACTTTGATTATGTGCCCTTCCTTCACGTCTGTGGGTACATCTGATTGAAACAAAAATACTCTGGGTAACCACAATAGTCTGTCCTGTATTCTTGGAAGCATTCTAACAATGTGTGTACCCCGTAAAGGAATATTTCCAGGTTAAATTGAACTCCTCTTTATGATTCCTGGCTATAAATACTATTATGAATTCTTGTGCATTCACATAATGGATACCTGGGGTAGAACATATTATTCCCTTGTTAGTAAACGATATTGTCATGTTTAATTTGTTCATAAAGTCTCTCTCCAATATGTACACTGATGTCTTGCGAGAATACAACTATGGTATAGACATGTCATGTTCTCCTATGGTTATGGGTAAAGTTTCTGTAATAGGAACCTTGGTATTCACCCCAGAAAATCCTTGTACGTTCATGGCAATGCCTGACATTTTGTTTATTTATTTATGTATTTATTTATTGAGCATTTGTTATCCACCTATACAAAAGAGTGGTGTTTCTAGGTGCCACAAGGCAAATGGGGAGGGAACAGGATGAGTAAATAACAGTGGCAAAAACAGTAAATATACAATCATGGTCCTACTAGAACTTGTGACATTCAGACGTGCAAGTGCAGTAAGAGAAGTGCAGGAGAGATGGAAGGGAGGGGGGTGCAATGTATGGACAAGTGCTGGTGGGAGCCTGGAAGGAGAGTTCCAAGGTGAGGCAAGGGAGGAGCCACTGGCTAAGTGCTAGGGTGGAAATCTCCCCCTAGCTCTCCCACGGTAGGATGCACAGCTGCCAGGCAGGGGGCCCACAAGGGCAGTGCTGTTGTTGACTCTGTAGAGGGCCTGGTACTCTGTGAGATTCATGGAGGTCAAGGCCACCAGTCTGAGCAGAAGTGGGGTGATTAGCACAGAAGGGAAAGAGGGAAGAGGTAGAGAAAAGCAGAGTTCTGAGATGTTTACATAACGTAAGGAGGTCTGGCTCAAGTCTGAGGGGGCAAGGAGGCTTTGTGGTGCAGGGAGGCTATTCTAAAGAGAGGCACAGGCCGAACAGAGAGAACTGCCCACAACTCTCTGCTTGGGGAAGCATTTGGAAAGCAGAGAGTTGGAGTTAGAGGAGCAGAGGGCTCTGGCAGGGAAGTTTTTAGGGAGGAAAAGCTGATGATAGCGTGTTCCAAGCCCCAGAAAGCCTTGTGGATGATGAAGAGGGTCTTGAATTTTATCCCTGCATCCACTGGGCACCAGTGGAGAGATTTTAGGACTGGAGAGAAATGCTCCCTGGGCTTGAGGGCAATGATAAGTCTTGCAGCCTTATTCTGGATTAGCTGAAGGGGCGTAGGTAGAAAAGGGGGAGATTGAGGAGCCCAGAGAGAACCAGAGCTCTTGAGATATTGAGCTTCTGGGGAAAGGTGAGGGAAGGGAGAATGCCTCTGAGGAGGTGAAGCTGAACAAGACATTGGTCCCCTTCCCTCTTTAACACAAGATCGAGTCACCCCCACAGATACTAAGAAGGAAAATGTTTTGTTACCTAGGGTCACCCCGACCCTCGGTTCCTCTTGTGGGTCTGGTGTAATCGATAGGATGGAACACATCTGGTCTTTCTGCAGGCTGTCCTATTGTGGATACATGTCTAGTCCTGTGACAGGGAAAGGGTTCCCTTCCACTACTGTCACACTCCCCATTCTAGGTGTAAGTGCCTGTGGCAATGTGTTCGCATTCCATGGTGTCACTGCATTCTAGTGTGATAGGGCCTGAGTCTGCATTGGTGTTTGCTGTATCTGCATCAGGGCTTGTTCTGTGTGCATTGGTACTTGCTGTGCTTGGGATGGCACCCCTTGTTGCATCTGTTTAATTTGTGGTGCTTGTGCCTGATACTGCGAGTGATTTTGGGCATAATATTCTGGTTGCCTGTGCTATATTAAGGGTGTATGCTGTCCCCACTCTTTTATCTGCTGCTTGCCAGTTCTGTTCCATCTGCACCTACTTCTGCTTATGCATGAAATGTGTCCCATCTTCACACATGTCCAACACTGCTGTGGTTGTCTTCCAAACTTCAGTTGCCATCCATCAAACCCTCCTCTTTGTGGGGTTTAAAACCCAAACCTTGTTCCTCTGGGTGCAAACCTTTGCCCTCGTGGAAAATAGATATACTCTCCACTTCCTGCAAAATTTCAATTCAATGCTGGCTGTATCTGCTGTGTCACTTGTGAATTAAAACATTCTCCTCCACTTGTCAATAATGTTCCTTCCATTGAAAATGTCAACAATTTCTTTTGAACTAACCTTTGCTTCGTCAATCTTTCTCAACTTTCTTTATGTCTTTCTCGTGTTTTAACTGACAATTGTGAACAATCGTCAGTTGTATCTCCACCCATGGCTTTGCTTCTATTCCCACAATGTTTCTCAATTGTCTTTGCACTTCCTTGGGAAGTCCATGATATAACATATTATAAAATATAGTTATGTTTTTGTCCCACGGTTCTCTTGTTCCTAACTGCTATTTTTCTTGAATATCCTGAATATAAGCCATCAGATTTTTGTCTGCTCATAATTGCACTCCTATCTGATGAATCTGGGTACTGCACCCTAAGTGTTCTCCATACCTCAGCTCAACAATTGTTTTGTGCTGTCAGCCCAGAATATCACCCTCTCTTCCAAATGTCATCTGATTGCTCCCTGTTACGCTCACTTGGTATCCACGGGGCACTACACAATACTGGATGGAGGTCTAAGTGCTATCCCGGACCTCTCTCTACTTGGTTATGTGCAAGACTTTGGGTAGCGCCTATAACAGGAGAATGGACTGGATCTGTGATGCGTGGACTCCCACCTCCCTCTGGTCCAAATCCCCTCCTTTGGGGTTATTGCTCACCTTAGGTTTTTGTGTGTTGAACTCTCCATCCTGCGTCTCTGTGCAGGGGCACGTGGTTGGTGCGGGTGTTCCGTGGACTTAGTTGCTTCACTGGTCCATGTGCCCTTAAGTCAGGCCCAGACCGGCTGTGACTCCGACTCTGCTTGCTGTCTTCCAGGTGAGTTATAATGTCTTTTCTGTCTTTATTCTGTCTCTTTCTTTCCCTCTGTTTTCTCTGTCTTCTCGGCAACTTGCTTCACTACGCTGTTCCCTAACAATGTCTCTTTTTGATTTCACAGGGATGGTTGGGATCTCGCAGTTGCCGCGCTGCTGGCAAATACCACAGTGAGTTATTGATGCGCGAGCGCTGCACTGTTTATTGGTGTTAATTGCTAACCTGTGTTCTCTTCTCTTTGTACAGGTTGCAGTGATGTTCTGGAGAGATGAGCGATCAAAGTGCTGCTTGCCCAGGTAAGTGCTTTGTTAATGCTGACCTTGTTCCTTCTCCCTTGCAGGTTGTGGTGTAACCCGGAGATGGGCGAGGTAAGAGAAGTGCAGGGGGCTGCCAGGACTCGCTGCTTGCCCAGGTAAGAATTGTTATTAATGCTGTCCTAGTTTCTTTACCTTTGCAGGTTGCGGGGAACTCCGGAGATGGGCGAGGTAAGCGAAGTGCAGGATGGATTCAAGACCGGTTACTTCACAGGTAAGTGTTCTTGCTCGCTTATGCTGTTCTGGTTCTTCCAGGTTATTAATGGAATCCGGATCTAGGGCTTCAGGATCGGGCCGCCAGAGAAGCA
Source organism: Ambystoma mexicanum (assembly GCF_040938575.1). Classification (NCBI taxonomy): domain Eukaryota; kingdom Metazoa; phylum Chordata; class Amphibia; order Caudata; family Ambystomatidae; genus Ambystoma; species Ambystoma mexicanum. The sequence goes on from NC_090933.1 coordinate 800,645,690, forward strand.
GATTAGCAGGTGCTGGACACAGTGAGCGTTACACTGCAGGAGTGCAGAATAACGCAAAGCGTGTTCTGCTGTTTGGGTGTGATTTAAATAGCCCAGGTAAAGTAGTTCCAGGCCAAGTAATTCCAGGCCCAGCCATACCAAACACACTAGACCGCATGGTTTGGATCTAAAGAACTGAGCTGTGTAATAGGCCTCCATGTTGGATTAAGGTCCAAAACTGGTATTGCTTTATTCCTGATAATGAGCCTGGCACCAAAGGTGCCATGACTGACTCCATGTATGTTTCTGATGGAGTTTTAAGGACCTTGGGGCCAATGTGAAGGGCTTTAGCCCCACTGCTGTCAGGGGGCTGTTATATCTGAGGGGGTCAGGGACATGGATCGTGACACTCCCCTAATATGGCAGCAATCAGTGTTTTTATGTCACCTACTTCTAAGGTCATCCCAGTTGTCATTCTCTCTAATCCATAGATCCATTTACCCACCCCTGATGTAAGTGATGGCAATTAACAGATTAAATTATTTTTGTTCCATTTATGGGCACAGGATGTACTGCGGGAGTCCTCCCCCTTTTTCCAACATGGGGAAATGAGTAATGCCAGTGCTCAGTCCGAGTGAAGCTGCACAATTTGTCTTTGTCACCACGTCTGTCATACTAATTCTCTTCTGTCCTGATAAATTCCTGAGTCTTTTCACATACAGCATTCTCTCCTCTGTTTGATTGCATCTTCGAGCATTTGGGTTATTCAACAGGCTCTGGCCTCCTCACCGGTTCTTCCAAATCTAACCATGATTTTAGAAGGGGCTTGTGTAGCCTCCTCCTCTCTGCCTTCCCCTATCTCTTCATTTTCCAACATAGTGGAGGTCATTACAACCTTGGTGCTAAGTACACCAACTTTACCACCATGGTGTAAACTATGTTTACACCATGGTGGATGGCGGATTTACCGCCCCATTCCAAGGTGAGTGGGGCGGTAAATCCCCATTTCCCATTTTCCCTTCCCCATTCCCAGTTTTGCCCCATAGGGCATAATGGGAGTGGGGAAGGCGCTAATTACGCCACCGTAAATTACGGTGGCGTAATTAGCATCATGGCGGATTAGTGCCATGGATTTTAACGGCTGCTAAAAGCAGGCGTTAAAATCAGAATCAGGCGTTAAGGGTTAACGGTGGCGTTAACCTTTAACGCCTGAGTTGTAATGAGGGCCAGTGTCATCACTGTCATCATATTCATCATCTTCTCTGTCTTCAAAATCTAGTCTTCCAAGCGGACTTGTCCTATATGTTCAACTCATCACCACCTCCTTCCCCCATGTTGAGGAGACCCTAACCTACTCCCCTTATTCTGTTGGTGTCATCCCTCCAGCTCCTGTACATATTGCTGATCCCCATTGTATAGCCCTTTCCTCCCCTTCATCTGGAAGAGTATGTTTCTAAAGAATATCATTGACTTCCTTACGGCTTCCATCTAAACCCCTTTCTCTTTCTCTCTGTTCTTGACACCTCTCTCTCTCTCTGTCTAGAAATGTACACCCCCTAATGATATCATCAACTTATTTTCATAGTCTTTCCCTGTTTCTTTCCACCTCTCATTGTATCTCCCTTTCCTTTTCTTCCTCGCTTTTCCTTCTTTTTCCTTCTCCTCATGTCATCGTTTCTCATTTATACTTGCTTCTTCTTGTCTTTTACCCCTTTTTTGTCTACCTCTTACTTCCTTTCTCTCTCCTGTTCTTCCCCATTCCTTCTTTTTCTCTTTCTCCTCTCTTTTGACTTCTTCCTGCTCTTGTCCTTGTCTCACTTCCCTTTCTCTTTCTTTAAAAGTGTCCATGCTCTTTCCATTCAACGTGAGCATTATATATCCTCCTACCAATTCATTTGGAACAATTGCTATATTAACCCTGTTACCCTGTCTGCCTCTCTCTCTCTGGACCTCCACTCTGGCTTCTGTCAGTTTCGCATGTAAGTCACAGTTCTTGTCATATTCCACATGTGTGAACACTGGTCTTAGCTTACTTAGATATTCTCCATTGACAATGTCTTCACTACTGTAGGCGAGAGGCACATATGTGGGATTTGTTTACCCTGCTGCTGCTTTTAACGCTCGTAATGGAGATAATCCTTGTGCTTCCGAAGATGGATCACTGCTCTGGAGTGGGTGAGGAGGATCGTAGGGTGCTTTACCCCCATGGGCATGATGTTTAAGTATTCATTCTTCTCCAGTGGCTCCACTTTCCATAGTTGCAAAATGGCTAGTCTATTTTGCAACTGTTTTCCCTTATAAGCGATATGTAAATAGGTGCACATGTTTTGCAGTACTGTCTTTGAGTGAGTGCCTTCTTGTAGCCAGATCAAAGACATTTTGCCAGCTGTGCCCCACACCCACTATGTGTGTTGTTTACTGATTTTGTCTTTATACTGTAGTAATTCTTTGCACCTGTGGCTAACGGGAGTATCTCCCATGATAATATGTCACAGCTCAATTTACCAGTACTTACCAAATTTTATTTCAATTTTCAATCACCTTCTTTGGCCTCCTTTTCACATCTTTTTCCAAAATACTTTTCCACAAATGAATACTTCTGCATCTCTCTCTAGGAACACACCTCCTGTGTCACCCAATGCATCAGAGCAGCACCACAAACTCCACTCATGCTCCAAACCACCCCACCTCACTGTTCCATCCAAACCTTCTGAGTGGCACAACAACCATCACTCATGCTCTGAAGCAGCTCCACCTTGTTGCTGCCACACTGGACCATCCTCCTCAGTCCACACCACAACTCCACATCCTCCACAATATATACTGTCAGTCAATACAGCTTCATTTCGGTTTGAAACCATAAAAGCCACAACACAATATAAACAGCAGTGTGAGGAAGTGTGAGAGAGTCAGTTCACCAGTTCAGCAAGTGTGGCGTGGTGCGCTCGAGCTTTACTTCTCTTTTGGTACGCCACAGCGTTCTCACAAGAAGAAAAAGAAACTTCGGAAAATAAGTCTGTGGCTCCTGTAATTCGGGTGATTACAACAAGCAGGAGGCAGTGGTTGAGGGATGGCGACCTCTACCTATGGTGTGAGGAGCGGGAGTGGAGGTAGTGGGAGTGGAGGTAAGGCAAGTGCATCATCCCTGGTCTTTGATGCAGGGGTGGAGGCTGCACAGTCTGTATCTCCACAGGGCTAGGCAGTGATGAGTAAAGGGCTCAGTAACAAAGTGGTTTGCCCTGCGTACAATCTTCAGTTTAAGGGCAGCCTTGAGCCTCTTTCTTTGCGCCTATCATACCTACCCATTAACACTGTGACCGGTGCTTTTCTTGAACTGGCTAATGGGCGTTCTATTGCCTCTTCCCCTTCCGTTCTGCTATTTTGGAAAGTTGCGTTCCCATGCTTCTACCCCTCACCTGCTCCTTCCAAATCCTCAGGTTTTGCTGGTCTCTCTGCAGAACGTGGAACCTATTGAACCTGTTGAATCTGGTGTATGGGTAAAGCAAATAGCAGCAGCAAAAACTATGAAACCGGCAGTGTTCGTTGTTGGAAGTCAAACCCATGAGTGTTTGAAAAATGCCCCTTCATTGGTGGATGTAATCTCTACTCCATTACATTCGGTGGCCCCTATGCCTGTTTCTTTGACTTTGTCGGCTCTTACAATTTTGGATGAAGCCGTTTTGAATGACTCCTTTCAGGCCCTCCTATCAACTACCAAGGGCCTTTTAAGGGACCTCACTGACATGGACATTTTGTTTATTCATGATGATAAGGACAATCATGTTGGAAGGGGGGGTTGTTGATGTTTTAAAATCACCAGATGTAAATGTGGGTTTAACAATCCTTCCAAGTGTTGTTTCAATGTTGGGCCTGGTGCTGATGGGGGGATCACGGTTTGGTTTGTGTCTTGATTGTTCTAAGAATATGGAGGAGGCAGATATAGGGTCCTTGGTTTTAGGGGTGGCCCCTGTCACCTCTATTTTTACAACAAATCAGTTTAGTGAGATCATTAGTTCCAGCTCCCCCCATCTATGTGTTCAGCCAAAAGTGGGTTTTCGCCATTTGCCCCATTCATTCATGGAAATAAAAGTAGATTTACATTTGCCCCTGCAACAGCCAGGCTTCGGCTGGATTTGACAGAGGATTTGAGTCCCTTTAATCCATCAGCCCTAAAGTTTGGTGCTGCCTCTCCTATTTTACCTATGGTGAGCCCCTTGCCGATGAAAGAGTGTGTTTCAAACGTCCAGGTTGACCCTGTGGCAGCCTTTCTTTCTACCATACATGTAAGTTTAAATGTGGCCCTAAAAGACCTGATTAATACTAATGAAAGGGTTGGTGGTGTACTTGGGCAATAGGCACTCGCCTTAAACCATTTAAACAAAACAGATTTTCTTAAATAGAAGGCTATATTAATGGGGAACAAATGCTCATTGGCATTGTTCTAGGTATGCCAAAGGGGGCGGCGCACTCAAATTGTAAAATGGCAAAATTGAAAACCCAGCCTGTGTATGTAATTGCATCAATAATGGCCTTATCCCTTGTTTTGAAATGGCTGAGTACATAGTTGTTGAGAACACACCTATCCTTTGCTCCATACCATTGGTTTTGGTATTGATCAGAGGTCACCCTTCCAGGATATTTCTCCTCTAAGTCCAAGTGTACTGAAGGTGGCAGAGGATCTGCTTGCAGAGGGGGTTGAAAGAGTGGAAGTCCCTCCAAATGTAATTACCGAAGAGGGAGCCGGTAGGAGTGATGTAAGGGATGAGTTCCCAATCTGTCAGCAGAAGAAAAGTAGGGAAAGAAATCAGAAAGGGGGAGGAGAAGTTGAGAGTAAAAAACCCCAAAATAAAAAGATGATAAAAAATAAAACTCTAGGGTCTCTCGTGCATTTTGGAGAAAGATATTCCTCCCCCGGGCTCCCTCCACCGATTTTAAGGACACATGGCATCCCATCTTGGTTCTGCTCAAACAGATGAAGCCCTGGTGATTGGGGGTCAAAATCAACAAAATGGGCCTGCTTTTTTTGATTGTGGTTTGAGTGAGATGGTAACATTAGTGAACAACAGGGAGATTGGAGAGAGTCCGGGTTCAAGGAAGGTGGCATCTGAGGGAGTGGTCAGATTGGCTCCAAATGCTGGGCTGCTAATGCCTTGTTTTAGGGTCTCAGTGGGTATTGACCCTGGGCTGTTGAATTTAGACTAGGGTTTTCATCCAACATGGGGAATGGGACGAGGACTGCTACCCTGTGGCCATCCCAGAATAGGTGGGACAAGTAATAACCCCATGCCTCTTCTTGTGAGTAAGCTTGGCCTTGGTACGGCCCTTTGGGCCATATGTTCCATACTTTGGAACAGAGGAGATGTATGATTGGTACAGCTTGTGCCCCAGTCAATCCAGTGGGAGATGGGGTCTGCATATAGTTATACAGTCCCCTAACCAACTATTGTTGGAAAATATTATTCCAGACAAGGAGACTATGATCCTCAATAGAGCAAATGTCCTGAGTATGTTGAGGAGTGTTCCACTACTCTCCCATATTAGCTCAGGAGACATTACCCAGGTGGAATTCTGGAATGATCAACGACTGTATTAGGATATTTTACATCTGCATTCACGCTTGGTCCTGAACCAGATCTCTGCTGCTTCTGATTATATCAGAACGTAGGGCTATGATTTTAGCCTTTTTAGTTCAAAACCACTCCCTCCTGTACAAATTCTGTCTGTAGTGAGTAAAAAGGGGGGGGCAAATTAAATGCTTTTTGGGTAACGATAGAAGGATGGAAGTGTTTACTGTGTTTAAACAAGGCTGCATGCTAGCTCCCCTTCTTATTGATCTTTTCATTTCGGACATTTCTGATGCTTTTAAAAATAGACAGCACTTTCCTCCTTTTTTAGTAGCCAACAGAACTAATCACTTTTTGTATTTTACTTTTTTTTTATTGTATATGGTTCACAAATAAACCTTTACATCAGTAATATTAAAATACGTTAGCAGGGACGTCATTTCACCAAAATGCCAGCGGTAGCAGAAGTGACATCACACGACCCTTGACCCCTGGTGACATCACAGGAGTGATGTCATTTGACCCCACCCCAAAGTGATATCGCGGGATGCGATGGAACACAACCTTTCACTCGTGGACAAAACAGGAAGTGCTATCACATAGCATTGTACACTACAAAAAATATGGTTACGATATCACTATAATGTGATGTACATTTCATACAAGAATAAATCACCATATGTATTGTTAAGATCTGTGTGTATAGGCCCATATTACCAAATTACTGTGAATGCAAGCAGACGTCCATGACCAAATGATAATGCTGTGTTATTATATAGCACTTACGCTTAAGCGCTTTATATAGAAAAAATATACACCCAATATCACCCAACCTGTGTTGGTACTCATTTATCAACCTCAGAAGGATGAAAGGCTGAGTTGAGGCGTTTAAGAACAGACTAAATCAGTGACTCACCCCCTGAAGTGTGCCTGAAATAAACCTTTAATGAGTCTAGCAATTATTGTATAGAATTCCAGAAAGACACATTATTTGATATTCCTAGTCTTTCTTATTTAGGGTCAGTGCTGAAAGTGTTAGACTTGTGTCACTCCTTTTCTTCTTTTTCTTCTTTTTTTTAAGGGGCTTTAAAAAGAAAGCCAGCCACTCCAGAACTAAAGAGCCACATGGTGCTGGCCACAGCCCATGAGCTTGCATTACAAACCCCCCCTTTTTTTTCTTTTATCTTTCTTTTTTTTTTCTAGAGGTCACAAGGGTGACCACAGAGGTCGCAGTTGCGACCTCTGGCGACCCCTAAATGACGTCCCTGTACGTTAGCAGACTATATTTCACAGTTTTACAAGTTAACAAGGGATTTACATTAAAAAAACAGTTAAGATTACATTGTATTACATGGATCACAGAAATATAATTTGCCTCAAAGAATACAAATTCATTAAACCTTGTTATTATAAAGATACAGAAAACTCAAAAAGAAAAAATACATATTACAACAGTGAATATAAATCAATCTACCCATTTAGATTTATATAACTATAAACATTAGGACCAATAGGGTTCAGATCGAGAATTATATCCAGCCTTAACAGCAGTATTTGTATCCAAAATTACAAGCATGCAGCAACTGCATAGGAGCCAATATCCTGATTATTATACAGGTTCAGGGATTTAATTAATGATGCTATTGATATCATATGGCATTCATAACATGCCTATACACAAGTGTTTCAAGGTGCAATGAGGCAAGGGACGGTAACATAGGGAAGACAGAGACAATGATTTTACTAGACCCATTGACATTGAGATTGCGCAAGCGCAGGGAGGGGGAAAGGGGAAAAGTGCGGGGGCAAGGGGGACGGGAAGTGCAGTACATTGGATAGACAATAAATACATAAAGAAATGGATAACAACAATAATAAAAAGTGCGGCCAGTGGGTGGCAGGTGCAAGGGTAAGTGCAGACATCAGGTGTCAAGTGCTGGTAGGGGGCTGTAGGGATACAGAAACAGCCCCTGAGTGCAAGGGTTGTCAGGGGGGCAGTGTGGGTGTGCAACTGCCGTGGAGGGGACCTTGGCCCGAGAACATAGGGTAGCCAGGTGACCAGTGCAGTTTCAGCCAGGAGTTCAGCGGGGAGAGGAGGAGAGAAAGCAGAAGCAAAGAGGAAGGTCTTGAGGTGTTTGCAGAACCGGAGATGGTTCTCCTCAAGTTTCAGAGAGGCATGGAGGCTGTTGGAAGAGAGAGTTGAAGGTATTGAGGCACTAGGCACCAGAAGGCCTTGTGGAGAATGCAGATGGATATGAACTTAATCCTCGCAGCCAATGGGAGCCAGTGCAGAGATTTAAGTCCTGGAGAGATACGATCCCTGGGACTGAGGCCAAGGACAAGACTACCAGTCCTATTCTGGTTGAGTTGCAGAGGGCGGAGATTAGAGGCAGTCAGATTTAGAAAGACTCTGTTGCAGTAGTCCAGCCAAGAGAGAACCAGAGGTCTGGAGACACTGAGCTTCTGGGGGAAGGAGAGGAAAGGAAGAATGCCTTAGAGGAGGTGCAGCTGGTAGTGTGACTTCTTAGGGACTTCAGAGATTTGAGGAGAGAAGGAGAGTGTGGAGTCGAAGATGACCCCAAGGTTTTTGGCCTCACAGGTGGGAGCAGGAGGAGGGCCAAGAGAGGCCCGCCAGAGAGTGACAGGAAGGGATGGAGCGGGAGTGCCGTGAGGAGAATCTCAGTCTTACTGGCATTCGTCAGAGATCATTGGCGGCACACCACTCCTGGATGGCGGACAGACAGTTACAGATGAGAAAAGGTGAAGAGGTGGCTGAAAGGAGCCTGGAAATGAGCTGAGTGTCATCTGCATAGCACTGGAAGCTGGGGCAGAAAGTGGCAATGCTATGGGCAAGAAGTGCCAGGTATGCCACGGAGAGAGGTTAGACCCCTGGGGAACACCACAGGTAGAGATAAAGATAGAGGAAAGGAAGGATCCAAGTTGGACCTGGTAGGGTCGATTGGAGAGGAAGGAAGTCAGCCAAGCTAGGGCCTGATCGGTGACACCCAAGTTATCACAGAGACGGTTGAGAAGGATGGCATGGTTGACCGTGTCAAAGGCAGAAGAGAGTTCAAGTAAAATGAGGACATATGGGGTTTTGGAATCAAGGTTGGAGAGCAGGTCTTCACGGATGTTCATGAGAGCAGTTTCTGTGCTTCTGGCAGCTCTGAGGACAGACTGATGGTCAGGAAGACAACGGATTCAGTGTGAAGATTAAGCTGGGAAATGGCCAGCTTTTCGAGAAGTTTGCCCAGGAAAGGAGTGATGGAGATTGGGCGATAGTTAGCCAGGCAGGAGGGTTTCTTAAGAAGAGGGTGCTCAAGGGATTGCTTCAGGGGAAAGGTAAGACTCCAGTGGTGAAGGAGTGGTTGCAGAAGTCAGCCAGAGCAGGAGCCAGGCTGTCAATGTGGTTCTTGATGGTTTTGGAGGAACAGGGGTGAACCTGTGTAAAGGACCGGTAGGGGGTGGTCTGTACTTCTGCTCTCTATATGGTAGAGGGGAGGCACAGAGGACCCCAGCCTAGATTCTCTATTCGGTAGCTATAGTCGAGCAATCAAGGCCTAGCTTCTCAGGAGGTGATGCAGGCTGGTTCTTAAGTACAGTGTAGTCCCCAAGCCCCCACAAAGGAATGTCCACACACTGTATTGGTTAGAACACAGTCTTTATATAATCAATATTCAAGGTTATGTACACTTATCATAATAACTCACTTTGTACTTAGGAAAATCAACAATGGCAAATATATACAATTCTAAAGTGGTACCACCCTTTGTATTAGATCTCATTAAAGTGCATCAACAATACTGTAACAATGTCACACAGATTAATAGAGTGAAACCAGCAATAGAGAGAGGAGAGAAAATAAGATGGTTGAGCAATAGGCAGAATACTGGCCCCTACCACTAGACACAGTTCTGTGTGGAGATCCCCCCACCTGGGCAACCTGTAAAATAGAGATATAGCACAAGCCCAGTCCATATATTGTTCTGCAAGTCTTATTCCCTCCTATAATGTTTTTACCCCCCCAATGTACCTGGTGGAGTCGAGTTCTTCAAAGAGGCGTCGACAGATCCTTCTTGAGCGACCCCCTTTCAAGCGGTAGTCACGGATCGTCGAGAGGCGTCGAGAAGCGTTGAGGAACTCGGCGTTCAGCGTCGGGGAATCGACGACCCTTCTTGAGTGCCTGCCCTTTAAAGCGGGAGACACAGGTCGTCGAACGTCCGACGGAGAACACGGGTGAACAGCGTTGATGAGGCGGCAGCTTCGTCCGAGCGGTGCTCGTCGGCGTCCGCCTCCTGCAAGGAAGAGGCGTGCAGGGCACCTCGGTGACAATAGTTCTGGACCGCAAAGATTGTGGAGACAGGGGCCCAGCAAGGGCGTCGAGTCGTTCGAGTCTTTGTGGTCTTCGGGTGGCGGGAAACCCACCGGCAGGTTTCTCCTCGGCGCGTTGGTCGTCCTCGACTTTCTCCGGCAGGATAAAGCGGTCGACGATGCGGACGAGGGAGTCCTTCGATTCGAATGTTCTTAGGCAAAGGAGCGGACGGCTCCGGTCGTCGGCTGCACGGCGTCAAGTGGTTCCCATGGCTGGGCAACACAACTTCGACGGGCCTCCAGCGGTTACACAGACCTGCGAACCCTGGTCGACGGCAATGGACTTCGACAGCGGCGATGCCCGGGTGCTTCACTTCGATCTCCTCGGCGGTCCCGTCTCAGGTCGGCAGCCTTTCGAGGGTCTGACTTCCAGGGCGCTTCGGCGAAGATGGAGCAGTGCTCGATGGTCCCTCGGAGCACGGGAAGAGGGCACCTTACCAGGTCCTCTCTCGGGTCAGTCTTCGACGATTTCGGCAGCCTTCGGATCGGTCGAAGCAAATGCAGCAGCAAGTCTTCTTCTTCCAGCTGGACGTCGAGGATCAGCAGTTCCAGTTACTCTTAGAGTGGAGACTCAGCTCCAGAACGCTTCTGAACAATTACCAGTGGTGAGAGGTCCCCAGATATACTATTCTGTCTCTCATCCACACTGCTGGCACACACTCAGCAGCCAATCATACAGAAGGGCATTCATGCAGTCAGTCAGCCAATCAGGCACACAGTGCATTCAGGCCACACTCCTCCCTTTCAGACACTCACAACAAGGAATGTGGATTGGAACAAGTACCCAGCCATTCAACACTACACACTGCATTCAGGCCAGTTTCGGGCAGGGCTGTCTCAGTCTTTGTCTCTCATGCCAGAAACCAGACAACCACAACAAGGAGTGTATATTGGTCACACACTCCATTCACCCAGGTCCCACCCACAGGAGGTACCCACAACATACAGTCACTGGGAAGGCTCCAGTCAGTCTAGCTGGGCCTTCACAACAACACCATATATGGAACTTCCACCCAACAGCCAGTCAGGGGGAAGGGACAGAGTCAGGGCTTCCCAGGACTTTAGGAAACAGGGTAACAGGCAATAGAAAGCAAGAGGCCACAGGGGCCATCTTGTTTCCTATTAGGAATCAACTGATCCCAATGGTAGGGCCTGGGTATCCCAAAATGGAGGACACCCAGAGCACCTGTCAAATTCAGCATAGTGCTGCCACCAGCCTATACCCTGCTCTGTGGGTCACACACAGGTGCCCAAAAACATACACTAGGGGCACAGGGTTGCACCCCCACCCATGAGTGCCATAAGGGTATCCCATGGGTCTGTACACCAAACCAAAACTAGGTAGAGCTGCACTGCCAGGAGTCCCACATGGACTCCTGGGCAGAAAACAACACAGAACACAATATGAAAAAGGACTACAGGACAAGGACAGGGAGGCCCTGTCCCTCCAATGCCTTTCCAGCATCACAACCTGTTTTGGTGAGACTTGTCTAGAAACCTTGTCTGGGAGAACAGGAGAAAAGCAGAGAAGGAGGGAGGAGAGCTGACCGAAGAAGAGCCAGAGGAAGAGCAGGGAGTGGAGGGAGGAGGGGAGAGGAAGAGAGAGAGGACAGAATGTCCTGAGTTCTAGAGATGAAATGAGAAGCCAGGGCAGTGCAGAGGGCCTGGGAGGGGACAGGAGAGGTAGAGACTGCAGCAGGATTGTCCAGTTCCTTGCAGATTTTAAAGAGTTCAGCCGAAATGTTCGATGTGGCAGAGACACGAGCTTTGATGTGAGCTATCTTCATGGTGCGAACATAGAGCCGGTATTGCCTTTGGAGCAGGCTGCAGGCCAGGCTGTCAGAGGATGTACAGGTAACACGCCATTTCCTCTCAGCCACCCTGCACTTGCGTTTGAGGGTGATGAGGTCTGAGTCATACCAGGAGTTGCACTTGGCTTTGGGTTTCATCTGGATCCTGATGACAGGGGCAAGAACATCAATCGGATATAGCAGAGTGGAGCATAGGAAGGGCTGTGTCAGGGCGTGAGTCAGCCAAATGGGGAGTGGGTGGGTGAGAAAGTGGCGGTGAAAGCCTCAACTGACACATGCTTCATGCGTTGGAGAAGGTAGGTTGCAGTGCTGGTGTTGGCTTGCCTTGAGAGGTGGAGAGCGTGAGCTGGTAGGAAGGGAGATATTGATCACTCCAGGAGAGAGGAGTGGTGAGAGGGATAGAAAGGGGAAGGTCTTTAGAGATCAGAACATCCAGAGTGTGCCCTGCAGAATGAGTTGGACCACAGGGGAGGAGAGAGAGTGAGTGTGAGAGAGAGTTGTAGAGGTCGTGAAAGAGTCCAGAGGAAGTCTCCAAGAAGGAGGAGTTGAGTGGACGAGACCAGGAGGGAAGAGGAGAGGTCCGCCCACTCAGAGAGGAAGGAGGAGATCTGACCAGGTGGCTGAAAGATGGTAGCCACATTAAGGGACTAGCTAGGAGAGAGAGCCTGCAGACGAGGCATTCGAACGAGGAGTAGGCCTGTGTAGGAATGACAGAGACAGGAATCCACTCAGGGAAGATCAGGCTACACCCCCTACGGGACAGTTGGACCTGGGCGCAGAGAGGATCTTCTAGCCTTCAGGGAGGAAAGTGTCAAATATTGTGACTGAGCTGGCCGTGAACCATGTCTCTGTGAGACTGAGGACATTGATGTCAAGTTCTTCAAGGAGGCAGCAGATGACAGAGAAGTGTTTGACAGCTGAACAAGAGTTTAGAGTGGCAATATGGAGAAAGTTGCCATCCCTCAGAGGTATTCCGAATGGAGATACAAGACCATACAAGATTGTCACCTCCCCCCACTCCCCATTTTACAAACTTGTCTAGGTAGGCCATTCTTTTTTCACGTAATGCCGGACATGAAAGTAACAGGTGCTTCACAGTTTCAGTTTCCCCGACCCTTTCACAGAATCAGCAAAAGGGGTTTACCAGGCCTATTGTTTTCCTTCTGAGCAGCACCTCACGGTTTGGATAGATAAGTAATTTAAGAAGGATTGTCCGATAGTATTGGTTCGGGAATTGCAGAAAAAGGGGTGGGATAACCCCCCAAATTGTGTGCTCCCACTGTAAATGGCTCAAAGAGGGGTAGGAGTGGAATTTGTCCATAGTTACAATTCAATCCTTCTCATAGAACAATCGCTTTATCTTATCTGGATTCATTACCAGAGTCTCTCCATCTGAGTCAAGATCACGTAAGGATTGGTCACATACATCCTGAATAATAGCCACAAACTTACTGGGGGTAATTCCATATTCCAATGGCTGCAATTAGGTACGAATTAGGTATAGCCTGAAACAAGACTACACCTAATTCGTACCTAATTGCAGCCATTGTAATATTATTAGGCAACTTCAGCGTCCGCCTCCACAACCTTCCCTCCAGTATTTCACAGAAATTCTGAAGCTTAGCATAGTGCAACTCCATCCCATATATCAGTTTGGCACAATTTTACCCTCATAAAAGGAAATTGAGGGTTTCAAATAGAAACGTCAACATTTTCTGTCTAGTTTTGTCATCTAGTTAGATAAAGGTAGAGCTTTCTGTTTAAAGAAGGCACAGAGTCCGCAGCCAGAAGGTTGGGCCATTATAGGGAAACCCAAATATAAAACATTCAAGGTACTCTCTATGGACAAACCTTCCATACTACAACTCAACCTTTTCCTTCTCCGTGTTCTCCACAGCACCAAAATGCGGGTCTTCCTGGGGTTCACAATTAATCTGTTTCCAGACGCAAACTCTGCAAATTTATTAATCAGGTGTTGTAGGCCCACTTTGGTGCAGTCAAGAAGCAGAAAATCATCCATAAAAAACATCCATGGGATGCACAATTCACCCAGTTTCGGGGTTACCAGGTCCCCATCTTCCAAAAACTCTCTGATGTCTGAGACATATAAATTGAAGAGACAAGCAGCTAGCAAACATCCTTGTCTTAAGCCTACACAGGTTTCATTGTCGTAAAGGGCCATGATTAGACTCAGCAGTCCTCCTGGGATACCCCATTTTGCCAATTTAGCCCATAGGCGATTACGGATAAGACGGTTGAAAGCTGTACACACGTCTATTCATGTTACATAGATTTCTCCTCCGTAAAAACCCCAGGCCTACACTAACTCTTAAGGATCAAGTAGGCATATATACAACACTTACAGATCTATGGCCAAAATGGCCCACAAGACTCCACATGCAGAACAGATTGTATCAAAGCGATACACCCATCCCTTGTGTACTGTAACATATCTTAGTGTCAATAGAGCTACTTTAGGTCCACCTCCAAGCATTTGAGGGGATTACCTTATGTAAAAATTCCTGGATACTGTTAAATATTTAGAAAATGTGAAACAACATCCAGAACAGCATGCAGGCTTTTTAAATCCCCAAATAACAATACACCGCACACGAGTGAATCATAGTAAGTAGCATGAGACCACGAATCCCATTAACCACTGGGACATGCTAAACATGTTGATCAGTAATATGCAAGACCACGTGAGTGGTGAAGCCTGTTAACAACAACACACCTCATCCAGAAGACTACGAATCCCATCAACCACTGGGACATGCTAAATACATTAACCAATATTATACAAGACCGCATGAGTGGCTAAGCTGGTTAGCCACAACACACCACGTATAAAGGGAATCACGGAAGGCAGCACCGGACTACATCTCCCATCATCCTTTGGAACAGATTGGTAGTCATCCCATGGATCGATATGCGGGGACATGGGAACATGTAATATGAAATACACGTATACACAGACACACCCGCGTAGATAGAAAAATAACCCCAAGTTTAAGCTACCGCTTCACAAACTTTTGAAACATATTAGGAACGCGGTAATGTGACCACGACGCCGCTTTATAAACAAACAGCCATCCAATATGGCGTCCGAAACAACATCCGACGCACAAGACGCGGCACCCGTAAAGTAATTACTAAGGTAAGCAGCAGGTAAATCGTTATAACTCGCTCAGTCCTTCATAGCATGGCGACTTATTATGTCACATTTAAATGAAAAGTATCGCAGAAATGCCGCCATCAATTACATATGGACTGCCACATATTAGGCATAGAAATATGGGCTGACTGGGTTCAGAAGAACGGCTCAACATTCGGATAGAGTGCTTACTTGGCTTTACATCTGCACCATGTTGTACCTGGCACTGTATTGGCATCATTAACAGTGACATAGATACATGGGCACCTTGCAGACAAAGAGGGGTAATTGTACCTTATACTTGCATCAGAAACAACAATGTACAACTAATCTGCAATATAGGCACATAGGTATCAAGCCTAATGGGACTCTGTCGTCTCTTTCAGGATGAACTCTAAACACAGAGGAAACGATCCTGTACCTTCACTCTAACAAGACCACACAGTGAAGACAGGTGAATAGGCTTGTTGTGTCTTGTCTTGTTTTGTTATACTTCCCCTTGTGGCAGAATTTAATAGAACATGAGTTTAGTTTAGTTTAGTTTATTATTTGTATAGCGCCGCCTGGCCCTGGGGCATCCAGGCGCTTGGCATGGTTACAGAAGTAGCCAAGAAATTACATGTTCAGTAGGTAGACAGTACAAATTGTCACAGCATAATAAGAAAGTTGCTGATAGTATACACAGTTATCATATATTTACAAGATTAGAGAAAGCGCAGGATAAGCAGGCATTAATTACAGTAAATACAATGATAAGTTGGAATTCTAGGCTTCTTTAGCCAGTATCTAGGTTATGGCATTGTGTCTGAATCTATGAAAGGAGGGTTTGGATCTGAGATTAATAGGTAGAGAGTTCCACAATTTAGTGGCAAGCACAGGGAAGCTTGTGCCGCCTGCTTTTTAGAGTTTGAATCTCGGGATGGTTAGGCAGTGTGATTGGGCTGATCTGGTTGGACGGGATGTGGTGTGGTGTGTGAAATTGTCTGAGAGGTATCTAGGTGCTTGGGAGGTTAAGCATTTGTGAGTAAGGGAGAGTGTTTTGTATTCGATCCTCTGGGATATCGATAGCCATTGACAGGATCGTCTGGCGTCCGAAATGTGTTCATGTTTGGTTATATTCAAAGCTGCTCTTAGTGCGTTATTCTGGATAACTTGCAACTTATTAATGTTCTTTTGGCTAGTACCCAAGTACAGGGTGTTGCAGTAATCGACTTTAGAGAGTACCAGTCCTCTTGCTAGGGTGTTGCAGTTGCGAGTCGAGAGGTAGGGTCTGCTGGCGTTGATGAGCTTACATGTGTAAGCGGAGGAAGATGAGATAGCGTTTTGACGCTGTTGGAGACGGTAATGATGTTGCCGTCAATGGTGAAGGTCTGGTAAAGTTTGTCAAGGTTATTGAGTCTGGATTGGGAGCCTAGGAGCAGAAGCTCGGTCTTGTCATCGTTGAGGCACAGGCCATGTTTGCCCATCCATTCTTGAATAATGGAATAGATGTTGTTGAGTACTGTGTTGTCAGTGGCGTAGTCTCCTGTTAGTGGGATGAGTATTTGAGTGTCATCTGCGTAGTTCGTGTAGATGACACCCAAATGGTCCAGTATGTTGAAGAGGGGTTTTGTGAATATGTTGTAGAGCGTGGGTGAAACACATGAGCCTTGGGGAACGTCGAATGTAACAGGGGCTGGTTCGGCAGAGGCTGTCGTGGCAAAAACCCTCATGGATCTATTGTTCAAGAAGGACTGAATCCAGGCATTAGCTTTGTCAGAGAAGTTGGCTGCTGAGGCTAGGTGTTTACAAAGAATATCGTGATTTAAAAAATCAAAGGCAGCTGACAGGTCGAGGAGGAGAAGAAGGGCTAACTTGCCGTTGTCTTTGAGGTTGTCCATTTGTGTCTTGAGATCTATCAGGACTGTCTCAGTGCTGTGTTTGGGCCAGAAGCCCGATTGTCTTAGTCCTAGTAAATTATTTTTCTCTAGGTGGTTCTGGATTTGCAAGTAGGCGGCTCGGTCAAGGATTTTTAGAAGGAAGGGTACTCTGGTGATTGGTCTGTAGTTCGTAGGGATGCTGGGGTCTAACGTAGGTTTCTTGAGTAGAGGTAAAACCCAGGAGTCCTTGAGGTTGTTGGGTACTATGCTGGAGGTGGAGGATGTGTTGATGAGAGATGTGATAAATGGGGCAAGATGTTTGGCTGCGTCTTTGATAATTGGCGCAGGGCAGATGTCGCCTTGGCATTTGGAGGGTTTCAATGAATCGATTATGTCTTCAACCTCAGTGGTGGTGATGGTGAAGAATTTAAATAAGTTATTTCCGTCCAGATGTGAGTTGTGGGTGGGAGCAATGGGCTTGTCTGTGAAAGTGAGACTTTCTTTTTTTAACTCTATTTTGGCTTGTAGTATGGCAATTTTGCCTAGGAGTGCTTCTTGTATTTTGGTGCACCAGTAGGTGTCTTTGGTACATGTGTCTTGGATGGGGGATGGGGATTCGAGGTCTATTAGGATATTAAAGAGCTCTTTGGTGTTGGATTTGGCATTACAGATTCTTTCATTGTACATATTTTTTTTAGTTTGGATGATGGCAGATTTGTATGTGTTGGAGGCTATGGAGTAGGATATTTTATAGTTGGCGGATGGAGACTGTTTCCATGCTGATTCAGTTTGTCTTTTGATTTTACGGAGGGTTCTTATTTCGGGTGTGAACCAAGAGTTGAGATGCGCGCGGGGTTTGGCTCTCCTTAGTTTGAGTGGTGCTACAGTGTTTATGACTTTGAGAATAGTTGTGTTGTAGAGGTCTACTAGCTCAGTGGGATTGGTGATGGCGGGTGAGAAGTCGATGATGGGTTGGAGTAGAGGGATGAGTTTCTCTACTGTGATGTTTTTGCTGTTTCTTGGGTGGGGCGTTGGGAGGGGGCACATTATTTTGTTTGTTTTTGTTGATAGTGAAAGTGATAAGATGGTGGTCGGTCCAGGCGCATGGTGAATGGGATATTAGTATAAATTACCCATTTATTCACAGATTCCAGTAAGGAACACACTACAGGAATCTAGCTGAGCCCAGGAATTGCTCACCTTATAACAGGAAAACATAGAGAGCCCTGCACCAAATACAGGTAAGAAGTCACTTACCCCAAGAACATGTGGACAAATAAACTCCACATATGAACAGTAGAAACTTTATATTAGAAGCAGCTTAAGACTGATGACAGTCCCACTTGTCTTTCTTGTCTTTTTAACCTTGTAGGACCTAGGGATTGACCCAATAAGCCCATTGGACACCCAAGGATATCCTCTTCACCTTCAAGATTTGGAGATTGCACGTAAAATACCACAATTACAAGTATTCGTCCTGAAGAAAGCAGCTACAAACTAATCCCGCTGAAACCGGTTGACTTTTACCTAAGCAGTACTGGATTGATAACCCAGGCTCCGATACCCCCCATACATAGATGAAAGGGCTCGTTTAAGGAAATGATCACAGCTACTTATATCTAGCTAAACTAGCTTTTTAAATATTATTTGACCTAAGAGGTCATAGTGCTACCTTCAATGAGACATACATACTGGAGGCGGTACCATTAAAGACTAAAACCGACCCCCACCATGTGTGCACTTACTTTTTAGAATTTAGGAAAGTAGTGAGAGAGGAAAGGGTCAGGACCTCGACACCTCATTTGTAGGCTGCACACCAGCACATACGAGGGCTGGTATAGACTCTGTAGGAGGTTCCTTACACATAGGGCTAACCAAATATCGCTAGGGACCCAGCTGTAGGAATAACTTTTTAACAATTATTCTTCTGTCATTTGTGTGTTATAAAGACTAGCGTATAGACCTAAGGCGACCACCTTTCGACTTCAATTTGTTGTGACTTACGATTCCTGAATGGCCCACATTACCAATCCATTTAGATTTGTAGAGTGATCTACTCTAAAACCAGTGTGAAGTCTGTTTAAATGATGGGAGATGGACATCCACTCATTCACATGTGATAACAGGATAGATGCAAACCTTTTACAGGCAGCATCAATGAATGCAATAGGTGTAAAGACCGGAGAGGGGGTCTGTACTTCTGCTCTCTATATGGTAGAGGAGAGGCACAGAGGACCCCTGCCAATATTCTCTATTATTGGTATCGTGGTTGAGCAATCAAGGCCTAGCTTCTCAGGAGGTGATGCGAGCTGGTTCTTAAGTACAGTGTAACCCCAAGCACCCACAAAGGAATGTCCAGACACTGTATCGGTTAAAACATAGTCTTTATATAATTAATATTCAAGGTCATATACACGATCACGATAACTCACTTTGTACTCTGAAAATCAACAATGGTAAATATATACAGTTCTAAAGTGGTACCACTAACGTTATCAGATCTCATTAAAGTACATACGGTCAGAATGACACACAGACCAAAATAAAGAGGAAACCAGCAGTAGAGAGAGGAAGGAAAGCAAGATGGTTGAGCAATTGGCAGAATACTGGCCCCATTACCTATACACAGTTCTGTGTGGAGATCCCCCCCCACCTGGGCAACCTGTAGAAGAATGATACAAGCCCAGTCCATACATTGTTCACAGAAGACTTTCCAATAGTTCTGCAACCCCAAAGTACCTTGGCGTTGTAGTGTTCTGCGTCGGAGAATCAACGGCCCTTCTTGAGTGTCCTCCCTTTCAGGCAGGAGTCACGGGTCGTCGAACGTCTGACGGAGAACAGGTCGAGCTATGACAGTGAAGTGGCCGTGTCGTTCCTATCGGTGTTCGTTGACGGGGAAGCATAAACGTCCTGCCAGGAAGAGGCATGCGGGGCACCTGGGTGTCGATAGTTCTGGATCGCAAAGAGTTGAAGAACTGTGGCCCAGCAAGGGCGTCGAGTCGTCGGCGTCTCTGTGGTCTTTGGGTGGCGGGAAACCCACCGGTGGATGCTCCTCCACGCGTCGACAGTCAGGCCTTCTCCAGCAGGATACAGCGACGACGATGCGGACAAGAGCGTCCTTGGATCAATGAAGTTCTTGGGCAACGGGAGCACGGCGGCTCCAGTCGGCGACGGCGGTTGTCGACAGTGTCAGACAACAGTCTGGGTGCTTCTTCTTGGAGTTCCACAGCAATCCCCGTATCGCGTCGGCAGCCTGTCAAAGGTCTGTCTACCAGGGAGTTTAGGCAAAGATCCGCTGTGCACGATGGGCCCTCGTAGCTCAGGAAGTGGGCGCCTTACCAGGTCCTCTCTGGGTCAGTTCTTGAAGCACAGCAGCTTTCAGATTGCGAAGGAGAGCAACAGCAATTCTTTTCGTCCAGCAGGGTTTTAAGATCAAGCTTCAGTTACTCGTCGTAGTGGACTTCCAGCTTCTGAACATGATTCCTAGCAGTGAGAGGTCCCCAGATATACTGTTGATCTCCCATTCATTCCGCTGGGTCACACTCAAGCATCCAATCACGACTACGGTCATTCATGCAGGCAGGCACACGGGGCATTCAGGCCATTCACTTCTCTCCAGACACTCACAACAAGTTTTTTGTATTGGAACCAAGCCATTCAACACTCCAAGCTGCATTCATACCGGTTTCGGGCAGGGCTGTCTCAACCATTGTGTCAACCACCAGATACTAGACAGCCACAACATAGAATGTATATTTGTCACACACTCCATTCACCCAGGTCCCACCCACAGGCAAACCCACAACATATGGTCGTTGAGAAGACTCCAGCCAGTCTGGTTGGCACTTCCCCACACTACCATATATGGAACTTCCACCCAACAGCCAGTCAGGGGGAAGGGACTAAGGCAGGGCTTCTTGGGACTTCGGGAAGATCAAGGTAACAGGTGATGGAAGGCAAGAGGCCATGGGGCCATTTTGTCTCCATCCGGAATCTACCGATTCCAATGACAGGGCCTGGGCATCCCAAAATGGAGGACGCTCAGGGCACCAGTCATTTCAGCACGGAGCTGCCACCAGCCCGTACCCTGCTCTGTGGGTCACCCACAGGTGCCCAAAAACATACACTAGGGGTGCAGGGTTTCACCCCTACCCATGGGTGCCATAAGGGTATCCCATGGGTCTGTTCACCAAAAGAGAGAGAGCTCCACCTCCACATAAACTCCTGCGCAGAAATCACGACAGAACACACGATAAAAACCAGTAAAGGACAAGGATATGGAGACCCTGTTCCTCCGATGCATTTCCAGCATCACAATAGGTCTATAATGTCTTGCCTGATCTCTCTCACCATGTTTAAAAATTGGAACTTCATAGGCCATTTTGCAGGTACTCTGAATTGCACCACTTTTTCCAATGTTCTTAAAGAGCAGGGAAAGAATCTGGGCCAAGGCAACAGGATTACCTTTAAAGGTATTATTGGTCAGCCCATTTGGTCTGCCAGCCCAAGAAGCTTTAGCTTTTTTTTATCAGTTTCAACATGTCTTCATATTTAATAATTGGCTGCCAAACTTTGACACCCCTAGGACTCAGGTCACTGAGGTTCCCTGACTCACCCCCGGGGGATCCCCATGCAGATCAGAGAAAAAATTGACCCATTGGGCTACAGAGACTGCATTCAATTGACCAACAATTACAGTAAGGTCTTGATCATTGATCAACGCCCAGAATGCCCTTAAATCTCGTTTCACCAAGGTATGCAGCATCACTTCGGCATCATTTTGCATCATTGTAGCCTTTCTAGATCTACAGTATTTGTTATACTTTTATTTAACTGCTTCAATTCTGTTATTTTTTTGTAGTAGATCTCTACCAGAACTTCAGATATATCTCAGCATCTGATGCATGGAGGCTTTCTCAGAGGCAAGTTTCTGATCAAAGGTGTGTCTATGCTTATGGCTAGCAACACCAAGCCTCAAATTGGGAGATGCCTTATCGAACAGATCACCCAAGAAATTTTCAAATTGCAATGGGGAAAAAACATTGAGTTTCCATTAAAAGGAGCTGATACTCATAACATTGGTTAGTTCCCTATTAAGGGCCTCAATATTCCTAAGGGTCAATCTAATCCCTTTCCCCACCCCCCAAATCTCAGATTAACCAGGTCCCCTTTAAATGTCTTGTTAATTAATATATTGAAGTCAGCTTTCAAGGAACTATGGTAGCTCCACAGGTTTGGGGTGAACTTAAGCCTGGTATTCAGGTTAGAGGAAAGAACATCCACAAAAATATAGTCTATAGTTGAGGTATCTCCTCGATGCCAAGTGGGATTTATAGGGTTTGTAGCATCCTGTTCTCTTTTCTAACAGACCAAGCCCATTGACTCAAGTGAGAGGTTCCACATTTTTCCCCACTGTAACTTATGTCCTCCCTTATCCCGCATGGCAATTCCTCGCCCAAATCATTATAGTAATCATCATACGCTATATGGCAATCTGAGTTGAGGTCTCCTGCCTGTATCACTCTACCATTTGGAGTGTCACATTGCCAATCCCGGATTAGCATAGTGATGATATCCAGGAAATCCCCCAATTCTGTGATTCCACTATGCCAGTAAAATTGATCAAGAGAATTTCACCCATCCACTCAAGGAATGAGGCTGTAATGGTCAGAATCCCCTGCTGAAGATTGGGGACCATCCTAGCCGATAGGCCTAAAATACCCTTGATTACTATTGTAAGGCCCACCGATGGTCTCCTTCCCTTAGTTTATTTTGCAAGTTCGGAGTAGACCTCATAACTATCAATAGAAAGATTAACTAAATGCCACATTTCTTGTAGAAAGATAGATACAATTACATTATTTCAGCATTGCCACAGTTTCCGGGTTTGATAACAATTGTCTTTTCCATGGAGACGATCTTGCTCTGTTGGATTTTACCCTGATCGGTCTGCAATGACAACTTGCGTACCTGTCGGAGTATACAAAGCACAACAAACTGATGATTAATATTAGTCAATCGAAGGTCTTCCAATTTAGAACTTTCAATAAGCAACACTTTTCCAAACATAGGTGGTTTTTGGAAGATTCAATTATAGAACAAGTGCTTAATTTTGTCTATTTTAGTTAACTGAGGGTCACAGCTGTAATGAAACCCTCCTTCAAAAGAAGGGCAAGATTACAACTTTAGCTGCTAAAGCTTTTTTAACTGATACAAAATGTGGCCATTTCTCAATGGCTCTGGTTATTGAGTTGTATAACAAAAAAGTGCTTCCGGTAGAGGTTTACATGGCTGAAACCCTGCTTTTATATCCGATAGAGAATTGGGCCAAACTTGATGGCCGCTTTTGCCAAAGGGTGTTGCAAATGTATCTATTTTTTAAAATGTCAGGCGAAAAACCCACCCAGTGGTGGGAATTGTGACAGTTGATGAAGGGGAAATCCTGCTCTTCGCTTAACAAATGGGTTGTTAACTGTACTAATATTATGGTGAAATATGATGTGGATCTCCCATCAGGCAACTCCCCATCTTGAAAATGTGGGAGTGTGATTGGATCTTTACCATACAAGAGGTGCACAGTTTTAAGTCATTTTCTGGAGTACTTCTCAATGTTAGATCATTATGGGCTCTGTCATCATACATGTTCAAGTTCCTGTGCTCTTCATGGAGATCTCAATTTCTGCGCTTGCGGCTTAATTTACTTCCGACAAGAGACATTTTAGGGGCCCATGAGGGTGTGCAGCGAAAGTGCAGAACTTACAGGTTCTGCAACTCTGCGACTACTATTGAAACTATTGTTCATGTGCTATTGGAGTGTGAGCCCGTGAAAGATCGCCATATTTTACATTTTGAATTTCTTCTTTGTGATTTTAAAACCCCATCTGCCGGTTTTGTATGCCAACAAATTATAACATCTGGGAGTAATTGTTGGGGCTTAGCAGCCCTCTGTTTCTTGAAAGATCTGTTTAAACAACTTGGGACCAGGATGTTTCAATCATTTTTTGCATTGATTGTGAATCAAAATGAATTGTAATGTCTGCTTTTAATGTTTTTTTATATTCTTTGATTTTGTGTTCTTTTTCAATATTCTTTTTTATGTGAAAACATTATTTTATGAATGTATTTCACAACAAACAATACAAATAAATAGTGGTACATAAAAAACAAGGTTGCAAAATATCGGCAATTCATGGCTCTAACATCATATAGAAAAATATTCACCATAATTCCAATTAAAAATAATCCAGCTAGCAGTTTACAACAACAGTAGCATCATGATAATTAAGAAACAGGGTATAAATTACAATCAATTCATGTGTCTAACAGTTAATAACATTTTAGGCCACAAATATATTTGGGATAGGCCACTGGGGGACTTGAGATGACAAGGAGAGCATAGATTGCAGCCTTAAAAAGAGTGTCCATCATTCTCAGTTCTTGTTCAACTCTCTCAGTCTTTGCTTCCAAGCCCTGTGAATATGTTGTGCTGTTGCATATACAACACAGGGACTTTGAGACTGGCCCAAGTACAACACCGCCACACCCAGCTTGCAGATCCTAGCTACATTTAGATCAGGTTTCAGGTACCTGCATCTAAGAGTCTGGGTTTTATGACAGTTCAACAAAAAGTATATCAAGACTTCTCTTGCTTTCCTGCACAACGGACACATGCCTGTCAGCAATATCCAGGAATGGACACAAGTGACAATCAGTATAATCGCCAATCTAAAGCATGTATATATAGGGATCTCTCATATGCCGGATTTATGATATGAAGATACAAATTTGGGTCATCAAGAAATCTAATAGCAACATGTTCAGGGCCTAACTGGTGTGTTTTATTCCTTTCTTAATACTTTAACCACAGAGCTTGAATGTTCCATGGGATCATCCCATAGGATTAATACGTTAAGGCTGTGCTTTGCATGACTGGACCCACATGGAACTTCTGCCACCATTCAAACTCATGAGGTGGAGTAAGGCATCATAATATTATTCTAAACCGTCTTGCCTCCATAATCTTAACCAGTGCATGACTGGGTTATATGGTGCCTGGGAGCCCACAGGCGTTGTATCAAATTCCAAATGGGTCAGTGATGATGGGGCACTTTGGGTAATAATACCAGTTTCTTGAGGAACTTATGTTCACAGATATTCAACCTCTCTAGATCAGTGTATCCCCAAATCTCCAAACCATATGTTACTACCCAAACTGACTGTTTTTGGAACATGTCCAGGGCAGGAGAAACAGCACCACTACTGCATCTTGTGAAAAAGAAGACACTAGCGCCATCATATTTTACCAATAAGGTGTAAGACTTGTCCAAATGGGAGGTCCAGCCTCCAGACTCCTGGAATCTGATGCCAAGGTAGTTGACATGTTTGACTTGTGCCAGTGGTACATTATTTAGCTTAAGGATCATAGACCTATGTTTTGAGAAATGAGGCTTAAAAACCATATTGGCTAATATTCAAGTCCAGGTGCAATTCTTTACATTTAGGCAAAAATACAGATAATTACTTTTCCAGGCATAAGGGGGGTGTGGCCAAGATTACTGCATCGGCTGCGTAACAAATTGTTGGATACTTTTCAGACGCCATTTTAGGTCACTGCTAGCTCCCCTTCATCAATGCATCAATAATCTCCTGGATGTAAATATTGAAGAGAAGCGGCGCCAGGACACACCCCTGTCCTACGTCCCTTCTAATTTCAAATCTAGACGTTGGTCTCCCCCTCGGCCGTAACGTACTGTGGCTCGATTTTGTGAATATAGCGAAGATAATATCAAAATCAGCTCACTCAGAACATCGCAAGCAGATAGAATTTGCCATAAAATAGGTCTAGAAACCAAGTAAAAACCTGTCTTTAGATCCAGAAATACAGATTACAGTTTCATATCTCTGCAATAAGCTGTACTTATGGATCAACAAAAACAATGAGAAACATGGTTCCACTGTGTCCCTATTTTGCCTAAATCCTGCCTGGTGGTTACTTATTACATAGTTATAATCCGCCCATACCTGCCAATGTCTAAGCACAACTTTCCAAAAGAGAAATTGGGCGGCAGTTTCCGTGGAATCTCTTCCTTCCTTTTCATATATTGGAATAATAATGGCTTGTTGCCATGAGGGAGGAATCATTGCCAGTCTTATTATGGCATTAAATATTTTGCCCAGCCTCCTCAATGGTCACTAAATCTGGGCCTGCAGCCTTCCCACTTTCTAAAGACCTGAGAGCATCTGCTACCTCTTTCACTGTTAGAAGACATAAGTTCCCTTTGACCAGGATATTTTCTATATCCAAGGGGTTCCAATCCAGATCTGTAACTTCATGGGAATTATATAGATCAGAGAAATGGAGCCTCCAATTGCCTGCTATGATACAGCACTGTAACATATTGTCCCCTTTCACCTCTTTGTCTACAACCATTTTCTGAAAATGTGTGCTAGCCTCTCGCTTAAGCGTATTTTGCAAAGCAGACCACTTATCTTAGACAAATTCTCTCTTTTGAGAGAGCACCAATCTCTTATATTCAAATCTGAGAGAACGCAAATTGGTTTTGTCTAACTCTAGTTTTGATCTAACATAAGACACAATTTTCCTCTTTGCCTCAGAGCACTCTATCATACCATTCTGCTTTGGCTACAGCCTTCCTCCTAATTATTACTGTGGGTACAGAAACAAGAGGCCAAATTAGCTTTAAGATGGTAGCAAACACACAGTGGTCCTCAAACAGAGCAATTCCAGAGTGTGTGAACATCACACATTTGTTCCCACTGGCACAGGGACCGGTGACTCCTGTCCAAACTTCCGCTCCAACCAGGGCATCAGCTACATCAATTTCCTCTATTTCCAAAAATAACATTGACAATAATAACTCTCTTTGTTGCCTTAATTTATGGAGAGAGTATTTGGGTGGCACACTTTTGAACACAGATTTGCCGTAGACATTTTTTCAACACAAACCTATCAGCAAGCCCGGATTTGGAATGCATTGCTGCTACTGCGGTAGCTAAGTCAGACTCATTAAGCATTGACTCCAGTTGGGCATCGACTAATGATAAACTGGCTCCCCATGAATCCTCTTTTACACCGAGTCTCAACACAGTGGCAGTGACTGTGGATGCGATGTTTGGATTGGGCTCCTACCGACCAATGAGTAGAGATCCATCAAGCGCATACTAGCCAAGATAGTTGACGTTATATTGTCTGAGTACTAGACAGGTGGATCCTGATGCCTGTGGATGAAAGTATTTATATCTCTGACACTGACCCAGCAAATGAGTCAAGTTGTTGAATTATCCTCCCTCTATCACTGTACTCACGCATAAGCATGTGCAAATAGAGGCCAAATGGCATGAACATATCTGTCCAGACGAGGGGCAAGATAATGATTGCTTGGACAATAATATTGTCCAGCCTGTACCAGCTAAGGTGAGAAAAACTACACATCATAGGCATAGACCATTGAAAGATTGATGGAAGGTGGCGATGGCCACTGGCTCAACGTCCATCCAGACCTTTAGACCCCAAACCAAATCAGTCTCCTTGCCTAAGAAAAACAGCATAAAAAGCTTGGCTGTGCCAAAGGGTCACTCTAGGACTACACTCTTTACCAAAAACCATGTACATCAGTCAAACTGGTACTTGCAATTTCTGGAGCCATAGGCCAGGATCTGGCCTACTGAGACCGAGAGTTTCTTAGACTATAAGAGCCTTGAAGCATTGACCTGAAAGAAGCCCTCCACTTTGAAGCACAGTATTGGTGCTCTAATTTGTCATCCACGGAACAGTTTCAAATCGGGCATTGACAGTGGAACTGATATATCGAGGGCTCCAATATCAATGTCACAACCTATTAAATCTTTTCTGACTGCTCCAGACCTCACTGAAATGCCCAGCCCACAACAATCTGCAACCACACACTCTTTAACACCAGCAGCCAAGTGCTGCAGCACCTTATTACTAGCTGTTGCAGTGTCCGTATTGAGCAAACATCACCAATTTTCCTCCACCAGTCTTTTCCTCAATCGTGGTAATCTGATGAAGCTTTTCCATCAAATGCAGCTAAGGGTTGTATTGCCTAATTACATTGTGAGTGTGAAATTACCAGCCTTACGTGGTGAAAGTAACTGGGCTGCAGTTACACTCTTGTCACTTGTGATTGTGGACAGGTTGGAGTGTTTTGCTTAAGAGTTCAGGAGTATGGGTTTTGTTATACAGATACAGCAGCCAATTAGGAGAGATGAACGCTTTGTGACGCCGCTGTATACCATGGTTGAGAAAAGGGGCTATAGTACACAGAGGGGTCTTTTAAGCCTCCATAGGCAGCCAGACAGTAAAATGAGGAGACATTCAAGGCCAAAAGCACTAACTGTTTTAAATCGGTTTCCAGTACGGGATGGTTTCCAACACTGACATCCCAGGAAACTTCCACAGTGGCAGTTCCTCTCTTGGAATACTCGTGACTACAGGTCATTTACCACACAAGCGGAAATACTTGATGCCTTATGTACTGCATATGTGTTTCTTTTCCAAGATACTTGACTATTAGTCGATGGATAGAAGATATACACCCAGGCTGCCATAAAATCAGTCAAGGGGTGCCCTAAAGGTGGCTTGTGTATTGGAATACAATGTCACTTTGATGCACAATCTTCTGATATGGGGACGGACTGTTAATATTGATTAGCCATTGAATCCAGTATGTTTCCTTGTAAAGATGATTGCACTCTTGTCCTTAACCTGTATGATGTCCAGATGGTTCACACACAATGGAGTAGTTTGCGAAGATAAAGGGGGTCCTGCATGCATGGAAGTTAAAACATCCAAGAGGGGTAATATTGTTGGCAGGAGATTTTAATGTCCATTGCATAGGTTTGGTGGATGAGTGGCTGCTTTAATCAGGCATGATGGCCCCTGTTAAACATATTGTTATAGGGACCAAATATGGTTTTGACCTGATTAATAAGGGTCGCAGATGGATTGAGGCTCTGTTGAACTATAATTTGGAACCCCTCAGGCCAAGTGACAGTGATACTCTCCTTGGTGCAGTCACATGGCAGAGTGGAGAAGTTCTTCCTTCCTTGATCGCATATTTGTGATCTGTACCATATACGGAAATTGCTTTTGAGGTATAAAATCAAAAGTTCTCTTTTAAGTGTCCCTGCCATGTTCTGTGCCACTTTTAGTATAAACAATTGGCTGAGGAAGTATGGCACACTGGCAGGAGCAACTACTACACTGCAGGAGAATTGAATTATTTGGTGTGAATCAAAATGTGGATAAGATCAATACATTGGTGTTGAGTTCTTATTCTCCTGCAGAGTTGTTGGATGTTTGCAATGGTGAATTGTTTGCATTATTGGATCACTTGTGGCATATGAGGACACACCTGAAACATGTCATGATACAGGGTAGAGGCACACTACCCCTTTTTGACATTGCCATCCATAGGAAAATGTTTGTCTTTTGTAAAGGAACAGCTTCCATCAAGAATAATAACATCTTCCCGTGTACCACAGAGAAAGCTCAGATTGGAGCAATGAAGTACAAAATACAAAAATTGTCTGTGGTTACATAAACTTAGCACCTCTTCCTGTAATTGGAAGATGCTGTTTTGTTTAATTAAAACCAATGACGGGCGCACATTTTGGTACGTTTACTGAAGACACCTCTCTGCTCAATCACCTGTGCGTTAATGGAGCAGGCCTGGATTGCCTATGTGAGGGAACTCTAATGGGATCCTCCATACTTGTGCACTCTGAGATCGAGAAGCCATCACATGGTAGTCCATATGTGGATGTGAATGAGGCTGATATATTAGACATCATTGTTAGGTCGAAGGCCTCCAGGGCCTGACGGATTGCCTTGTTAAACCAGAAACAAATAGTGAGGCTTTTACACCAGACAAAGAGAAATACACCAACACGGGCTTGTAAAGATGTCCCAGAATCTTTTATACAAAACTGAACAGTTACAAACAAAGCATACAAATAGCTATTCGGCTGCCAGTACGTCACAAAGAACACGGGTGAGTTCAGTATGAGCAGTGAGCAGGATTTGCTAGCTGGACACCAGGGTATTTATACACAATTCAAAACGATGTCCAGCCTCTTGTACATTAATGATTCACCAGGGCTAGGGTCCGTGCCTGGGTTTTCCCTAATCTACATAATTTATACAGGTAGCTGGCTTCGAATATATTCCATCAATAATGCTTATAAACCAACACTGTTCCTCTGTTCCGATCATAATACAATACATTTATCTGCTGTAATATGTGGCACACATTTCCGCATACGCTGCTTTGGTAAACATTGTTATTCATGTGTGTTAGCAGTTGACATTATAGATACATGCAACCTTCTGATCCTAGGTCAATCGAAGGACAAGGTCTACACGACCCGAACTTGTAGCCTGCAGGCAAGTTGGACATTAACCCTTCCACAGAGGTCGAGAAGGTTAATGCAAGGAACAAGAGAACACAGATTGGCCATTTTAGGTTACAGGGTGACTTTCACGATGGCAAGACCCAAAATGGCAGTTTGACCTAAGATAGCGGCTTGGTTTTACTAAGGTCAAGAACTTGCAACGCGGATTTCCCAAAGGAGCGATTAGGCATAGGCCAACATATATAATAGAAAAAGAGTAATGTTATCTCAGGTCTGACAGCCTAATATTGTATTAAAGAGGAACTTGACATACTAGGCAACATTGTTGCATATCATGTTACTAGGATCACTTGCAGTAGTACTATAACCTACCGTTGGTGGAGTTCCACGTTACTTTCAGTACATAAGAAGAGTGTTTTCACTGAGCCTTGCAATTTACGGTTATTAGCAATGCTGGAACAAAGCAGTAAGATTTCTGCTACGGCTTCTTGCTTGCTGGGGCGAGAATAAACAGCTACTTAACCCTCAACAACTTGGGTTCATAAAGGGATGTTCCAACACCCATGCCATATAGGGCCCTACAAATATTGTCTGCTGATGTTCGATGCAGAGGTGTTATCGGCCTGTACCTCTCTTTTATAGGCTACTCAGCAGCGTTTGACTGTGTATCATCTACCCTACTATAGGAGAAATTAGAACACTGGGGCATTCATTTGCATCTGCTTGATTACATCAAGCAGCTCTATACTGACACCACTGTTGTGGTTAGACCTCCTAAGAACAACTCCAGTCATGCACCTATGGCATCCAATAGAGGGCTCAAATGGGGGTGCATACTCGCACCCCTTTTGTTTAACCTTTATGTAGCAGATGTGGACTCTGCTGTGAACGTGTGCCATAACGTTTCACCTCGCAATGGAGGAGTTATATCTTCCTGGGTCAGATATGTGGATGGGACAGTGTTGTTGGATCAGACCCCTTTGGTGCTCTAGCGTTCTATGGATGCCCTCTTCCAGTATACTCCAGAAAACCAGCTCACCAAAGTAAAACTAATATCATGCAGATACATGGAGGTTGGCAACGTCCCTTCACTTACTTCTGGCATATGGGGGGAGGTGGAGTTAAGCTTGACACTATAGATTGCTACTTGTATTTGGGACTGCCCTTCCTAAGTTCCTCCAACTCCCTGCATTATAAGACCTATGTCTCTCTTAAAGATGTAAGTGGCAGGTTATTAAGAGTTTCATAAAAACTGTGGGGGGAGATCCGATTGAAGGTTTCTTGGAGGTATATACAAAGTCCATCATTCCATGTGTAATGTGTGGCCAAGAGCCTCTCCCCAAGAAATGTGTCTGCTGGCTAAATAACATTGAGGACAAGAGTTTTAGATCTCTGCTGGGACTTCTACTTTCAGTTCCGTTAGAAGCTCTTAGATTAGAGGTGGGGGAGACCTCCCTTTCCACTTTGTGGAAGATGGCTTCTAAATTCTTGGTAAAGATATTACAAGCAAGCCTTCACCCTGGAACTATATTAGGTCATTTTGCAGAACACCCGCATAGTAGGAGCGGTAACACTGCCGACGTGGACCTGCTAAACACTGTGCAAAACCATTTAATTAATATTGATATACACTTTAGTGATATGAAGAACAATGGATATTTTCTACAGAAGCTAAAAACGAAATGTTGGGATCATGCAAGATCCATAGACATACTATCGACAAAGCGACGTTACACAGAATATGCT
Organism: Ambystoma mexicanum; assembly: GCF_040938575.1. Classification (NCBI taxonomy): domain Eukaryota; kingdom Metazoa; phylum Chordata; class Amphibia; order Caudata; family Ambystomatidae; genus Ambystoma; species Ambystoma mexicanum. The sequence goes on from NC_090933.1 coordinate 800,677,569, forward strand.
CTGCAGGGATTCTGTCCTCCAAAATCACGTGGTTATTTAACAAAAATCTGTACCTCTTCTCTGAGATGATTTATACTATATCTCTGCCTAAACCTCTTACCAGTCCTGGAGTGTGGACTAATATACCATACAACCAAAGACTGTGCAGATTCTGCTAAGGGCAGGTGGAGACTATTAGGCACATACTTACCAGTTGTGCATCTTTGAATTCATTTTATGTAAGGGGTTATGGACATCTTTGCTCCTCACTCTATTTATACTGATCAGTTTTGGGCTACTATCTTTTCGGCCCAATCGCTTGTTATGGTTCCAGACCATTACACATTTGGGTGTGGATCTTGCCAAAATTGCAGACAAAATGAAAGATGTAACATGAAGTGTTTTGGATTTTTATGATATTTTATTTCTTTATAGATATCTCAGAGGTAGCACATTGATTGCTTATTAGTATGTATACTTAGGTGATAATGTTTATTTAAAGTGTTTTTATTTTTACATGTATGTATTTATGCAAAAGGCTAGATTCATTGGCCAAATGCATTTAGAAGTAACATTTGTGTTAACCTTGACTGTGGTTGTCAGCTCCTTCCTGAGTTCTGCACTGGCCTGTATTTCTGCGGTTTCAGCATTTTAGTGATTTTGAAGCCTTGACACCTTTTGTTTAATTAGAAGCATGTTGTGCCTTCCATTTTGGAAAACATGGCTCCGCATTACTGTTGCTTTTCTATCTTAGTGAGCTTTATTTGTGTGTTGTTCATGTTGCATTCAGCTTATACATTGCTTAGTATTTAGTTAGTATTCTTTACGTCTTTTGGACACTATGTTAATATTGTTCATAAATAAATGCTTATGTTATCTAATGTATGTGTTCTTCATAATGATTGGACATTTGCTTCGTGTCCAATGCCTGCACATGTACCGTCATAATGTTAGATTTATTACTCTTGCCCTCTTTAGCTCAGATTGTGTCCATCTCCTGCTGTACCTGCCTGGTGTGAAAGAACAGAGTGTGTATCACTGCCCAGACCCCGGGGATCCCTTACCCAGGTGGCCAGGGCACGGCCATCACCTTTGGATCCAGACCTTGTGGGTGGACAAGTGCGGGAGGATCACCTGGTTGAGGGGTCCTCAGGGAGCTGGGGAGAGACACCTGATGGCGAGACACAATATTCCCCTTTCCCAAAACTCCTATCCAATCCTATTTTATGTGATATTCCAACTTCCCAGACCCCCCTTTCCTACAGAAACACTGAGCTGAGGAAGAGGCGGTCTAAGGCTGAAAGGATTACCACCCAGGCAATACACTGGACATGTCCCTCTAACGAGATCAGGCACTTGATTTTATTCACGCCCACCTAATACCTAGTAACACTCCCCACATGGTTAAAAGGTGGAACACTGAGACACACTTTGAGCAAGGCAAAGCACAATAAGGAGAAGTCCCTCCAGGGCTATGGTGAACCAGGCAAAAGAGAGTGACAGACTGAGGGTTCAACCGAAAGGGCAGAAAGCCAGAGACACCCACTCCCTCTGCAAGACATTAGTTCCGAAAGGCCATGTGGATTGCACACGGCAGCCCAGCGAGAAGGGAGAAAGAGTCTTCCGAGTGCTACAAGGTTACCAGCCAACCTCCTGGGTGAATGGCAGAGTTGGGGAGGCGCAAAAGCGGCAGTGGTAACAAAGTTTATTTATTTTGTTTATTTATAGCATTTATTGCTCACCCAAACCCAGAGGTATCATGGCGTAGGTTACATAGGAGTGCTCATCTGGTTACAGTGGAAGTTACAATACAGGCAGGATTAGTTGCATAGTTAGTTACCAAACAGTGCACAAAATTTGGGAGACGCAAAGTTAAACTATAGCTCCAACCTTTCAGGAACTGAAGAAAAATATGTAAAGTGGAAGCGAAGAAAGAAAGGAGGGTTGAAGTGGTCATGTGGAGGTGAGAGCAAAAATCCTCCCAGTTTCGAAGGTCTTTGACAGCAAAGTCAAAACACAAAAGGTGGCTCGAACCCTACGGAGGGAAGCCTATGTGTGGAATGTGAAGAAAGCTTGGGGAAGGGAGTATAATGATACTGGTTAGAATTTTTTGAATAGCCATGTTTTGATAAGACTCTTAAAACACTGGTGGGAGGGCTCATTTCTAATGTGCATGGGAAGGGCGTTCCAAATATTGGGTGCAGGAACTGGGAAGCTGGCACCACCGGCCCTGGCGCTCTTGAGCGTTGGGATGAATAGGTCTGTGCTGGAACCCGATCTGATGGATCTGGTTGGCCTTTTTTGGATGACACTGTTATTGAGGTATGCGGGGGAATCCTTGGTGATACATGTGTGTGTGATGATAAGGGCCTTGAATAGGATTCTGGCTTGGATGGGTAGCCAGTGGGCTTCTCTCCTAATATGAGAAATATGGTCTCTTCCTTTTAGTCCACAAGCAGCTCTTAAGGCTTTGTTTTGTAGCAACTGCAATTTGGCCAGATTAGTATTTGTGGTTCCTAGCAGGAGGATATTGCAATAATCTAGTTTTGATAGTATGAGGGCACGCTCTAGGGTGAGGCAGTTTTGTGGGGTAAGAAAATGGCAGCTAAGTGCAATGAATTGGCTGTGTAGGCAGTAGCAGATGAGAGTGCACTGATGTGTTTAGTCATGGTAAGATTAGAGTCTTACTAAACGCCCAATGTTTTGACCTGATTGAGTACTGGGATGGGTTTTCCGTCGATAGTTATGGTAGCATAGTCGGGGTGAAGGGTTTTTAATCGGGTGGAACCAACAATGAGGAACATCATTAAGGCATGGACTATTTGTGGCCATTCAGTTTAGTATTATGGCGTACATCTTATTAATGGCTGTGGTGTCATGGTCACCCGTGATGGGGACGAGGATCTGGGTATTGTCAGCGAAATTGATTCCTACATCAAAGGCGTGAAAGACGGAAAGCATATTAACACAACCAGTGAGTTGAGGGAAGCAAAGAAAGCCCAGTCTGTGTTTAATTGTAATGCTTGCAAGAGTATGCGAGGGATGAAGGTTACGTGACCTCTGATAATCTGTGAGAGAAAGTGAATCCATTGTTAAGAACTGTGAATGTGAAATACAAAGTAGCAGAGTGGTCTGGCAAAGTGAGATTGCCCAATCGAAAGTCTCGGTGAAATGTTTTAAAACTGTAGAGGCAGTGGGAAGTAAGAGAAAGAAAGTAACCACAAAGCCGCATGAAATAAAAGTTTGAAAGACTTGAGCTGGGAACAATTGATATGAAAGCAAGTCATACGTTGCAAGTACATTTTCCATGAGGCATTGGAACTGAAGAAAAATATGTAAAGTGGAAGCGAAGAAAGAAAGGAGGGTTGAAGTGGTCATGTGGAGGTGAGAGCAAAAATCATCCCAGTTTCGAAGGTCTTTGACAGCAAAGTCAAAACACAAAAGGTGGCTCGAACCCTACAGAGGGAAGCCTATTTGTGGAATGTGAAGAAAGCTTGGGGAAGGGAACCCCTCCAAGGAGAAAAGGTTTGAGCCTGATTTAGGGGAACCTATAGTGGACTGCGACCAAATACTATACTTAGAAACTTTTTGTTGAAACTGTGTGGAAGCTTGAAGGGTGGCCTGGACTTGGGTTATGGGGACCCGAGAGGTTAAACCGGTGAACTTGTGACTCAGACTTGAACAGCCAAGAAGTCTCTGGAGGGCAGAGCCAGCTTCTTGACTGAGCTCGTAAGCCAAAGTGTGTTCATCCGTCAAGTGTTCCATCCAACCCTGTGCTATACAACGGGGGTATGAGAATGAATACTGATTTATATTGCCATTCTGACATTTCATTTCACCACTGTGTTTTCCTTTTTTTAGATACATATCCCTATGTCACATTAGTTTGTATTAGAATGAGGGCAGGCATTAGGTTTTTATTAGCATAGGCCTTTTTTGTTTGACTAAGACTGACTAGGACTGCTTCTTTATTATGTGATGGTCGAGATTACTCCCATCTTAGTTATAGGGCTAGACAGGAGTTTTTACAACCGCCTTGAATCTAACGATAAAGGTTTTGAAACTTGCAATTCTTGTGTCAGTGTCTACTTGTGATACCATGCCTCCCTTACACTAGGATAAGAGCAGTATTATTGCCTAAGTGAGTAGCGTTTCCCACCTGTGCAATATTGGGCTGGGGGGCAGAAGCCATGGATGACATATTCATATGCCTCCCAACATTGCCAAATGGCAATATGCCACACTGATAGACTGATAACTCTCAGAAGAATGTGGCTTTGAGACTGCCCCTCCAAAATACAAAGCTCTTTGGTGATGAGTTGAAGGAGAAAGTTCACTGACTTCATAAGCAGGAAAAGCATTCTGGAACCCTGGCGAGGGAAAAGTTCCAGCCAATTAAACACATCTCTGCCTCATCAAGGCAGTCAAGATCCTCCCTTTCTTCTACCAGAGCAAATTGACTGACCTTTGGTAGCAGGCCAGGGGCAATGGCTCATAAAATTAGACACATGTCTTCCCTGAAGACATCTTACTCCTGACTGGTGGAAAACCCACTCAGAATTACTGGTGGAAGTCATCATCTGTCTCTTCAGGGATGCCTGTCTCTATTCCATCAAGGATCCAGGGAGTTCTCAAAATTCTGAGAAAACAATATTGCATTACATAGAAATAGGAGTGCTTGGCATCTCTTAACCTCGGGACACCTTGAAGAGAGTATATCTTCAAGAAGAGGTTCAGAGGCCTCTACAGAAGAAGGCTATTCGTCCAGTCCTGAGGCGGTTTTGTGGACAGGAATGCTACTCCAGGCTCTTCATGGTGTCCAAGACCCCAGTGGGATTCAGTTTGGTTCTGAATCTGAGGACAGTGAACCACTTTGTTTGTAACATGCCCTTACCTTACTGATGGAGACACTGAAGAAGAGTATCCCATTGTTTGGAAAAGGGTATTGGCTGGCATATTAGAGGCATAATTAGACCACAGCAATGCTTACCAGCACATAGCAATTCACATGTCTTGCCACATGTTTCTACGGTTTGTGGTTCCAGCCTCCATTTCCTGGTTGCAGCTCTGCCTTTCAGGCTAACAGGGTGTTTACGAAAATGCTGATGCCCAATAATAATGGACTATTGCATGAGAGGGGTTTGAGAGTATATCCCTACTTGGATGATATTCAGATTCAAGGTGACTCCTGGGTGGAAATGCAGGAAGCAGTCCTGGAGGTATGGAATGTCCTGATGGCATACTTATTCTGATCATCTAAAAGAAATCTGTCTGAGCCACTACCAGATATGATGTTCATTGGGCTCAGTTTCAGACTAACCTGAAACGAGGGATTCAAAAATCATGAAGGAAGTAGAGGATCTGTGCCATCAGATGGAGGAATCCACCACAAACTGTCTAAGATTCCTGGGCCTGATGGCAGCAACGGTTTTTATCATTGATCGGGCAAGGCTTAATTCTTGGCGCCTGTTGTGGCATCTGAATCACTTCTGGCACCCACTGACCCAGAAGCTTTAGAAATGTACCCCAGTATGGCAGAGATAATAGAAGCCCTGCAATGGTGGCTGCAAAAGGACAATTTGCTCAAGGCTTCCCCATTGGCCTGCTCCACCTCTGCTGGCAATGTTAATAAATATGGATTCTTACTATGTGGGGTGGATGGCAGTCCATGGGACCAGGAGGATACAATGAATGTGGTCCACCAGGGAGTCCTGCCAATATTTAAATTGGAGATAAGTAGAGGCAGTTGAGCTGTCCTTCTCTGTGGTTCACCAATCAGATTGTTTCACAACCAGTAAAGAACCTGATATGCAATATGACTTTGGTCAACTTTCTCAATCAGCAGGGAGGAATGGGCTCTCCCTCTCTCAAGCAGAGTTCCCAGGCAGAGAGGAACTTGTTGCTGCTGGAGGCAGTTCACATAAATTCCATTTGCAATTCTCTGGCAGATTTAATCAGCAGGACATTCTCCTTGTCTGAAGAATTATTGTGAGCAGTCAAGAAGCTGTCCAGTTCATAGTCCACCAGCTTGGTCTTCCAGAGGTGGACATGTTTGCTTCTTGCCTCAACCACAAGGTGATGTTTTGCTCCAGGACAAGGAAGGAAGCAAGCAACAACTTTTGCATTCCTTGGCCTTCGGGCCTTCTGTCTGTTTTCTTCTATCCCTCTGATCCCTAGTAGTCTGGGGATGAGATCATCCGAAGTCAGGTTTCTCCCGGTAGCCCAGTACTAGACACGAAGGTCATAGTTTCCTCTTGCCATATATCTGGAAGTGGCTCAACACTTTTACTTGTAATGTCCTGGTTAGCAACTCTATTGGCAGACCTAACACCTCTCAGCAGCTACAGTTCAGCGTCTTGGTCCTTTAGAGGGAGAGATTAGAATGCCAAGGTTTGTACTCTCCCTATTATTTGGCAGTTCATGGATCCAAAAAGTAATCAAATCTACGTAACTACCATAGACAGTGAATCACGTTTTAAAACTGGTGTGGCAAAAATGATTTGTTGCCTCTTGACTATGGGTCAGTAGACAATAATAGTTTTCTACAGGGAGGTTTCAGCTGGTCCTTTCAGTCTCCTCACTGAGGGCTAAGTGGGCTGTTATTATGATGAGGGACCTGTGGGGAGAGTCAGCAAACTCGGATGCTATGATAGCCTGGCTATTGAAGAATTTTTCTTAGAAGTGGTCCATGAATAAGTCTCTATTCCCTCTGCGCGATCCTAAAAGCTCTGCAGGGGACAACTATGAGCCTTTAAAAGCTGACAATATTAAACAGTTGACATTTAGGGGCCAATTCATGGAACAAATGTGCGCCGAAAATTGTGGCGCAAGGTGCCCCAAGCGTGAAAAAGCAAGCGCACGCGTATGATTCATGGAAGGCCCTGTGCGTGTTTACCCCGGGATGAACGCCAAATCCGTGCATGGCGCACATGGGCGCACACGTCATTGCAACATCCCGAACACTGTGTGTGACGCGCGCAGCAAAAGCACACAACATTAGCGCACACACCAAAAAGGGGCGGAACACGCGGAATGGGGAACAACGCGTGAAAAAGAAGGCGTAACTGGGGAAGTACTGCAGGGAAATAAACGGAACGCCCACACGCACGCGAACCACACGTATTCATGGAATCGAATAGGGAAAACAAGCGCATGGCCAAAGACACGCACAGGCCTAAACACGTCTGCCACACGAAGGCAGGCGGTAGCGTCCCTGCGCATTACAAAAGAGCGTGCAAACAACAAATGCGTATATACAGCTACGATGAATGTCCCATTCTGTGATCTCTAAGGAGAAATGACGTGTCACGCAACGCTCAGGCACCCCAAAAAAGCAAGAAAAAGAGATACGTGACCCCTGTAGCCCACATGCATGTAAAAAAACACACGCACCCCTCGGAATACACGTGCCCCGCTCGCATCAGGTAAAATGCATGGAAAAAGTCCCCCCTGTGGTGTGGGCTGCCTGTGGGGCATGGGGAGGGTGGATGGGCTGCCTGTGGGGCATGGGGAGGGTGAATGGGCTGCCTGCGCGTATTCCCGTGGTGTGCATGAACTTTTACATGTGTTTTCGCTACCGCGAGTGGGGTATGTGTGTTCCGGGGGTGCGTGTGGATTTATACACGCGATTTCGCTGGCGCGAGCGGGTACATGTATTCTGGGGGTGCGTGTGGATTTATACACGCAACTTCGTGGTTGGGGGGGTGTATGCTGGTCCACTGGCCTTTGCGCCATGTACTGGATTTGTGCGATGTTTTTGGCGCACAGGTCGGGGTTGGGGGCGTAACTGGTGCTGCTGCAGGGTTGCTGTGCCACTCTGCACCACGGCTGCTTATAGATGTATAAATCCATGAATACGCTGAGCGCCGAAAGGGGTTTTGGCACACACGGCTGGCTCAGACTGCCGCACGCGCACTCTGTGCGCCAGCCGAGTGTGCCACTTGTGCGTCGAATTCTATGAATTACCCCCTTAAACTGGTGTTCCTGACAGCAAATGTTTTGGGTCACAGGATTGTGGAATTGGGGACACTATTGTGTTCCCCTCCCTATTTGTGTACTTTTCCTGAGGCTGTGACATTAAGATGTGACCCTTCCATTCTCTCAAAGGTGGTATCTATTTTTTCTCAAAAGGTGGTGATCCCTCTCTATCAGGGGAGTTTGGCCTGGAGGTAAGCTCCCAGTTGGTGGTGTTAGAGGTTAGAGATGTGCTCCTCGCCATGGTGGATAGGGCTTCCTCGTACAGCTCTTCCAACAATTTGTCACATTTAGGGGCAGCAAGATGAGTAAGGCCTCATCCATGCCCATCATTAGATGTATTAAGGACCCTCTTACTCTGGCATATTCCCTTTTGCGGTCCTGATTCCAGAAGGTTGTGGATCGACTTGGGCATCTTTCAATACATTTGTGCACCATTACAGATTGGCGGTTTTGGGGCAGTGCAGATCCTTGAATTTGGTTTTGAGTTACAGTACACTGGGGTTTACACTATTCAGACTTTGATTGTTCTGTCTGGTTCCGTCCAGTCTCACCTTGGGTATTCTTTAAAGAGTAAGGACCGGGATGAGCAAGAGGGGGTGCTAATTTAGTTTAGGGATTACTTTCTAGTACTCGTCAGTATGCCTAGTCCTTCTCTTCCTCGTCACAGTCCTGTCCTGACAGCCCACCGTAAACTCGCTGGGGACCGTCCGTCAGTTCCTTTGGGTGTTGACGGCAGCTGGCAACGTACAGCGCATCATTTATACCTGGGGTTTGGTAAAATGCTGTGAGGGGGCTTGGGCGAAGGCTGACTCCTTCAAAGAGTAAGGACCGAGACGAGGAAAAGTAAGACAAGGTGTAGTGATGATTATCAATAAGTAATCCCTGCATTTTCTGAGACAGCTGGAGAAAATCTCGCAGCAGCTGCAGAAGTCCGGATAAGTAGCCACATTTATTTGTAGTTGTTCACAAATACAAGTAGGTAATATTAATATACCGTTGTTCTGTCAAATACTTCACTTCCTTAATGTTCTGGCTCTGAACATAACCCATAAAAAACGTGCTTTACTATTCTCTTTCTTTAACAAAAATATAGCGACATACACTTTTTCATTTTTTATTTTTTTATTTTTAAGTGCTGTAGCAGTTGTTTCACTCATTGCAGGATTGTGTTGGGTCAAGGATCAGGGATCTGTCTTACGAGTCATGTTCATTTTAATGAAGCTCCACGGGGCATCTGTCAAGTGTACAGTATTAGTGTATGTCCAACTGGCAGAAAGTCTATTTCAACTTTCCCTTTATGACTGGCAGTGCTATTGTCACTCTGATGTTTCAATTTGAAATTAATGGTGCTGTCTGTCATAGTTGCTGAGCAGCAGATAAAAAGACTTTGCTGCTGTTTACCCCTGGTTCTCTTTGTATTCTAATACCCAGTAAACCCAGCACAGCGTACAACGGGCGTGATATTGCTCTCTGCAAATAATTCCACATGGATTGCTTCACAAAGGCCAAGTAGCAGACGCCCAAATCCAAAATCACAAGAACGGCATTGATGGCGCTGTCATGTGTCACAATGTGATGAAATATAACAGCAGGGAGTCCAGATATGCGAGTAGCTGTTTAGTTTACAAGGGGAATCGCATGACATGTGAACCCCAGGTGTAACCAGTATGAAGTAAACTGCGCATAGGTGCATCAAATGGAATCGTTGCTTAGATCGCTTTGTGGACAGCCTGCAACCTTCAGAAGGGAGTGCTGATGAGCAAATGAGCAAATGACATCAACAATCAGGCTGGGAAAGTCACACGTGAAATAAAGTGAACTGCGGGGAAGATGCAAACTTGCAAAAGGAGACAGTTTCTACATGCAAAATGTATCTTTGAACCAATGCCATTACAATTATAAATAACAATTAATTGGGGCTTTAAAGTATTTGACAGATACATAGCATGTAATGCACAGGACACCAAATCTAGCTTTAAATGGCTGTCAAAAAGGTGCCATATTACAACTTGATTAGCATAAGAAAATCGCATGACTAGGGACCTTTAATCATTTACCCCGAAAACCCTCACCAGCCCCTCCCCTCCAGAGGAGAATAATGTTGGGGATTAGTTGCTTCAGGCCATTAGGGGACTCTTGGGGCACCTATAACCATTGTTGCCGCCTCTGGGGGTGCTATGACTTGTGAAAAACGCTGCGTTAATGCAACGAAAAAAAAAAGCATTTTGTCTACCTAACAATTGTCTGTGGAAAACAGTGTGGTTGAGTAGGTCAACATTTGGTGCTACCTGCTGTAGTGTACAACGGATCTATGTGAATACTGTGGAAAAAACACTGAATCCCAACATGTTGCCGTTTTTTTCAGCACCTTTCATCATAATTATATGCAGGTGAATTGCCCCGCAGCCCCCGCCATATTTCTTTCAAATTATATATTACCCAAACCCACCCCAAACATATATTTGCAGCAACATGTGCAATAACATTTTCGGCATTTTGGCATTCGGGATTTACTGGTCTTCAGAAAAAGTCAAGAACCCACATCACAATTTATACCCCCGGTGCATAATCTATCCTTCGAAAGAGGCGACTATGATAAACAATCAAAACATACCTTGAGGCATTTGAACATCTTCACGTGGGTGTGAGCTCGCCTGAGCTTTTTTGAAATTTTGAATGAAATTGAACGCTGGTACATCAACCTCTGGAAAATGTGTGCGGCTAACCCGCACACATTTCCCTATGCTCACCGCATGACATAGACAATAGACCCGTGTACTCTTGGTGGATACAGCCTAGAGGCGCAGACCCCCATCATATTTAGTTAAGGTATGACAGAAGAAGTAAACAATACATCTCTTGAAGGGGGGTGGGGGGGACAAACATTCCCCTACCATGGCCAGCCTGATTCATTAACAAAGGCTCCATTGATCTGCTGTCTCTTTTTTTTTTTGCACATACCATTCAGAGGGTAATTCAAACAGGCCCACATGGGGCCTGGCTTCAGAGGTTAACAAAGGAGGCAGGAAACGCCAAAAACCTTTCATATGCACTGTGTCAACCTGATGCCAGCTCCCACCGTCAGTATTGAAATATTTCCTCCCAAAAAGAACTGCGCCACGCTGATTTGTTAGGTTCCAAAACTTTTTATGGTTTATACATGAAACAAAAAGTCCGATTTATTTGCCCTGATTTGAAAAAGGCACACGCAGTGCAGAAACACGTGTAAACCAAAGGGCATCACTCCACCTTGGGAGATTCAACTTTTTTTTCATGTATAAACCATAAAAAGCTTTGGAACCTAACGAATCAGTGTGGCGCAGTTCTTTTTGTGAGGAAATATTTCAATAGCTTTGCTAAACAGAGGTAGGAGACTTTGCCTCTGCTTGTCTTCACATATTTGTGACACACCAACAGGGTCGGACTGGGACAAGAAATAGGCCCGGACACCCAAACAAAAGTGGCCCACCCTCGCCTCAAAAAAGTGGCCCTCAAACCATCATCCGTGAATTGCGTCAATTCACGACTTTAGAGAAAATGCTACTTATGGAGGGTTCATGTGTCTGTTACATTACAACACAACTCATAAAATAACAACTTTGCATACAAGAATGGATCACCATATGTATCATTAATATCTGTGTTTATAGATCCATATTGTCAAAATACTGTGATTGCAAGCTGACGTTCAAGGCCAAATGATAATATTTTATTGTATTGCACTTACGCTTAAATTCTTATTTATAAAACAAATATGCATACAATATCACCTAACCTGTGTTGGTACTCATTTATTGACCTCAGAAGCTTGAAAGAGTGAGATGGCCTTGTTGGGATCTAAACGTGCAACCTGCAGATCACACACACACACATTGCAGCAGCGAGTGCTGAACCCACTGAGCTATCATATCATCTATAGTAAAATGAGCAATTATTATGTAGTGGATACCATTAAACTGGTAACTGAGATTTAACAGCAGACCAGTTAAGTTCAGTTTGGTACGCCCTCTGCTAAACCTATGTCAAATACCAACATGTCTCAGCTCCCCACTCCATCCCAGCGGGAAGGGTCAGCATTTCATCAGTTCTGCGCTTACCTTCTACTCGCACCGCACATGACGCACGCTTATCTGCTTCTGCTTGGGTAACGGAGGCACAGCATTATTTGCACCAAGAGTACACATGCACTTAGGATCTGGGCAGGATTTGAATTAATTGCCACTTGGCTCTAAGCCCAGAGACCTACATTGGCAGCTCTACCCAGGACCCTGGGTATATACTTCCAGCATGGCAAATTTCGTTGTATATTATGGGTCTCAGAAGCTGTCGCTGGCCACATCTTTCACGATAAGTCAGTGAAAGGTGTGATTCTGGTTTATGAACTTCTGCTCTACGTGGCTAAAGGCTGTATTCAGGGAATATGGCATGAGAGTAAGTAAACATATGTCGATCATCAAGCCCAAACACTATAGAAATTCTATATGATCCTCAAGGGGACAAGGTAATGTGTCCATATTGTGCTGGCTAGTATCAGGGCGGTGCATCTCTTACCTCAGCTCAGGGCTGTTTGCGTCTCTCCGTCTCTCCGCTACCAGCAGCAGGCAGGCAGTCTCAGCCACCTGTGGTGGTGGTGGTGAGTGGGCTGTGGGTTAGGGGGTCAGAGGGTCGCCTCTGTGCCGGCTGGCTAGCTGGCCTGGGTGGCTGCCTGAGTCAGTGCCGCTCTGTGCCCTCCTGGGCTGGCTGGGGCGGGGGCAGCAGCCCTCTCTGGCTGTTGCTTAACACTGCTGCTTTGCCTGAGTGGTCCACAATGTCTGGACTCCGAGTCCATCCGAGACTCAGTGAGGACAGCAGCCGCCTGGCCTCCTCCGGACAGCAGCCTCCTCCTCCACCTCGACTCGCACAGCCTGTGGCCCTGGTCCTCCTGAGTCCTGGACTCCTGGGCCCTGGCAGTGGTCCTCCTTTCTGTCTGTGCGTGCGTGGCTGAAGCATGAAGGAGCTCTGCAAGCTGCAGCTCGACCTCTCTGCGCTGTGAGTCTGTGTCTGGGAAGCTCAGCACAGTTGACAGCAGGGTCAGAGAGAGGCTGCTGGGCCCACGCAAAATAGTCAGTAGGGGGTGGGCAGTGCCAGTGAGGGCTGGTGGCGACACGAAGTCTTGCTGCATTTTAATTGACAATAGTTGTTTTCAATTTTGCAAAGTGGCGTGCAACAAATTGGTTGCTTGCATCCTGCAAAATTGAAATCAACTTTAATGTGCACGCCCCTTGCCCAGCCCAACTCTGCAGGCATCCTGCCTCCAGGCGCCTCAGACCAGGTGTGAGTTCTCACACTGACACGTTGCTGCAAACAAACATTATCTCCTCTTGAGTGATGCTCTCTCTGTGTAAGCGGAGCATGAGCCGGGCTCAAGCACCATCTGGTCCGGACCACCCGTCTACTTTTTTGTGTGCATAACCATAATTGCATGCATGGAAATCAAAACAAGGTAACAAGTGTTACCTTGCTTTGATTATGCTGCCCGGCCCCAGCAAGCCCAACCACTTCCCCCTGCAGAGCAGACAGGTGATCTTCCAGAGGCACTGTAATTACGGGCCAGCCGGCAGCCAGGCCCAGCCCACTCCACTCCAGAGGTTCTTTGCCTGCAGCCCTGGGCGGCACAGCACGTGAGCTTGCGTGGGCTTGACTGCCGAAAGCCCAAATTGGAAACAAACATGTGCAATGAAATGCTCAATGCAGCGGCGCGAGCCACTGACCCGCTGCATGCAGGCACACACAACCATTATAGTTGTGCGGGCCACCCGTGGCTACAAAGCAAAAGAAAATACTTTTTTTCGCACTGAACTGGGCATGTTATTATTGTCAATGCACAGTTCAGTGTGAAAAAAACTATTTTTTCTTCCTCGCTCAAACCGGCCCACACGTGGGGCAGAAACCGGCCCCCAGGAGACTAATGATTTCATAACGGCCACGGGCCGATTGGCCGAGGTGCCAATCCGACCCTGCACACCAATATTTTAAATTGAATTGGGCACAAGGCAGAAGACAGTTGGCACAACAAAACCCCAACTATTTCATTTCACCCTCAGTATTGATTGACAGTGAGATGTCATGTCTGGGACTGTGTGTTTACAGTAGTTCACCAGGCTACAAGCTACCACCATAAGCTACAAGAATGTGGCTTGCAGGAGCCAGAGAATGGGGTCTTGCTGAAGCTTCAAGGGAGGCCTGCAGCTTTAATCACAACCCACAGAGAGCTCCATTAACCAGAGAGATCATTTAAGACACAACAGAAGAAAGATGGTTGGGACTTAGTATTACATGTTTTCACTGTTATCTTTTCTGTTGCAAAGCACTCTGATTATGACCTGACGCATACAGAAGATTGTTGTTGGGGACCCAGGATTGGTTCTTTAAGGTAGCCTTAGCCTACACCAAACCCTGTGGTCCATTTGGCTTTAAAAGAGGGCAGAGCTCCTCTTCTGCCAGATCATTTGAAGGCTTCACCAGAAGCAGAAAGAAGAACACATAATTGGACCCCGTTTTGTTTGTTATGTTATTAAGTTTTATAGAACGCACTGCCGCCACAAGGCATCTTGGCGCTAGGAAATCACAATACGGTCCACCTAATTCTGCTCTAGAATAGAAAAGTTTTCAGGGACCGTCTGAATTCCAGATGAGTGCTGATCTTTTTATACAGGTGGCAGAGCATTCCACAATATGGCTGCTGCCACCGAGAATGCTCGCCCCCCCCCATCCTAGCATGACTATTCGCGGGAATCACCAGAAGGCCAGCTGTCTGTGAGCACAGATTGCTTGTCAGGCAGTAGCAAACAAGTCTTTCCTGCAAGTAGCCAGCCCCAAGACCCAGCATGGCCCGGTGAACCAGAAACAGTGATTTGAAGTAATTGCGCTTGGACACCAGAAGCCAATGTAGATGTCAAAGGGTGGGGGTGATATGGTGTACAAAGGGGGAGCCAGTGGCCAACCATGCTGCCAGGTTTTGCAGCCGCTGTAGTCGTAGGATCACACCATTTGTCTGGGCTAAATAGAGCAAGTTACAATAGTCTATTCAACTAAGGATAAGGGCATCTGCCACTGGTGGATGAAGATAGGGAGGAATGAAAGGGAGTACCTTTATGTAAAATCCTAAGTTGGAAATGCTCCACTTTACAAACTCCTGCCACTTGCTGAATCATGGGCAGGGTGGCAGAAAAAGTCATCCCCAGATTTTTCAATACAGAAGCAGGAGTAGGGAAGATGTCCAGCGACGATGGCCAAGAAGCAGGACCCAGAGTGACAGCCCCGCCGGTGAACCTACAACCAACACTTCCGTCTTGTCCCCCGGAGCTTCAGCCAGTTCTGGTTCATCCAAACCCACACAGCTCCCAAGCACCAACACAGACACAACGGCATCTCTGCATGGTTAAGATGTAAACGGCTGAAGGTAAAGTCTGTCTTGCATCTTTTGCCAGTGAAGGAAGGCCAAGGCCTTCAAGAAAGAAACAAGATCCCTCCCCTAAACATCTCCCAGGGAGTAGAGGGAGATACCGAATCCAGAGGACCCTCCAGCAGCTCCAGAACTAGTACCCACCCAGGACACATCATGCCCTGCTAGGCACTACAGCAAGCTTCCTAGGTGTGTAGTACCAGAGAGTCTCCAAACCTGAAACCAAGGACGAGGCAGCTACCTGCAACACACTCATCAGGTTTGGGGTGTCCAGCTTAAAGGAAGTCATGAGCCCAGTGTAGAAGCTGGGAGAAGTGCCTCGACAAGCATGTACCGACGTCCGACTTAAGGGACATTTTCGAGCCACTCAAGCACCTCGAACGGGAACCGCCTGCAAGGCTGACTGTTGTTATGCCGCAGTTGCTTAAAGGCATCCAAGACGTCTCGACCAGTCCTTCAGTACTGCCAATCAGCAATGAGAAACCATTCCTGACCCCAAGCTGCCATGGAGGCCAGTCTGCAGTCGTCTGTCCTGCTTTGCTCGCCAAACTGTTTACCGCCTGATAGCCACAGTTGTCTCCCATCTTGAACCCTATCACAGAAGCTGCAAAGCACCCTGAAACTGACTCGACCCTGTGGAGCACCAAGAACTCCAAAAGCACAAGGTACATTGTGCTTCTGTCTCTCTGGTCCTTCTCCAAAGGCCCCTAGAGACATTTAGAGACCCATTGCTCCCTTTCAGCTGTAATCAAGAAATCTTGAACTATTGTGATTATTTACTATACTGACTACCCTCCTGTCAGTATCAAAGAATTTGAGCCAGAATCAAAGAACATCCAATCCACCTGTACTTCAGAGGACCATAGGAAATGCCCTCAAACAGCACTGACGTAGTGTCCCAAAGTTCACCCTTTATTACAACAAATGCAAGAACTTGGGACAGTAAAGTGCAGGTGAAAATACCCTTTCTCAATGACACAATTTCATATGTACATCCAAAGTAAACATCTTTCCCTTACGTCAGAAATCACAAAACACAGCCAAGACGCCAGGCTTCACAATAGAATAGTCGAAACAGTACATCCAAAAGCCTATTAAAATATCTCCCTAAAACTCCTAAACACCAAATCAGGAGATTGCCTATTGCCAAGTCATTAACACAACATCTCACAAACGAGAACGGAAGACTAGATGAAAGTGACAACTGATCATAACCAACATAGATCCCTATAGCACTGGTTGCAACCAAGCATTCAATTGTTTTTAGCCTGGTTAATACCCATTCAGCAAACACACTTGAACCAGACACCCATGGTTTGACTGCCATGTTCTGATACCAGTTAGTGGGCCTACACTGACTCGGGTCAGATACAATGCTATCACAATTGTTGAAAATATACTGGAGGGGAAGGCAACCTGTGGCTTTCTGCATCGTCCTGTCTGCAATTTCCATCTTCCCTAGCCACTATAGCCAGTGATGAAGGATCATGAAAATTGTAGCCTGAAACACACGGTGAGCTGCAGGATGCCAATCATGATCTACGCCACTGTTACACTGTCTCTTTAAGAGACAGAAGTCGAGTCACGTGGGCCGGCCACGTGAAGCGGGACGTTGCGTGGGAGGACCGCCCCACGGCAGTCAGTTAGAAGTTGTATTGAAATAAAGGAAGACGTGTTTCCTAACCTCGGTGTGCCTGTCCTTATTGCAGAGGCCTCCAGGGCCTAACAACTGGCGACGAGGCGTTTTCCAGGGCCGCCGAGTCCTCCTCCTCCTCCTCCTCCTCGCCGCCCACGGCGCCATCCGAGCTCTGCAGTGCGCGTCGGGTGCCGACAAGCCCAGCCTGCGAGCGCCCGCCTCCTCCTCCACTCCGGATCTCACGAGACGCCGATCCCGGCTCACCAGCAACTCACCCCGAGGTGCCCACGACACAGGAAGGGCGCGGGTGCGGTCCACAAAAAAAAAAAAAAAAAAAAAAAAAAAAAAATTTTTTTTTTTTGTGTGTGTTGTAAATTCAAAACGAACTCTCCACGTGCGCCACAGAGACAAGCCTGACCCCAGGCCCAACTCCACGGGGGCTCCAGCGGCTAACCTGATCCCAGGCCCAGCCCAGCAGCAGTCCCAGGCCCAGGCACCCACCAGCACGCCTAACCCAGGCCCGGCCCCCACAGCCGGAGACCGACGTCGAGGATACGTCCACCTGCCCGCCAAGCCAGACAGACTCCGGAGACCGCCGCCAGGACCCCGGTGAAAGGTGGGTGTCACCCTGCGCTGCTCGCCAGCCCTCAGCACCTGTCACCAGGGCAACAGTCCCCCTCAGGGACAGACACACACAAGTGAACGGCACTGCTCGCTGCTACTATGAGCGCTCCCCAAGATCAGCAGGCCCCGGGCCCCCCCGCCCCAGCGGGGAACACAGCAACCACAGCATGGCGCATGCCACCCCCCTTCTCCATGATGCCACAGGCGGACAAAGGCCCAAGGTGGGTCGAGTGGCTGGAAGATTTCAACACTTTCATTGACGCCGCGGGCGAAGAGAAATCCCCGAGACTACGCAGCATGTTTCTGAACCTCGCAGGGAATGACATTAAAATACTTCTGAAAACCATCCCGCAGGCAGAGCAAGCTGACTTCCCAGCCCTCATTGCAGCTCTGAACAAAAGACTGGTGATCGAACCCAACAGGGACTATGAAAGATACATTTTCAATCAGTGCAAACAGAGGGCAGATGAAACGGTCGACGAGTTCATCACCCGCCTACGGATAAAAGGTGCGAACTGCCAGTTCCACGCATTCTCCCTAGATGAGGCCATTAGATTGCGAGTGATTGAAGGGTGCGTATCCCAAACGCTAAAGAAGCAACTCTTAAAAGCCCCCGTCACGATTGACGAAGTCAGCCACATGGCAAGGATCCTCGAGAGAGTCGAAAAGCAAGTGACGCAAATAACTGGCACCGCCCCCTCCAAGCATGATAACAACGAGGTGATCGCGGCCATGCAGGCCAACAATGCCAGGACAACAGAGAGAGGACCCAACCTCACCTACTCAACTGTTCCGAGAATGCAACGCCAGTGCTACCGTTGTGGAATGCCGTATCCCCATGCAGGGACATGCCCCGCATTGTCCCAGAAATGCGGCAACTGCGGGAGAGAGGGACACTTCCAATCGGTCTGCAGAGAGGGCAAACCGTTCCCAACCCAAAGACCACCGGTCGCCCCACAGTTCAAAATACCTTACAGGAATCCACAAAGCCAAGGCTATTCGTCGCGTCCGTTCCAACAAAGCCCAAGAAGGTATGTCAGGGTAGTTGAAGACGTCTACCCCTCGGAAGAACCCCAAGGCGACGGACAGTATGAACAAATATCCCACATTAGAGATGAATACGACGGGCCCCCAGCGCCCGTATCTCATTATGAGGTGGACCAACACCTACAGCACCCTGAAGTGGAAGAGTATCAGTTTGATCACTATCGACAAGATGAATATGTCAACCTCATCATGGACGAAGGACAAGCACGCGAGGCACCCAAGATACCAATGGAAATAGGAGGCCACCAATTCTGCTTCCTGATCGACTCAGGAGCAACGGTCAACATAATGGGAGAAAAGGAGTTTCACCAGATTCCCAAGAAACCTCCCTTAGTACCATCTGAGTCCAAGATATATCAGTGGGGCGCCGACACTCCACTACAATCAATTGGCTTCTTCACCCGCCACCTCATTCACGGCAACCATGCCACGATGACAAGCATACACGTAATTCGCAGCCCAACTAAAGGAAGGTGCCTCCTCAGCTACAGGACGGCCTCCTCCCTGGGACTCATAGACATACACGTCCAAGACGGGGACATGATCCACTCATCAGAACCAACTCAAGTAACGACAGAAAGCGTGTCAAACGTCCAAGCGGAAACCAGAGAGATGGACGTGATATCAAAAGACGCCATCGTGAAGGAATTCCCCCTCAAATGCAAAGGCCTAGGAAAACTGAAAGGACCCTCAATTAAACTGCACATTGATCCCGCAGTCCGCCCAGTTCCCCAACACCCGAGGAGAGTCGGGTTCCACCTCCAAGCCGCCGTGTCAGCTGAGCTCCAACAGCTCCTAGAAAATGACATTATTGAACCAGCAGTGGGCCCGACCCCGTGGGTCTCCCCACTAGTCATAGTGCCAAAAGAAGGGGGACAGCTCAGACTCTGCGTCGACATGCGCGTCGCCAACACCGCAATCCAGCGAGAGCGACACCCCGGCCCCCGCATCGAGGACATGATCGTCCAGATAAACAAGTCCACCCTCTTCTCGAAACTGGACCTTAACCAGGGTTACCACCAACTGGTACTTCATCCAGAATCCAGAGGCATAACAACATTCGCCACGCACGACGGCTTATTCCGGTACAAACGCCTCAACTTCGGCATTTCATCTGCCGCAGAGATCTTCCACGAAACCATCAGGCAAATCATTCGCCCAATCAAAGGAGCACTTAACTACAGCGATGACATCCTAGTATTTGGCAAGTCGAAGGAGGAACACGATGTAGCTCTCCGCGCCACCTGCAGAGCCATTCAAGACGCTGGACTCACACTCAACGTCGACAAATGTCGATTCAGCAAATCCAAGCTGAAGTTCTTTGGCCACATATTCTCCGCAGATGGAATGACACCGGACCCCGACAAAGTGGCGACGATCTTCGGCCTACAGGAACCAAGGCAAATAGCGGACGTGCGATCATTTCTGGGGATGGCAGGTTACTGCGCGAGATACATACCCCATTATGCCACAATCACGGAACCACTCAGGAAACTCCTTCAAAAAGAGATGCTCTTCGCCTGGACGGCCGATTGCCAAGATGCGTTCGACTCAATCAAGCAACACCTAGCAGAAGCCAGAAAACTTGCCTACTTCGACCCCACCTGGCACACGGAAATCGTGGTCGATGCAAGTCCAGTCGGTCTGGGTGCCATCCTCGCTCAAACAAACGGGACAGACACCTACCCGAGACATGTGGTGGCCTACGCCAGCAGAGCCCTCTCGAAACCCGAGTCCGCATATTCGCAGGCAGAAAAGGAAAGCCTGGCGGCAGTCTGGGCATGCGAACATTTCCACAACTTTGTCATAGGAAAAAAGTTTACCCTAATAACGGACCATCAAGCCCTCCTATCACTGTTCGGCAACCCTCGAACGAAGATGCCGCCACGTATTGAACGGTGGGGTATCCGCCTGCAAGAATATGACTATCACATCATTCATCGTCCGGGTGGGGAACACAACCCAGCAGACTACTTGTCGAGACACCCCACAGGAAAAGCCACACAGCGAAAGGGAGATGTAGAATACATCAGCTACGTCACCACAAACGCTCTTCCCCCGGCAATTTCACTCGAGACAGTTGCCGAGGCGTCAGCTGCTGACCCATCCATAGCACTGGCTATCAAACTCACAGAACACAACAGATGGAAATCATACAAGAAACTCCTAACGGAACACCCGGAAGCGAATCGAGATGAACTGGAAAGGTTGGCAAAAGTTCATACCGAACTAGCCGTCAAGGACAAGTCCATACTCCTTCGAGGGTGCAGAATAATAATCCCAGCGGCCCTACGATCGGACATCATAAAGACAGCCCATGAAGGCCATCGCGGGGCAGACAATACCAAACGGCAACTGCGGTGCCATGTATGGTTCCCATTTCTTGACGCTCTAGTAGATCGATGGGTACGAAACTGCATGGCATGTCAATGCACAGCCAGGGCCGAAGCCCCCGCACCACTACAGTCACTGCAGATCCCCGATCACCCATGGGAAAGAGTGGCAATAGACTTCTATGGGCCCCTTGAGTCTGGCGAATACCTACTACTGTTCATTGATGAGCACTCTCGCTTCCCAATAGTGAAAAAGTCACCGTCTACAGCCTTCGCCCACATAGCAGCCGTCTTCGACGAGGTCGTGAGCGAGTGGGGCATACCAGAAGTCATCAAGTCGGATAACGGCCCGCCGTTCTGTGGTCACGACTTCGCAACCTTCGCCAAGCATCTAGGCTTCAGACACCAGAAAATAACACCAAGGTGGCCACAAGCCAACGGGATGGCCGAAAGATTCATGTCGTCGATCAAGAAGACCCTACAAAGAGCCAGGCTAGAAAATGTTGACCCTCACCAGGCTCTGTGCAGAATGCTTCGGGACTATCGAAACACGCCGCACGAGGCCACAAACAGGACGCCGGCCGAGATGATGGTAAAATACCAAGTTCGCACTCGCATCATAAGACACCCCAACAACAAGCCGGAAGCAGATCCGGAAGTTCTAACGCGAGATGCGGAACGGAAGGAACGGGCCCGCATTCGAACCGATGAAAAAAGAGGCGCTCGCCCGAAAGAGATCCAAGTGGGAGACGAAGTACTGGTCCAACAGACGATGATCAGAAAGACCGACCCAAGGTTCTCCCCACAGCCGCTTCTCGTGACGGCTACCAAAGGAACCATGGTAACAGCTGAAAATGAAGAACGAGAAATAACTCGGAACTGCTCGCAGTTCAAACTCACCGCCGGTCAGGGCCTGCAGGAGCGAGATCCCCCAGATCCGGAACCATTACCAACGGACCCGAGAGACTCGCTGTGGTCACCCCCGAGATTCTTGGCTCGCCCAGGAGGGAGGATAGTGCAAGAGCTGGAAGATGATCCAGGAGAAGCCGCAAACGGTCGACCCCATCGGGTCGTGAAGAAACCGATGCGCCTAGTTGAAGAATGTTAATGTTGTTGTTGTAAGGACATTTGTCCGGGGGTGTTGTTACACTGTCTCTTTAAGAGACAGAAGTCGAGTCACGTGGGCCGGCCACGTGAAGCGGGACGTTGCGTGGGAGGACCGCCCCACGGCAGTCAGTTAGAAGTTGTATTGAAATAAAGGAAGACGTGTTTCCTAACCTCGGTGTGCCTGTCCTTATTGCAGAGGCCTCCAGGGCCTAACAGCCACCAAGATATATAACAGGGAGAGGAGGTGGAGTTGCTGTTAATTTTTTGCTGAACATTTTCCTTGCACTGAGATCAACAATACACCTATTGAGCACTTTAACTGTCTGGTCCTGGGATGCAATGTCAATCCTAATTTCCTTCACAACTGCAATTATCTGTCGCACAGCCATCATATGATGGCTCTTTCTTGAAAAGTTCCTAGATCTGATGCTATATTTAAAAATAGAAGCATACACAGCGTATGTTTAGCACATTTCAGCTGTGTGTAGCCAACGCTAAGAAGAGACATGCCTCAGAGATTATCAAGAACACAGCTACCCTTGGGATTATCCAATCCATGACATGCCATACTCAGACAGAATGCTAGACTTCAGTCTTGACTAGCACGTCCATCACAGTATTTTCTCAACTGAAGTCTGACCATTCACTTATCACACTTGTGCAATTGCACATGGATCAGAATACTTGCACCATGACACAAATAAGTATGAGGACCTAGAACCTACATATGCGGCCTATGTACCAGTCACGAAGATGCATTCCTGTCACAGATATGACAACCTCTTTAATACTTTTGACCACAAAACCACCCGAAAGCTCCACTTGTTTCCTGCCTTAAAATTGAAAAGAATGGAATTCTCAATCTAACCTTTCATTATACTCTCTGGTAATATTTCTCCATGTGAGTATACCGGGCCTCATTACGACCCTGGCCGTCCTATAATGAAAGGTGTCGGTACGGGACCGGCACCGTTCATTATGGGATGCCCTATTACGAGGTTCCCTCGAGGGACCCGCTCAGAACGTCTGGTCAGACCAGTCGTCCTTAGCGGGTCCCGCAAGGGGACCAGGGAGCTATTAACAGGCCCGTTATTAGCTAACCTCCCCATTCCCATTGAGCCCTATGGGCGCTCAAATGGGAATGGGATGGTTTTTTCCAATGGGGAACTACCGGGTCCTCCAAGGTTGGAATGGCCCGGTAATTCCTCATTGAAGGAACCCATAGCTGGAACCCGGTATGGAGGTAGCCATGCCCTTACCAAGGGTAGCCATACCAAGGGCATGGCTACCTCCATATTCGTAATGAGGCCCATCGTCTTTTAAAAACAGGAATCCTTTTCTGGTTTTATATGACTGGTGCATAATCCTTTGGAATATAGGTCAAGCAATTACCAGCTTAAAGTGCATGTACATTCAGGTGCAAAACACAGTGTTTGGTCCCTGGCTTCATTATATTATACTGTGTAAGATTTTGTCTTGAATTATAGTTGTCTGAAACACAAAACCGTATGTTAAGATTATACCTTGTCTGGCACTGCAGCATCATAATGCCAGTACTCTGCAGTGAAATGTACATGTGAGCTCATCGGCTCTGCGAGTGGGAGGGGAGCAGTTTTAAAGTGTGCAGATGTCTCTTTAGGACTATGGTACTGTTCTGTGCTATGGCACATAGCTTAAAGTTCTGTGATATTGTACCAAGTTTGTTTCCTTGGATTTGTTTCCCTGGATCTTTTTTTCCAGTTTCGGGGGGGGGGGGGTTGGAAAGTAAGTTGGAGGTAGAGTATTGGGCCAAAGGCTGCAACTGCCTATCTCTTTTTGTATTCTCCACATTGGTCTGCAGCTATCTCTCACCCCTTTACTCCTCACCTTCCCTCATCTTCAACTGAAGCCTTCTCTGCCAGCCTACCCAACATGACCTCCCTCCTACACTCACTTAAACTGTCTGCCACAGCTCACTCATCCAATCCCCGGCTGGCATTCCCCCAGCTCGCCTGTTATTCACCACTCCGTGGTGTCACATTCAGCCCTCGTTCTCTGTGCCACGTCCCTGTCTTGTGATTGTCGGGTAAAATTATGGAGTCAGAAAGAAGCTGCTTTGAGAAAAATATAAATGTTTATATACACCAGATATTGCATACCTCCATGTAGAAAGAAGTTAGTATAACCTTCAGCGAGTTCTGTGAAGGCTAATTATTGTTTTATGGCTTGTAACTAACTATGCAGTGCCTCGTAAATCTCCTTAACACTTTGACTGTCCTTTAGTTGTTCATATTCCCTTACCTTCTCAAAATGTTTGCTTTCGGAATAATCCATAAAAAATGCAAAATAATAACACAGTATAATACGAGATATGAAAGAATTATGTTGAAACAATCAATAGAGTAAGCATACAAAAGTCATGCAGTGCAAATCGTGCTATATAAAGTTCATAAAGCATAAGATAAAGTTCACGAGTGCATATAGCCAAAGCTGATCCTGGCACAGTAATGTGCTGTGCTTGTATTCAATTTAATCATAGAAAGTTCAGGTCTTATAGTTCTCCCAAACTGTTAAATATATGTTTTACTCACTTACTCTGTCTGTTCAGACTATTATCGTCTCAGCATTTCAAGGGCTCTGAGCGACTATTTGTTTTTCCCCCATGTTCCACCCTCCTTGAGCGCTTTGAAACACTTGCCTGTGTTTAGGCGCTGTATAAATAAATTAAGGATTATGCTTCGGGGGAGTGGCTTGCGCTCAAGGTCAATCCTTTCAATGCGAAGAATATTTCAAACAGACGTTGCAATTGTCCAAATCCAGTGAGATATAATGTTGTTTATTCTCCAAAAGAACAACAGCCGACACGTGTTTCGACCTCTGGTCGTTGTCAAGGCTGTAAATATCATGTATGACACAAAACACCATTGATGATAATGTACATAACATTAAAATTATTAGCATTGGATCATAGAATTATAAATGTAACAAAGAACATAAAAATAGATAGATCATACCATGTTGCATCATGTACCAGGTCAGGGTTTGAGGGTTGGAGTCAGAGCAAGTTGAGAAATCGTTGCCACATGATAAAAAGAAAAATAGAAAAGCAATGAGCAATTTGACAATTATTGTTTAACCTCCCATTGTATTAAATTACACAAAAAAGTGATCTTGGAAAATTGACCCTTAATGCATAAACACCCAACTTTTGAGGAGTTTGTGAAATATTCCATAAATCAGTACCCGATATGACCAATATAACAGGGGTTTAAGATCAAAAAATATATGTCCTATGTGTACTGAATTGATTGAATGAATCCTACTCACCCTAAAATTTGATCCAAAATCTTTAACGATTATTGGTTTTAAATGTTTCATAAACCCATTTGGACTTCAAACGTGCTTCCAAAAGGAATGGTTATTGATACATCTGCAGTGAATGAAAGTATATGTATAAATCTGTGATGATCTATTTAATGGCATGAACTGTAGGGGATCCAACATTGGATGTCTTACCTTATTAAAAAAATATAGTGGATTGGAAGAAACTGTATTTCTGTAGACCATTTCTGGTATAACTGATGTTATATGGCCTGTGAAAGATATATATCATTTGGAGTAATCAAATGATGTAATCCTATGATTTTAATCAGTAACAATAAAGGTAATTTATTATTAGTTTTTATTATATACAATGCCCCATTCATACAAATAATTTTTGTCCTTAATGCTGATGGCTGATTTGTGAGGTTTATTTAGTATAGAAGATTGTTGAATAACATAATACATGACTTAGTTACTCTTGTTCCCTAATTTTGTCAAATAATTGATTATAGCCCAAAAAAAAAACATTTGAATTAGAAAAACCAGATTGAAATATGAAAGTCACAGAAATGTATACCTTCATCATGGGGATAAATCTCTTGCACCAGTCTTTGTTGTGTGCCTTTTGGCTCCTTTCAGCAACAAATTTGCAGCGACCGCGGCAAAAACACCATACAAACTGGCGCGCGTAGCATGATGATGTCACACGCGTGACGTCATTGAAGTTAACATAATGATGCGCATATCAGCGCAGTTTTTCTTGTATTGGCAGCATGTCCGTTCTGTAAAATTGATTAAATCATTCCTGAATTAGAGTGCTTGGATGACACAATGATCTAGTGATACAATTTGTTGTTGGATTAGCAAAATGCACAGAATTCATATTGTACATGAATGCCTCGTAACCCCTGTATTTGGACTAGAGATTAATTTATTAAACATGTCAGTATTGCTATCTTATACCCAAAGCGAGATAAGCAACATCTTTAACATATGGACAGAAGTATTGTTGTCAATTAATATATTTTAACATGTTATAAAGAATGCATATCAGTAGCATATAATAGGTAAATCACTCAAAAATGTTATGATACAATTACTGTAATGTCTTTAGGCGCGTACAGGTGAGTTGTGTGTTAGTGACTCAATGACATGATTAATAAATGCAAATAAGGTATGCCATGGTCAGTTGCTGGGTTCTGTTCAACCCATGCATGCTGTGAATGCACAGAGCCTGGGGCATATGGCAGGGTCAGGGATAGCATCTACTTAGCTCCCATGTTAAAATACTGTGGCCTGTCATGACAATCTCGTGACACGTGTCCCAACCTTCCACACGACCAACACAGAATCCAATAGAACCCTCCATAATTATTTCCCATTGGACCATTAAACTGAGGTCCGATTCCTCCGAACTTGCCATAGGACTCCCTCCCTCACAGAAATCCTCCCCTGCACCTCGGAAATCCTCTCATTTGCCTTGTACCCAGACCAGACCCGTGCATCCACCCCTGGATTATACCCGATTCACCGTGTCCCGGTTGTTCCGATTGCCCCTGCAGTCCCTCCAAGGAGTTAGAAATTAAGGTCACTTCCAAACAAATATTCAACAATGTCTCCTTTTGTGCCTGTTCAATACTCTCCTCTTCCCTTTCTTGCCTCCTTTTACAAAAATTCACAATATTTGGTTGAATTTCTGTCCAACTCTTGGCCTCCATCCCTACCATTTTATCTAGATTGAGCTGAACTTTCTTGGGAAGTCCTTTCTTTGGCATGTCATACAAAATTGCCACATCCTTGTCCAACCCTTATTCTGTTTCTACCCTCCACATCTCCTGAATTACCTGAATTTGTGCAGCAAGAAAATCATCCAATTTCATCATTTTGGCTAGAATTGAATTTATTTCAGGCATATCGGAATGAATAATCTTCAAGCTCCCCATACCTGTGACCTGCAATTATTAAAAGCTGCTCCATTAAGGACATATGTTTCCAACTGAACTCCAGGATACCCGATCTTCACATTACTCCATACAAGTGGCAGAATTAGTGGCACTTAAAGAGGCAATAGTAATGAGTAAAGGGAAGGCAATCCTTATTTATTCTGACTCTACCTTTGTCACCTCCACTGTACATTCGATGTGATCAAGGTGGCAGAGAAGAGGGTTTAGGGGATCTGACAGGACCCCTGTCCAGCATGATGTGCTACTATCCCAAATAATTAAAGCATTAACTTTATTTGCTGAGACAGGTTTAGGTAAATGCTCTGCACATACTAACCGTACTAATCCAATAGCTCCCGGGAATGATACCACAAACAAGGTGGCGAAGGAAGCTGAATACTTACCATTTACAGTTTCCCAGAAAATGGAAACCACGGCCCAGATAATACAGTTGCCAGCCCAATAAACTGCAGTAGCGGTGCTTTAGATAATAGAGATGCAAGGGAAGTCCCTAGAGAAGAGCAGGAGCATTGACAAAAGAGAGGATGTTTTCTCTCACTGATTTGCTGTGGAAGAAGTTGATGGTGAGGGTAGTAATGCCCGTAGAGCTCCTTTTAATGGCTCTAGAGCAACAACATTACCTGTTGCACACTTCTCAGTGACAAATATATGCACAGCTCCAAGAGGAATGGTTTATTCCGAACCTACAGGAACAGGTAAGTAGATTTGTAGGGAACTGTGTAGTGTGCAAAGAATTCTATTCTGGAAACACCATGAGGTCAATAAGGGGAGTATTGGTAAGGCCCTCTGGGCTATTAAGGGAGCTCCTTATAGACTTTGTGAACATGATCACGAAGTGCAATAACCATCAATATTTAATTTTGATTGATTTTCCAGTCTCCCGGCAGTTTGAGGTTGGTCCCTGCATGGTATTTCCATGATGGGGAATTTGTGAGGTCTTAAAATCTGACAATTGAATCCACTTTTTAACGCCTTGTTCATAGAAATTACTTCACTTTTGAGACTCAAGAACAGGTTGTGCACGGTTTACCACCCACAGGGCAATGGCATTTTGGAGAGGTGAAATGGGGTCCTAAAGGCCCGGATAGCAAAATTGTGCAATTAGTTGAAAAAGTAATGTTATCACTGGGCCTCATTACGAGGTAGGAGGTAGCCATGGTGCTAGTAGCACCATGGCTACCCCCTTACCGCATTCTGGGTCCGGGTTCCCGAAATAGGGATTTACCGGGTCATTCCAACCTTGGAGGACCCGGTAAATCCCCATTCCGGGAACCATTCCCCATTCTCATTCGAGCCACCATAGCGCTCAATGGGAATGGGAATGGGGATGGAGCTAATAACGGTACTGCAATTTGCGGTACCGTTATCAGCTCTGAAGTCCCTTAACGGGTCCCTTGCATAACGCCTGCTAAAACCAGGCATTAAGGAAGGGACCTGCTAAGGGACCTCGGAATAGGGTGGTAAGGGATTACTGGCACTGGTGTCCTTACCGGTGCCGGTAATCCCTTACCAGCAGCCTCATAATGAGGCCCACTGTCTTCCCCTAGCAATATAATATTTGAAAATGTAGCCATAAAAAGGCCATTATTTGAGCTCCCACGAAATTGTGACAGGCGTAGGCTACAAACACCTCTCTCACCTGTGCACATGGCATCAGAGGTTCATAATTCATAGGACCACAGAGTTCCGAGGAGAGGATTCTAGGCAGTATTATAGGGCTTTAACCAATAGTGTTACAATTATATCTTCACAGGTTGTGTCTTCCCACCAACAGACTACAGGATGTAAGTGGTTTCAACCCAGCACTCCACCTAAGTCAATCCCTGACGTGAGATATCCAGCTGGAACCCTTAATTATATATTTTTATGTCTAAAGTTCTTTTATTTCTGAACAATGTATGCTTATATCACGCCCCTCTCTTTGAATCCCCCCGGTCCCACTGAACCAAGAAGTAGGTTGTTTTGCAAAGTTAAAAGATGTATTTTATGAATTGAACAATATATATATCATATTTTTTATGAATTTGAACAATATCTGGATATCACACTATTAATATTCATACAATGATCAGCGTTGGGTGATATTACAATCAACAATCTCTTTAATCAATAGGAGTATGGATGAAAAGAATAATGTAGCATAGAATAACTTTGTGTGGGTTCAATGAATGCAATGATAGGAAAGAATGCAGCACAGAAATAAAACTTGATATGAATTCAATCAAATGCAATGTAATCACTCTTTCCCCCTGATACTACTCAATCCCCCCCTAATGTGCAATATAGAGTGGAAGGAAAGAAAACAGGTTTCAGGAATATACACACTCAACAAGTGCAGTTTCAATCCCAATTCCCCCCAGCAAGCTCAGAGAGAAACAGGAATGATTTTAAAACAGGTCAATGCTTTTGAATGTGGTGTTGAATAAATGGAAAAAATGCTAAAATGGATTTAATTAGCTAAATTGGATTCAGAACTAGTGGTAGCTGCTTTGGATAGCTTCAGGTAAACACTAGCAATGATGTTTGAATGACTGGCAGATAGGAAACTGAATTCAGAGGTTGAATGCAAGAAATAGCTGTTTTATATGGGATGCAATTGAGACAAATGCAGAATTGTGGCAAACTTTTCCAAGCGTGTTAAGCGCGATTGCGGCAAAACTAGAAATTGGAAAGCTGGGGATGTTAGCTTCAATCTGACATTTAAATTTCCTTCCTAGCATGTACGGTTCAAAAGTTGTGAAGGTTTTTAGTAAAGGTCGATTTTTCTCAAAAAGAGTCAAGATTTCAAATGAAAGATGCGCTTTTGAAGATTACAAAGAAGGATTGGCTTTACACTAAGGGACTATGAAGATACAAGATACCAACGTTACAGCCACCAGCCAGAGGCACCTCTGTCTGATCTTTGCCTGCTGCGACACTTGCCTTTCTTCAGTAAATATATGTTAGTGCAAAGATGATTTATCACTACAATTATCACTGGACTATATGGATGAGAGAAGGATTCAAGACAGACAAAAAGATTCTACAATGCAGTCTGGATATGATAGAATGAGTTGGGTGGTATTACTTAAGAATAAGAGATTGGCTAAGGACAATTCTATGCTAAATACTCACAACTATGGTTTTGGAATAGGCCCATCAAAGATCTGGTCAAGGGTTTTGGACTGGAATCTGCTAACCTCCGGACAGGATTCAGGCGCTTGGTTCTGCACTCAGCAAGGCACTCTGGTCTCTGCACGGCCTCTTGGACTGGATCTGATGGGTTGGTTCTGGGTTACAGCTCTGCTCTACTGGTTTGGATCTCTGGGTTCTAGCAAGAGTTCTTGGCAAGAAGCAGAAAAACAACACAGCCCGGCTGTTGAATTTGTTGTGCCCCTTGGACGTTTGGGGTTAAAATAAGGTTGCAAGATTTTAAAGGCCAGCTGAGAAGGGTTCAGCTTTGGATTGGGCCTTCTGCTTTCAGAGTTCTGGAGTCTGGATCTGGATTCTTCCTGCAGAGCGCTTCACCAGTAAATCAGTTGATGGGTGAATGTGTATGTGTCTAGGTCTTCAACAGTCCCTATTTATGTTTTTCCCAAAGGGGTGGGTAGGATGATTATACTAAGCCCACCCTCTAGGAAACTGATTTGTCAAGGTATTCCCTCTCTCCTGATTTGAGAAGGAAACCAGAGTGTCATGATGTGTCATGATGACGCTGTGTTTATGGTCCAGGGAAAACCTCTGCTTTGTTTCTACACAGAAATTATATTTTTCATATAAAACATATTTACAATATCCCCAACTTGATAATAAAACATATTTACATCCCAAATTAAATAAGGCACTTATCTGTGCAAGTCCCATTTTCTTATGAGTTTCGGTTCACAAATGACAGTTCTTCGCACTCTTGGTTGGTTACCCAGTGTCGGAGCTGTACAAATGTTTCCACATACACGCACATAACATCTGCGCATAATCCTGTAGATTTTCAAATTCCTAGCATTATCACAATTACTACAATATCAACATTTTTATGGTTCAGTCTCTGAATATCGCACAAATTCCAGAGCAGTTTCTACTTGTGAGCCACATTTTCATTTTAACAACCTATAAATTCCAGATTTTTATCAGTTTGGCACAGTTTGCTATGAGTCTTTTTCTCCAAGGTTTGGCTGAGTCAAGAGCAACCTGAGCCTCTTCCCGCCAGCAGCTGGTTTCTGTTGATGCCCAAATTTGCATTTCCTTTCAGTCGAGGGAGTCTTTTGTCTCCTGTCAGAGCAACAGGCCAAAGTCCCCTCCCACTTCCCTTTCACAAGTCCCTGCCAGTTCCTCAGCAGATAGCAGGGGGGAAGATTCCTTTGTTTGGGAGAAGCTGCAGAATGTCTTTGAAGCCCAATGTGGCTGTCTTTAACTCACTTTTAAAACACTGTTTAAAATGGTCTTTTTCTAAAATACAATTTAAATTTTTAACAAATATAGCCACAAATCTCTTAATTCCAGCCTTTTTAAAACATAGAGATTGATTGTATCAACCCATATTGCTTTTGATGGGAAGTCTCTTCTTTTCCAATTTTGATTTTAATGTACAAGTTTAAATTGACAGGTTAAGATAAATGCCAGCTTCTGACACAGGCAAGCGGCGGTACTGTGCCCATTTCTGACATATTTTTCCCATGCAAGCACCTTTGAATGTGGATTTTCATCTGATGAAATGTGCTCCTGCTGACATTGTGCTTATGTGGATTCTTTAAATAAACTGATGTTTAACACCCAACAAGGATGTTGGATCTTTTCTGTTGTTTGAGAATCATTATTTTGCAAATTTAACAGGATTTTTAAAGCAGTTTTGGGTTTCCCTTGCAATGCAGCACTGCTTTTTCAAGTAGTTTCATTTTACTCTGTGAGTAGCCCAATGATAGGTTTTGGTAGTGGTCTCCTGTGTTACCACTGACATAGGCAAAATGGATTGGCGGCCTATTTTTCAGATTTTCCTGTGCATTTTCAAAGATTTTTGGCGCATAGATTTGTTTGGCGGTCATCCTGTTGTTTCTGATGCAAGCAGCGCACAGTGACGTTGTAGGGCATAGACTAGTGGGTTAGAACATCCCACAAGTAGAAAATGGAAAGGAAACCGATGATCAACACAAGCCACAGCTACTCCTGGGAGACCGCAACTACATTTTGACCTTTGTGGCTCATTGGAACAAGTGGCATTTCCATGTGACACATTGCATTGTTTACGCAACTCTGACTGCTGTGAAGTTGGAGGGCAACATGAATTGGATTCATATTAGTGATACCCAAAGGGATACCAGCAGCCCTCCATGGGCACAGGAGCAGGTACAAAGCTAAGTAAGGATCGCCCGTTCATTCCAGTGGAAAAGGGGGGGGGGTGTGAATGAAAATCTGGTACTTGAATTTCTCTGCTTAGAAAATGAGGAAATATTTAAATGTATAATCTGTGTTAAAATCAATGTTTTATGGTATTTCTGGTTCTCTTGTCATCATGTCTGAAGATGGCAACAAGTGTAAATATAGAAAGTTCAAATGTATCTGGTTTTATGGAATTCGAAGATTTATTGCCAGGAGAAAAAAAAAATACTAATATTGATGTTTTCATTAATGGGGATGATGAACTAGATCCCACAACAAATTCACATGGTTTTGTGGTGGATAATATATGGTCTAGCCATATGAGGAAGGTTGGGAGAGAGAGGTTTGTTTGCTTGTTTGTTTGTTTTATTATTTATATTGCACACCAGACCCAGAGGTATTCGGGTGCAAAAGCATAAGAGGGTTGTTAAGCTTAGGTTACACAGTGTACAGAAATAGATACAGCTAGGGTTACAATGCTGTATACATGAAACAACAGGCAAGGCGAGAAGAAAATATACAGTAAGTAGCATGAATCAGTCTGAAGCACATAAATATAGCAAAGGCAGTGAGGTCTCATATATACAATAGGTACAAAATGGATACATGTGAGGTAAGGTCAGACGTCATGTTCCTTTAGCCAGTGAATGAGACTAGATCAAGGTCAGTAGGATATTGTTACATCTTCTTTCTCATCCCCGTGTGTCATGATCTCTGCTTCCAAAAGATCAGGACTTGCCCGACTCCCTTGGAAGCAGACCCATAACCCCTGTTCCGAGTGCCAGCCAGTCCCAATTGGGACCTTTTGGACCCTGTCTTGGCGCCAGTGGCACCAGGCTCATAAAGATGCCCAGTCCCAGCGCTGGAACCGCCGGGCTCATAATGCTTGGGTGGACTTACCTGCAGCAGACCATGCTGCTTACTTACCTGCCAGTTGAACCCCTGATCCTCTTCTGTTTGGGACTACTTTTCCTGTTGGGTGGGGCAGGAGCCACTCCCTAGGTTCAGAACACTGGAACTCTTCTGGAAAGCAGGAACTCTTTTCTTAGGCGTGGCTGTGGAAGGAGACACCTAAGCACTACAGGAGGCTATTTAAACCACACCCGATGGATGAATCTTGCTTTGCGTTATTCTGCATTCTCTGCAGCAGAACGCTCATCGTGTCTTCTGCTTCTGATCCTGGGCCTAAGGGAACAAAGGCTTACCATCCTGGAATCCAGTCTTCAGGAGCACCTGTAAAGACAAAGAAAGAACAGGTTAGCACTACGGTCTTCAGTGGCAGCGCATCTCTTACCTGGTCCATCGGCTGTCACCAACGCCTCGCGCTGCATTCCGGCATCTGAAAGACAAAGGCTTACCTACTCTTCGCATGCTCCGGAGGTCTTCGCACTGCATTCCGGAATCTGAAAGACAAAAGCTTACCAGCTCTTCGCACGCTCCGGAGGCCTTCGGCGCTGCATCCCACATCTGAAAGACAAAAGAAGGTGCGTTTAAAGACATTGGGCAACTTTATTACTCACGTGCCATTACTCCTTCCCACGCCGAATCCAGTGGGTATTCCAGCACCCTTCAGCTTCTCTAAAGCTCCGAACTTGTACCTGCAAGATAAAAGGGACAGTTAGTGCGCATCGTGAAGCAGGCTACAAGCGCTTACTTACGTGCTTGCAGGCGCTTCTATTCCTCACGCGGGTTCGATCCTCAACTCTCATCAGCCCGCCATCCGCCATCGCCAGAACCCTGCAAAACAAGAGATATCATTACAAAAGACTTTTAAGACATTTGAAGTGCCCAGAACTTACCGTTCGTGCAGTTAACAACGGACAGCAGTCCTCTGAGGTCAAGAGGCCTGCACCCTTATCCAGTGAAGAAACTGGTTACGGCACCCTGCACCGAGGCAGATGGAGAGCTCGGCGTTCACTTACCTATGGTGAGGGTGTTAACCTTTGGGGTTCTACAGGAGAAGAGAAAGGGAAGAGGAGAGAGGCACCCAATAACCCCAGTTCATTAATCCCATATTTTCTATCTGCAGACATCTTACTCTTCGAGTCAGACATACAGTGCACAGAGGTCCAGCCCAAAGAGCCAACCGTGTGTTACACATCACCTTTGAAGATACGGCATTCACCCAGTCAAGACCGGCGCCTCTGCGGGAATCAGGTGAGCGTTACAGAACGCAAAGCCTATCGCAAAACTCCCACCCAGGCGCTATGGAAACCTCGGATACCGACCAGCTAGCCCAGTTACTTGGGGAACTAAGAGCAGAAGTGCATGCAGCCCGTCAGGAAACAAATGCTCTAAGAAGGGAAC
Source organism: Ambystoma mexicanum (assembly GCF_040938575.1). Taxonomy (NCBI): domain Eukaryota; kingdom Metazoa; phylum Chordata; class Amphibia; order Caudata; family Ambystomatidae; genus Ambystoma; species Ambystoma mexicanum. Next base: position 800,712,642 of record NC_090933.1, read on the forward strand.
TGATTATTTCCAAGGAGTGAACAGACGATCTCGCTAGACAATTGCTACAGTCACAAGCCGGACAAACTCCGTTACCCGCATCAGGGGCAAATCTTCCTTCAACATCCTCTACGAACCCAGTGCAGATCAACCTACCTGGGAATGTACCTCTGGCTCCGCCCGAACGATTTTCTGGTGACCCAAAGAGGTTTGCAGTATTTATTAATCAGTGCCGGTTGCACTTCTTATGCCGGCCAGCAGCCTTTCCAACTGATCAAGCTAAGGTAGCTTTCGTGCTTTCGTACCTTAGTGGCAATGCGGCAGACTGGTCGATCCCTCTAGTTAATCAAGATGATCCGGTTCTCCATGATTTTCGAGCTTTTCAGCTCAGTATGGAAAAACTGTTTGCAAGACATTCACAGGGGCAGGCCTTGGACAATGAGCTCCTTTCATTGCGACAGGGTAATCAAGACCTTTTGGCTTATATTGCGTCTTTCAACAGACTGATAGTGGAAACTCGATGGCCTGAGGACAAAAGGATTACGCTGTTTTATAGAGGTCTACGTGGAGAGCTCAAAGATGTGTTAGCCCAAGTAGTGAATCCCCCGCAAGACTGTTCGGACTATATTGACTTAGTCGTTCAAATTGACCACAGACTGCAGAACAGGAAGGCCGATCGTTCCAAGTTTGATGCTCGAGTATTTTCCAAACCACCAACTCCTACTAAAGGAGTAGACTCCGGGGAACCCATGCAAATAGGGGGCCTGAAAGGACCACTAACACAAAAGGAGCGGGAAAGGAGAAAACAGCTGCAATTATGCCTCTTTTGCGGAAACTCGGGGCACTTTCTTCGAGACTGTCCGGTGAAACCAGCCAAGAAGGCAGTAGGAGCTGCAGTTACCAGGGTCACAAACTCTGAGCAGGGAAACGACCTCGCCCGACAAGAATAGAGGTCCTCTTGCCGAGCGTTAAAACAAGTTCTGTGACCTCGCATTTCGTGATACCTATGGTCCTCATTAGCCCTGAACATCCGGATCGATTACATGCGATTGAAGCTTACCTCGACAGCGGTGCCATCGGCAATTATGTGGATCATGAAATGGTTCTGAGGATGAATCTGACTCTTTGTCCAAAGGCTGTAAAGGACGTCATTACTACGGTGGATGGTACGGAGATAGCCTCCGGACCAGTAACGCATACCACCCAAGAAGTGACGCTAGTAAGTCAAGATGGACACCATGAGAAGATCGTCTTCGATGTGATCAAGGCCCCCCAGTTCCAGATTATTCTAGGAATTCCTTGGTTAGAGAAGCACAATCCTCAGATCGATTGGCGAGCAAGAACGGTTCAGTTTCCAGAATGTGTCTCCACTTGTCACCCTCGACCTGGTGTTGCACTGGCAGCAATTTCCTCGGAGGCTCCTCAGTTACCTCCTGAATACCTAGAATTCCAAGATGTTTTCCGGAAGGATCAGGCTAACTCTCTACCTCCTCATAGGTCTTATGACTGCCAGATATACCTGATACCTGGATCTACTCCTCCTTGTAGTAGAATTTATGCCCTCACCGAGCCTGAGAATCTTCACCTCCGACAATACCTGGATCAATACCTAGCAAATGGGTTTATTCGTCCTTCCAAGTCCCCTGCTTCCTCAGCTTTGTTCTTCGTTCCAAAAAAAGAAGGGGACCTTAGAACTTGTATAGATTATCGCGCCCTGAACCAGATCACCGTTAAGAATAGATATCCGTTACCTTTGATCCCTGAACTCCTGGACCAAGTCAGAAAAGCATGCATATATACAAAGCTGGATCTTAGAGGAGCCTACCACTTGGTACGAGTAAAAGAGGGCGATGAATGGAAGACGGCCTTCCGCACCAAGTATGGGCTATTTGAATATCAGGTCATGCCCTTCGGACTTTGCAATGCCCCGGCCGCCTTTCAATATTTTATGAACGATGTCCTCAGAGAGCTCATAGATGTGTGTGTTGTTGTTTACATTGACGACATCCTCGTTTATTCTTCATCGGAAACTGAACATCGGAAACACGTGAAAATGGTCCTCGAGAGATTGCGTCAACACAAACTTTTCGCTAAGTTGGAAAAATGTGTTTTCAACGTGACTGAAGTTGAATTCTTGGGATTCATATTATCACCTAGCGGAGTGCGTATGGATTCAAAGAAGGTCGATGCAATTCTCAAATGGCCATCGCCATCCTCCGTAAAAGGTGTTCAAAGCATGTTAGGCTTCGCTAACTTTTACCGCAGGTTTATCCCCGAATTCTCTCGAATAGTCCAGCCCATCACCGCCTTGTTAAAGAAAAACAAACGTTTTGAATGGTCTACTGAGGCGGAACAAGCTTTCCAGAATTTGAAGACTAGATTTATCTCTGCACCGATCTTAAAACATCCTCGCCCAGAACTCCCCTACATCGTTGAAACTGATGCTTCGAGCCTTGCCATGGGGGCAGTTCTATCACAAAAGGACCCAGTAACCAATCAGTTGCATCCCGTGGCATTTTGGTCCCGCAAATTCTCACCTCCTGAAATCAATTACACTATTACTGATAAGGAACTTCTAGCTATCAAGTCCGCCTTTAAGGCTTGGCGGCATTATCTTCTGGGGGCCCGACACACCGTTACTGTGATTACAGATCACCGAAACCTGCAATATTTGAAAACCGCAAAAGCTCAATCCTCTAGGCAACTCCGTTGGGCACTATTCTTTGCCGAGTTTGACTTCATAATTACCTATCGACCTGGTACAAAAAACGGTAAAGCTGATGCCCTTTCTCGGATGGGAGTGGAAGAACATTTGATCAATCCTAAACCTGTACCTATTATTCCCGAACAAAGAATTCTAGGTGTAATCGCCACACAATCCATAGAGGAAGTTAAGGATAAAGCCAGGCTACTGGTAACTCCAGCAGACATACAGAATTGGCATCTGCAGGGAAAGGACTTTACGGTGAAGGACAACCTATTATATTTCCAAGAACGGTTATACCTGCCTAGCACAGATTTACAGAAAAAGGTAATCTCTTGTTATCACGATTCTTTAATGGAATGACATCCCGGTATGACCAAGACCTCGGAAAAGATCAAGCGCTACCTCTGGTGGCCGTCTTGGAAAAAAGATATCAGAGACTTTATAATGTCCTGTGGAGTATGCGCCCAAAACAAGAGTCAAAAGGAAAAACCAGCCGGCCTCTTACGCCCTATTGACATCCCGCCTCGCCCTTGGCATACGCTTTCTATGGACTTCATCACCGATCTACCTCCATGCTCCGGATACAATACGATCCTAGTAATCGTGGACCTATTCTCCAAGATGGCGCATTTCATTCCACTCAAAGGCTTACCAACAGCAGCAACTCTGGCACGAGAATTTCTCGAAAACATAGTCCGACTGCACGGTTTTCCTTCAGTTCTAATTTCGGATCGAGGTAGTCAATTTATTTCTCATTTTTGGCGAAGTTGCTGTCGGTCGGCTCAAATTGATGTGAGACTTTCGACCAGCCACCACCCTCAAACCGACGGACAAACCGAGAGGACCAATCAAACTCTGGAACAGTATTTGCGCTGCATGCTACAACAAACTGAAAAAACTTGGAAAGATATCCTTTGGATAGCCGAATATGCCTACAATAACTCTGTCCACTCGGGAACTGGGAAGACCCCGTTTTTTCTTTTATACGGTAGTCACCCTCGAACCTCGGAGTTGGATCCACTCCAAGATCTTGGAACACCAGCAGTAGACCACCTGCATTCTACAATCACCCAAGCCTTTAAGGAAGCCGTTTCTCACCTTCAAAGGGCTAAAGAACAATACAAGAAAGGAGCACACCAACATCGAAAGGAAGCCCTCCAATATCAAGTAGGAGATCAAGTCTGGTTATCCACCAAATATCTACCTCTAAAAGGACCACGCACATTCAACCCAAGATACCTTGGTCCCTATTCCATCACTAACATAGTAAATCCAGTAGCGGTCAAGTTGGACCTGCCCCCTCACATGAAGATACATCCGGTCTTCCACGTCTCTCTATTAAAACCCGTGCAACCTCAAACCCGACTAACTACATCTCCAAAACCTATTCTAGTTGATGGAGAACTCGAGTTTGAAGTCAAAAGCATCCTGGATTCCAAGATCTCCAAATCTAAACTATTTTACCTGATTGACTGGAAAGGCTACGGTCCCCAAGAAAGATCCTGGGAACCTGCAGAATATGTCCACGCGCCTCGTCTAATCAAAAGATTTCATCGAACATTTCCTAACAAGCCCAAACCCCCGGAGAAGCCCGGTTTGGGAGGGGCCTTGAGGGGGGGTGCTGTCATGATCTCTGCTTCCAAAAGATCAGGGCTTGCCCGACTCCCTTGGAAGCAGACCCATAACCCCGGTTCCGAGTGCCAGCCAGTCCCAATTGAGACCTTTTGGACCCTGTCCTGGCGCCAGTGGCACCAGGCTCATAAAGATGCCCAGTCCCAGCGCTGGAACCGCCGGGCTCATAATGCTTGGGTGGACTTACCTGCAGCAGACCATGCTGCTTACTTACCTGCCAGTTGAACCCCTGATCCTCTTCTGTTTGGGACTACTTTTCCTGTTGGGTGGGGCAGGAGTCACTCCCTAGGTTCAGAACACTGGAACTCTTCTGGAAAGCAGGAACTCTTTTCTTAGGCATGGCTGTGGAAGGAGACACCTAAGCACTACAGGAGGCTATTTAAACCACACCCGATGGATGAATCTTGCTTTGCGTTATTCTGCATTCTCTGCAGCAGAACGCTCATCGTGTCTTCTGCTTCTGATCCTGGGCCTAAGGGAACAAAGGCTTACCATCCTGGAATCCAGTCTTCAGCAGCACCTGTAAAGACAAAGAAAGAACAGGTTAGCACGACGGTCTTCAGTGGCAGCGCATCTCTTACCTGGTCCATCGGCTGTCACCAACGCCTCGCGCTGCATTCCGGCATCTGAAAGACAAAGGCTTACCTACTCTTCGCATGCTCCGGAGGTCTTCGCACTGCATTCCGGCATCTGAAAGACAAAAGCTTACCAGCTCTTCGCACGCTCCGGAGGCCTTCGGCGCTGCATCCCGCATCTGAAAGACAAAAGAAGGTGCGTTTAAAGACATTGGGCAACTTTATTACTCACGTGCCATTACTCCTTCCCACGCCGAATCCAGTGGGTATTCCAGCACCCTTCAGCTTCTCTAAAGCTCCGAACTTGTACCTGCAAGATAAAAGGGACAGTTAGTGCGCATCGTGAAGCAGGCTACAAGCGCTTACTTACGTGCTTCCAGGCGCTTCTATTCCTCACGCGGGTTCGATCCTCAACTCTCATCAGCCCGCCATCCGCCATCGCCGGAACCCTGCAAAACAAGAGATATCATTACAAAAGACTTTTAAGACATTTGAAGTGCCCAGAACTTACCGTTCGTGCAGTTAACGACGGACAGCAGTCCTCTGAGGTCAAGAGGCCTGCACCCTTATCCAGTGAAGAAACTGGTTATGGCACCCTGCCCCGAGGCAGATGGAGAGCTCGGCGTTCACTTACCTAAGGTGAGGGTGTTCACCTTTGGGGTTCTACAGGAGAAGAGAAAGGGAAGAGGAGAGAGGCACCCAATAACCCCAGTTCATTAATCCCATATTTTCTATCTGCAGACATCTTACTCTTCGAGTCAGACATACAGTGCACAGAGGTCCAGCCCAAAGAGCCAACCGTGTGTTACACATCACCTTTGAAGATACGGCATTCACCCAGTCAAGACCGGCGCCTCTGCGGGAATCAGGTGAGCGTTACACTGTGCTTCTGGTGTCACTAGGGTGTTTATCCCAAATGAAGCAGAGGTGGCAGATACATTATGCCGAGTGCACCTAGCATTTTGCAGGGTCTCAGGGCAGTTTAAAGGGCAATCAGTTACAGCATCAATCATACCTATCGATGAAGACTGTTTAGTTGCTGTTCGTAAAAAGCAGAAATACATAGTGTTTCCAAAGAGCCCAATTGAATCTAGAAGCAGCTATTTATTCTAAAAATCGAAAGGAACCATGAGTGAAGAGTTGCAGAGCTGGAGGAATCAGGGGATTCTGAGAAGAAGGGGTGTCCCGAATAAACCAAGAATGTGTGACTGTGTGGTGAAATTATTTGCAGCACCTGACATGACTCGAGGAGCCAGAAAAACCTGCTAAAATATAGACACTTATAATTTTTTCTCTGTGTGTTAAGGGCAATGGCACAGTGCCTGTTGACACAAATGGGAACTACGGTTGCATGCTTCAGACCGCTGGACAATCTTTGAACCTGTGGATCAAATGCCTATATGCAGTTACCTTCAGCCTGGCGAGGTGTGTGTAGTTTCTCTACACTCTACGTACAAGTCCTCATCATCCTGAGGAGCACCTGGTCCTGAGCCATCCAATGCCCAAGGTTACATATTTGCCCCCTTTGTCCCCTGTGCCCATTGAATCCCCTTCATCTTACATGCAGAAACCAATGACTTTGTTCGACATCTAGAATCAGGAACTATTGCAATGAAACAGATGCTTGAATTATTTGTCAGTGGCATCATCAAAAGCTTTAATGGACATTCCTAATCAATATCGGCTGTTTAGCCATAGTGAGACTTTCTTTGCTTCTCTTCTGACATTTGGCATTCAAGCGGCGGCAAATGCCAAGTTGCTCCAGGTGACCAGATATGAACTTCTATTGTTTGTCAACATGTCTGAGTCAGCTATTAGTGCCATTACGGAAGTGTTATTGGCACTGAGGCTAATGACTTTGCAAAATCATTACATCCTCAACCTCCTGACAGCAATGGGGAGAGGAGAGTGTCCAAAAATTGTGAGTACTTGCTGCACATTTGTGCCTCCCAATAACACAGAGAATGGTACCCTAACACAAACTATTGCTGCCTTCCATAAAGTAAGAGTGATCATGGAAAATGAGGCAGGAGTTACCAATGCTTTGTGGTTCAAGTCTCCTTTCTCTAGGGTGCCATCTTGGATAAGTCTCGCAGTAAAGCTCCTGTAATTTTGTTTTCCTTTTCTTTTCTGTTCCTGTCAATTGCTCCTACAATGTTGTTCTTCCCAGGTACTAAAAGCAGCTGCCATGATGACTGTGACTCCGTCCAAAACATTTAGCACTACCATTGCATCTCACATGGCCACTCAGACTCAAGCTTTTGTGATGATTGAGTGGAGCAAAGGGTAGATTGAAGAAATGGTGGGGAGACGAGTTGGGTTTGTTCAGTGGAGGAGTATTCCCATTTTGTGACCGGATGAGAAATAATTGTAGGATTGTTCTCCAATAATATGAGAATGATTTGTTAGTTAAAGTATTAACAAAAGGGGGAATGTTGGGGTTGTCAGGAAAGGTCCCCACAATCAAGACAAGTTTTTGTTGCACATATCATATTTGTGACTGGGGCGTGGCAAACTGTGCGCAATGTTGTAATTTTGTGTATTCCATATAATTAAATGTGAATGGGATATGTTACTTAGTGTTACTTTTTGGTTAAGCGGATACTTATTAGCTTTGCATACACATAGAAAGACATTTGCTGAAACTGTCAAATGAAATATACACACGATTCAGACATAATGTGCTATGGAGTACCCAGAAACAGGCAATGAGGAGTTTTTATACGCACATGCGAGAAAGGGAGACTGTACTGAAGAATCTACTGCAAACGGAAGATAGTATGAATCTACATGTAGTGGCCTTTTTATTAACAGATTAAAACACAGTCAGGGGTTGACTTACAGAAACTGGTTCCGTGCGGTTTCAGATGCAAGAGGATGGGTAAATAAGTAACTTTGACCTCAGCGATGGTCAGCTCAGCTAAAGGAGCCACCCAAGATTTTTATGGTTTGATAGGTATTGCAGAAAGCAGATGTAATCGCTTGAATACATTGGAGCTTGCCATAGGGTTTTCGCTATTTGTTCTGAACAGCAATAAACCATGGTGTTATTCAATGATCATGGCTAAAGTGATTGAAACCCCAGAGATTCAATTGTATTTTCAAATGTGCTGTGCACGATGAAATGGAAGTTATTTAGATTAGAATGTTCCAGTAGAGCCAGTGATCCGGGGATGAGATAGTTATCGCTAAGTCGAAAAGTGCCTGTTTACTCATCCTTCTTCATACCGCTTGAAGTATTTATGTGACCCATGCGCAATAAAGAGTTATGTTTAAAGGGCTCAGGCCAATTATTACTAGTAATGAATTATGTTTGAAAATACATGTTTAAATGGTTGATTATGTCATGGCCTACCACAGACAAGTCCTCTAAGCAGGTGTGTTCTACACATGAGCTGAAGATTGTAGTTACATAACAACTATCAATGAGAATGTAAGAATTGGAAAAAAGATGCTATTTCTTTGAAGAGGTTTTGTCCAATAACAAGTGGGGAGTGGATTGTAATAAAATATATGGGAGTGTTTTAACTGATGCTAAAATATATATAATGTGTCAACTTATGTCATTCAGTGAGACTTGGGTTAGTTTGACTCCATGGTGTCATCTAACTGCTCCCTGGACGAATATCCATCCCACCACTCTGCTACAGGAGGTCCAATATTGCCTCTGTGTATTTCATCAAGTGTGGAAAAGTCCAGAGGAATACCCAATACAGTATTGGTTTATTGACTATCACATTTGAGACTTTTGTTTGGTCTAGTTCTATCTGTACTGCCACATTATCTGTGCTGCTGTGAAGAAGGGCAATTTATTTTCAGAATATATTTACCACTGTCTGCAATTTTACAGCTTTGACATATCCCAAGATTTTGGTTCCATAAACTGCTGTGGACCTTGCCTGTATGTTGCAAACCTGCAGCACTGGTGATAAGGCACCACTCCTATGCATGTAAGCCAGTTTTAAACTAGCATTGCATTGAACAGACCACCTATCGTTACTTGTAAATCTTGTGCCTAAGCAATCACATCTTACGACTTGCTCGATTGACTGACCCTCAATGACAATATGTAATCTCGATTGCTTTCTGAATGGAGGACGCAATACCATTACTTTTTTTGCTGATATTGATTGTTAGGCCACATTCTTTGCACCATTCATGGTATGTTGCCACTTCGTCCGCTAAGCACACAGGGGTCTTGGAAACCAAAATTGCGTCCTTGTGAAAAGCAAAAGGGGAATATTGCTCTGTCCCAATCTGGGTACATCTGTCTCCATTTTCTCAAGTCTAATTATTTAATTGTCAGTATAAATGGGAAAGGAGCAGGGACCAATATGCTGCCCTGTCTCACTCCAAGATTGCTGTTAATAGGGGCAGTGGTGTCCCCGACTAAATGCCATTGAACTCTCACAGCGTTGGTAGACTACAGGCTTATAATGGCTTGCAAGAGTCTATTGAGTATTTTCAATTTAGCAATTGATTTCCACAGTTTATTTCTTGGGACCCACTCATCTTCCTTAATAGGAAGCTAATCAGACGTATTTCTGTTGTAATAGGAACAGATTGAATGACTGGTCTATTGTAGTTAGGCCAGGCTGAATGCCGCCCTGGAGGTGATTAACCACTGACATCTCCTTGGCCGAACCACAGAGGTGTAGAAGTAGAATGTATGTATACATTTTGCCAACCATGTCCAATACAGATATGGACATATAGTCGTCTGGGTTATCTCTTCCACCTGTTTTATATAGTGGAACAATGGTTGACTGAGTCCAGGAACTTGGGGATCTCCCCTCTTTAGTGGCTGCATTACAAATGACGAGAAAGACCAGGGTCCATAGGTCTACTTCCTTCTTAGATAAATCTACCGGCATCATATCAGGTCCTGGAGCCTTCCCCCATTTCTTGAGCTTGAATGCATCCTTCATTTTGTAAGTGATTTCAATCCAGCACTCCAACTAAGTCAATGCCTAATATGGGATGGCCAATGGAAACCTTTATTTATATATTTTTATGTCAAAAGTTTGTTTAATTCTGGATGATGTACCCTTATAAAACGCCCCTCTCTTTGAATTCCCACGGTCTCATTGAACCAAGAAATAGGTTTGTTTGGCAAATTAATATATTTATTTGAAGAATTGAACAATATATAAATTATACTTTTACGAATATGAATAATATCAGAATATCACACTTATGAATATGAACAATGATCAGCAATGGGTAATATTACAATATCAACAATCTCTTTAATCATTTAGGAGTAGGAATAGGAAGAATAATCTAGCAGAGAATACTTTGTATGGTTCAAGGAAATGCAATGATAGGAAAGAATGCAACATAGAAATAAAACTTGATATGACTTCAATCAATAGACAATATGATCACTCTTTCCCCCTGTTGTTACTCACTCCCCCCAACATGCACTATGGAGATATGGAATGAGGGCACACAGGTATCAGGAATAACAATCAGCACTTGCAGTTTCAATCCCACATCCCCCCGGCAAGCTTAGAGAGAACAGGAATGCTTTAAAAACAGGTCAAAATGCTTTTGAATGTGATTTGCAATGAATGGGAAAATGCTAAAAATGATTTTAATTTGCTAACTAAGATTCAGAACAAGTGAGAGTTGCTTGAGATAGGTTCAGGTCAACACTAGCAATAATTATGGAATGATTAGCAGATGGAAAACGAAATTCAGAAGTTGAAAGCAAGAAATAGCTATTTTACATGAAATGAAATTGAGCCAAATTGCAATTCGCTGCAACTTTTTCTGTGTGCGGGAAACACAATACAGCTAAACTATGAGGAATTGGAATGTCATTTTTTAGAAAGCTGAGGATCTTAACTTCAAAATGACATTTAAATTTCGTTTCTAGGACGTGCGGTTCAAAAGTTACAGAGGCTTTAGTGAAGGTAGATTTTATAGAAACAGAGTCAAGATTTCAAAATGAAAGATAGCGCTTTAAAGATTCAGAACCAATATGGACTTATACTAAGGGGCTATGAAAATAAAAGATACCCAATGGGACAACCACTAGAACAGGGCGCCTTCCACTCTGATTGTTGTGCGCCAGGACACCTGACTTTCTTCAGAAAATATCAGCGCACAGATAATTATCGCTACAATTATCACAGACTATATATATAATGAGAAGAATTCAGGATGGACACAAGATTCTATAATGCAGTTCTGGATAGGTTAGAATAGATAGAATAGGATTACTTTAAACTAAGAGGTTGGTTATGGACGGTTCTAGACTAAATACTTACAACTATGGCTTTGAAACGGAATGGGCCCGTCAAAGATCTGGTCAAAGGTTTGGACTTCACTTGCCACCGGACAGGTTTCAGGGCACCTGGACTTTGCTCTCAGCAAGGCACTCTCGTCTGCGCGGCCTCTGGACTGGGTCTGACGGGTTGGTTCTGGGTACAGCTCTGCTCTATGGGTCTGGATCTTGGTTCTAGCACAAGGATCTTAGCTAGAACAGCAAAACAGCTCAGCCAGGCTGTTGGATTTTGTGGTGCCCCTTCGAGGTTTAGGGGTTAAAATCAGGTTGCTTAAGATTCTGAAGGCCAGCTGAAAAGAGTTCAGCTTTTTGGATTAGGCCTCTCTGTTTCAAAGTTCTAGAGTTTGGATTCTGGGTCTGGTTCTAGAGTCTGGAGCATGGATCTTTCTGCAGGGTGCTCTGCCGAGAAATCAGTTGATGAGTGGAAATTGTGTCCCTCTGGGTCCTCAACAGTCCCTATTTATCCATTTCCAAAAGTGGGTGGGGAGGCTGATTATCTATGCCCAACCCTCTAAGGATCTGATAGGTCAGAGGATTTCTCCTCTCCTGATTTGAGACAGGAGCAGTGTGTCATCATGAGTCAGAGTGACACTGTGTTTATGGCCCAAAGGAAATCCCTCCCCTTTGCTTTTTCTTAGGAAATCTATTTTCCCCCAAAACATATTTCCAAGATGCACAACATGTTAATAATACATATAAACATCATAGATTAATTAAGGCACGTCTTTGTGTAAGTACAATGTTCCTACAAGCTATGGTTCATAACTGACAACTTTTTTGCACTTTTGGTGGATTTCTCAATATTAGTTCTGCACCAAGTTTTATACATGCTTACACATCCCATCTGGGCACATTCCTGTAATTTTTCATGTTCCTAACAAACACAATGGCTACAATATGAATAATTTCCGGGGTTCAGTCTCCGAACATCGCACAGATTCCAGCTGTCTTAAACTGTGAGCAAATTTTTCATTTTAACAATCTCTAAGTTTCATATTTTTGTCAGTTCAGTACACATTGATATAGGCATTTTTCTAAAACATACATTTACTTCGAATTCCATCCACATTTTCAGTCTGGCCCGTCCCCAGAGCTGGGCTGAGTCAGAGGGTCACATGGCTTGCCTTCCTGCCAGAGCAGTTGTTTGTCAGTTACACCCGAATTAGCATTTTCTATTCAGCCCAAGGAACCCATTGTTTCTTTCTCTGGGCAGCAGAGGAAATCTCCTCCCCTCCTGATTAACATGCCTGGGCAGCAGAGGAAATCTCCTCCCCTCCTGATTAACATGCCAATGCGATATCCTCCTTTTGGTGGGAATGAACAAGGTGTGAGACTCTCAGGGGAAGAAGGCCTATTGGAAGTTTTAACTGAATCAGGTTACCTTCTGGTCCATTGTTACATAGTTCCTTGTGAAACAAAAATACATTTATAAATTTAAAATAAGCAAACATATCTTTACTTCTGGTCTTTTTTAACATGAAAATCAATGTGTGGCACTCTTATATGGCATTTTGATGGAATTCTCTTCTTTGGCATATTTAAGTTCAATGTTCAACTTTACACATGATAAGTTTTAAATCGCCGGCTTCTGACAGAGGTGAGTAACAGTACTACACCCATTTTTGACAGATTTCTTTCAGCAAGCAATCTTCAATGTTGGTTTTCCTCTGATAAGTGTACTTCTGTGGACATTGTATTTATGTGGATTCTTGGAGTAGAATGATGTTCAACACCCAACAAGGAGGTTGGATCTTTTAGGTGGTTTTTGAGCCATGATTTATGCACATTTTTGACAATCAAAAAAATGGATTTCCAAACAGCTCTGTGTTTCTTTTTGGCAATCAGCATTGCTTTTTCAAGTAATTTCAGGCTACTTTGTGGGTAGCCAAATGGTGGGTTTTGGCAGTGGTCACCTGTGTTACCACTGACATAGGCAAACGTGGATGGCGGCCTATTTTTCAGATTTTTACTGCACGTTTTCTGGTGATTTTTAGCGAGCAGCATGCTTTCCGGCGGCCATTTCTGATGCTTCTGCTGCCAGCAATGCACAGTAATGTTGCAGGGCATGGACTAGTGGGTTGAGACATCCCACAATTTCTTTCAGAGCAAATATTAGCTCTGGAGATCCCCTCTCTATTGTATCTCCTTCATAATAATATACCTCCGAAGGAAGTTCATGACCAGGAGGGGCATAGAGGTCAGTGAAATGAATTATCCATGTATATTCTGGTATGCTATCATGTATTGTATTCATCTCCTGAGCTGATGATCCTGCAACCTTGTTCCAAAATGCAGTGCTACCTTTCTTGTTTAGGGTTGTTAAAAGTTCCTGCCATTCATTTTCCACAAAATCTTTCCTTTTAGATTCAGCTAATTCCTGCCCATTAAACTCTCATAGTCCATTTATCTGGACCTTTGGGGTTCTCTTCCTCAGTGTTGACAGCAGTTATGGGCTGTTCACAATATTTGCTGAACCTGATCCTCTGTTGTATGGTTTTAGCATGCAGTTGCTTTTTAGGTTTTGTTATGTGAGGCCCTATCCGAGAGATGATAGCTTTGTACAATGTAACAATCTCAGTGCAACTCAAACTATTTGATAATAGTGGTTCAAATAAGGACAGTATAGAATGCTAGATGGTAAGTTCAATATCGCTTTCTACAATATCTGCCCATTTTATTCTCCAGATTGCATTGCCTTGTATGCTAATGTTGGTGCTAGGTACTGGGGCAAAAACCTTCTCTCTAGTGCCAAATCTTGCACACAAGTGCCCTTGGTCACTATCCATGCGATCATCAACACAAATATCTTTGGCCCAAAAACAATATTTAGCACTGATAACAATGTAATCTATATGGGATTTTTTATTAACGTGTACAAATGTTGGTCTGGCCGGTTAGTCTCCGATGAACCTACCATCACAAGCTCTTAATTCAAGATTAGCGATAATTCCTGCTGTTTCCAAAGCTGATTTGTGGGTTTTACTGTGTATTTTGCGGTTAAGTCTGGTGTACCTCAGACTTTCCGGTTCCTCAAATCGACCTGTCAAATCTTTGAGTGATTCAAACTGTGCATTAAGGTCACTTTCCATTATGATGACAGAGTCCCTACTGTGGGATGTTTTAACCCACTTAGGCTCTGCCATGCGGTCTCACTGTGTTCTGATGGTGCCAAAAATAGTAAAATGGCTGCAAAACCCTTTTGCGCACCAAAACCTCTGAAAATCGCGCTTTGCAAAGCACAAAAAGATGGCTACCCAATCTGCCATGCATGTTGTCAGTGGTGGAACAGAAATCTCACTCCTGAAACATGTCACTGGGCTTCACAACATGTGAAAATTGAGCACAGAAAGAAAAACAGTGCTTTGCTAAAGGAAACCCCAAAATCTTGCTTTAAATTATTTTTATTTGTTGCTAAAACTGCAGAATGCCTGTACGAAACACCCTAAAACATCCAAAATTCTTGCTGGGTGCTACAATTCACTTAGTATAAGAAATCATTGTGAACTTACAATGTCCTGAAAAGCTGAAAGCATCAAGGGAGTTCCACAGCACAAGTGGCCTGTCTGTGAATCTGTCAAAATCTGGGTGCAGTACCCTGGGCCGCCTGAATGACAGCTGTCAGTAGCCTGCCTGATTAAACTTTAAACATGTTTAAACTGAAATCAAATGTTTGCACTCTAAGAGGCCTGTTGTTGAGAGTAACCCATCTTGTAATTGTTTTGATTCCATAGTTTAAAATCTTGAATAAGTATTTAGCTTTGTTTTATGCTAAGGGAAGATTCAACAGAAGGAATAATTAAAGTAAGCTGGCTAAAGCTACCAAACTGGAATAACAGCTTTCCTCACAGAGGCAAGGCCTCTCCTTCTACCAGGAAATCACACCAAAGCGATAATTATAGGGTTTGGGAAGAATCTGGTCTGCAGTGGGGAAGGAAACAATGGCAAACTGCAAGCAGGAAATGCTAGGTGTGAGGACAGTCATAAAATGGCCTCTGCCAAGAGAACAGGGAAGAGACTGCTTCTGAACTGAAGGGAGACAAAAAGAGGCAGAACCGAACAGCCATCTGTGGCTGAACATTCACAAAGAACATTTTGTTTAAAGACTTCCAACTTACAATTTAAAATGGTCAAAAATACAAAAATAACAGAATAGTAAATCTAAATTTTGGTTGCACATTTCAAGAGGCGACAAAATCGTGTGACATGTTCTGGGAAAGAAATGGCAGAAAATGTGATTTTACACCAATGTATTTCTCCTAGAAATATGAAACTTTATACACTTATGCCCATGTTATACGCGCATTTGTAGAAATTTGCTTATAAATTGGACATTGTGTTCCTGATGAAAAGGGCGAAATTTGGTGAAAAGCAGACACAAGATCCCACAGCGGCAGGGTTTTGAGGAGTAGCTGCTACACAAAATATGTAATCGGTATATGTGATTGTTATAGAGGTTAGTCACGTGCAAATATGTCTTGTGTCAAAAGTAGATTTTGCATTCATGAGGCTAGGGCAGCTTTTGATTGCTCCCGACTTGAATTTTAAGATTTCTAATTGTTTCTTGGTATTGCATCATTGCTTGCGTTTGTGTGCAACTATCCAAAGTGGCGCGCATAAGAATTTATAGCAATTTTGGCCATATTAGTGTTTTCGCCCAGTCCATTCTCAAGATAACTTTAAAAGCCATTCTGACAGCTTGACAGTCAATTCCGTTAAATTGTAAATACCTAAATAAATATTTTAACTTTGCAAACCAGCCTGATTCCTGGTTGTGTGACCGGGGGGGGGGGTTCCAGGAGAGGGGCGTGATATGAGTGGGACATCGTTCAGAATAAAGAACTTTTAGACAAAAATAAACAAGGATTTCAGTTTTGCATTACACGCTAGCCGTTGACTTGGGTGCGTGCCGGATTGAAATCACTTACACTACATAGCTTTTCTTGAAGGTCCATTATTCCTTTTTGTAATGTGTTAATGCGCTATCCTTGTTAGCAGTCTTTTGTCGATTATAGATGTTGCATAATATAATATAGTGAGTTATTCCCTTCCTAAAATGAATATCCTGAACATCATCAGTTTTCAGGCATTGCAGTCCTACCTAGCTATTGAACTTTGGGTCAACCCAAGTTGGCAGACTGCATGAGGGCCTTTGGGGCCCTTGGTGGCCTGTCTGCTGTATGTGGTCTACCCGTGAAGGTGGACATGGGTGCAAATCCAGGCTTCCTGCAGGCATACACTTTGATGACTTCTAATGTAATCACACCATTCCGCAATGGGGATGTTTTTGTCAAGTCCGACTATATTCCACAAAACAAGATTGAAAATGCCCAGTTGCGTCCCTCTATGGGGAGGGCCCAAAGTACCTGCCACTAGTGAGTCAATTGCATCTAATCCAACATCTATATCCGAGGTTGGTACTGATGGTGCGGTGGGATTATGTTGGGAGTGGGCCTGATTTATAATACTCTGTTTAACTGCCCGTAGCCCCTTCTGGTAAGGGTTTTGATGTTTCATGGCCTGTAAATTATGCTCCATTCCAAGATGATTGCTGATTAGGTCTTGATCCCTTGGGGGTCACACTCTGAGCTCAATACTTCATTTCAGGGGAGGGAACGTAATATAGTCCAAAGACAATAGCCCTTGTGCCAGTTGCACATCTGTTAATTCGATTAAAATAATAAAACAGAGTCTGAAGCAGAGCACAAATTGGAAGGAATTCTAATCTTCAATGATCATTGATAAACACATCCCCTCACATGACGTATCCAATGGATGCATTTATTTGTGGGAGACAAGGGAGATTCGAATTACCTAGCTCGTAGTTTGAGTACCTTATGCATAAAAATGTTCCTAGCATTTTCGCGTTATTGAAAGAGATGGCGTTTGGAGTCGCAAGATTTGGGGCACATGGAAGGGGTTCGAAGTGCCAGCTATTCTGACTCAGTACTTTTCCAATACAATTCTGGATGTGGAGAAGGATAAGACACATTCTTAACCCCATACAAATAGAGTGAGAGGTTGAGCCAGAATGTCTTGCAGATTTCATTCCATTAACTGTTGGAGGCTTTGATTTGTTTGTCTTTCTATGGTCCTATTAATCCACAGTCCTTGCAAGCGTTGAGAGCATTGTGTACCGGCTGTGACCATGGGGTGAGATGTTTCAATTGGCTCAGATAGTTTCGCATTTTGGGTTTGCTCAGTGTTGCTAAAGTGAAGAAGAAATTGACCTGCTGGTTGATAAGAGTTTGTCCTTCCAGGTATTTGGGTAGTAGCACATGTTTTTATTTCAGTTATCTTGTCAGATATGTTTACGACCTGGGGCCCGATTACAGAAACTTTGCACCGGTGCAGGTGCAAAGTTTTCACGGTATTAGCACTAGAGCAAGCTTTCAAGCTTTGCCCTATTTTTAAAAACACTGGGACACATTAAAAAAACATTGCACCTCCACAAGTGCAGTCTGGCATATTAAAAGCACCAACCAGATTACAGAAACTTTGTGCCGGTGCAAGGGCAAAGTTGCACGGTAATATAACTAGGGCAAAGTTTGCCCTATTTTTTTTTTAAAACACTAGGACATATTAGATAACTATTGTACCATGACAACTGCACCTGGCATTGTATAAGCACCTGAAAAAATTGCCCTAGTGCAAGAAAGATACATTTTGGATGCATTTTTTAACCAGGGCAAAGTTTGCCCTAGTGCTAATACCATTCCGTATTAGCACTAGGGCAAACTTTGCCCTGTTGCAATAATGCCATGAAAATCTATCTTTTTTGCCCAAGAGCAATTTTTGCCCTGATGCCTACACCATGCCAAATTGCTCTTGTCATGATGCAATCGTTTTCTAATATGTCCAAGTGTTTTAAAAAATCAGGCAAACTTTGCCCTAGTGCTAATACCGTGCAACTTTGCACTTGCACTGATGCAAAGTTTCCGTAATCTGGCCCCTGGGCTAAAATTGCTCTAGTGCCAAAAAGATTACATTTTGATGTACTTTTGCATCAGTGTAAGTTTGCCCTAGTGCTAATACCATTCCGCATTAGCACTAGTGCAAACTTTGCCCTGGTGCAAAAATGTAGTGAAGATGCATCTTTTTTGCACCAGGGCAATTTTTGAGCTGGTGCTTTTAATGTGCCAAACTGCACCTATTGAGGTGCTATGGTTTTTTAATGTGTCCCACTGTTTTTAAAAATAGGGCAAACTTTGCACTTGCACCAGTGCAACATTTCTGTAATCTGGCCCCTGATCTTTCAATGCATCTATTTGGCACTGTAATTCAGCAAATTGTAAACGATTCTCATTGCTCCTACACAGATATAAGGTGTTATACGCAAATCCATGTTAAATGTTGTTAGGGGTAGTACTGTTGATAATCTGCCCAATTCCACTGCTATTCCTTGTGTCACTTGTCTGTATAAACATGAATGTAATAACGTTTACAAAGGGGTCTTGTTTTTCCACAAGTTGTATATATGTGTCTTGTGCACAACCATGGCCTGGAGACACCAGGCAACACATACGTTCTTTTGTTCTGGCGCCCTGAACACCCTGGATGGGAACTTAAAAAGATAACAAATACTTAGTGGAGCATTGGTATTGTATTTTGCAAATGAAGTAAGTCATCGGTGTCTTGAAGTCTAGAACCTACGGTGGTGTTTTTGAAGTGGGTTGTATAATTTCCTTTTAGGACATATCCATTCACGTTATCACTGTTCCTTAGACTGACATACGGGGAGCCAATGGCTGCATCTGTCTTCCATTATCATTCCTTTCTGTCCTCTGCTCCATCTTCTGTGTGTTTGTCCTGGACCAGGCTCTGTTTGAGTAGGCAGAGTGGTAACTGGCTTGCTAAAAAATGGCGAAAAGGAAAACGTAGGGAGACATGACAGAAAGAGGGAAATCCCCGAATTTGGGGGACTGGAAAGGGGGAAAGTGAAAATTATGAAAGGAAAAGGAGCGTTCATACAGAAAAATTCAAAAGTAGAAGAGAGGAGTCGAAAGGACAGAAAATGCAACAAACATATTGGACAGAGCAAGAAATGTCAAACAGATTTGAAAGGAAAAGGGAGAGGGTAGAAAAAAGACAGACATAAGAAAAAAAAACCTGCTTAGACAGAAAAGGAGGAGAGCATGCATTACTGAAAATAAATGAAAGGAAAGACACCAAGTGATAAATAAGGAGGAAAAAAAGAAATCACATTTTAAGTCACTCCACGTAGGAAGACACTTGATTCATAGTCTCATGCCTCTCTCTATATTGTAAAATAGCTCCTTGGTGACTTGCAAAATCCATATGGGTTATAATTGGGTGGAGGCAGGTTTGCATAAATTACTTTATCCGGTACCATTCTGGGGTTCAGATCATAAGCTTAACAACAGTCACGTTTATTTTTCTATATTGTTCAATGCTAAGTTTAAGACAAACCAAACAAGCAAAATCGTAGCATAAACATGCAAACACTGTTTAACATGAACAACATGGCAATACAAGAACGTCTAATAGCTTTTATATAAAATTAAAAACATACAGCATATATGAACCTTCCACCAACATCCAAGCACTAAGTGCAATACCGTGTAGAATGCAATACTTGCCAGAAACAAAAAGCAGTATACGATAGCTCGAAATCAGCGATGGAACTAGGTTCTTAGAGAAATCATTACATTGCTACCCTCAAGCACAGGGATCATAGGGACTTACTTCTCACACAGTCACAGCTCAAATAGTTTCCATATACATGTGATATTCACTAGTAATCTATTCTTTCCACTTTTTGAAAGAAAGAAGATAATGTGTAAACTAACCGCTGCAATACATGAACCATTAATCACCTCGCACTATGTAAATGTTCAAATTAACCTTTAATTGCGTAAAGGTTGCATTTGTTATTTTAAAATGAGCCAATAAAGATGGTCTACTTCTTAATAAGCCTTTTGCAAGCAAATAACACACATTCTGGAAATCCTTTGCCCACACCACAGAGGCGTGTGCTTCTTTGGAACGTGGGATCAGCCCCCAGTCCTTTCCATAGCCTTAAATCCCACAACTGCATTCTAATTTGCAAGAAAAGTCTTCCGGACGCAAATGGTGGACGTTTAGCCAAAAACAGTGTTGCCCTTCAACCCCAGCATTCTCCAAGATTTTCAAAAAGTGAGTTCAAGACTTAGCTTGTTGCTAATAAGCTTATTGCTCTTACTTTTCCTGCTTTTTTAATACAACATTCGTAGAAATATTTCTAAGCATAGATCGTTATCAACCAATAATTTAACATTCAGCATTAATCCATCATTTCCAGAGTACATGTCATCCAGTTCTTGAAATCTTGCTGTTTTTATAGGTTGAAAAAGACACAGCATGCACCTTTTTTTTTTTTTTTTTTTTTTTTTAGCAATGCTTTGGAGATCACATCATCATAGGGACACTCACTTCTGTGTTCGAGCCAATATTCAGTGGGACCGTCTTAGTCCCCATAAAAGAAGGGAGGGTCCTTATGTTGTACACTGCGCACACTGAACATTACACTCTTTTTTATCAAACAAGGGTGCCCAATTTATGGACACTCCTGTCCCCTGCACACCATAGGGCTGACTAATCAGCTCATAAATATTCAAACAATTCCATTCATACATATGTTCATATGTTAGAGGGTTGAATAATCAGCTCACAAACATTCAAACGATTGTCATTCATATATATGCTTATATTGTTCCCTGACACCAATACAATTTCTAGAAGGTCTGTGTTAAAAAAAAAAAAAAAGTTTTTATTTTTCAGAGGTCAAGAAGTTGCTCTGCATTTCGGGGACCTTTTCCCCGTCTTCAGGAGCTTCATTGTAAATATTAACAAACGAGATATCTAGCATCCCATATTACACAATTCTTAAATTCATAAAGCATCTTATATAATTCATAAATACAGTTTACCATAGTAATCACCCTAGCATAAGTTACACACTAACTCTTCCACTACGCTGTGATCCAAGTCTCCAGTTCTGAATACACCTCAGTGTACAACCAAACCACCACCACTACATATCTCAGTGATGCGAGGCTTCATTTAAAACAAACCTCCACCAGTGTGATAACCACACCAAACTCATATCTGCTTAGTATGCAGAGTAATCCAGTGAGGATACAGTCAATTAGTAAGATCTATGTAGTGATGTTAATAAATGTTGCTCCATGTGTTAAGGCATTTCATAGTGTGAGGACATCAGGGTAGAACATTATGTGAGGTGTGGAATTTTAAGTGCTAGAGAGAGTTCTTGGAGTGACAGTTGGTGTCAGCTGAGATGGGGCTGATAGATACCTTAATGCTCTCATTTTACGTATAATGTATCACGTGTAACTTGCACGGTTCTTAAGTAAACATACTTAAATCAACAGTGCCTCGGACTCGTTTGTGGGGTGTATCACTTTTTTACAATCTACTGGACCCAAGTCCAGCTCAAAGCTATATATAACGTACCTGGCCCACTTCTACTGAGGAACTGCTAAGAGTTCCATTAAGTATTGTGGGATGTTTTTACCCATGCTGTGCGTTACTGGCATTGAAAACATCATGATGGCCAGAGAGTGCACAGGGAAAACATGAAGAATAGGCTGCCACCCATTTTGCCTATGTTGTGTGCACAGGAGGGCACTGCCTAAAACCACCATCGGGCTACACACACAGTAGCCTGAGACCATTCGGTATGGCAATGCTGATTGCCAAGAGCAACCCAGAACTGTAGGGAATTAATTTTTTTAATCTGAAAAATGGATGCAATACCGGGGCTCACCACTATCAGAAAGCCGACGTTTAAAACCACCAGACTTTTGTGTAAAACTGAACAGATGAACCCAAACCAGGCCAAGGAAAGACTTGCTAAGAGGTGGATACAATGTAAAACTATATTCTGAAATGACTTGAAGGAAGTAATTATTTAATGCATATAGAAAAATAGCTGCATGTAAGTTGGATTTGAATGTAGAAAACTGGGAACTAAAGTGACATTTAGCTGAATTCTGCCTGACAACTACCCCCGACAGGAGTTGAGCTGGCTCAACAACTCTTCCCAGGCCTGGCTGCATTCTGCTGGCCGCACCAAAAGGAGATCACATGGCCTTGTTGATTGAAAGGGGAGTGGCACCTGGGGACTGCAGGGAACTGAACAATGGGCCGTCTTTGGCTCAGGCAAATGTTATATTGGGGGGGTCGTAAAATGGCTTCCTCTTGGGAGAACCTGGGAGGGGCAGTGCCTCTGCTAGCAAGCTGAGCTTGGGGGAAGTGGATAAACCAGTTATTCCACCATGTGATGTGGGAAGCCACACCCCTTTTTGACCAGGGCATCATTTTAAAAAGATAGATAACTCATAGTGCGGACTGGTCAAAATTATATAAGTAATATCATTATTTTTGTGATTTTTCTGTGCACGTTTTAAGAGGTGTTAGGACTCTGTGGTGTATTCTGGGGGGTTGCTAGCGGAAAAAAGGGTCTTACTCCAAATGTCTGTGTGTTAAAAATCTAACACTTCATCAATTAATGTCCATACTCCTTGCGCACATTTGTGTAATTTTTGGTAAATGTCCGATATTGGTAAACCGACCAAAAAGCGCAAAATATTGTCATTTCTGAATCCCAGCTCGCAGGAACATGGTGCTTGAACAGAGACCTGTCTTAATTCATCTGTAATAAGTACATGTAATGTCAACCACTTGTGTATCTGGGAAATATGTGTTTGGATCAAATATAGATTTGTGGGCAAATTGACCAGGGGAGGATCCTCTGACCCATAAACAGACCTCATCATGATGACAATCCATTTCCTTCCCCCAATCATGGGAGAGGGGAGAATTGGGCCAATGACAAGTAGAGAGGGGCAGGCTCAGTTATGCCACGCACACACCCACTTTCTAAACACATAAAAGCAGACAGTGCAGGACAGGTAGGGACATTCACTTTCCACCTTCTTGTGGGACGCTTTGCCGGGAGACTCCAGACTTCAAATCCATCAACCTCCAGACACCAGAGATCCAGAGAGACCAGAGATCCAGAGAGACCAGAATGGTGCAAACTATTTTAGCCTATCAGAACTGCCTCCTAGAATTGTGTCATTCTGTCATCTTTAAAACTGAAAACTGTCATCTGTAATTCTGAGCTTTTAAATTTAAAATCCGAAAAACTGCCTTGACTAAATTGGCCGTATCTCCGGAACCGTTTGTGCTAGGAGCCGACTGCTACTCCTTATAGGGCCTCCGTAATTACGCTTGACGCACGCAATTAAATTTGCCGCGATTTGACATTTTGCACAATTTCAGCCACGTGTAAAAATCAGCAGCTCCTTGCTTTCCTGTGCTAAAATTTGTTTTAACCTGATAGTTACTCATAGAGCATTGCTAAAGTGAGCATGAACTAATATAAACTAGATATCACTCACCCTGAACCTCCTACAGGGAATTAAAATCAATTTTAGCATCATTTCACTTCATTGCCACCACATTCAAAGCATTTTGGGCCTGTGTTTTTAAAATCATACCTGTTTTTCTCTAAGCTTGCTAGGGGGGAACTGCATTTGTATTGCATTTTGTTGGGATTCTTGAAGACTGTGTGCTCTCCTTCCATTTCTTACATTGCAAAGGGGGGCGGGGGTGAATTGCCAGAGAAAAAGTGATTATATTATCTTTTGCTAAATCATATCAAGTTATTTCTGTACTGCATTTTATTCCTCATTGCATTGTCCTTGAAGCCATAAAAGCATTCTCAGCTACTTCATCCTCTCTATATCACTTCTAAGCCATCAAAAAGAGTGTACCACTGTAACATTACCCATTGTTGATCACTATCATCCTCACAAGTGTGCTATCAAATATTAATTTACTATAGAAGTGTGATATATATATATTGTTTAATTTTTCAAATAAAACCTTTTAATTTGCGAAACAAACCTACTTCTTGGCTCAGTGGGGTTAGAGGGATTCTAAGAGAGGGGCGTGATATAAGGGTTGTCATCCAGAGTACATGAACTGGACATACAAATATATCAATAAGGGTTTCCATCAGCATCCCAGACTAGGCATTGACTTAGCTGTAGTGTTGAATTGAATCTGCTTACAAAGTGGGGGCTCGTAGCCGGGATATTCTGGATTAGTTTTACCACTTGTGCAGCTTAATACAGTGTGTCAACTGACCGGATACACATATCCGGTTAGATCACCACGCTGTTTTACACTGTGAAAGCACTCCTCAAAGGAACGCTCTAAGGAAACGGTCTGTTTTGCAAAATAAAATACAAACTTCTGTAAGTCAGGCAGGAACTCAAATTCCAGAATGACGACCTTGGTAGATATGAAAATAGCTAGAGAGCACTTCTTACATAAGCTATTTGTGAGTGGACTCATCAGGACCAAACGGTCTGGTTGCAGGCAATCGCGCAGCAGGTCACTGAAACATGGTCAGATATATGAAGAGATCAGGATCCATTACATGTGGCCCTGAGTGAACTATATATGGCCCCTAAGGCCAAAGATGAACACGACAAGATGGTTAGGATAGCGGCATATTTGTATCTATATATGCGAGCTATGCAGGACAAATGTGCTGAAGGCCAAGATCTGGCAAATAGGCAACAGATGGCGTTAGAAAAGGCCCAATCTGACCTGGTCTCTTCTGAGCAGAGGCTGCACAGAAGCCAGGAGTCAGAAAACGAGAGTAGACAATACATCATTAAAATGAAGGGGGATATGGATATCCTGCAACAGGAAAAGGCTGACCAGGATACCAGAATTCTGGCTTTGCAGAAGGAGCACCAAGACAGTTTGGACTCCTTACTGCACAGCCAGAAAAAGCTGGAGCAACAGATAGATTTCAATAGGGCATGCACAAAGCAGGTAGCCACCCTGCAAAGCCAATTGGATAGATTAAAAGAGGAGAGCAATAAACTGATTCTGAAAGACTTGGACACCCAGACAGAATTTCAGGAAGAGCGCCAGAAAGCTGGTGCCTTTCAAAGGCAGAGGGACGACCTGGCTGCACAGATGCAGGCTCTTAGTCAGGAAAGGGACACCTTAGGCCAGGAAGTCTGCCAACTAAAAGAAAAAATTGAAGAATCACCTGGCCCTCCAGGGGCTGGGTGACCTCCAAAAAGAGCATCACGACTTGCTAGAGCACACCAGGAGGGTGGAAGATGCTCTGGCAAGAAAGGAGCAGGCCAGTAGGGATGGGACTCAGGAGGTAACCCTCCTGCAGCAAAGATTGGCCCAGTTTTCCAGGACCAATCAGGAGGCACAGAGAGAGAATGAGGATCTCTGTCAGCACAATGACAGGCTTCAGCAACAGGTAGCCATGCAGGAGAGACTGATAGTCTAGTAAGGCCTTAACTGAGGAACTGAAAGCGCAGGTTCTTGCATTGCAACAGGGAG
Organism: Ambystoma mexicanum; assembly: GCF_040938575.1. Taxonomy (NCBI): domain Eukaryota; kingdom Metazoa; phylum Chordata; class Amphibia; order Caudata; family Ambystomatidae; genus Ambystoma; species Ambystoma mexicanum. The sequence goes on from NC_090933.1 coordinate 800,738,230, forward strand.
CAGGGGCTGACAGAGATGAAGTTTGCTGGGAAAGGGAAACGCCTGAGCATAACCTCAGAAGCCCTAGTACCAGAGGCCTTCATCTCTCTCAGTCCCTGGACTCTGCCACCCCCATGTCCCCTGGCGCGCATGAGCATAGGGCCACAGGAATGGCAGATTACGATCCAGCCAAAAGTATGGGGCTCATAGGCCAGTACCACTCAGGAATGGATGGCCGGGCATCCAGGTATGGGCACCCAAGCACAGTGCAATTTAGTGGGGAACCCCAGGAGAGTAGGCCCATTGAGGGCATCCTGAAAACCTCTGCCCAGTTAGGTCAGAGGGGGGTTACCCATCAAATCCTGGCAGCAAGGAGGGATCTGAAGACTCCTCTGAGCGTTACAGGACACAGGAGACCAGGTCTCCACATTCTGCCAGCCATTCCCATGCTCGCAGAATCCGGGAAAACCTGGAAGATCAGACGGCACCTTTGGGAGCAGTGCTTCGGAGTCAGAGGATGAATGGACCAGGGTTACCCGAACCAGAAAGGCCAATAAGACAAAAAGGGCCTTGCTTAAGGACCCATTGAAACAAATAAAGGCAATAAGGAGTGTCATCACGCCTTATCATAAGAACGCCAAGTATTCTGTTTGGGAACACTTGGAGCTCTATGAGCAAATGATGGAGACTTTCTATTTGAAGGACTGCAGTAGCTGCATCCAGTACGTCAAATGGACATTCTCCCCAGAATACTCCAGTTTCTTTGCAGGGCTGGAGGACCAAAACCATTCAAGATGGTCCGCATATAGGGCGGCCATCTTGAAACATTTTTCTGTTCATAGAAATACTCAAGAGGCTCGCAAGGCAGCCTACAATTTGCAATGTGGGGAGGATCAGGCCTCACAAGAATTCGTGCAAGAATTGAAGCGTGCCTTTGCGTAGACCACCAGAAGGAGAATTTGTCAATACTTTTTTTCATGCCTTGCCCAAATACATCATGACCCAGCTAGTGAGAGATTTTCATGAGAAGAGGTCACTAGACTGGGTCATTGAACAGGCTACCCGGATCTATGAGGTGCAGAAGCTCATAGAAAATAAAAGTAATGCACAGAAAAACCACAAAACCAACAGCACCCCTGCTGCTGCCAAGGTGGCGGAGGTAAAGGTTGCCCCCGTTTTAGATTTGGAGATGGGGGGGGGGCCTAAAAACTGCCTGCACCAAATAACTCTTAACACCAAAAGGCCCTCGGGCCAGTCACAGACAGGGAGTCAAGGAGGTAGTCCCACAAATGGGGTCCCTCGCTCCCCTGATTATGTAAGTCCCCGCTACAAGGGAAACCGACCCATCCTGGGTTATGTGTGGACTCCTCCAGCCCAAGGGGCGGGGATCCGGCCAAGCACCTAACCCAGGGAATTTCCCTCCTAACTTCCCCCAGGAGGGAAGAAATTCACCAAACCCTGGGTAGAATTTTTTCCCCAGGTATCCACCCAACTTCCATCCCCAAAATCATCCATCCTTCTTTTCCCAATTCCCTGAGCCCAGACAACCTAATCCGGGAGAGGGGAGGCCAAGGGTGGAGGGGTACCCAAATCTTCCCAATCCGGGGTATTACCAGAGAAGTGATAGCTACCCTTCCCGGGATCAGCCCAGGGGAGAAAATAGAACCCCGTATCAGCCTGAGCGGGTTTCACAACTTGAGCGCCAGGTCCAAAACATGGCACGGGATCTGGGTCACATGCTGAGGGCCTATCAGTACCCTCAGATGGGCATGCCGGCACAGAACGCCCCAAACTCTGGACCTGGTCCTCCAGAGCAATGACCGGGGCAGCACCCCGATAACCCACCGGTTCCCAGGGAGGAGGCACAAAGGGAAGGGGGGTGTAAAGCCTTGGAGGAAGCTTCCTTCCTCACTTGTAAACAGCCCCTGGAAACCCAGGAACCGGAAAGGAAATCTCCTGCCCCTGAAAGTCTGCCTCCAAAGGAGCAGAGGGGGTGTAGGAGAAACAAAGGACCCAAACAGGCCCTGTTTGTGGAGGAGGTACAGATCTTCCAATTTGAGATAGAGGGATCCTCAGAGGATCCTGGGGAAAGGATCTTCTCCTTTAGAGATGGGAGAACTCCTCCCAAAGAAAAATGGGTCCCAAGGGATTCCAATCCAGACTGGGGAGATATGGAGACTGAGCTACCGCCGCCCATCATCTCATCCCAGAACCCACCATATCGAAATCCCTTGGTTCAAACCCATCCTGGTGACTGCCTCCAAAAAGGGGGGGGGCGGCCCAGAACCGGAACCAGGGGAACCCACAATGGCTCTGATCTCCAGTTGCCAACTTTTTCTTTTAGATTCCCAAGGCTCTCCACAGAATTCTGCCCAAATCTCTTCTCTTGCAATGTCCAAAACCAAAAAAGTTAGCCCACCAGTTGTCCAAAAATGTGCATTATCTGTGCCCCCTTGAGGGGAAGGAGGGAAGATATTATGCCCCGGTACAAGTACAGGGGCAGGGTACAATTTCGGCACTGGTGGACACTGGATCCCAAGCTACCCTTCTGTCCAAAAGGGCCTTTGATGAACTAAATGCAGGAAAGGGGGAGAATTACCGTATTCCTCTCACCTCTCTTCCTGGACAACTGCAGAACTTTGACGGGAAGGAAATTCCTGTCGAAGGGACTGCAGATTTGGACATCAAAATTGGGCGACACAAGGTGAAACACCCGGTCATAGTAGTGACTCCGGAGGGCACCCCTTGTTTACTAGGGAATGACCTCCTGAGAAGGTTGTCACCCCTAATAGATTGTGTAAACAAGGTCCTCTGGACCCAGACTAGCCGACCAATAACATGGTTGACACTCTGTTTTAATTTTAGTTTAAACGGCACCTGCCACATGGTTGAACAAAAATCTGACCAAGTAGAATTTCACTTCCAGTACAACCAAATTCCAGACGTGACAGTAATAGCAGTGGGACAACATACTGGTGATGGGGGGTCCTCTCTATTTCTGAAAATCAACCTTCCTTCCAGTTTAAGGTGGTATTCCACACTGGAAGGAAACACTCTGAAATTCTTTACTAATCAACAATCAGAAACTCCCACTCCTATAGTCCAGAAAGATGTGAAATCAGCTCAGAGCCTGGCTGATATTCAGCAAATAGGAGATAAGTTGTTCATCCCTATTCAGTTAAATGATGGGAAGGACTCTGTTCTCGCCCGAGTGTGTGTGAACAACGGTAAGAGCTTCATCAGCGAAGCCATGTTCCGCCAACTCCCAAAAGATCCAGCCATTCCCAGATTCAAACTGATAGACAAATGGGAAATGGACCTGGAAGCACCTAATTCCAAACATCTCCTGCCAAGCAGGTGTATGCTCAAAATCTCCATTGGCAACAAGAGCATAGTCCATAATTGTTGGGTCGTGCGAGACATCACTGGCGCCTTTTACTTAGGCAGTGACATTTTCAATCGCTTTGCCATTAGTTTGGACCTAATAAAGTTCAAAGCTTGGTCCCGATTAGCGGCTAATGCCATGGGCTTTGATGATCCAGAAAAAGCATTTAGGTCAGCTCAATTGCTGCCTTATGCAGTTGAAATTCAGCTTAAAGAGGAAGTCACCATCCCGGAAAGGACCCGACAATTCTCCCTGGAAGTCAAAGTTAAAAGAGGACAAAAATTGAAAAACCCTGATGCTTACATACATCTAAACGATTCTCTCCAACAGCAAGGGTTGGGGGTAAACCCAACACCATTTGTCAACATAGAACATGACACCATTCCAATAGAGGTGGATAACAGCGACTTAAAGAGTATCACTCTAGCCGCAGGCACCATTATTGGAATGGCGGTTGATGACCGACATTTCTCCATTGATTTAGGAAATGAACTGTTACGACAAATCCCCAAGGACTGTTTTGCCAGTGACAGTGATGACAAACAACACCAGACAGGATTTTCATCCGGCATGGGGGGAACTTCCTGGGGTACACTTCTTGCCCTTATGGTAAGGAAGATGTGACTTGTCACTTCAGAGGGGATGAGGTGATTTTCCAGGTCCATGAGGGCTGCTTTCCCACCTGAAGCCTCCGGTCCAAATCAGCACTCTGACCAGGGACTTCTCCACTCAGCTGGAGGAGGCCGCTGAGATAGCAAAACCAGAAGTCTTTCCAGGCTTCAGGCAGATGGTGGAAGAGAGAGTCAACCTAGCTGATGCCTGTGTGACTCTGGAACAGAAGCAAAAGTTGAAACTAGTTTTCTTGGATTTCCAAGATCTCTTTGCGGTAGACTCATATGACTGTGGTCGCACCGACATCCACACCACAACAATTCCCACGGACCCTGGAATGACTCCAGTGTTTGTGAAGCAATATCGTTTGCCTCTCGCATCCATGGAGTCCCTTACTGAAATAATTAAGAACCTTGAGTCCCGGGGAATAATACGTCCAGTACACAGCACCTTCAATAATCTGGTGCTGGGAATATTGAAGCCAAACGGCCAGTGGAGACTCAGTGCCGACCTTAGGGAGCTCAACAAACGGGTCCATACTTCCCGATGGCCTCTGCCCTACATTCACCAAGGGCTGGCCCAGATTCAGGGGTCACAGGTATTCACAGCAATAGACCTGACCAATGGATACTGGACCGTGCCTGTCAGTAGGGAGGACCAATACAAACTGGCTTTTACCTTTGGGACCCAGCAGTACACATGGACCCGGACTCCCTTCGGATACCTCAACTCTGGCAATGAATTCAACATTTTCCTACATAAGACCATGTCCGAGCTGGGTGCGAGGGGTAACCGGGTTTATGTAGATGATGTCCTCATCAAAAGTTCATCTGTGGAGGAACACATAGCAGAGATCTGTTATATTCTGACAAAGTTGAGGGCCACCGGAGCAAAACTTTCCTTTCAGAAAGCACAGTGGTGTAGAACCCGTGTTAATTCCTTGGGGCATGAGATTACTCCTCAGGGTCTCTGTCCCCAAGAAAAGAAAGTGGAAGCACTCCAGAAACTGAAGGATCCCACAACTCTGCGGGAACTAAGGAGCCTCCTGGGACTGACTAATTACAGCAGAAAGTTCATTAAGGGCTACGCAGAGATCACTAGACCCCTGTTTCATCTCCTGAAGGGGGGGGTCAAGTCGGAATGGGGTCCAGAACAATCCGAGGCAGTAAGACAACTCAAGTGAAGCCTCTCACAAGCGCCTTGCCTAGCTTACCCTGTCAGAAACAAGGAGTTCTTCCTGGAGACAGGGTTCTCTAATGCGTGCTTGACGGCAGTATTATACCAAAAGCATGACGAGGTCAATAAAGTAATCTCCTATGCGAGCAAAACTTTATCCTCTGTGGAGGAAAAATTCATCAATTGTGAGAAGGCACTCCTGGCAACGGTGTGGGCATTGAAGAATTACCGCCCGTTTATCCAGAGGGAACAAATCATAGTGGAGACTCCACACCAGCCTCTGCAATATCTCCAAAGTGACAGAATCCGGGCCGGAAATGTGAGTAGTTCCAGAATTACTTCCTGGATTCTGTCAATGCAAGGCTTTCCTGTGAAGGTCAGATATGGCCAAAACAAGAAGAGTCCCCTCGCGCAAGGTCTGGCTGACTTGCATGATTTTGCCAGAGAAAACTTTCTCAAGGACGAAAGTCTAAAAATCAAGGACAACATGGAAGCATACCTTAATTCCCCACACAAAGTCTTTGAAGAAGACAAGTGTGAGGGAATGCCCACTGTCTATGTGGATGGATGCTCTTACCATGTTGACAACAACGGGGAAAAAGAACTTGTGGCCGGCGAAGGGAACGCATGGGTGAATGAGTTTCCAGAATCCTCCGCTGGATACAAAATTGCTCCCCGAAGTAGTCAGGTGGCAGAATTGATGGCTGTGCATCAGGCCATCCTCACTGCTGTCCAACATCAACTCCACGAACTGGTCATAATCACAGATTCGGATTATGTACGGAACAATTTCGTGGAGCACCTGGTCAATTGGAAAACCAGAGGCATGTTATGTGCTAATAACAAACCCCTGAAACATGGGAAGTTAATCCAAAATATTGATGATCTGGCCACATCGAATGGGATGACCATCTACTGGAAAAAGATCAAGGGTCATTCCAAAGTAGAGGGACCAGACAAAACTGGAAATGACTTAGCTGATCAGCTGGCCAAAACCGGGGCCACCCTAGGGCATCTAATAGAAATAGAGGGCCTCATTACACGGTAGGCAGTAAAAATTGCCAAATACCGGCATGGCGTAATTAGCGTGTCCACCCTCGCAAGAGGCCGCAAATTGCATGCCATTACGAGATTGCAGGCACAAGCCTACCGCCATGCCGGTAATGAGCCTACCGCCATGACGCAAAAGTCCCCAAAAAGTTCCTTAGCGGCATCGTCGAAAGCGCTATTAGCACTTCCGACCTGCCGCCACATGCAAATAGCGGTCTTCGCAAATAGCGGTGACCGCCATTAGCGGTCACCGCTAATAGCGGTTACCGTAATTTTGCAGAACCGGAAATAGCGTCATCGGGAAAGAGCACGGCGGCCATCTTTAAAAACACAACCCATTGCCATCCTCCTTATCCAGGACACCTTACCAGGAACCACGTTGGAAAATACACCAAGGACACCGTAAAGATGCCCTAGGCCGTTAAAAAATCGTCTGAGAGGCAACGCAAGGAGAAATTTAGCAAGGAGGAGCTCCTTATGCTCACGGAGACACTAGCAGAAAATGCACAGGTGGTCTTCAATAACGACATGCGTCGGGAGACCATTGTGAAGAAGAAGGCCATCTGGGAAGAGGTAGCCCACAAGGTCAGCGCGGTAGGCACCACAACCCGCACAGTTAAAGACTGCCGAAAGAGGTGTGATGACCTCCGGCTCCGTGTGCGGAACATTCTATCCGTTAACCGCAACCTGGCTACGGGCACAGGAGGAGGCAGTGAATCACCAATCAAGCTCACTGAGTGGGAGGAGACGTGTGCATCAACTATCGGGGTGGAATCCATCAAGGGAGTTGGACAAATGGAGCATGGCGTGGCCATTTCGTCCGATGGAGGTGAGTGTATGCATCACACAATGCACAGTGAAGTGTGATGTTCCCCCCAATCATGTGTCCATATGAATGCCGTGGATCCAGCCACAAACAAACACGCATGCATCACCACATACCCGTACAACTCAGAGCCATTCATGCATGACCCACCGAACATCCCCATTACCTGCATCCACACTAAAGAGCCCTAAATGCATAGAATGGCATGACGTATTCATTTAGCTCAAGGCAGGTCGACCCATGAATGATGGTTTTCCACATTTCTCACCCGTACAGGATCACACACTGACACTGAGGAGGCACACACTTCCACACCTGCTCCCACATCCAGCAAAAAACCCAGGAGGGATGCCACAGGGGACACCGCCACATCCACAAGGGCAGCCAGGACGAGTGACCATGACCACAGGGACAAAGGCAGCCGGAACACCAGTTGCACGCATCCAAAGGCCATGCCTGCTCCCGTCGTGGCACCCACGGAAGTGTGTCTCCCAGCAAGTGAAGGCAGCATCGGGGGAATGCACTCTGCTGCCACCAGCTCAACGGGTGAGGCAGCAGCCACTGCCCCACCTTCAGATGAGGAGGAAACACCTGCCATTGATGATGAAAGCCAGAGCCCCAGACCAACAAGCCCCTTACTGGCAAGCCCGATGTTCTCTTCAGGTCCGGGTAGTCATGGAGATTCACCCACCCTTGAAGGGCCATGGAGCCCCCAGGTGTTCTCTCCTGATGCAAGTGCAATGGATCCAGGTGCATCAGCCATCCCACCAGCACCCACCATGCAACATGACCTCTCGTCCATCTTTCAGAGGCAGACCGAGATGAGTGGCCTAGTAGGGCAACATGTGGCTGAGACAGCCCGCCTGAGGGAGGACATTGCTACACTTGCACAGCAGACGAGGGAGGGCATGGAGGCATGCACCAACCGAATCTGCAGTGAAATGGCCCAACTACGGCAGGCCATGAACCGCATAGTAGACGCTATTGAGCGTCGGTGCCCACTCGCAGCCCAGGAAGAACCAGGCCCCTCCTCGTCTGGGAGTTCACCTCATACTAGTCCCCTACGCTGGTCTATGCGGAACCCACGGCGCACCGTTTCACAACCACCAGATGACGATGCATGCACTGGCAAATAGGGCCACCAAGATTCGGGTTCCACATGTGGCGATGGACACATTCACGCCATGAGACTCACATGGGAGCGTTGAGGGGGGAGGGGGGTAAGGGTGTATTTGGGTGTGTTGAGGGGGGAGGGGGGTAAGGGTGTATTTGGGTGTGTTGAGGGGGGAGGGGGGGCAAGGGTGTATTTGGGTGTGTTGAGGGGGGGAGGGGGGTAAGGGTGTATTTGTGAAGTTGGGGTAATGCACTTTGTATCACATCATGTTCAATATACAATGTTCTGAGTTTGAAACCCAAGCGTGGTCTCCATTATTGTGTATGTGTCATTCATTGTGGACAGGGTCCTTTGTGGGCCTCGAAACATGCACCAGGGCAACAATTCCCATCTACTTCCATGCTATTTCACCTTGGTGCCTGATGAGATTCCAGAATCAGATGCTGATGCATATCGTGTGCCTCCTTGGCACTGCCTCTTTCATGTCCTGCCGGGGCATTCCACCTACACTTATCCCCAGCCACATCATACTCTTCTGGTGGTTGCATGTCAATTTCAAGTGGCATAGGCACATTCCATCATATGCACATTTTGTGATGCTCTACACATGCCATGGTTGTCTTTGCCACTTTGACACAGCCGTACAGGAGTGCCACACCCAGGCCGCTTAGGCAGCGGAGCACTGTCATTGGAAGGATGTGCAATATTGTTGCCCTCTTCCTGATGGTTCTGTGGGTTCCGTACAAGGATTAGGAGCCACCTCCTCAGTGGATAGCTGCCATCACCTGTATGGTGTGAGGAATGGGTACCTGTTACGGCTCACCTCTGGTGCTGGCTGTTGTTGTTGGTGCTGTACTGCTATCATGTACTCCAGCCCATCATGTCATGCTGCTGCTATTGGGACCATCTTGGTGTGGGAAGGGGGTGTGGTGTGCTCTTTTGTGCTGCCTGTCTCCATTGCATACACCTGTGCTGATTGTGTCCACCTGTGGCAGATGGGTACACGGCTCAGGTCTCTTAACGGGTGCTCTTCGATGCCTTTATTTGTGCCATGCCGGTAAGGGGTTTTAGGTGTTTTCCATGCCGCTAATGCCATGTCCGCATGGCTGGTGATGCCCTGGTATTAGCGCCATGGCGCTAATTCCGGCATGCGGGTCGCGCGCCCGCGGACTTGCTGCTATTAGTGTCACCGTAATTAACGGGTGTGCTAATAGAGGTGGGTCCAGGTCGTGATTGGCTTGGGAAATTACTGGTACCGGTAATTCATTACTGGTACCGGTATTCCCTTACCGCACAACGTGTAATGAGGCCCAGAGTCCCTGTTGGGGGAAATCCAGGTCACTGCTATCACTAGGTCCCAGACAAATGCTCACAATGATCTTTCAACTGCACAATGGTGTAAGGAGACCCCTGATGTGCTGATTTGATTACAGCTCAGAAGGGGGATCCAATAATTGGTACATTTTACCAACACATTGAGGACCCTGAGAACCTTCCCCTGACGGATACCGATTACATTGGGAAAGAGGACCTAAGAGTGTTGATGAAATGTCCAAAAATGTTCTGAATCCAAGACGGTTTGTTGGTAAGGAAATCCCCAGCTGGCCATGATCAGTGGGTGGTTCCTACCTCATTCCGAAGCCTGATGTTAAGTCACACCCATGATGCGGCCACCGCCGGTCATAGGGGTTTCATACAACACTTGAAATCTTAAGAGAGGTTGCATACTGGCTACACATGCGGCAGGACCTCGACCAATACTTGAAGGGGTGTCTTGTGTGTGCACAATTTCAGCCATCATCCCTCACGCACCGTGCACCTCTCCAAAAGAGGGGGATGACACTGCCATGGTCAGATTTGCAAATCGACTTTGTAGGCCCTGTAATTCGCTCGTCTAGAGGAAACAAGTACATTTTGACCATTACATGCTTGTTTACCAAGTGGGTGGAATGTCTCCCGGCCTCAAACAGCAGCTGCCCTGATGATTAACCACATCTTTTCCCGGTTTTTGGTCTACCTCAAAGGATTGAGTCAGACAGGGGTAGCCACTTCACCAGTGAAGTAATGACAAAGATGTGGGAGATACTGGGGGTCAAAAGGAAGCTACATATTGCTTACAGGCCAGCTTCTTCTGGAGCAGTGGAGAGATACAACCGAACCATTGTGAGCATATTAAAAACGTTTGTGGCAGATTCTGGGCCAAGTTTGGATATCCGACTACCTCTGGTCCTAATCGCCATCAGATCTACCCCTTCATCTGCAACTAAAATGTCACCGTTTGAGTTGATGACTGGACGCAAGATGGTGCTTCCCCAGCATTTGCTCTACAGAACCCAAGAGCAAACGTTGATAAATGCCTCCACAACTCATGAGCATGTGGAGAATTTAAAGAAACACCTCCAACATGCTTTTGCCTATGCTCAGCGGAATCTAGAAAGATCAGCTGAGAGTATGAAAACGCACTATGATTTGAAAACCACCAGGAAGGAATATGATGTGGGAGACCGGGTCTATCTATACAATTTCCAAAGGAACCAGGCCAAACAGCGAAAATTGTTGCCTACATGGAAGGGACCGTTTGAAATTATAGACAAGATCTCCCCTGTTGCCTACAAAATCTGCATCCCCAAAGGTAATTTGGCGGAAGGGGAAGATAAGTGGGTCCATATTAATCAGCTGAAGTGTTGCCATCCCAGGCACACTCTGCAACAACTGGAGGAATCCACTGGAATCCCAGAGGGGGCCGCTCCAGAGTAATTCACTTCCAATGCTAAAATATTCCACATATAGCATATAAAATTCTGTGATTCTTGAATATATATGTTCTTGTCTCCTAATTTAAAAAAAAAATGTATATGTTCATATCTTCTGATTTATAAAATGTATATGTTCGCCACACCATTAATAGTGGTGGAAAAATGTCTAGGAATGTGGATTGCTGCTTTGCTTTATCATCCTAGGAGAGATGAAACCCTGGAGACTGACCAAGGAGAACGACCCAGGGACCGGGAGCGAAGATCCGAGGGGCCCGGGGTACGGCCCAATCCTCCCATCAGGACCAGCAAGGATAACTGATTGATCGACTGGAGGGAGGAAAAGATGCTGAACTGTGCCATCTACGGAATTGAAAGAAGATGAGGCAAACATCCCAGATCTTACGAGTTCCATCAGTGAAAGTTCAGAATGGCCATCGCAACAGGGGGGCTTGTGGGATGTTTTTACACAAGCATCCAAGCCCTACCATAAAACTGTACGTTACTGGCATTGAAAACATCATGATGGCCAGAACTCCCCAGAGAGTGCACAGGGAAAACATGAAGAATAGGCTGCCACCCATTTTTGCCTATGTTGTGTGCACAGGAGGGCACTGCCTAAAACCACCATTGGGCTACACACACAGTAGCCTGAAACCATTGGGAATGGCAATGCTGATTGCCAAAAGCAACCCAGAACTGTAGGGAATTCATTTTCTTAATGTCAAAAATGGATGCAATACCGGTGCTCACCACTATTAGAAATCCGGCGTTTAAAACCACCAGACTTTTGTGTAAAACTGAACAGATGAACCCAAACCAGGCCAAGGAAAGACTTGCTAAGAGGTGGATACAATGTAAAACTATATTCTGAAATGACGAAGGAAGTAATTATTTAATGTATATATAAAGAATAGCTGCATGTAAGTTAGATTTGAATGTAGAAAACTGGGAACTAAAGTGACATTTAGCTGAATTCTGCCTGACAACTACCCCCGACAGGAGTTGAACTGGCTCAACAACTCTTCCCAGGCCTGGCTGCATCCTGCTGGCCCCACCAAAAGGAGATCACATGGCCCTGTTGATTGAAAGGGGAGTGGCACCTGGGGACTGCAGGTAACTGAACAATGGGCCTTCTTTGGCTCAGGCAAATGTTATATTGGGGGGGTCATAAAATGGCTTCCTCTTGGGAGAAACTGGGAGGGGCAGTGCCTCTGCTAGCAAGCTGAGCTTGGGGGAAGTGGATACACCATTTATTCCACCATGTGATGTGGGAAGCCACGCCCCTTTTTGACCAGGGCATCATTTTAAAAAGATAGATAACTCATAGTGCGGACTGGTCAAAATTATATAAGTAATATCATTATTTTTGTGATTTTTCTATGCACGTTTTAAGAAGTGTTAGGACCCTGTGGTGTATTCTGGGGGGTTGCTAGCGGAAAATAGGGTCTTACTCCAAATGTCTGCATGTTAAAAATCTAACACTTCATCAATTAATATCCATACTCCTTGCGCACATTTGTGTAATTTTTGGTAAATGTCCGATATTGGTAAACCGACCAAAAAGCGCAAAATGTTGTCATTTCTGAATCCCAGCTCGCAGGAACATGGGGCTTGAACAGAGACCTGTCTTAATTCATCTGTAATATGCACATGTAATGTCAACCACTTGTGTATCTGGGAAATATGTATTTGGATCAAATATAGATTTGTGGGCAAATTGACCAGGGGAGGATCCTCCTACCCATAAACAGACCTCATCATGACAATCCATTTCCTTTTCCCAATCATGGGAGAGGGGAGAATTGGGCCAATGACAAGTAGAGAGAGGCAGGCTCAGTTATGCCATGCACACACCCACTTTCTAAAGACATAAAAGAAGACAGTGCAGGACAGGTAGGGACATTCACTTTCCACTTTCTTGCGGGACGCTTTGCCGGGAGACTCCAGACTTCAAATGCATCAACCTCCAGAGACCAGACTTGCAGAGAGACCAGAGATCCAGAGAGACCAGAGATCCAGAGAGACCAGAACTGTGCAGTGCTGTGAGCAGAACCGGTGCTTGACAGACCCAGAGAGCAGAGCTGACCCAGATAGCCAGGACTTCAGAACCACCCGCCGGAAGTTCTGTCCAACCTGACAGACCTTGACGGCTTATTTGAAAAATATAGTGTGAGTACTCACTGTGCCAAAACCAATCTCTTAGGCTAAAATAGTTTGGATAAGATTATTTTAAACCTCCTAGAATCGTGTCATTCTGTCATCTTTAAAACTTAAAACTCTCATCTGTCATTCTGAGCTTTAAAATTTAAAATCCGAAAAACTACCTTGACTAAATCGGCCGTATCTCCGGAACCGTTTGTGCTAGGAGCGACGCACTCGATTAAATTTGCCGCGATTTGACATTTTGCACAATTTCAGCCATGTGTAAAAATCAGCAGCTCCTTGCTTTCCTTTGCTAAAATTCGTTTTAACCTGATAGTTACTCATAGAGCATTGCTAAAGTGAGCCTGAACTAATATAAACTAGATATCACTCACCCTGAACCTCCTACAGGGAATTAAAATCAATTTTAGCATCATTTCACTTCATTGCCACCACATTCAAAGCATTTTGGGCCTGTGTTTTAAAATCATACCTGTTTTTCTCTAAGCTTGCTAGGGGGGAATTGCATTTCGCATTTCGTATTGCATTTTGTTGGGATTCTTGAAGACTGTGTGCTCTCCTTCCATTTCTTACATTGCAGAGGGTGGGGGGGTTGAATTGCCAGAGAAAAAGTGATTTATATTATCTTTTGCTAAGTCATATCAAGTTATTTCTGTACTGCATTTTATTCCTCATTGCATTGTCCTTGAAGCCATAAAAGCATTCTCAGCTACTTCATCCTCTCTATATCACTTCTAAGCAATCAAAAAAGAGTGTACCACTGTAACATTATCCATTGTTGATCACTATCATCCTCACAAGTGTGCTATCAAATATTAATTTACTATAGAAGTGTGATATATATATATATATATATATATATATATTGTTTAATTTTTCAAATAAAACCTTTTAATTTGAGAAACAAACCTACTTCTTGGCTCAGTGGGGTCAGGGGGATTCTAAGAGAGGGGTGTGATATAAGGGTTGTCATCCAGAGTACATGAACTGGACATAAAAATATATCAATAAGGGTTTCCATCAGCATCCCAGACTAGGCATTGATTTAGCTGTAGTGTTGAATTGAATCCGCTTACAGTATATGGTCTGTATTCGTTTCACACTCAGCAGAATTCAATCTGTGTTGTTAGCGAAAGTAATGAAAGAAGCAATAAGTTAACTGTTCGATATGTTTGGAGCAAATATAACATTTAAAAAATGTGAGCATATCCAACTTCACATACCCTCCTGTAAGAGGATTCAATCCAGCACTACAAGTCAATGCCTAGTCTGGGATACTGAATGGAAACCCTTATTGATATATCTGTATGTCCAGTTCATGAGTTCTGGATGACTACCCCTATATCACACCCCTCTCTTGGAATCCCCCTGACCCCACTGAGCCAAGAAGTAGTTCTGTTTTGCAAGTTTAAAAGGTTTATTTGAGAATTTAAACAATATATATATATACATATATCACACTTTTATAATGAATTAATAATTGAATATCACACTTAATCTGAGCAGTAATCAATAATGGATAGTCTGGCACTCGCACACTTGTGAATAATCAATGATGAGTGGTTATAGGATGGATACGATAGCAACAATACTTTTATGGTTTCAAATGGATGCAAGGTGGAATGAAAATGCAATACAGAAAATACTCAATATGATTTCAACAAAACAATGTAATCACTTTCCTCTGGCAATCCACTCCCCCCTTTATGCAATGCAAGGAAATGGAAGGAAAGCACACAGTTCTCAGAAATGCAATCAAATGTAATTCAGTTCACCCCAGCAAGCTTAGACTACAGAAGTTTGAAACACAGGCCCAAAATGCTTTTATATGTGCGGGCAATGAAGTGAGGAATATGCTGAAAATGGTTTTAATTCCCTTTAGGAGGTTCAGGGTGACTGAAATATACTTGGGATGAGTTCAGGCTCACTTTAGCAAGGATCTAGGAGTAACTAGCAGGTTAAAGGAATTTTTGGCAAAGGAAAGCAAGGAAGCTGCTGTTTTCACACGTGGCTGGATTTTTAACCAAATCGCGAATCGCGGCAAAATTCGCGAATGCGTGAATCACGGTTACGGCAAAAGTATGAGGAGTAGCAAGTCGGTTCTAAGCTTGCTGAAAAGCTGAGATTCTAAGCTTTCAGAGGAAAGTTAAACGGTTCCAGAGATACGGACGATTAAATAAAGGTAGTTTTTTGGATTTTAAATTTTAAAAGTTCAAAGCGACAGGTTACAGCTTGTAGCTAGAAAATGACAGTTGACAGCTTTGCAAATGACAGGTGACAGTTAGGAGGCAGTTCTGGTTAGATTAAAATAGATTGAATTATATTATTTTAACTAAGAGATTGGTTCTGCACAGTTCTGCTAGGTACTCACAATATATTTTTGAAATAAGCCTCCCCACAGATCTGGTCAGGTTTTGGACTGGACTCCAGTTCTGGTTTCGGCACTTCACAGTGATCTGGGTCAGCTCTCTGGTTCTGCTAACAGCGGTCTGGGTCACTCTGGATCTCTGGCCTCTGGTTCTGGATACTGCTCTGCTTTCTCTGGGTACAGCACTGCTTTCTGGCAAATGGCAAGAGTTCTTGCAAAGAATTCAAACAGCTCACCTGGCTGTGAATAGTTGCAATGATTTGAGGCCTGCTAAAGAGGGATTTATCTTGTAGTTGACCTCTCTGCTACAAATTCTGAAGTAAAGTCTTGGTCTCTGAAGGTGGATAGATTGAAGTCTCTGTGTTGGCTCTATGGAGGTTGATGGAGGTAAAGTATGGATTTTCCCGGCAGAGCGTCCCGCAGCAGATGGAATAGCATCTCTATCTGTCCTGACTGTCTGCTTTTATGTGTTTTGAAAGTGGGTGGAGAGGCTAGCTTTCTAGGCCCTACCCCTCTCCACTTGTCATTGGCCACTTCCTCCTCTTCCCCTTGATTGGGGGAATGAAATGAAGTGTCATCATGATGAGGTCTGTTTATGATACAGAGAACCCACCCCTGTCAACTTTACAGACAATCTATATCTGATCCAAATACATATTTCCCCGATAGACAGTTGTTTGTCATTGCATACACACATCATGCATTTACTGATGGTAGCCCCTGTTCCAATGCTGTCATTTCTAGGAGCTTGGGTTCAAAAATGGCAACATATTTCACTTTTTGGTCGGGTTACCAATATTGGATTTGTCCCCACATTTACACAAATGTTCGCAAAGCATGTGGGCATTAGGTGGTGGAGTGTCAGATTTTTAACATACATACATTTAGAGTAATTTCCTCTTTTCTTCTAAAAACCCCCCTGAACATACCACCGGGTCCTAACACGTCTTCAAATGTGCACAGAAAAATCACAAGAATAATGATATCACTTATAAAATTTTCACAAGTCCGCTCTATGAATGATCCATCTTTTTAGATTTATGTTCTGGCCCCAAAGGGTTGTGGTCTCCCCCCAGCACAAGGTTGAATTTCTGGTTTTTCCAGTTCTGCCAAGCCAGCTTGCTCTCACAGGCAGTGCTCCTCCCCTTTCCTTCCAGGAGGAAGCCACTTTTACGACCCCCCCAATAAAACATTTGCCTGAGTCAGGACAGGGCTTTGTTCAATTTCCTGCAGAGCCCAGGTAATTCAATCAGAGAAGTGTCATATCCTTTTTGGTGGGAACAGGAAAAGGCAGCTAGGCCTGGGAACACAGCTGTTGTGCAAATCTCAACTCCTGTCGGGGGGTAGCTGGTGGGCAAAATTTCCTCTCTTTTTAAGCCAGGCCTCAGCTA
Organism: Ambystoma mexicanum; assembly: GCF_040938575.1. Classification (NCBI taxonomy): domain Eukaryota; kingdom Metazoa; phylum Chordata; class Amphibia; order Caudata; family Ambystomatidae; genus Ambystoma; species Ambystoma mexicanum. The sequence continues at coordinate 800,755,050 of NC_090933.1, forward strand.
AATGTCTCTTTGGCTGCCAGTTTTCCTGTCCAAATCAAACTTCCAATTTTTACGCATGCAGCTAGAATGCTGATTCTAAGTTTAAAACTATGACATTTAAACAATTGCAACCTATGTGACACTCAAAAGTAGGTCACTCATTTCTTTTAAACATTTAGATTTTTAGTGTCTTTCAGTCCAAATTTACTTAAACTGCTGAAATCCACAGCTCAGCCAGTTTTGTTATAAACCTTCAAGTCACTTCAGAATATAACTTTACATTGTATCCACCTCTCAGTAAGTCTTTCTTTGGCCTGCTTTGGGTTCATTTATTCAGTTTTACACAAAGGTCTGGTGGTTTTAAAACGCCGGCTTTCTGATAGTGGTGAGGACTGGTAATGCAACCATTTTTGGGATTTAAGAAAATGAATTCCCCACAGTTCTAGGTTGCTTTTGGCAATCAGCATTGCCATTCCCAATGGTTTCAGGCTACTGTGTGGGTAGTCCAATGGTGGTTTTAGGCAGTGCCCTTCTGTGCCCATAACATCGGCAAAAATGGGTGGCAGCCTATTCTTCATTCATTTCCATTGGGCATTTTCTGGGAAGCTCTGGCTATCATGATGTTTTCAATGCGAGTACTGCCCAGTTTTTGTGGTAGGGCTCGGATGCATGGGTAAAAACATCCCACAAACCCCCCTCTTGTGATGGCCATTCTGTTTCACTGATGGAACTCGCAAGATCTGGGATGTTTCCTTATCTTCTTCCAATAGATGGCACAGTTCAGCATCTTTTTCTCCATCCGGTCGGATCGATCGGTTCTCCTCGCCGGTCCTGATGGGAAGATTGGGCGGTACCCAGGGCCCCTTGCGTCTCTGCTCCCGGTCTCCGGATCGTCCTCCTTGGCAAGTCTCGAGGTTTTCTTTCTCGTAGGACGACAAAGGAAGAGCGGCAATACCTATTCATAGACATTTTTCCCCCACCATTGATATAGTGGGGTGGCATATAAATTTATAGTCAAAACACATGAACATGCACATTTCTTTTTGCATTCAAAACCGAAAACACCCACATTGAAAAACTCAGAATTTGATAGGCGATATGTAGGATATTTTAAGTTAGAAATGAATTAATCTGAGACAGTACCCTCTAGGATTCCAGAGGATTCCTCCAGTTGTTGCAGAGTGTGCCTGGGATGGCAACACTTTAGCTGATTTATATGTACCCACTTGTCTTCCCCCTCTGCCAAACCGCCTTTGGGGATGCGGATCTTGTAGGCCACAGGGGAGATCTTGTCTATAATTACAAACGGTCCCTTCCATGTAGGCAAGAATTTTCGCTGTTTGGCGTGGTTCCTTTGGAAATTGTATAAATAGGCCCAATCACCCACCTTATATTCCTTCCGGGAAGTTTTCAGGTCATAGTGGGTTTTCATGCTATCAGCTGATCTTTCTAGATTCCGCTGAGCATAAGCAAATGCATTTTGGAGGTGTTTCCTTAAATTCTCCACATACTCATGAGTTGTGGAGGCATTTATCAGTGTCTGCTCTTGGGTCCTGTAGAGCAAATGCTGAGGAAGCACCATCTTGCGCCCAGTCATCAACTTGAATGGTGACATTTTGGTTGCAGATGAAGGGGTAGATCTGATGGCCATTAGGACCAGAGGTAATCGGATATCCCAACTTGGCCCAGAATCTGCCACAAACTTCTTTAATATGCTCACAATGGTTCGGTTATATCTCTCTACTGCCCCAGAAGAAGCTGGCCTGTAAGCAATATGTAGCTTTCTTTTGACCCCCAGTATCTCCCACATCTTTGTCATTACTTCACCGGTGAAGTGGCTACCCCTGTCTGACTCAATCCTTTGAGGTAGACCAAAACGGGAAAATATGTGGTTAATCATCAGGGCAGCTGCTGTTTCTGCCTTGCAATTTGGGGCTAGGAGACATTCCACCCACCTGGTAAACAAGCATGTAACGGTCAACATGTACTTGTTTCCTCTAGACGAGCGAATCACAGGGCCTACAAAGTCGATTTGCAAATCTGACCATGGCAGTGTCATCCCCCTCTTTTGGAGGGGTGCACGGTGCGTGAGGGATGATGGCTGAAATTGTGCACACACAAGACACCCCTTCAAGTATTGGTCAAGGTCCTGCCCCATGTGTGGCCAGTATGCAACCTGTCTTAAGATTTCCAGTGATGTGTGAAACCCCCTATGACCGGCGGTGGCCGCATCATGGGCGTGACTTAACATCAGGCTTCGGAATGAGGTAGGAACCACCCACTGATCGTGGCCAGCTTTGGATTTCCTTACCAGCAAATCGTCTTGGATTCAGAACATTTTTGGACATTTCATCAACACTCTTAGGTCCTCTTTCCCAATGTAATCGGTATCCGTCAGGGGAAAGTTCTCAGGGTCCTCAAGGTGCTGATAAAATTTACCAATTATTGGATCCCCCTTCTGAGCGGTAATCAAATCAGCATCAGGGGTCTCCTTACTCCATTGTGCAATTGAAAGGTCATTGTGAGCATTTGTCTGGGACCTAGTGATGACAGTGACCTGGATTTCCCCCAACAGGGACTCAATCTCAATTAGATCCCCTTGGATGGCCCCGGTATTGGCCAGCTGATCAGCTAAGTCATTTCCAGTTTTGTCTGGTCCCTCTATTTTGGAATGACCCTTGATCTTCTTCCAATAGATGGTCATCCCCTTCGAGGTGTCCAGATCATCAATGTTTTGGATCAACTTCCCATGTTTCAAGGGTTTGTTGTTAGCACATAACATGCCTCTGGTTTTCCAATTAACCAGGTGCTCCACGAACCCGTTCCGTACATAATCCGAATCTGTGATTATGACCAGTTTGTGGAGTTGATGCTGGACAGCAGTGAGGATGGCTTGATGCACAGCCATCAATTCTGCCACCTGACTACTTCGAGGACCAATTTTGTATCCAGCGGAGGGTTCTGGGAACTCCTTCACTCATGCATTCCCTACGCCAGCCACCAGTTCTTTCTCCCCGTCGTTGTCAACATGGTACGAGCATCCATCCACATAGACAGTGGGCATTCCCTCACACTTGTCTTCTTCAAAGACTTTGTGTGGCTTGTCTTCTTCAAAGACTTTGTGTGGGGAATTAAGGTATGCCTCCGTGTTGTCCTTGATTTTTAGACTTTCGTCCTCGAGACAGTTTTCTCTGGCACAATCATGCAAGTCAGCCAGACCTTGCGCGATGGGACTCTTCTTGTTTTGGCCATATCTGACCTCCACAGGAAAGCCTTGCATTGACAGAATCCAGGAAGTAATTCGGGAATTACTCACATTTCCGCCCCGGATTCTGTCACTTTGGAGATATTGCAGAGGCTGGTGTGGGGTCTCCACTATGATGTGTTCCCCTGGATAAACGGGCGGTAATTCTTCAATGCCCACACCGTTGCCAGGAGTGCCTTCTCACAATCGTTGAATTTTTCCTCCACAGAGGATAAAGTTTTGCTCGCATAGGAGATTACTTTATTGACCTTGTCATGCTTTTGGTATAATACTGCTGTCAAGCACGTATTAGAGAACCCCGTCTCCAGGAAGAACTCCTTGTTTCTGACAGCTAGGCAAGGCGCTTGTGAGATGCTTCTTTTGAGTTTTTACCACCTCGGCTTGTTCTGGACCCCATTCCCACTTGACCCCCCCTTCAGGAGATGAATCAGGGGTCTGGTGATCTCTGCGTAGCCCTCAATGAACTTTCTGCTGTAATTAGTCAGTCCAAGGAGGCTCCTTAGTTCCCGCAGAGTTGTGGGGTCTTTCAGTTTTTGGAGTGCTTCCACCTTCTTTTCCTGGGGACAGAGACCCTGAGGAGTAATCTCATGCCCCAAGAAATTAACACGGGTTCTACACCACTGTGCTTTCTGAAAGGAAAGTTTTGCTCCGGCGGCCCTCAACTGCGTCAGAACATAACGGATCTCCGCTATGTGTTCCTCCACAGATGAACTTTTGATGAGGACATCATCTACATAAGCCAGGTTACCCCTTGCACCCAGGTCGGGCATGGCCTTGTGTTGGAAAATGTTGAATTCATTGCCGGAGTTGAGGTATCCGAAGGGAGTCCGGGTCCATGTGTACTGCTGGCCCCCAAAGGTAAAAGCCAGCTTGTATTGGTCCTCCCTATGACAGGCACAGTCCAGTATCCATTGGTCAGGTCTATTGCAGTGAATACCTGTGACCCCTGGATCTGGGCCAGCCCTTGGTCAATGTAGGGCAGAGGCCATCGGGAAGTATGGACCCGTTTGTTGAGCTCCCTAAGGTCAGCACAGAGTCTCCACTGGCCGTTTGGCTTCAATATTCCCAGCACCGGATTATTGAAAGTGCTGTGGACTAGACGGATTATTCCCCGGGACTCAAGGTTCTTAATTATTTCAGTAAGGGACTCCATGGATGCGAGAGGCAAACGATATTGCTTCACAAACACTGGAGTCATTCCAGGGTCCGTGGGGATTGTTGTTGTGTGGATGTCGGTGCGGCCACAGTCATATGAGTCTACCGCAAAGAGATCTTGGAAATCCAAGAAAACTTGTTTCAACTTTTGCTTTTGTTCCAGAGTCACACAGGCATCAGCTAGGTTGACTCTCTCTTCCACCATCTGCCTGAAGCCTGGAAAGACTTCTGGTTTGGCTATCTCAGCGGCCTCCTCCAGCTGGGTGGAGAAGTCCCTGGTCAGAGTGCTGGTTTGGACTGGAGGCCTCAGGTGGGAAAGGCAACCCTGATGGACCTGGAAAATCACCTCATCCCTCCTGAAGTCACAAGTCCCATCTTCCTTACCATAGGGGCAGGAAGTATACACCAGGAAGTTCCCCCCATGCCGGATAAAAATCCTGTCTGGTGTTGTATTGTCATCACTGTCACTGTCAAAACAGTCCTTGGGGATTGGTCCTAACAGTTCATTTCCTAAATCGATGGAAAAATGTCGGTCATCAACCGCCATTCCAATAATGGTGCCTGCGGCTAGAGGTATACTCTTTAAGTCGCTGTTATCCACCTCTATTAGAATGGTGTCATGTTCGATGTTGACTAATGGAGTTGGGTTTACCCCCAACCCTTGCTGTTGGAGAGAATCGTTTAGATGTATGTAAGCATCAGGGTTTTTCAAATGTTGTCCTCTTTTAGCTTTCACTTCCAGGGAGAATTGTCGGGTCCTTTCTGGGATGGTGACTTCCTCTTTGATCTGAATTTCAACTGCATAAGGTAGCAATTGAGCTGACCTAAATGCTTTTTCTGGATCATCAAAGCCCATGGGATTATCCGCTAATCGGGACCAAGCTTTGAAGTTTATTAGGTCCAAACTAATGGCAAAGCAATTGAGAATGTCACTGCCTAAGTAAAAAGCGGCAGTGACGTCTCGCACGACCCAACAATTGTGGACTATGCTCTTGTTGCCAATGGAGATTTTGAGCATACACCTGCTTGGCAGGAGGTGTTTGGAATTCGGCGCTTCCAGGTCCATTTCCCATTTGTCTATCAGTTTGAATGTGGGAATGGCTGGATCTTTTGGGAGTTGGCGGAACATGGCTTCGCTGATGAAGCTCTTACCGTTGTTCACACACACTCGAGCGACAACAGAGTTCTTCCCATCATTTAACTGAACAGGGATGAACACCTGCTCTCCAATCTGCTGAATATCAGCCAGGCTCTGAGCTGATTTCACATCTTTCTGGACTATAGGAGTGGGAGTTTCTGATTGTGGATTAGTAAAGAATTTCAAAGTGTTTCCTTCCAGCGTGGAGTACCACTTTAAACTGGAAGGAAGGTTGATTTTCAGAAATAGAGAGGACCCCCCATCACCAGTCTGTTGTCCTACTGCTATTACTGTCACGTCTGGAATTTGGTTGTTCTGGAAGTGAAATTTTACTTGGTCAGATTTTTGTTCAACCATGTGGCAGGTGCCGTTTAAACTAACATGGTTGACACTCTGTTTTAATTTTATTGGTCGGCTAGTCTGGTACCAGAGGACATTGTTGACACAATCTGTTGGGGGTGACAACCTTCTCAGGAGGTCATTCCCTAGTAAACAAGGGGTGCCCTCTGGAGTCACTACTATGACCGGGTGTTTCACCTTGTGTCGCCGAATTTTAATGTCCAAGTCTGCAGTCCCCTCAATGGGAATTTCCTTCCCGTCAAAGTTCTGCAGTTGTCCAGGAAGAGAGGTGAGAGGAATTCGGTAATTCTCCCCCCTTCCTGCATTTAGTTCCTCAAAGGCCCTTTTGGACAGAAGGGTAGCTTGGGATCCAGTGTCCACCAGTGCCAAAATTGTACCCTGCCCCTGTACTTGTACCGGGGCATAGTATCTTCCCTCCTTCTCCTCAAGGGGGCACAGATAATGCACATTTTTGGACAACTGGTGGGCTAACTTTCTGGTTTTGTACATTGCTAGCGAAGAGATTTGGGCAGAATTCTGTGGAGAGCCTTTGGAATCTGAAAGAAAAAGTTGGCAACTGGAGATCAGAGCCATTGTCAGTTCCCCTGGTTCCGGTTCTGGGCCGCCTCCCCCTTCTTGGAGGCAGTCACCAGGATGGGTTTGAACCAGGGGATTTTGGTATTGTGGGTTCTGGGATGAGATGATGGGCGGCGGTAGCTCAGTCTCCATATCTCCCCAGTCTGAATTGGCATCCCTTGGGACCCATTTTTCCTTGGGAGGAGTTCCCCCCATCTCTAAAGGAGAAGGTCCTTTCCCCAGGATCCTCTGAGGATCCCTCTCCCTCAAATTGGAAGACCTGTACCTCCTCCACAAAGTGGGTCTGTTTGGGTCCTTTGTTTCTCCTACCCCCCCTCTGCTCCTTGGGAAGCGGGCTTTCAGGGGCAGGAGATTTTGTTTCCGGTTCCTGGTTTTCCAGGGGCTGTTTACAAGTTGGGAAGGAAGCTTCCTCCAAGGCTTTACACCCCCCTTCCCCTTGTGCCACCTCCCTGGGAACCGGTGTGTTATCGGGGTGCTGCCCCCGTCATTGTTCTGGAGTACCAGGTCCAGAGTTTGGGGCATTCTGCAGTGGCACGCTCATCTGAGGGTTCTGTTGAGCCCTCAGTAGGTGACCCAGATCCCGTGCCATATTTTGGACCTGGCGCTCTAACTGGGAAACCCGCTCAGGCTGATACGGGGCTCTATTTTCTCCCCTGGGCTGATCCCGGGAAGGGTAGCTATCCCTTCTCTGGTAGTACCCCTGGTTGGGAAGATTTTGGTACCCCTCCACCCTTGGCCTCCCTCTCCCGGATTAGGTTGCCTGGGCTCAGGGAATTGGGGAAAGAAGGATGGATGATTTTGGGGCTGGAAATTGGGTGGATACCTGGGGAAAAAGTTCTGCCCAGGATTTGGAGAATTTCTGCCCTCCTGGGGGAAGTTAGGAGGGAAGTTCCCCGGGTCAGGTGCTTGGCTGGATCTCCCCCTTGGGCTGGAGGAGTCTACACATAACCCAGGATTGGTCAGTTTCCCTTATAGCGGGGACTTACATAGTCAGGGGAGCGGGGGACCCCATTTGTGGGACTACCTCCTCGACTCCCTGTCTGTGACTGGCCCGAGGGCCTTCTGGGCTATGAATTATTAGGCGCAGGTAGGTTTTTAGGCCCCCACCATCTCCAAATCCAAAACGGGGGTGACCTTTACCTCTGCCACCTTGGCAGCAGCAGGGGTGCTGTTGGTTTTGGGATTTTTCTGGGTATTGCTTTTATTTTCTATGGGCTTCTGCACCTCATAGATCCGGGTAGCCTATTCAATGACCCAGTCTAAAGATCTTTTCTCATGAAAATCTCTCACAAGCTGCATCATTATATATTTGGGCAAGGCATGGAAGAATGTATTGACAAATTCTCTGCTGTCTGTGCGCACCCTTCTGGTGGTCTGCGCAAAGGCACGTTTCAGTTCTTGCACGAATTCTTGTGGGGCCTGATCCTCCCCACATTGCAAATTGTAGGCTGACTTGCGAGCCTCTTGAGGATTTCTGTGAACAGAAAAATGTTTCAAGATGGCTGCCTTATAGGTGGACCATCTTAAATGATTTTGGTCCTCCAGCCCCGCAAAGAAACTGGAGTATTCTGGTGAGAAGGTCCACTTTACATATTGAATACAGCTTTGGCTGTCCTTCAAATAGAAAGTCTCCATCATTTGCTCGTAAAGCTCCAAGTGTTCCCAAACAGAATACTTGGCGTTCTTGTGATAAGGGGTGATGACACTCCTTATTGCCTTTATTTGCTTCAATGGGTCCTTAAGCAAGGCCCTTTTTGCCTTATTGGCCTTTTTGGTTCGGGTAACCCTGGTCCATTCATCCTCTGACTCGGAGGCACTGCCCCCAGAGGTTCCTGTCTGATCTTCCAGGTTTTCCCGGATTCTGCGAGCCTGGGATTGGCTGGCAGAATGTGGGGACCTGGTCTCCTGTGTCCTGCGCCGTTCAGAGGAGTCTTCAGATTCCTCCTTGCTGCCAGGATTTGATGGGTACCCCCCCCCCCCCACTGACCTAACTGGGCAGAAGTTTTCAGGATGCCCTTAATGGGCCTATTATCCTGGGATTCCCCACTAAATTGCACTGTGCTTGGGTGCCCATACCCGGATGCCCGCCCATCCATTCCTGGGAGGTACTGGCCTATGAGCCCCATGCTCTGGCTGGATAGTAATCTGCCATCCCTGTGGCCCGGTGCTCATGTGCGCCAGTGGACATGGGGTTGGCAGAGTCCAGGGACTGAGAGAGATAAAGGCCTCTGGTACTAGGGCTCCTGAGGTTATGCTCAGGAGTTTCCCTTTCCCAGCGAACCTGGTCTCTATCCGCCCCTGCTCCCTGTTGCAATGCAAGAGCCTGCGCTTTCAGTTCCTCAGTTAAGGCCTTACTAGACTCTATCAGTTGCTCCTGCATCGCTACCTGTTGTTGGAGCCTATCATTGTGCTGACAGAGAGCCTCATTTTCTCTCTGTGCCTCCTGATTGGTCCTGGAGTACTGGGCCAGTCTCTGCTGCAGGAGGGTTACCTCCTGAGCTGTGTCCCTATTGGCCTGCTCCTTTCTTGCCAGAGCATCCTCCACCCTCCTGGTGTGCTCTAACAAGTTCTGGTGTTCTTTTTGGAGGTCACCCAGTCCCTGGAGGGCCAGGTGATTTTCTTCCATTTTCCTTTTTAAGTGGCAGACTCCCTTTCCTGACTAAGAGCCTGCATCTGTGCCGCCAGGTCGTCCCTTTGCCTTTGGAAGGCACCAGTTTTCTGGCGCTCCTGGTCAAACTCTGCCTGGGTATCCAGGTCTTTCAAAATCAGTTTATTGCTCTCTGCCTTCTCCCTATCTAGATGGCTTTGCAGGGTGACTACCTGCTCAGCACATGCCCTATTGAAGTCTAACTGTTGCTCCAGCTTTTTCTGGCTCTGCAGTAGGGAGTCCAAACCTTCCTGGTACTCCTTCTGCAAGGCCAGAAATCTGGTATCCTGATCCTCCTTTTCCTGTTGCAGCACATCCATATCCTCCTTTATTTTAGTGATGTACCGTCTGCTGTCATTTTCTGACTCCTGGCTCCTGAGCAGCCTCTGCTCAGAAGAGTCCAGATCAGATTGGGCCTTCTGTAGTGCTAGCAGTTGCCTACTCGCTAGATCTTGGCCTTCAGCACATTTGTCCTGCATGGCTCCCATATGTAAATATAAATATGCCGCTACCCTGGCAATCTTCTGGTGCTCATCCTTGGCCTTAGGGGCCATATATAGTTCACTCAGGGCCACATGTAGGGGACCCTGATCTCCCCATATATCTGACCCTGTTTCAGTGACCTGTTGCGCGATTGCCTGCAACCAGACCGTTTGGTCCTGATGAGTCCACTCACCTCTCACAAATAGCTTATGTAAGAAGTGTTCTCTGGCTATTTTCATATCTACCAAGGTCGTCATTCTGGAATTTGAGTTCCTTCCTGACTTACAGAAGTTTATATTTTATTTTTGCAAAACAAACCTTTTCCTTTGAGCGTTCCTTTGAGGAGTGCTTTACAGCGTAACACAGTGTGGTGATCCGACCGGATATGTGTATCTGGTCAGCTGGCACACTGTATTAATCTGCACAAGTGATAGATCTAACCCAAACGTCTGGCTCGAGCCCCCAATTTGTAAGAGGATTCAATCCAGCACTACAGCTAAGTCAATGCCTAGTCTGGGATACTGAATGGAAACCCTTATTTATATATCTTTATGTCCAGCTCATGATTCTGGATGACTACCCCTATATAATACCCCTCTCTTGGAATCCCCCTGACCCCACTGAGCCAAGAAGTAGTTCTGTTTTGCAAGTTTAAAAGGTTTATTTGAGAATTTAAACAATATATATATATATCAGACTTTTATAATGAATTAATAATTGAATATCACACTTAATCTGAGCAGTAATCAATAATGGATAGTCTGGCACTCGCACACTTGTGAATAATCAATTATGAGTGGTTATAGGATGGATACGATAGCAACAATACTTTTATGGTTTCAAATGGATGCAAGGTGGAATGAAAATGCAATACAGAAAATACTCAATATGATTTCAACAAAACAATGTAATCACTTTCCTCTGGCAATCCACTCCCCCCCTTTATGCAATGCAAGGAAATGGAAGGAAAGCACACAGTTCTCAGAAATGCAATCAAATGTAATTCAGTTCACCCCAGCAAGCTTAGACTACAGAAGTTTGAAACACAGGCCCAAAATGCTTTTATATGTGCTGGCAATGAAGTGAGGAATATGCTGAAAATGGTTTTAATTCCCTTTAGGAGGTTCAGGGTTAGTGAAATATACTTGGGATGAGTTCAGGCTCACTTTAGCAAGGATCTAGGAGTAACTAGCAGGTTAAACACATTTTTGGCAAAGGAAAGCAAGGAAGCTGCTGTTTTCACACGTGGCTGGATTTTTAACCAAATCGCGAATCGCGGCAAAATTTGCGAATGCATGAATCACGATTACAGCAAAAGTATGAGGAGTAGCAAGTCGGTTCTAAGCTGAGATTCTAAGCTTTCAGAGGAAAGTTAAACCAAGTTCCTAGCTCAAACGGTTCCAGAGATACGGATGATTAAATAAAGGTAGTTTTTCGGATTTGAAATTTTAAAAGTTCAAAGCGACAGGTTACAGCTTGCAGCTAGAAAATGACAGGTGACAGCTTTGCAAATGACAGGTGACAGTTAGGAGGCAGTTCTGGTTAGATTAAAATAGATTAAATTATATTATTTTAACTAAGAGATTGGTTCTGCACAGTTCTGCTAGGTACTCACAATATATTTTTGAAATAAGCCTCCCCACGGATCTGGTCAGATTTTGGACTGGACTCCGGTTCTGGTCTCGGCACTTCACAGTGATCTGGGTCAGCTCTCTGGTTCTGCTAACAGCGGTCTGGGTCACTCTGGATCTCTGGCCTCTGGTTCTGGATACTGCTCTGCTTTCTCTGGGTACAGCACTGCTTTCTGGCAAATGGCAAGAGTTCTTGCAAAGAATTCAAACAGCTCGCCTGGCTGTGAATAGTTGCAATGATTTGAGGCCTGCTAAAGAGGGATTTAGCTTGTAGTTGACCTCTCTGCTACAAATTCTGAAGTAAAGTCTTGGTCTCTGATGGTGGATTGATTGAAGTCTCTGTGTTGGCTCTCTGGAGGTTGATGGAGGTAAAGTATGGATTTTCCCGGCAGAGCGTCCCGCAGCAGATGGAATAGCATTTCTATCTGTCCTGACTGTCTGCTTTTATGTGTTTTGAAAGTGGGTGGAGAGGCTAGCTTTCTAGGCCCTACCCCTCTCCACTTGTCATTGGCCACTTCCTCCTCTTCCCCTTGATTGGGGGAATGAAATGAAGTGTCATCATGATGAGGTCTATTTATGATACAGAGAACCCACCCATGTCAACTTTACAGACAATCTATATCTGATCCAAATACATACTTCCCCGATAGACAGTTGTTTGGCATTGCATACACACATCATGCATTTACTGATGGTAGCCCCTGTTCCAATTCTGTCGTTTCTAGGAGCTTGGGTTCAAAAATGGCAACATATTTCACTTTTTGGTCGGGTTACCAATATTGGATTTGTCCCCGCATTTACACAAATGTTCGCAAAGCATGTGGGCATTAGGTGGTGGAGTGTCAGATTTTTAACATACATACATTTAGAGTAATTTCCTCTTTTCTTCTAAAACCCCCCCTGAACATACCACCGGGTCCTAACACGTCTTCAAATGTGCACAGAAAAATCACAAGAATAATGATATCACTTATAAAATTTTCACAAGTCCGCTCTATGAATGATCCATCTTTTTAGATTTATGTTCTGGCCCCAAAGGGGTGTGGTCTCCCCCCTGCACAAGGCTGAATTTCTGGTTTTTCCAGTTCTGCCAAGCCAGCTTGCTCTCACAGGCAGTGCTCCTCCCCTTTCCTTCCAGGAGGAAGCCACTTTTACGACCCCCCCAATAAAACATTTGCCTGAGTCAGGACAGGGCTTTGTTCAATTTCCTGCAGAGCCCAGGTAATTCAATCAGAGAAGTGTCATATCCCTTTTGGTGGGAACAGCAAAAGGCAGCTAGGCCTGGGAACACAGCTGTTGTGCAAGTCTCAACTCCTGTCGGGGGTAGCTGGTGGGCAAAATTCCCTCTCTTTTTAAGCCAGGCCTCAGCTAAATGTCTCTTTGGCTGCCAGTTTTCCTGTCCAAATCAAACTTCCAATTTTTACGCATGCAGCTAGAATGCTGATTCTAAGTTTAAAACTATGACATTTAAATAATTGCAACCTATGTGACACTCAAAAGTAGGTCACTCATTTCTTTTAAACATTTAGATTTTTAGTGTCTTTCAGTCCAAATTTACTTAAACTGCTGAAATCCACAGCTCAGCCAGTGTTGTTATAAACCTTAAAGTCACTTCAGAATATAACTTTACATTGTATCCACCTCTCAGTAAGTCTTTCTTTGGCCTGCTTTGGGTTCATTTATTCAGTTTTACACAAAAGTCTGGTGGTTTTAAAACGCCGGCTTTCTGATAGTGGTGAGTACTGGTAATGCAACCATTTTTGGGATTTAAGAAAATGAATTCCCCACAGTTCTAGGTTGCTTTTGGCAATCAGCATTGCCATTCCCAATGGTTTCAGGCTACTGTGTGGGTAGTCCAATGGTGGTTTTAGGCAGTGCCCTTCTGTGCCCATAACATCGGCAAAAATGGGTGGCAGCCTATTCTTCATGCATTTCCCTGTGCATTATCTGGGAAGCTCTGGCCATCATGATGTTTTCCATGCCAGTACTGCACGGTTTTTGTGGTAGGGCTCGGATGCATGGGTAAAACATCCCACACTCCAAGGTACTCCCAGTCTCAAGTCACTCGAAGCAGATGGAAACACCTCTGAGTCTGGGCCACCGTATACCAATGCCAGGTATGGAGACGGAGTCTGTAACGACAGGTATCACCATCTTATCAAAATCTTTGTCAATAGTAAATATAAATGCTGCGACAAACGGAGCATTGACTCACCTTAGACAATGCCATACATCCCTGCACCTCGTGTACATTTAATCAGCGCGGGTACTACTGTCTTGGAGTGACGATTTGGTTGGGTGGACAGCAGCACTGTATTGTGGTAAGGCTGTCATTTGGATGCATACTGTAAAGCCTAAAACCCTGCACCTCTTTAGCCATTCCAAATGCACAATTATACAGTGTAAATAGAAAGAACAGTGTATTTGAAAAGTGTGCCAATGTATTGGCCATGTTCCTGAGCAAACATCCCCCACCGCCACATGCATTCAATTTGACAACCCACCCTCCCTGCTTTCTGAGTTCAGGCCTGATCTCCTAGGCTGACCACATGGGCAGTATCATAGGTATTGTATGATATATGTTTCATTTATGGAACAGTTTGTGTTTAGGCAGTTTACTTTGAAAAACTGTGCTACATTGTGGAATTGCTGAAGTAATAAATACATACTGTAATGCATACATCCCTGCGCCCATGTACCCATTCCAAAAGCGCAACTGCGGTACAGTGCACGTACCAGAGAGCAATCTCATGTTTGCAAAAGTGTCCCACTTTATTGGGATCTACGTGATTTTACCGAACCGAAAATTTCTACTGCCAAAAGTCTGTTTTTTTCAATTTTCCTCAAATATATATGTGGGGGGAGACCCCTCACCTTACCCCTATACATTTTTTATTCACTTTACCCCTATATATATATATATATATATATATATATATATATATATATATATATATATATATATGGAAAGTTGGGGGTTGGACTTTTTGTGGGTCAAACTTTGGGAGTAGGTAATTTTGTACATTACCCTTTATTGGCCATTTGTCTGAGCCAGGAAACGCCATCTCCACATTAATTCAATTTGGCCTTCTCCTCGATGTGGTCAGCCTCCCATTTCCCAAAACCCATCTTTCACACCAGATCTACCTGAAGCAATCAGCGGGGGGGGGGGTGCTCATTGCGGCAGACTTTTATTTTTTTGGGGAGTTTTATAAAGTGCGAGAGAGGGTCCATGTGTAGAGTTCTGATTGCAAATATCACTTGAAATATAAGTACTTGGGAACTGGCATAGGAGCAATAAATAACATATACATGATGACAGCAATCAAATACAAGAGATTCTTCAGGCGTTCCATAATTTATTTATATATTATAGATACATTACAGAATTTAGGGCACTACTTCAGTAGCCATTGCCCACTTAAGGGCACTGCACTCGGTGCTGTAAAGATGCTGCAGAGCAGATGATGATGCTCAGAGTGGTCCAAAAGCAATACTGGTTTTTACTACCAAAGTAGCTTCTGGACAGGGAGGGTTTCCACTGTTATCTGAAGGAATGATCACAGTTGCTCCTCATGGTAGCTGAATCATTGAGAAGTGGATCCCGCAGCATCTGCACAAGGGAACCAAATTCCTAAACAATTGTTAGGAGAAATAATGCAACAGTATTAGCCTTCCATGGCTACTGGATGGGGGTTACAATTGCATTCAACTTGCTTAGAATAATCCCGACAGCCCGTCACCAACACTACTCCAACACTACTATAGAGTACCTCAGACTAGCACTGGGGTTCTCCTGGCATCAGAATACACCACAGTGGCGAATAGCTACAGACATCCTGCTACAGTACCATACTGTAGGCTCATTCAATGTAAAGTGATGTGTTAATTGATACGCTAGTGGCCCAGCAACCAACCCAGATGTAATACATGAAACAGCTCTCCAGCCGCAGGCATCACAAGAGACAGTGATGTGGTAATATGTACTCTGGTGGCCAACCAACCGCCCTGGACCTTCTTGTCAGTGTTGTGTACTTACATGATGTAGACTCCACTGTCCAAGCATAGTGTTGAGCATGGGTTATCCATTTTGGACAGGTTCTGCAGGAGTATAAAATATACAGTTATTGTTTTCCATTCCCTCCAGTCCATTAAAGAGTTAACAGTATGTACAGTACAGTAGACATATCCCAGCAATGTCTGACCTTTGTACAACAGGCGAGAGGAGAGACCTAAGATGCAAACATTAAAAGCACTTTTGCATAACAAATGTTGCGCAGTGTGGTGCAACACATGAGAGCAATGTAAAATGATCAGGGCGGTTTGGAGAACTGTGTTGTTTTGCTGAACAAGATGAGCCGTCACTTCCCTTGCCACTGATTACATGGCATACCGGTTGGGGACACTCAAGCTCTTTGTTTTCCTATGTATCATCCCAAATGCCTCCCTCGACATGCTTGAAATAACATCACTGGTGGTGCCCAATCAAAGATGTTACTTTAATAAATAATGCTACAATGGGGGCCAGAAGAGAATGACTAGACATCCCAGCATGCGCAGGTGTTAAGAGTACATCACTCATTGTGGGTGCATATTATGATATTTTATTTTATGTGATGGTAAGTTATGTTATGTTTACTATCTTTGCTGAAGCGCTAAGGACCCATGAACATTAGAATACTGAAGAATGAGCACAAGGCACTGTAATGCGAAACTTTGAGGTGTATTGGGGACTGTGCAGTGAGAAACGTGCATCTAACAGAATAACAAGGGTTTTAAATGCCTTAAATACATCCGAATTAGAATGAAGATCGTAGGGAAGTGAATTTGAAAATAGGTCAACTAGCACGGTGACAGATCGACCTCCAGCAGAAAACATTTTGGAATGGGGAACAGCGAGTGGACAGCGCTCAGAACATGCTCAACATAGCATGTTGGGTGATTAATAATGCTGCTATGCTCTTCGCCGTGGACAAGGCATATACATTTCAATAATATCACAGGAGTGATAGACCTACAGTATCAATTGCAGGGAGTGCCTCAGCCCTTCACTGCCCCACCCCCGTGCAGAAGGTGCAGAAGGTCATAAATAAAATAATAAATACAGATACCTTAATAAATACATGGAGACAAGTGCATCCACGTGTGTAATTTCCGTCACATTCTGTGTCCACCTTGACCCTGAGCAATACCCCTTGTACTGCACCTTAGCTTTGTGCTTGGTCACCAATTGATAGAATGAAAAAGACAAGAGCTGTCAACTCTATACTTCCCTGTGCTGCACTATATACTGAACAGAGAGCAAGGACTGTGAACCATACCCCATTGTACAGTGTGTGTACTGCAGTACACTTGTCCAACAACACACACGGCTCTCCTCTTTCACAGAATCAAAAGGGTACTGTTTCCTTGTTTTAGGGCAGATCTGCAAAACACAATATTCTGTCTGCCACCCCCCTCCCCCCCCATTGGATACAGAGCGTAGAGTATCCTGGCTGCGTCTTGTGCCACACTTTGGAGAGAGTGGAGAGAAAGGCACCTTTTTGTCCTCAGGCTTACCAGCAATAGGGGAAAAAATAAATAAATCAGCCGCTAAACAATCCAAGGAGTGTCACTCATGATCAAGGTGGCCACGAAATATTGGTTGAATTTACAAATCGCGATGACAGCAACTATACAGTGAGGAAAAACATGTCGGCCCAATTTGCTAAAGGCAGTTCGATCAATACTGATACAAGAGTGGGAGGCAGCACCTGCTTGTGATAAGGCATTACCCAATCGTAACTATCTACCATTATATTGGCCCTGACAGATGTAAGGCCCAAATGTAAACATGTTTTTTCTATTGATGAAGAACTATGTAGATACAATACTCTCCACTTGTCTGACAAATATCTCTTTTGAGGACCCTCTTGGTGAACTCTGGATTTCCTAGGCCCTACATATTGCTCTCCCAGGGTATTCAATTTCATGCAGCAAAGGAAGAAGAGGTCCCTTTCCTAAAACCCAACTGGGGAAAAAGACAGTTTTCATGTGCCCACATTTGTAGTTCTCCCTGAAGAATTTTGCATGACTTTTCTCATCTGTTTAAGAGTGCCTTGTAGTAGTAGTAGTAGTTTGCCGACTGATATGTTTTACCTTTTTTATGTACACACACCAGCAAACATCCTCTCCAAGAGTCTGGGTGTTGGGCCATAGGGACTGCCTATCTGAAAATCATACTGAACCAAAGCCCACCAGAGAGGTCTTATATTAATGCAAGCATTTCAACCAAAGGTTTTTCAGTGATTTCTAATGTCTTTCTGTTAATGCAGCACTGGGTGTTTAATTAGCAAACTACTCACTTGATCTCCTTTTTTCAGCGGAATTCATGGGTTTTTAATTGAATCTTCCGCCATGCTTTTTGTGCAGTGTGCAAAGTGCATGGTGCTTGATTATACTATGCCCATTTTATGCAGTGTGCAAAGTGCATGGCGCTTGGTTATGCGATGCCCATTCCGCATGCCTTGACATACATCAAACAGGCCATGACCTGCCAACATGCCTCATAAGAGGGACTCACATGGTGTGTGCCCTTTCGCACACATGCAGGAGATAGGGGTAAACATGCTCTGGCCAGTGGGATTCGGGGCATGCGACCCTTACTTTATGGGTTATGGTTTCTACATGGAATGCCCTTTGGTCTCCTCTCATGCCTAATACCCTTGAATACATGCTGGGGCTATCTTGCACTTTCTGCAAGAGATTAAGTAATGTCCCAAACAATCAGCATTTGCTTTTCTCAATTGGCATTGCATTGGGCACGTCCGTGTGTAAAATGGCACACGCAATAAGCCATTGGGCCTCATCACGACCCATGCAGAATGGGTTAATGGGTTCCGCTAATGGATGCGGACCTGTTAACACCATTCCACATGATTACGATGTCCCCTTGCGGGACCCGGTAAGGACGCTTGGTAAAACCAGGCGTCTTTACCGGGTCCTTCGAGGGGACCAGGGAGCTAACAACGGGCCGGTCGTAATCGGCCCGTTTTTAGCTCCCTCTCCCATTCCAATTGAGCCCTATGGGGGCTCAAATGGGAATGGGGAAGGTCCGGGCCCGGGTTCCCTGAGGGAAGAATTACCGAGCCCTCCGAACTCGGAATGGCCCGGTAATTCCCCATTCTGGGAACCCGGTAAAGGAGCCCGGTTTGGCGGCAGCCATGGAGCTAGTAGCTCCATGGCTACCCCCAAACTCGTAATGAGGCCCATTGTCTTAGGGCTCAGTCTTTAGCCAGTGCCTTTGAGCTTCAGTTAGTGCATAGGCTTGGGCTTATGCAAGTATGTGCATGCATGTTGTCTGCGTGCGTGTATGCGTGTTTGTGCGTGCGTGTATGCGTGCATGCTCTGAAGGAGGTGAGGGCTGGGCTGGGAAGGGAGAAGAAGCATGAGTGACTGAAGTTGTTGAAAGTGTGACGATCGTTGAGGGAGATCTTGCATCATGTGTTGTGTCAATTAGGAGCACAACCGTAATACACACACAAACGCACACCATTGATTCTCATCAGGGGAACGAAAGCTAGCACACATATTACAATCTATTGTGTCTAACCGTATGTTGCTGGCTGCGTCTTGACAAGGACTTGAGGTACAGTTGTGTTGTAATTTGTGTTCCCGCATTAAATGTACACTTTGAATCATTGGCAGGACAGAGCTAAATCAAAGCTTGGAGCACAGACCTAATTTCCAGAGCCTAGATCAAGAGCTGAATCCCTTTTGCCCTTTCATTCCGCACCGAATAAAGAGCCTGTGATCACCAGCTCTCAGGCCCACATAATCATCGTGTTACCCTTAGCAACAGCACTCCGTTATTTTCTTCTCATTCTTGCAAATGGGACTCAATTGCTTCAGCCTTTTTATTGCCATTATCTTTCGTGTGGAAGAAAAATCAAACGTGACCCGCTGCGATGTTCACCCGTGTGGTAGCACCAGATGATAGGCATGCACAAGCGGGCAGAAGCCGTGCCACGTTGATAGCTTGAGTGCCATCTCCATGGGGCTGGGATCACAGAGACGAATGGTCACTAGAAGGAACTGCCTGACTCCAGGGCTCAGCTTTGACAAAGAAAAGGCAAAGGGATCAGAACGATATTATTTGTCTCTCAGAGACCAATTTGGATGGGCCTATTTGCTTTGTTACTGATGGAATTACATTTCGCGACACTTTTGAAATGATGGCACGTTTTAGACACTCTCTAATGTGTGAAAGGACATATCGTTCAGGAGATGTAATGGAACATGTGGGCTCGGCGTTCCACTGCCTTTCCACCGAATCCATGTGAACATCAAGGTCTCAAGGCAATGTCTGCTCACTAACAGCCACACCCGTCCTTTTAAAGCACCCCCTTTGTTTCTTAGGGTTTAACATAACAATACCTATTAAGTAGTCAATACATATTTAAAATACAGTATATAGAAAATACAAAATATACATTTAAATATTCTACAACATATTCAATAACATTAGATACATTCCAAATTGAGATCCATTTGCAATGCATACATTGGGCCTCATTACGACCCTTGCGGAAATGGAAAAATGATGGCGGAAATGCAATACCGCCATCGAACACCGCTCGTTGCGATCATGACCCGTCACCGTAAAGTACGATGCCATTAGCGACACCGCAGTGAACGGCAACGCTAACTGCACCAAGTACGCGCACGCGCGCCTTGCAAAACCGGAATCACCGCCATGGCGCAACGGTACGCGAATTCTGACCCTAGCGGACATGTACTGAACGCCATCAAGCACGTCGTAAAGTACCATTCCGCCATGGCGAGAAATACGGCAACGCGAACCAACCGTAAATGGCCCACTGAGTGCCTGTACTCCACTCCCTGGCCTCATTGCACAACTCCTGGCAGGCGCAATGTACTCACACTATGCAACCAGTGAAATCCACAATTCACCCATGCATGCCAACGTAGAAAAGCATGCAGGGGCTCAAAGCGCCCCGTGAGTGGGCATCCATGTACGGCATGTCACCATAGCCGTACTGACGCAGCACAGGCATGTGAAGGTACAATACATCAAAATGAAAATCAAGAACACATGACACAAAACAACAGTAGTCCCCCATCGCTTGCCACCAGCGCAAGGCAACATCCAAAACAGCATCCTGAGGGGGATTGCACCAGCCCTGTACTCATGCCAGTAAACAAACCAACCATCAGCAGAAGCATGTACCACACAAGTCGGCAGAGTGACTGAGCAGCCAGGCTCATCCCAAGAGGGGCCGATGGGAGCTGCAGGGCACAGATGGCATCAATACAGAAGCTATTCCAATGGACATGACCCCAGTCCCCCTCCAACAAACGCACGCAAACACAGTCACCTGTGACCAGCCACATTCTGAACAACCCATCATTCCACCAATCGACCTGGCTGACAGGCACCAGTCGGCCAAAAGCCAATCCCCCGCCCCTGAACAGCACATCATGTAAACAGTCACAATGGCAGCCCCTATCCGTGACCATACTGTGCTACGTAGGCAAACGCGGCCAGTACTGTACCACACAACTCAACTCAGAAGGCGGAACACAATGCAGATCATCACGCAATACATACCGCCACAAAGCGAAAATCGCCACATCACCTGCAAAGAACAACGCAACACGACAAATATCGGAATACAATTTAAATGCACATCCAAATGACAAAGGCCCCACAGCAATTTGCAAAATACCACCAAAACAACCATCATCACCGAGGGCTGCATCTGCAATAATTGACCGGCTTCCACTTGTGTGACGCCCTGTACCATCATGGCACACAGGGCCTACATCAACGTTCCAAAAGGCAACATGGAAGCGGCAAGAACCGCAGGTCCGTCCCATGAGGCAGGCACTAGTCGAGCTGAAAGGCCGAAATGTTGCACCTAGCCACCAGTACAGCGTAAGGGCATGTGGCCCATTGGCGATCGTCCCATATGATCGAAATGGTGCTCCACTGATTCACCCGAAGCTGCAGGAGTCGAGAGTAAAAACCATCTGGAGGAGTGGCGTAGAGATGGCATCTGCAATAGGGCAGGAGATACCTGTCACCCAAAAGAAACACAAATCAACCGATTGCATTACGGGACTCATGATGCATTACAATCTTCATTCAACACACCAAATCCACACCCATATGCATGCTAGCCCACTCCAAAGGAATAAACACACCCCTAAATCAGTATCGAATCATAACGAAACCAATCGAGCTAAATACACCATTGTCAACGTCGGTTACTGTGCATGCGTCCGTCAAGATAGAACCCATGACATGGGATTAGTAACGTGCCTAGACACAAGTGTATGAAGGCGCGTCGAGACAGGGAGGATCCGACAAGGGCAGATAGACGTATGTCCCACTATGGCAGCCTTGCATCACATAACGCAGGGGAAGGGGAGTGAATCAAAAAACCCATGTACATGGCAGACCCTAAACGGAATCATCAGTCCATGCATCCACACATCATTCCCTCATCCCGCAATGAAAACGCATGAATATTCACTCACATAATATGTGAAACTTCCATCGCGTCTGTGCGTAATGCAGTCCGCAAAAACCACTGTGCCCCTGGCCGGATCTGTAGTGTTGTGAAGCAAGATGGATTTGGGAACGTCCTGCCTTATCGTCCACTACGCT
This sequence comes from Ambystoma mexicanum, assembly GCF_040938575.1. Classification (NCBI taxonomy): domain Eukaryota; kingdom Metazoa; phylum Chordata; class Amphibia; order Caudata; family Ambystomatidae; genus Ambystoma; species Ambystoma mexicanum. The sequence continues at coordinate 800,776,956 of NC_090933.1, forward strand.
ATTGCGCATCCCATTCAATTCATATCATTCATTGCCTGCTCGTTATGGGCCATGTCCCAAGGACATTCTACAATAGAACGTTACATTTCCAGCCAGACCTGTGGGCGTATCCTCGCCGCTACTTCAAAACCCAAAATGCTGGCCTTCGAATTCCTCACTTGCAACATTACGTCGAAAAGGCTTCTGTGAACGCTTGCATTCACAATTACATCAATGTAGTGCGGCTGTGTGTCATGATGCTAACTGGCTGCAATCACAAATGGCACGCCACGCCCGTCGGTGAAGTACGTTACTGTGCTGCATGAGGGTCGGCCATCGATCGAGCCCTACATACCACTGACTCTTCACAGGTATGTAAGCGGCTGCAATCATAGCATGTGTAACAATGGGAGCATAGCATGAAGATCAGTCAAAGTACATCACACTGCCATCGGGATTTGATACATGATTCAAATCCCAAGATGCCATGCGGCCAAATGCAGCCTTACGTGCGGGACGTGCTCGGCCAGAAGGGATTGCATCTGCCACAGATTCATTCAATCAGCACAGGTGGAGGCCATACAGGCCGACAGCACATATATTGCAGACCCAAACCCCTCCCACAACCACTCCCACTCCAAAATGCTACCGGCAGGACTAGCGATGTTGGGCCTGGGGTACCAGATAGCACTGCAAGTGCTACAACTACAAGAAGACGACGAACAACAACAGGTACAACAACCGGGCGCACAGGGGAGACGGAGGAGAAGGAGGAGGAGGAGGGCAAGGCAGGGTCAGCAAGGCCCACAAGCACTGCCACTACCACCATGCAGGCGGCCCGCAATCCCACGCCTCCGAGCCGATCCGTTCAACCTCACTGCTGAGCAGATCCACACCCTCTACCGTTTGGACCGGGACACCATAATCGCCATTGTGGACATGACACATGCTGACCTCGTGAGCATGATAGATAGCCCAACCGCCATCCCACCCCTACTGAAGGTGGTGTCTGCACTCCACTTCCTGGCCACAGGCACCTACCAGCACACAGTGGGACAGTTGCATGGCATTTCACAGCCACTGTTCTCACGGACACTCTTCCAAGTGCACGATGCCCTCCTGAAGCACGCCGACGACCACATCACACTACCACGCACGTACCAGGAGATTACCAACGCTAAAGTGGGATTCCATGCACTTGGCGGCATCCCGGGTTGCATTGGTGCCATCGACTGCACCCATGTTGAATTGGTTGTCCCACATGCCATGGAGGTCCAGTACCGCAACCGGAAACAATTTCATTCAATCAATGTGCAAATGGTGTGTGACTCCAACAAGATATTTACGCATTGTTGTGCCAGATTTCCAGGATCTACCCATGATTCTATGGTCCTGAGGAACACAAGAATACCACGCTACATGGAGCGACACGCAGGGCACAGATCCTGGCTACTCGGTGAGTCTCATTCCATGCATGACATCGTGGCCCATTTGATGCGTCAATGACCTTGCAGGGGGGGGGGGGGCTACTTAGCACTATCATTCCACTGACACCCTTTATTCGTCTCATACAGGTGATGCCGGGTATCCACTGAAGAGATGGCTCCTTACACCAATCCGGAACCCACAGAACGAGCATGAGGAGGACTACAACCATGCCCACTCACGTACCCGTGTGGTCATTGAACAGGCATTCGGCCTACTGAAGGCTCGTTTCCGCAGCCTCAGCAGGTCTGGCGGGGCACTCATGTACAGCCATGAGAAGGTTTCTAAGATGGTCATGGCATGTGTCATGCTGCACAACATGTGCATACGTAGGAATGTGCCCATGCCCCCTGACGCTGTACTGCATGCACCTGAAGATGATGATGATGATGAGGGTGGGGATGTGGAGGCACCTCAAGGAGTCCATGAGGCACAGGATGTACGTGCAATCCGACAGAGCATCATAGATGCATGCTTCTAGCAACCACGCATGGTGCCTATTACACGGAAAGGGGACCTGTGGCACTGTGTGTGTGTAGTACAGGCACATTGTGGACTGTACGCCTATGAAGGCCTCGTACGCAAATATCAATGTCCACACATGTCATTGGATGATAATGAGGTGCTGTATTGTTAATGTGATTTGATTTATACACCCTATGGACCCGCCACCCAGTGAAGCCCAACACACCCCCTCCACCCTACTACCTCCCCCCCCAACACCAGTGTCCAAATATGCATGCTGTCCGTGGGTAGACGCTATTGCAAGCCCCCTCTACGGGTATCAGGGGCACCCCTGCCCGTGGAGCGCAGGTTCCTGCCAGATCTGCGTTGGGGGCTGCCCTGGACGGAACTTGCCACGGATGATGTCTCTGCCTGCTCGCGTCCATGCATGTCTCTGAGGGTTTGTGAGAGCTCCGAGAGCACACGGCGCACAGCAGCAAGTTCAGCACAAACGTCTTTGGACGTCGCATGCAGTTCCCCCCTCAGGCTCTCGGTGCTTTTCTCCATTTGTGCTCTCAGGCTCTCGGTGCTTCTCTCCATTTCTCCCCTGAGGCTCTCACTACTTTTCTCTATTTGTGCCCTGAGTGTCTCGGTGGATGTTTCCATGGCTGCCCTGGAACCCCCGCATTCATTTGCATGGTCCTTGAGTAGCGTGGACGCTTCCTGCTGTTGCTCGATCAGCAGGTCGAGGGACTGTTGCCTCTGCTGGGCCATGGACATTTGCGGTGGTGTGACAGGGGGGCTGCTCAACACATGTTGCCTTGGCACAGGACTTGTGGGGGTTGGCCAGTCGTCGTCTTCAGGGTGCCCCTGCGTGGTTTCGTCATGGTGTAGGGGATGGAACATGCAGGGGGATTGGGAAAGGTCATGGATGGTACCTACGTCGCCAGCACTGTTTTCCGTGTCGGAGCATGCTGGCATGACAGCTGTGTCACCTATGGTGCTGCTACCACCAGAGGCAGTGCCATCAGATACGTTCTTTGGGGGGACCTGTGGTGCTGGGGTTGTGGACTTGCTGGCTGCTGGGGTGCCTGTTGCAGTCCCCTCCAGTGTGCTGCCACTTGATTCCTGCTGCTGCCGTGTCTTGATCCTTGCACCTGAGGTGGAGGCTCTTGGGACGTTGGTCCTGGCCCTCTTTGCAGGCGTGCTGGTAGGGGTGTCCTGCAGCTCGTCGTTGGTATCGGACCCTGTGGTGGAGTAAAGAGGGGCGAGCGTTAGTTATGGGTCTGTCGGATTTGGAATGGCAACGTATCAAATGCATTGGGGTGGTACATGAGGCTGATTTGGGACTGGGCCTTGGAGGTGGTCTCATTTTCGTGTGGATTGAGGATGCATTCATTTGGCTGCCTGCAGTTAGGGGGTGCATGCTGCACATGTAGGGGTTGTTTATGGCTTCTTGATTGATTTGTTTGTTCATTCTGACTTTTAGAGGGCGCTGTCAGGGCAAAGTATGTATTGCACTATGGGGTCACATGGTACTGCACATGTTCGTGGTTTGTGGATTTCGCATTGTTTCTCTTGGCCAACCTACCTGATTCTCCGGATGTCGGCACTCCTTTCTCCATCCCTCCGACTCCCTCTATGCTCTCCATTCCTATGGTGGAGGCGCAGATTTCCTCCCAGGGGGTCAACTTGATGGGCGACTCTGAACCCCCCCCCGGTAGCTGTGGCGATGTTCCTGTTCGCAGAAAGTATGCTGCGTACGCGGATCCGCAGGTCGTCCCACCGCTTGCGACATTGCTGTGGCGTGCGGGGTGTTGTCCCCACCGCACTTACGCGCTGTGCCACCAGGGCCCATATGGCCTTCTTGTTGGCAAGGGCCGTCCTGGTCATTTGACTGGAGAAGACGACGGCGGAATTTTCCTGGAGGGTCTCGGTGAGCACGGTCAGTTCCTCTCGGGAGAAGTGTACCTGCCGCTTGCGGTCACACGCTTTCTTGGCTACCTTTCCCATATTTATTTTTTTAACTGGGGTTGCTAACGGGTTGGGATGTGTGTCAGGGTCGGATTTTTTATGGTTGTGTTGGGATTCGGATTTTATAGTTGTGCGGCGTGCTGTTTCCCGTTCCGGCCACATGCTTTTACTTCCGTTTCCGTATATTTACGGTGGCCGTAATTTGCGGTGCACGCTCGTTACGGTGACCGCTCATTACGGTGACCGCTAAGATGGGTGGCGGTATTGCACCTGGTGCAGCGTACGGCGGCGGTAAGGGCCGTTTTGGGGTCATTTCCGCCATCGCAGCCTTTCGGATTCCGCCATGGCGTAATGCTCGTGCCCGATGGGTCGTGATTGGCCGCACTTTGCTCCTTCGTGCAATGGCGGAAACGCTATTTACGCTGTTGCGGTCCGGTCAGTCACTTTCCGCCAGGGTCGTAATGAGGCCCATTGTGAGTCATGACTCGTCCGTGGGCTTCGTGTGTCCTGGAGGAATGGGTGTGGGAGTGCATGCTGGACAGAGTTGTTTTGTGTGTGCAGGGCAGGGGGTGCATTCTGGATTGGGTTCTTTTCTATGCAGGGTATGGGAGTTATGCAGTAGGGGTGTGTGTGCGTGTTTGAGTGTGTGCATGCAAAGGGGAGGATGCTCCCGGGGTTTCTCTCGGAGCTTAATTTGCAAAAAAAAGAATAAAACATGGTGCGAGTGCCCAAATATTAAGCATGCAAACGAACACCTCACAACCGTCTTGCCATGCCCACCCCGGCCTGCCTGCCAGCCCCTGCACGCACTCGTGTGCGGCAAGAGCGTGACAGTTAAGTTTTAGAAAGACTGCTGTGAGTAAAATTAAAAAGACCTTTTCAGTCCATACAGATATTTTCTATATCACGAGCATGTACAAATAGGTGTCAATATCTATCACCAGTAGACATGTGGTTTGAGTTGATGTGTGGCAATGATGTCAACCTAATATATCATGTAATGCGTTTCCTTCTTAAAATAGATCATGGTGTTTCTTAAACTGTTATCTGAGTGAGTTATCTGAGTGCATTAAATCTTAAACGTTTTAGATTTATAGTTGATATTTTTAAGCTGTATGTACATGAGTTTATTATGTGTTTTGTGTGTTTTTGTACAAAGCCCTGTGTAGCTATATGCATTAAACATTTAAAATAATAAAACAATAACACGAAACAGACCATGTCACATCAAAAGCTTGCCTTCATAAACAAACCAGCATTGGGATGTGCCTGCAATGAAACGGAGGAGACCTCATAAGGCAATGGCAAGAAAATCTGACCACTCCAGCAAAGAACAAGGTTGTTTTCACTGCTTGTGTAATTTGACGCACTTGCCTGTTTCTTCCTTTATTGTCAACTATTAAACCAATACTTGTTTCTTTTTTATGTCTATAGAAAAGGTTTGAAAATGTGTAGAGGTACACCAGTGCCAGTTGTGTTCTTCCCATCACAGCCCTTTCCATTGGACGTGTCTCATTCATTTTCTGAATGGTTTGACACTGTATCGGGGGTACAGACCTGTTCCTTTTGTTTTTCCTATTTGTGATTACTCGTGATACTAACTTGCTTAATATTTATTTTCTTTGGTGCCATCATCTCAGTATTGAACAAAATCTTGGGTGAGGCACTTCATTGGACGACACCATGATTAAAAAACAACTCAGGGACCGCAACCACCTGTATACCCAATTTACCACGAAAATCACAAAAACTCAACATGACTTCTTGATAAGGCTGTTGATGGAACCCATTACCACTACCCAGAAATAAGCTAAATGGAACTGGGGATATATCTCTCTTCAAGCTCGTAATTTAGGGGTTCTCTTTGACTCCTCTCTCTCCTTCTCACAACACATTTCCCTCACTTCCTGCACCTGTCGCTACCACCTCTTCAATATTCGCAAAATCTGTCCTTTTCTCACTTTCCACGCTACTAAACTCTTAATCTCCTCCCTCATCTTCTCCCGCCTCTTCTACTGCTCCTCCCTACTCTTTGGACTTCCTACTTCTTATCTTCCCCCTCTTAAATTCATCTACCACTCTGCTGTTCGTACCCTCTGTCTACTTTCCACCCGTGACTCCATCTCTGCCTCTCTCTCTTACCTTGGCTGGCTTCCTTTTCACTCCCAACTTAAATTTCAATTTCTCTGCCTTGTTTTCAAATCTCTCCATTGTCTCGCTCCCCCTTATCTCTCCTCCCTTATCTCCTTCTACTCTCCCTCCCGTTCCCTTCGGTCCGCTGACCATTTCCTTCTCACTGTACCTCCGTCCCCTTGTGCCTCCTCTTGTTTCCGCTCCTTCCAACGCCTAGCACCTTGACACTGGAACTCCCTTCCTCTTGCTATCCGCTCTACCCCCACCTTCACCTCATTCCGCACGTCCCTTAAATCTCTCCTCCTCCATTCTCCTCCATGAAACACCTCCCCCCTCCTGCTTCCCCCTCCTTGTTCTTTCCCCTAACTATCCCCCCAGCTCCTCCCCCCGCTCACCCTTCCTCTTCCCTCCTCCTACCCTCTTTCTCCACCCCCCACTCCTTCCACTCCCTCTCCCCTTCCCTACCTATCCCCTTCAGTTAATTGTTCTTTTCACTGTTTTGTTGACTGATTCATACTGTATTTGCTTCAACTGTTATATTGTTTGTTTATGTATAATGTTGTTCAATTGTACAGTGCTTTGGCGTAAGGCGCTTAATAAATCAATAAATACAAATATTCTACCACCCAGGCTCTAGGCCATGCACCTCTTTTGTTGTGGTATCTCTCTGGGCAAATCCTAAAGCACTCGATGCAAAACATCGTCACTAAGACCATAGGGGAAATCACTAACAATCTCTCCTGGTGAAAACTCTGCTCGGCATTTTAGTACATGCCCGTTTTTTAAACTTAGGAGTCCCCTAGGGTCAAACGATAAACTGCATTGAAAGGGCAATTTAAAATGCATTGTCCTGGGTCGCCTCAGAAGTGGTAAGAGCCATGCATACAGTTAATCAATATATGGGTTTAAAGGTGGAGTGGGGCTGCTACTCAAGGGTTTACAAAGGCAAGGTTCTCCCAACTGCCACTAACTGCAACAAAGAAAGTTCCCGTGAAAATAATTCAATATGTCACCTCAGTATGAAGTTGCATATAAAGAAATTAATTCAACTTGCAATAAGCACATACATTAATGGTAGAGAGTTGTATTGTATGTAATGCAGACACTGCGGTGTATAAACATGAATAAAGTGCAGATGTGGAATGTACAACGATTGCAATATTAATTCATCTTAAACTCCTACCAACACACACACACCATCCCTCTAAGACAACACATTCACACACCATGTACATTGATAAATCACCAATGACAATTCGTTTTGATGTGTCAATCGTACAGAAAACTGTGTGTCATCTAGATGCCTGAACTCCATGATTATTTGATTCTCGTCCTATTTCGGCAAAGGTGTGACAACATTCGACTGCTTTTCAAAGTGTTATTTTTTATTAAACGTTTTTGGTTTTCCCACTATCAAAGCTATCTATTACAAGGACGCCAACTTAAGTTTCAATCATACTGGGCAATTGATTTCGGGGACAGGTCTTTTCCAGGGCGTTACTCAATATTTGGATGATATATTCTTTTGTTTTCAAATCTAGGAGCTCCAAACCACCATGCACGTGGCCACCCATTACTGTAGCTACACTAGGCAACACAATTTAACAATTGAACTCAAATTCCACTTGCACACCGGGTAGGCAGAAATCCCCTACTGAAAAGGTGTAAATCAACACCTTTGCAAAAGATAAATGGACAACGGCCAGAGGACATTGGGTGCTTTGCTGCGGGTTAACACGTGACTCCCTGCTGTATTAGATGGGTGCCAGAGTCTGTATTACTAAGTAACACACAGCAACCTATAACCCATGGTGTCTGGCAAGGGGTTTGTGGAGAGAGTTCAGAATCTACCGGATGGTTAGTGGATGCCATTATATGCCACTGGAATGCCGGTAATCCTTGCCCAGGATCTCACTTCCTCTATTAGTATAAATACCTAAACCACAACCCCATATTGCCTACAGTGTGTGTGTTTCTGTTCTGTTTGGAATGGGTGACGCAGTCAACCAATAAAGGCTGCTTTGAAACAGTGTTGCAGAGGGTAGGATTTGAACCCAGATCCATGGCTGCACCGTATTCTAAGGTGAACGTCTAACATCAAACCTTATAAGCCTGTGCAAGTATAGTGAAAAGATGTGAGCACAGCACCTTATTTCAATAGGCCAGGAGACTTGGGCATGAGCAGTGTAGTGTGCTTCTAGTGCTGCACTTTTGAGAGTGAAGAGATGCTGATAACTTCTTTATAGAACTAGCTGTAATGGGGGAAAATAACTGGGTCAATGTTCATTCATCCCCAGGTTTTGTTTCGCAGCTTTATTTGACGTAAATGTTTTGCCGAACCACCCCTCACTCCCCTATCATGTATTCCCTATACCCCCACCCTACGCCTTATATGCCCTTACCCCGGTCCCATATTTTTTCAATAATTTTTTTGGCAAAATATTTGTGGCAAAAAATGCTGCAGAAAAAAACGGACGATAAATAAACGTTGTACCAAATAACTATATCAACCAGAGATCCCTCATTGAGACAAATGGTCTTGTATCATGGCAAAAGGTGCATAATGAGTGCTATTTCAAGTACTGAAGAAAAGTACCTCATGCAGAAAAATGTAATTCTCCAAGAGCATAGGCAAGTGTGGAAAAGCTCATAGAAAGCACATGAAAGGTAGGCCAAGTAGGGAAAAGCAGAGAACATACAAGACAAAGGAGAACCGGCAAAGCCAGGTTGAATGAAAGAAGACAGAACCTACCTACAACTTTGAGAGATGATAAGCTTAAGAATAGTCTGGGAGATGATTGGTAATTTATTTGTTATTCGGAGACTTGAAGTCTAGCTCCCAGAGAAGCCCAAGAACATAACTAGTAAGAGAAAGAGATTAGATGTGAGAAGAAGACATTCATTATAAGTATGGCGGTACAATAACAACAGCACCAGTAGTGCTACCGGTGCATTAATACCGTACCACCATAGTACGAGTTGTGCTTGCGGGTCTCGCACTGCCCTACAGGTCGGACCTGGCGGGCAATGCGGCACCCGCGAGCACAACTCGTGGATGCACCGGCACCGTTATATCCGTGCTCCCCATTCCCATTGAGCCCATGGGGCCGAATGGGGATGGGGAGTCCCTTATTACCGGCACCCGTGTATGGGCAATTACCGGGTCTGCCAAACACAGCATGACCCGACAATTGCCCATTCGTGGGTGCCGGATTTTTTCTCAAGTTTGGAGGTAGCCTGCCTGTATTACAGGCATGGCTACCTCCAAACCTGTAATGAGGCCCTAGCATTCTGGGGGCTGTCATATAGATAATGATATGTCAAAAATATACTGGAGAAATATGAGATGAAAAGTTAACTCACTGGCACATGTTGGTAAAGGGATGTGAAGATATTGAAGCATCCAAAAAAAGGGCAAATGGAAAGAAACTTAAGGATGCATTTCCTGAACTAGAGTGCCACGGAAGAGTATATTTGAACTTGCGTATGAAACCAAAGGCCCAAAATACATTGGGCCTCATTACAAGTGTTGCGGAAAGGCAACAACGGTGCCAGTAGTGCTACCGGCACCGTTGTTACCTCTCTGCAACATTCTGAGTATGCTTGCGGGTGCCGCTCTGGAACGCCTTGTCAAATCAGGCATGCAGAGCAGCACCCGCGAGCAGTACCGGATGGCAGCAACGGCCCCGTTATAAACAGGGCCATTGTTACTATATACCCATTCCCATTGAGCCCTATGTGGGCTTAATGGGAATGGGGACGTACCGGGTCCAAGTTGCGCGAAAGGGATTTACCAGGCCCTCCAAGGTCGGAATGGCCTGGTAAATCCCCTTTTGCTGGACCCGGACCCGGGTTTGGGGGTAGCCATGCCCATATTAAGGGCATGGCTACCTCCAAACTCGTAATGGGGCCCATTGCGTGGGAAAGATATTAGTTGTGTTGAATTCTGGGAAACCGGATCCTCTTGCTAAAGCAACCAGAGGACCCGGTGCGTTAAAGAACTATTGTGACTGAATTTTGAAACCAGGCGAAGGCCACCAAATCATTCAAGAAACCTTCATTGACAGGGCAGTTGGTGCTGATTCATAGGAAACAAAGGAGGATTACTAAAGTCTCCAAAACATGCTAGTGGGGAATTGAAGCTGCAGTCTGGGAAACAGTGGACAAGTAGCAAATGGTCCAATAGGAAAAAGATATTTATGCTAAATATTATTAAATTGAGGAATACCAATGCATTCCACGTATGCTCTGTGATAATTCACTACTGACACTGCATTTTGGGGAATGTACTAAGAGTACCACAAAACGTAGTGGGCGAAGAGGCAGTTTAATGCAAACCATTACATTGTAAGAGGAGTGTGAACGTCAATATCCTAGGACATGACAGAGTAGTCAACTGTATATAATATAATCCTCATCATTCTATGATACCTAATAACATTTTTTAAATAGATTCATAATTTCTGACAACTTCTTCAGGACTATTCCCCACACAACAGAACTTCATATAGTGAGGTCGCCAGAGAGGATACAAGAAACCAAGTGATTGTGTGTGGGACACATTACACACCACAGATAATCTAAAAACAGTGAGACAGCATGTAATTAAAAAATGCATCTTGAATTGTGTTCTGGACACACTAATAGGACATATTTCCGTTGTCATAACACTGCAGTGTGATTTGCAGAATGAGGATACATGACTTAAGCACTAATCCTTCTGTTACAAGCCAAATCCAGAGAAAGCATTTATTTTTCATTTTACATTTTTATTCAGATAGTTTCAGAAATACATTGTATTGATATAAATGAATGCACTAACCAGTACTTTAAAAAAAAGAGTTATCATTTACATGAAGATAAAGTAGAAAGTAGTGTAACATTTAGACATTTATACTATAATATATATCAATCTATATATATGGACGTAGGCTATGGAATTCACTGACATTGACCATTCAGCAGCTGACATCAATTGTCCCTTTTCGAAAGGCCTTAACAACTCATCTGTTCTGTGAAAGGAACTGTCTATTTCCTTTTATCCTTTTTTCTCTTCACTACAAGTACTCTGACTGTTTGAAAACCTAGCAACATCTGCAATTGGATGCAGTTTATACTGCCTTAAAGGAATGGTTCGGTCAAAAAATGCTATTGTCCCTACAGGCTGGATATGTGTTTGTAAGCCTAAGTCGCTCGATTTTAGAAAAATGTCCTATGGACCTTACCCGAGTTTTCGTCCATTAAATGCATGTGAAAACAGGCACCAGGGCGCTGCCATTTTGTGATAATCCTATCACTTGCCCCATCGCCCTGGCTGACCTGCTTTTGCGGCATAAAATCATATCCCCCGCCCCTGAATCTGTCATCAGCAGACGTGTACCGCCCATTTCACAATGCCAAAGCACCTCTCGTGTCAACAATCGCTGCGCTTCAGCTAATGACGTGTCGCCATGGAAACGGCAGGAAGCCTCTTTACTCAATAAGTATAAACAGACCGTTTCACAACACACAGCAGCAGATTTACGATTCCATTCCTCTCTCTCTGTGTTACTTTGAGTATTCTGTGACTCGTTTCTGTGCTCTGGTCAGCTACCTAGTTGCTTGTAGCCCGTGTGAACAGATACCAGCACCGCCGCTATAAATTATTTTCGTTTGTTTACCACACAATGGCTACAATAATGACCTACATGTACGAGCCCGAGTATACCGAGGACGAACTACTGGAAAGAGAAACATGCGAAAACGATGGGGCTTCAGGCGACAGTTGGCAGGACGAATCAACGGATGAAGACACTGGACCTAGTCGCATGGACGGTGTTTCCACCTGGTGCACATGCAATCGGTGCAAGCTAATGCCAACCGAGGACGAGAACTTCTGCGGCTGTGAAAACTCGGGATGCGTGGCCTACATTTCGGAAGTCGAGCCGCGGTCGCAATGCATCACTGAGCTGCCAGACTTCAGGGCAGCCTGCCTCACACGGTCCGTGTTGAGGATAATGATGGTGTTTATGCACGAACTTCGTGCAACTGTTCGTCCTTGTAATCCGAGTAACGAGTAAGTATACTCTGCTCGTGATGCCACTCCTATTTCATGGTCTTCTACTATATCCAAAATTACATATACATATCATGTTAATGCATGAAAGTCGTTCAATAGTGTACAGTTTCTAGATAGCATTTGTCCAAGCAGAATGCCATTAGTTACAAGAATTGTCATTGACAACAAACGTTTAATAAACTTATCTTGTTCATTTAAAAACAGTTTGTATCATTCTTTTTCACAAGTGGTACCGGCTGGTGGCCTATCATTCCTTTACATTGTGGCTTCACGGGAGGCTTGGACACCGCGTTCGAAGAGAAATACCCGCCTGTGCCGTTCCTGCCATAAGAGAAACTTTCCCGAGTGACAGCGGTCAGTACAGGGGATTTTCCCTTGCTGTGCTGCAACCTGACCTGTACAATGTGTAAAGTCTTGTATTTTTGTGCCATCAAAATAAGATACAAAATAAAACACCACATATATTTCAACAACGGTTGTTTTGATTTTTTAAATGAATGAAGTGTGTCTCGATTCAAGGATGGACGTCAGACATCTGTGCTCCGAATGAGTGAAGGTCAGGTCGCTGTGAAGCGGGGTGGTCACTATCTAAGCTAACATAATATATTCTCAATAATGCATGCACTAAATAACACTTGTTCAAAGTCTTTCAGTGGGTTATGTCTCTATAAAAGTCACATATATATCTATACTATCAATTAACATTGGATTATACAGGCTTTAGGTTAAGGGTCTTGACCACTATAATACACTGGTTGAAGTGTGGGACTGTGCTCACAAGAATCTCCGGTATGTGTCATTTGTTATTGATAGGCAACGATATACTGTGGTAGGGGTCTAATGTTAGTTGGGGATCTGCTAGGTGGGCATCATGGCGTGGTCAGTGGTCTGGCACATGAAGAGAATACCTTGCAGGGACAGAGGGTCAGAATGGCAGTAAGTTTCCACTGGCGAAGGTGCGTGGGCAAGGACACATTTGTGGAGATGAACGAGCTATGTGCTTAGTTCAGGCTGGTTCACATGCAGGACAGTGATCTCAGAGGAAGAGTGATGTGTTACATTTATTAGCTTTTGTAAATACCTCTGGAGTTTTCCAGTCAGAGTGGGAACGAGGGTGGAGGCCATGTGCTCTGCGCGCTGTACTATCTCAGTGAGGCCTGGTCACCAAGATGGAGTCAAAGGGGGTACAAAAATGCATTCCACCGTGTCCTGCTCAGTGGTCCCATCTACGCGAATGTCAACCAAAGTTAACATTACATAAGGGGAAGGGGCAAACCCACTACTGGAGGCACTTGGTCCGAGTTTCTACTGAGAAGTAAAGGATGAGAGGGGCCTGATGGCCCCTCGCTCCCACACACTTGCCTGCACGCCCACTGGCCCCTCCGCCCCCCTATCAAAGGCATTTCGCACCCGTGGATGAGCGCTGCCATGGTGTGCTGTCAGGGGCGATAACGGCCAAGGTGCCAAACACCATGTACACTTCAAAAGGTATCCCATGCCAAAGGGGCAAACGCTCACATGGCCTCCTCAGACCCCGTGTCTCCAGGCAGGCCTCCCCTGAGGCAGGCCACCCCCCTGCAATCCACATAAGTGTGCCTCCATTCAGCAGTCTTCCTGTGCCTTGTCTGCACACCCACCGGCCCATCCATCCACCCCCCCTCCCCTATCAAAGGCATATCGCACCCGTGGATGAGCGCTGCCATGGTGTGCTGTCAGGGGGGATAACGGCCAAGGTGCCAAACACCATGTACACTTCAAAAGGTATCACACACCCAGGGGCAATCGCTCACATGGCCTCCTCAGACCCCGTGTCTCCAGATAGGCAGCCCCCTTGCAATCCACCTAAGTGTGCCTCCATTCAGCAGTCTTCCTGTGCCTTGTCTGCACGCCCACCGGCCCATCCATCCACCCCCCCTCCTCTATCAAAGGCATTTCACACCCGTGGATGAGCGCTGCCATGGTGTGCTGTCAGGGGCGATAACGGCCAAGGTGCCAAACACCATGTACACTTCAAAAGGTATCTCACATCCAGGGGCAATCGCTCACATGGCCTCCTCAGACCCCGTGTCTCCAGGCAGGCCAAGCCTGACGCTGGCCGCCCCCCCTGCAAACCACATAATACCACGACATACACACGTCATTCATTCACAAACACACCCCTGTTTCTAATACTTTATAAACCACTTGATCTGTCTCATGAGAACATCTTTGTGCTTTGCAAGTCAACTCCTGAAAGTTCTACCTGAGAAGTACTGAGATCTATGCTAATCTGCTCGTCGTCGTGCCATCTGTGACCGCTTCGAGCAAACTCGTCAGTGTGCTACCTGTGGCCATCTACCTGTTCTCCTGCAACATACTGCTCGGCCTGCTGAATCCAACTGTTTGTTGGTCAAGGTAAGGCCATGTATCCTAGTCATATTTCGGTCACTTTTAAATTTCTATCTATTTGCGATTAGAGTACCCAATAGTGCTATGTTCATTTGGCTCATTGCTATTGACTTGAGTTTCAATTGTTATGCTATCGATAGATCTATTTATTTTCATCTGTGTCAATTGTCATCGAATTGCATCCTTCGGGGGTCCAGTCTATAATGTAAGCATGTTTCCTTCTCGTGCAATACAGAACATCCAAGGGACGAGTCACATGTTCAGAGTTTAGTCACATCATTTACAAATCTCTGCAACTTATGCAAACACTAAGCCGCACATGATGAACTGGTATAGTTCCGGCGAGTAAAACAAACTTTGCATTGAACATTGTATGGTTCATTTACTTTTGTATCACATTTTTATTCATCAAGATTGTTTAATAATGTCGATATTTACTTTTCAGAATTTTCAACAATGCCTGCCTGTTCGATTAGCGGTTGCCCTTCGAAGACCCATGCCAAATCTGAAGGCACTACAATGCATGTATTCCCGAAAACTGTTGATCGAATAAGACAATGGGTCAGACATTGCGGATATCCACCGGATGAGCTAGAAAGTAGAGTCCAAGAAGTCTTACAGGACAAGAGGGGTGATCGATACCGCATCTGCAGCCGGCACTTTTCCACGAACATGTACACCACATCTTGGGTAACAAAGAAGAATATACGGCGAACGACACGAAAATTGCTTGCAAATGCTATTCCCACTCTATTCGTCCACATTCCGCCACTGGTGAGTCAAGTGTCCGTTTTTAGCTTTAGGCCTTGCGGTAGTGTGTAGGTAGCCAAATGGATTAATTGATATTTTAGGTGTTGTTTCCAATTTGTAATACTTTCGACATTGATATGAGTGTATAGCTTTTTAAATAATGACATTTATCAATATATTTTTTTTTAGATTTCATAACCCACAAACGAAATCTACATATGGGCAGGGAACTGTGCTATATTGCACATTTTCAATAGCATTACTCAAGTATTCTGTCTCCTTACATGGCAATTTTAAATATTGGCATTTTATTATCAAACAATAATTTACCTTTACAACTGCTTGACTATCCCTTAAATCTGAAGCAAGAACATTCTACTTCCGTGACTTGCTCACAGTTATCAACCACTTCTAGCACGTATTAGGTAATCTTACTTGGCTATTCCGCTACAGACTTGTTTTATGCATGTCAAGTAATAGTTTTTAGGTATGGTGTGATTATTTTACCAATTGTTTGGTTAGTGCTTTCCAATTGATATGCACCTTAGTTGTCGTCCCCTGGTGTTTGTTTTCAGTTATAATTAGTGTTATCCATACTAATGCAAGTACTGTCTTTCAGGGAGATGCTGAAGCATCCACCACATTGACAACAGCCCTAGATGTTCTTCAGCAGCACGAGGTATGGATAGTAACAGATCCATCGACCGTGATCATCAGGACTGGAACACTTGTTGTTTGTTCTGCACCATGTTTCATTCATGTTTAGCCATTGATATGTACCTGTGCGGTTGACCCCAAGTGTGTGTTATGTTTTCAATATTGTAATCCTTACTAATGCAAATACTATGTTTCAGGCAGTTGTTGAAGCGTCAACCCCCGCACTTGATGCGGAGCCTGACATTCAAGTAATTCCAGGGGAAGTGGAAGCGGGACCATGCAGATACGAATCGGCGCAACAGCTTTCGGAAGTGCGCACTACATTTGCAACATCCCTAGATATTCTTCAGCAGCACGAGGTATGGATACTGTCAGCTCCATCGAGCGTGATCATATAACGTGATTCCATTTGCTATACTTTCTTCCCTATTAATGCAAGCACTGTGTTTCAGGGAGACGATGGAGCTTCCACTACAATCACAACATCCCATTTAGATGATGCAGATGTAAAGAAATCAGAGAAATAAGTCGATTAAATCTGATCATATTTAAATATTCCTTGATTCTTTTAGACAAAGCATCATTTGTGGTTATCTCTTTATATGTACCTGTGCCGTCGACCCCAAGTTTGTGTAACTTTACAATATTGAAAACCATACTAACGCAAGTACTGTGTTTCAGGGAGTTGCTGATGCATCCTCTCCAATACAATCATTCATGGCAGTCCATGCAGAGCCAGAGGTATGGATACTGACAGTTCCATCGAAACTAGGTCATCAGAGCTTGAAAACGTGTCGTTTGATTGTTCTACACAATGTTTAAATCGTGCTTAGCTATTGAGATGTACCTGTGTGTTCGTCCTCACGTGTGTTTTATGCTAACAATATTGTGATACATAGTAATGAAAGTACTGTGTTTCAGGGAGTCGATTGAGCCTCTTTCCGTGCTGTCTATGCGGATACAGAAAATATAGTCGTTGCAGCGCAACAGGAAGGGAAGAGATGTGAAACGAATCGGAGCTACAGCGTCCAGATGTTGAAGGTCGAGTCAAAAAAGTTGCAAAGAAAAGAAGCAAAAATAAGGTTAGTTACAAACAGTTCATAACTTTAGAAATGTTTTTGTGCTCGGGACTATTTTATGTTTTTTTACAGTCAATTGCACTATACTTTATGTTGTGTTTAAACTGAACATCCCTTTTCCAATCTGTCCTCTAGTTACCGGTGGGTGTACGAACTATACATACACAGACAGTGAAGCGAATGAGAGATGTTGCTTGCCAGACCATTTACACTATGGAGGAACTATCGGACGCCGCGTGTTGAGACTAGAGATGCTCATGTTCAATGGCCAGAACATGAAATGAATGTGTCCAGAGAATCCAGTAAAGTTGTAATGGACCATTGCTACAGTGCAACTGCAACACCACAAGAAGATGATACTGAATGTACTGAAGATAGCTCTGAAGTAGTCGCAGATCAAATCACACAATCTACACCCGCCAAAAAATTGCCACCAAAAAAGCTGTCGACATTGTTGTGTTCTCCCATCAATGTTGAAGTAACAGATGTTGAAATGACAGAGAATGAACCAGCAGCAGCATTCACCGAAGCATCAGAACCTGATATCGGCGATATTTCTTTCAATTCTGCTGATATGTCCGCAACGATGCAGTCCGAAACAAGTGTGATGCCGGATAACAGTCTAATGAAAGAGGGCAAATATATAGTATTCGACAGTTGTTTGATGGATATTATAAGTATGCTGAAATGTGGACATTCTGTCAGAGGGAAAGTATGTGGGAAGCCATTGATTCATGTGACTCGTCAAAAACAAGGCAGGAACGTCACAATACATGCCGCCTGTAGATTAAATCATACGTTCTCATGGTCTGCACAACCGATGCTGGGGAAACTGCCAGCAGGCAATCTACTGTGTGCAGCTACATCACTTTTTAGTACTGCACCTACCACTTTCAGGACATGGATACTAAAAACATTGTGAGTTCGGTGGTCGTGCAGGTGTCCCAATGTAAATACTGAGTGGCCATGTAGAAACTAGGATTTATAAAATCAGTGGAATATCTACAATCAAGGGGAATGCACATCGACCTCATAGCCACGGACAGACACGTTTCAATTGCCAAGACAGTGGGAGAGCAGTTCCCACATATTAAACATCAATTTGATGTATGGCATCTTGCTAAATCAATCAATAAGAAAATCTCGGCTGCAGGGAAAAAAAAAGGTTTGGAAACTATTTCACAGTGGTCCCAGTCTATCAGCAACCATCTTTGGTGGAGCTCCAAAACTTGTGAAGGGTCAGTGGAAATCTTACTTGAAAAATGGCGGTCACTGATGCACCACTCTACAAACGTTCACCGCTGGACAGAAAACCTACATTTCCACCAATGTGAACAGGGCCCTTTGTCCCCAGAAGAGGCACGGAAGAAGTGGTTGGTTCCATCTTCACCCACACACAAAGCCATTGAGAAGATTGTTTTCGATAAAACTCTATCAAGAGATTTGAGGGGGCTGACAGAATTCTGTCACAAAGGAGGTTTGGAAGTATTCCACAATATGTGCCTAAAGTACAGGCCAAAGCGCTTGCATTTCAGCATGCGGGGCATGAAACATAGGACTCTACTTGCGGTCTTGGCCCATAACGAGAATGTGTGCCGTGAACAATCTAGAACTACAGGGAATGTGGGGATGCTTCGCTACACTACGGCCTTTGCAAAAAGAAGTAAGCAATGGGTGATCAAACCAGTCTATGAGGAAATGGAGTTCGACTTTGTTAAAGGCCTTATTGTTGCTGTACTCAAGAAGCACAGATATGGAATTTTGAGCATTTCTGTGCAGAGCACTGATGCATTGCCACCAAACATTGCCACTGTGCCATGTCCACCCAAAGAAGAACTCGTTGAGAAGTACAAATTCGGGTTTAAATCATTATAATCTATTTGTCTTTTTGTAAAAAAATATTATTGTACAGTGTACATTCAAAGTATGCAAACCCAAACCCCTACCTTCACCATCCTGGGTGGCGAACAACCAGGGTGTCATCTTTGACTTCTCTCTCTATTCACCTCATATCGCCTACCTTGTCAATATGTGCATGCATATATTTTTGTTGATGTAAATAAGTTTCGCAATCTCATGTAAATGCTGCGCACTGTTAACTGAGGGGAGGCTTGCGTATTGCAAATAATAAAACAAACAAACAATACATCTCACTTTCAACTCAACTCCTCGGGTACTTTATACTTTCCCTGACCTTCCCCCAAAAAGTCAATATCCCCATAGTTATGGTTCTCTAGGGCTGCAAAGCTCGCGGACAACAAGGACAAAATTGGGGGCCTTAGAACGCGCCAAGCGAGCCATTGCAGATGGGAGAGAAGCCAGTTTGCATTTGCACATTGAGGCCCAGTACATAGATGGATTCGAAAATTCAAGTTCTCACAGATGGCTTTACTACGGGATTTTGCAAAGTAAAAATGTATGCTCATTTCGAGCGAAGGTCAGCGGCTTTGATTTTCAGCTCGCGGCCTGAAGAGGCCCACAACTCGCACTGGCAGTATAAGGTTCTATTGTTTTTTGACCTTGAGAGACAGGGACCATGCCGAAAGGACTTCATTTGAAGGAGGGGTGCAATAATGTAAGAGACGATAAGGCAGAAAATTCAGAAACGAGACCGAGTTTCATGTTAGTTCAGTATACGAAAAATCGTTGTCACAAGCACAGTGGGATTTACGGACTGCATTACGCAGAGACACAATGGAAATTGCAAATATAATGTAAGTAACTCTTTAGACGCTATTATACCAGAATGAAGAATTAATGAATGAATGAAGAGCAAGTAAAACGTTTGTGGGATCGTCTTTGTACCGGGCACATGGGCATGCAGGTCCACATTCCACACGCATGTAGACAAACAGTCATTTCTCATTCTGTGTTAACCTCGATTTATTTCGTTAGTTTTCGCATTGATTTTATAGCCAGACATACTCCATTGCACTATCCTTGCAAGCAAATAGTTTCTGATCGGCCGTAATAAATAAAATGAATAATAGTAATAAAGATCGGCTGGCGAGACTATTTATAATGTTTATGTTTTCAAAACAGGCATATCCTACCCTACTGCTACTGCCACTAGTTTCAGACCCCGGCAGATGGTTTTTTCAACCGCCAGCTGCAGCTTCTCGTAAACAACTGCGCCACTTTGACGATCTTATGGGACGATCGCCAAGGGCCCATATGGCCTTACGCGGTACTAGCGGCTAGAAGCAACATATCAACCTTTACGCTGGCCTAGTGCCTAGTTGATGGAACAGCCTTGCGGTTCACCGTGCGACCAAAGTGCTTCTTTTAACGAAAACCACTCTCTGATCAACCCTCCCAGGTCATACTCGGGGCCTTGGTATCATCTATCTCCCTCTCTTCCTGTGGTATTCCCCAGGGGTCTAATCGCTCACCCTGGCTTTTCCAGCAGTACCTAGCAACTCTCGCCCACTGCATTTGCATTTTCTGCTCAAATGGCAAGTGCCACGCTGACGACACTTAACTCATTTTCAGGCTGCCCTCGGCCACCTCCTCCCCTCTCTCATCTCAGATTGCCTTACTGCCATTCAAGACTGGTGTTCCACCAACGAACATTGTCTAATTGCCATCAAGACTGAGATCCTCCTCATTGGCACACCTTCTCCATCCTTTCCCCTCACTCTCTGGCTGTCCTCCCTTGGCCCTCCGCCTACCCCCACCTGTGAGGCTAAGAACCTCAGGGTCATCTTTGATTCCACACTTTCCTTCTCCGCCCACATATCTGAGGTCTCTACAAAGTCTAACTTCCCAGTGCACCTCCTCAGAGGTACTCTGCCCGTCCTCTCCTTCCCCCAGAAGCTCACTGTCTCCCAAGCTCTGGTTCTCTCTAGGTTGGACTATTGTAACAGCCCCTTTCTTAACCTACCTGCTTCTACTCTCCAACCTCTGCAACTAATCCAGAACAGGACTGCCAGACTTGTCCTTGGCCTCAAACCCTGGGATCGTATCTCTCCAGCTCTGAAATCGCTACATTGGCTCCCAGTGGATGCAAGGATTAAATTCAAAGCCATTTGCATTGTCCACAAGGCTTTCTGGGGCCTGGGTCCAAAATACCATCAGCTATCCCTCTGCAAATACCTCCCCTATCGAGCTCTTCGCTCCTCTACCTCTAACTCCCTCACGGTCAGTCGTTTTTCAAAGAAACTATCTCTGTCCTCGGCTGGGGCCTCTCCCTGGAACAGCCTCCCTGCCACTCTAAAACTTGAGGAGAACCATCTCTGGTTCCGGAAGCACCTCAAGACCTTCCTCGTAACTTCTGCCTTTGCCCCCCCCTCTCCTCTGCTGATCTGTTCTCTCATGGCACAGTGCACCTGGCCACACTCTGTCCTCGGGCCCAAGTTCCTGCTCACCCTGCCACCTTCCCGCACTGCCTCTGGGCCACCCCTTGCACTGGGGTCTGTATCTGTACCCATACAGCCCCCCCTTTTTTTCTCTTCCTGCACTTATCTGACCTACCCCGTCTACTGTCTTAAACTCAGAACTTTCAACTTTCTGGCAGCACCCCCACTTCTGTTGCTTTTTATTATTTATTATTAATAATTAATTATTCTGTTCTCTTTTTGCTCTGCACTTGCCATCTCTCCCCCCTTCTGGCACGTTTCCCCTCCTCCTCCCCCATGCACTTGCACATTCTCAATGTCACTGGGCCTAGTAAGATCGCTGTTTTGTTCTCTCCTGTTCCCCTCCCTGCCTTGTCGCGCTCTGAAACACTTGTGTATGAGCGCAATATGAATGAAATATCAAATCAATTATGTACTGAGATGAGGGAGAGGCCAACTGACTTACTGGGAATCCCCAAGATCTGAAGTGGGATGAGGATGAAGTACGTAAGCATAAAGAGCACCTCTATAAGCCACACTGAACTATCTAGTCTTTACAGACTTCCTATCGGCCAAGGTACAACTAAATTAGAAGAGAGAAATTCAAAACACAGAGAAAGACCCTCCCTAGACGAACTAGGAGATTTGAATCCCGTACAAAGAAGGAAGAGGTAGCAAGGATGAGAAAGATATCCATCTGCAGAAGCAGCCTCAGAAGGTCTGCTGTGGTCGGGCTGGAGCAGGAGACGGGAGGCAAATGAACCAGCTAAGCAAGAAGGCTGGAGCAAGGGAACTGCCTGGTCCACCAGCCTAACAGCAGGGAACCGCTGCAGAGTCGTTGCAGTCCCTGGTAAGGACAGAAGTCACTGTAGAGGGAAGCTGAAGCTCTCAGACAACCGAGAGACAACAGTAAGTGCCAAGAAAAGAGGATGTGAAGACCAGAACGGTTGTAGAGGCCCCCTGCAAGGCAGAGAAACCACAAAATATGGGTCTGTGACCTGCACCCCCTGAAAACTTGCATCCAGAGTCATCTTCCTTCTGGCGGTACCTGGACTGCCAAGTTTCCATGGAGGGGAGCCACCGGTCTGGGCCCATTCACAGAGAGATAATACAAAAGAACAATTGCATTCCAAGCAAGACCTAGTAGGATAATGAACCAGGTTTGCCAAAGCCTAGAGAAAGAAACCAATACAAGGGTCTGGGACCCGACAAAAAAGAATACCTGGCAGGATAGCGAACTGGGTAGACTTATTGAGAAATGAGAAGAGTCTGGGATCCACATCCAATGACAAACTTCCTCTAAAATCATCATCATAGTCACAGTACCTGGCACGGTAGTGAACCTGGTGGGCTGTGATCACGGTGAACATTGTGAGCTTTGTGAGAAAGGCCAGCGGAAGGAAGTCATTCTCCTGACACTGTGAAGAGCTTGAGAAAGAGCATTGGAAGGGAGACATACCCCCTCATGTTGATGAACACTGTTAAAGGAGCCAAGAGGAGGGACTCATTTTCTTGGCACTGTGAAGTGTCTGATAAAGGCCAGGAGAAAAAGAGACTTGTCCTGGGTTTGGAAAAAGCACTAAGAAACATGTGCAAGATCAGGGGGAGAGTGTCATCCCCTTACAATGTAAAGCTACAACAAGACATTTGTTCTATGTACCTTGCTGGAACCCCAATCCAAGGAACCTTCTGAGACTTTTATTTTGTATCCTTGGAGAAGAACATTTCATTTGCATCACCCAGAGGTGAAGTTTTGGGCTGTTGTCCAGAAATAGGCAGCTATTCTTCTGGACCAAGAAGACCACACCTTTTCCTTAGTTGAGATTATAGTGTACGGGTTAGAAATAGGTTTTAGGTACATGACGGTGAAATAGGTTTTGGATACATGATGGTGGACTTGTTGCTTTAGAGGGGCACTCTGACAGATTTCTTAATGTTTAGTTGAGGCAGGGAAACCCCTCTTAGAACTAGGGTCAGGTAGGGTTTTCTCTTTTATTTTTCACTAATAAAGTCTATAGCTAATATCATACTACCTGTGTGCTGGTCTCCCACTTCTACCCCCTTGCATATCTCAGACCTGAAAAGTAAAACAGCACCAGGACCCAGATATAACGCCAAATGAAATCACTGGCTAAGCCCATTTGGGAGACTTTCTGCACAGTCATGACCAGCGTGCACTGCAAAAGCATATTTGATGTTGGCAACATTTCTACTAAGCCAGTTACTACATCATGCTACACACCCAGATCAGAGAATCTTAGGTTCAACAGTCTTATCAGATTTCAGGAGCCGCCCCTGGAAAGTAAGACTCAAATTTGTGAAGGTAAATTTTGCACAAATGAGAACAAAAACTACGTGGCTCAATAAAATGGCCATAGTTTGAGAGAGGGAACGTGTGAGAGATGGAAGGAATCTCGAAGCATTGTGATGTGACTCATAACAAAGGGGTAGATTGAGCATTGCAGGTACAAGTAAGGATGCTTCAAGTTATACTGGCCCACATTCCAGTTATTAATCCAATAAACTATCACTGCCAACTTTGCCAATTTTTCACTATTTGAAACTTCTTCAATTTTCACAATATTCCCCATTCTTTCATGGTGTGTCACAGACTGCAGCTGTGAATCAATCCACTGTTTCTTTGATCGCTCGACCACTAACCACACTTTGCACAAGCCCTATACCCTTAATCTTTTATCCTGCTATCCAACTATAATTTTAATGAAAATGTGCTACTTAGTGAAAAGTAAGGGTCAGAGGTTTCTGTGCATATGGGCGTTGAATGCTGGATGCAGGAGATAAACACTGGTACAATTCAGACTCCTACTCGTCTATTTATCCATATAACGTTATTTGAAATTACTACTTTATGTGTGTATGGATTCACTTTGTTGAGAACCAATACCTTTGAGGGAAAAGCACTCCTTCCAGGTCTGCTACGTGCTACACATCGCATCGATGTATGACTCTTCTTTGCCTCAAAACCTGCAAGGGCATGATGTTGAGCGCTGCATGTCCACAGAGCATGCTGCTGGATCCAACTCTGCTACGTGCTATGCATCGCATCGACGCACAACTCTGCTGTGCCTTAAAACCTGCTTTCTGAACCCTCTGCAGCAAAGCCCCTGGAGGGCCAATGGCACAGTGTTGAGTGCTGCAGGTCCACAGAGCATGCTGCTCGATTCACGTCCACTATGTGCTAGCATCGCATCGATGCACATCTCTGCTTTGCCTTAAAACCTGCTTTCTGAACCCTCTGCGGCACAGTCTGCACAGGCTAAGGGCACAGTGTTGAGCACTGCACAGGATAAGGGCACAGTGTTGAGCACTGCAGGTGTGCAGAGCATGCTGCTTGATCCACATCTGCTACGCATCGCATCACCATATGACTCTGCTTGGCCTTAAAACCTGCTTGCCGAACACTCTGTGGCAAAGCCCGCACAGTCAAAGGACACAGTGTTGAGCGCCGCAGTTGGTAGGTGCTGTGAAATGGTGCAGCAGAACATGACAGCTATGTACTTCGCTGCATATTTGCATTCTAAGCTGGAACCCATAACCGTGGACCTGTAACAACCACAGCTTGAGCTGAGAATCGCAACAGCCTGTAACTCAAGAGCCTACATGTCCATCTCCACGCAAGTACATCCAGCCTCCAGGGACACCTGCTGCACTTGGTCTGCAGGTAAGCCTTTCGGTGCATACACCCTCCCCATACTATGCTGCTCCCCCAACACACGCTTTGGCGATCCACGACAATCCCTCAAACAACCCGATGCCTACTGCTCCGCCATTGCTACACCATGGCTATGCACCCACTGATCAAGACGAGGAATTGGTTCCTCAGATTGTGCACACAGCTCACCCCACGTGTCCCACACTATGCTTTTTAGCCATTCCGTCCAATGCAGGTACGCCAACAATTCCCCAATGAACCTGAAGCCTCTGGTTCCGCCATCGTTACTCCCCCACTGATCCTCACAAGGAATAGGTTCCTCAGACTGCACACACAGCTTATCCCGAGCTTCCCACATTACGCCCCTCAGCCATTCCGCCCAACACAAATGCACATGCTCACCAAACCATCCTACAAGTCCATCAACTGCACCTTAATCAACGCCAGATCAGTTCAGGCACACACCGATGAAATCCATGACCTCATAACTTCCAACAACCTCGACCTTCTTGTCATAACTGAAACTTGGCTACACCCCGCTGCAGGCCCAGCCATTTCCATCGCCATTGCTCCAGGCTACGGCATCCTACGATGTGACAGATCCCCTAACAAAGCCAGCAGCGTCACCCTCAAAAACCCTCACCATCAGAGCCACGAACACCAATGCCATCCCTAATTTTGAATCCCTACTCGCCAAGCTCTCCACGTCCCATACTAATTCCATCACCATCCTCTTCATCTACCGCCCTCCTGGCCCCAGCCTCACCTTCAAGGACAACCTACTTCGAAGCATCTATTCCTCATTAAGCCCAACTCAAAAATCTTAATTCTGGGGGACCTCAAACTAGGCCTCAACGATCTCTGACACCCTCGCCACCAGTGTAGCCACCGCACTCAACCAAGCCGGCTTGACACAATGATCCCTCAAGCCCACTCACGATCAAGACCGCACCCTTGACTGGATCAGCAACTTTAATTGCAACATCACCAACCCTGTCACCTCTCCTTGCCTATGGTCTGATCACCACAACATCACCTTTGACACCCCCCGCATATGAATGCCCCAGTCCAGTTCACCCTTCAAATCCAGAAGGCAAGGCCTGGTGCAAAAAAAAATCTCAACAACATCAACCTTGCCCCGCTTCTTGATAACCTCGCTCACGTCCCAACCTCAGTGACAGATCCAGCAGCATTGGTCGCCATCTACAATACAACCTTTGCTCAGGCAGCCAACCAGCTTGCTCCACTCAAACATCAGAAAGCCAAATCTTCACCAAAAAATAATGCATGGTTCATACCTGAGCTTCTTGAATCTTCTTGAAGCCCTTTTCACCTCCCACGCCAAAGACTATAGAAGGGAAATCCACACTGCAAAAGCTAGCAGCTACAACTCCAGGATCAGTAATGCCAAATCCAACTCCCGGGAACTATTCACAATCCTCCTGGAGTTAGAGACTCCCTCCACTCCCCTGCTAGACCAGACAGCGCCTGGTGCAACAATATCCAAGACGCCCTCACACGGAAAGTTAACTCCCTCAAAGAAAAAATCCTTTCCAAACAACAAGCCATGCTATCTAAACCACCACCACCCACAGCCCCCAGTGCTTTACCGACCCACACTTGTGCCCGTTTCAACTTCCAACCTGTCTCAGTCACTGAAGTCACCAAGATCATCAATAGTCTCAAACCTTCTTGTTGCAAAGGTGACACCAGCCCAGCCCCAATTATCAAAGACTGTGCAGTGACACTTTCTCCAATCATCTCTGTCATCATTAATGCTTCCTTCACCTCCAATTCGGTGACAACCTCCCTAAAGGAAACGTGGGTCCTGCCGCTGTTCAACAAGTCCTCCCTCGAACCCTCCATACCTACAAACTATCACCCCATTACAATGGTACCCTACCACCTGGATTAAATTATTCCTAGCCAACAGATCCTCGTGAGTATTCATCGATGTGTTTTCTGCTGTACCCGCTCCTGCCTCTCACCCACTCTCTACAACATTTACACAAAACCCCTTTTGACAACCTTGACATCCTCAGCATATCATATACGAAATATGCCGATGACACGCAGCTCCTTATACCCCTTTCTGGTTCATACGGTAGGACTCAGCTACCATCGACTCTGTGTATGAAGTCGTACAGAACTGGATGGCATCTCACCTACTATGCCTAAATGATGATAACATTGAAATCCTCATCGTCGGCTCCCACTCCTTGCTATTTAACATAGACCCTGCCACGGTGCACACTTTGTGAAAGCCAAGTGGAATCTGTTTGCTGTTTGGCTGTTCCCCCTGCTCGTATGCCGTGAGCTTAGTCGCCAAGAAGAAGCATTTTCGTGCTCAAACGCGGCGTAACTACTTGGACTTTGCTGATTGATTGAGTGTGTGCACAAAGACTTGCACAATCCTGAAATAACTTTATATGGACTTTGATGGACATTGTTGGCAACACTCTGTAATTGTCAGTACATCTGATTACTGTGGCTCACATTGCCTGTGTTTCTCTTTCCATGCAGCTTCTGCACGTTCCTATTGTCCCGCATCCACCACATCTGGCAACCTACAAGTAGTGAGGTGCACCGCGCACAAAGTGAAAGCCAAATGAAAGCTGTTTCCTGTTTGGCTGTTCGGGTGTCGGTGAGGAGGGGAGCGAAAAACGTACTGTTTTCTTGGATGAGTGAGGTGAGGGCAGTCAGCTTTTAGTTTGATCTATTCCCTCCCTTATAAGGTAATATTCTGAGGCAGTCGGCTGAATATTTGTGATTGATTTTATATTCTGGCATAGTTTGTGTTAACAGGTACATTTTGTCAACAACGTATTGTTTGTTCTATTGTTGTTTCGTGTCCCTTCCATGCCGCACACTCCTGTGGGTTCGGTACTGTCTGTGCTATGAAGCACACTAAGTACACATTTAATAGGACTGTGCCACTCACGAGAAGGGAAGCGATGACGAGGGTATGAGCTTTTGATGACATCTTGTCTGCTCCATTGGTGTTTACCTCGGTGAGGGGAACAATGAAAATGGCACTTGAGATGCCTCTACCTCTATCGCGCCCAATTGCAAATAATGTTTCATCCTAATGTAGGAGATGTATCTTTACTATTGATTGACTCCGGAGAGAGCTAAGGTGGTTAAACTCGCAACTTGCCAAAAACGTATGTAGACCAGACTGCAAATGAATCAGAGGTGCAAAATCTTAATGTTGGAGATGTGTCTACACTATTGATTGACTCTGGAGAGAGTAAATGGGGTGAAAGTAATGGCTTGCCAAAAGTGGATGAAAATTACACACACCCAGGTGGGAGAATGCTAGTGTTGGTGGAAGTTGTGCCTCCTCTCAACTTCCGCCTCCTGCCATGTGCCCAATTGACAGCTCTCTATTGGCCATATGCCAATATCCTGTGAAGCAAGAGTTTGATTGGGATATATCCTCTGCTCAAAAATAGAGGCGGCCTCTGGGTGGTAACTGGGGGGAGGGGACCACTGTAATGCTTAATGCCCAAATTCTAGCCAAATTACAACAGCACTCATAATTAATTGTAAACCTAATTAAGGCTGTGGACATGCAGAAATGTCAGCACGTAACCATGAAGATAAGAAATGTTGCAACAATAGGGACCAATACAGAACATCATTGGGATATGGGGGAGGTCACCCAGGTGGGAAAGGGAGAACTAAGGCCCCTTTTACTGCAAAAATCCCTAGTGGCCAACAAAAAATAAAAAAATAAAATAAAACTAAACAGAAGGTGGGGAAGGGTCAGGGTATGGCATTGAAGAATAATTGGCATAATCTTATTAAAAAAAACATAATTGCCACTCATATGGTGTCTAATCTGGACACGACAGGGGAGGAGGAGCCGATGTGTAAGAGGGATGGGGGCTCCTTGGCAGCAGATACAATTACTGAAACTATGAAAAAGAAGGGTAAAGATAAAAGACAAGGAGGTAGATCTAAAGAGGTAACCACACAACAGAATAACAACTTGCCAAAGGCCAGTTTGCTCAACTTCTTTCCTAAAAAAACAGTTACTGATTTAACAGGAAATTTGGCGAGGTCCATGCTATTGCCAGTGACCACTAATATAATGGATACTATTGAGATGCAATCTGAACTCTCTGGGAATCCAATCACAGTTCCAGCATTAGGGGGAGCGGGGGATGGCGTGGTCTTAAGTAATAAGAGCATCTCCTTGCCTTCGGTAACAGCTGCCTATAGAAATATATTGCCTGTTTCCTACTCCAGGATTTTTGGAGGAAAAGCTAGCTTCCAGTCGAATGGTCCGGGGGTGGTAAAACAACTGAAGGATTCCCCCAGGGTGGCACTGGTGGGTCATACAACAGAGGATATGAGGAATCAAGGAGCGAACAATAGGGACCAGCATATTTTAGAGAACAAAGAGGATTCCCCCCGGGTTGCACTGGTGGAGGGTGCAATAGAGGGCTTGAGGAATCCAGTAGCGACTTATAAGGACCAACCTGTTTTAGAGAACAAAGAGAAGGAAGTATTATCAGTTACTGAATGAATTGTGTGGAAAGTAATAAAATAAATGCTGGATGAACATCCTTATGCACCTGATATCCCTCGGATTCAAGGAATTGATCAAACTAAAGATATGGGGGTTAGGGACTCTCAGATGCCGACGGCAAATCCTCAATTAGAAAGTATGGTTAATACAAAACACTATACTTAATTTGAAAGCAGGGGTATTGCTAAAAACTCTACCCCATGTAATGAAATTCAGCTGAGACCTCTGCACTATCACGATAACCCCAGTGCACTGTTGCATTACTTGTTCCCGCATGGTGGGTCTATGTCCCTGAATCACTGGAGAATATTGGCCTTGTTCAATGAAATCCGAAGTCTTACCATCATTTCTTCTGGGGTCATCAAATTAGTAGACTTTGTGCACCCTGAGCGATATGATTGAGGGCCTCATTACACGGACGGCGGTGGACTAAGGTGCTATTAGCACCTTGGTCCATGCCGGTAAAATACCGGCACCGCCTTGGAGCAAAGGGGAATTACCGCCCTATTCCAAGGTTGGTGGGGCGGTAATTCCTCCTTCCCCCATTGGCCTTCCCCATTCCCATGTTTTGCCCCATAGGGCATAATGGGAATGGGGAAACGTGCTAATTACGGCACCGCAAATTGCGGTACCGTAATTAGCTCCCTGGTCCCTTTGCGGGTTGGTTTTTAACGCCTGCAAAAAGCAGGCGTTAAATCCCCCAACCCACAAAGGGACTTCGTAGTAAGGCGGTAAGGATTTACCGGTACCGGTATTTTACCGGTACCGGTAAATCCTTACCGCCATCCTTGTAATGAGGCCCTATATCTCAGCTTTAGGGTCTGAAACCAAATAGTTAATGTGGTGGGCAACTATGCACTGTTGTCATGGAACACCAGGGGACACTGGTTATCTTAAATAATTCTCTGGAAATCTATTCCTTTTTAACGCAATGCTCTATTATCTGTCTAAAAGAGACATGGTTCACTATCCCATATGTCCTAGATGGTTTTATAGTATACTCCGAATTAGCCACGAAGGGACAATTTGTCAGACCCTCTGGGGGACTAATCACTGCAATTCATATGGATGGGGCACCAATAGTCATAAAGATATTCCGAATTGCTAAATGGTGTTTAGCGGTATTGTTGCAGTTAACAAATTACTTCGGTCCTGTAACATCCTGGTGGTAAATATCTATTGTAATGTAAAAACCAATCTGATAGATTCTCTAGTATCCCTTGGAAGTATATTTGAAGAAAGCCATGAAATGTGCTCTGACCTCTTGATTGTCGTAGCAGGCGATTTTAATGTAGAAATACCTTTGCAAGAGGACAGAGGTTAGGTCATAGGAATTGATTTAGGTTCAACCATTTGCTTCCAAAATAACATTAGTAAGGTTGGATCTCTGGGCCGCACCCTCAAATCCCATCAGGGGCAAATGTGTTACTTTTTTTGAGGTATGGGGTCTACATAACACTGGTGATCTACTATCTGATACGACTGATCCCTTAACATGGTTGAATGGTAAATCTTCTACACAAATTGATTATATTTATCTCTCGACAACACTTTTTGATTTTGCTACATCATAACATCTAATGAGAACTGCCTGCAGTGATCATAAGATTTTGGAGTTCAAATTTGGAGGGGTGGGGGGGCTCAGAAGCATGGGATATGTCCCTCCTCATACCTGGTTAACACAGCTAAGACTTGCATCGTATGGCATAAAGATAATGTGGTGACATCTAATTCTGTCTGTCTGTCTGATTTAACTTTTTTCAGATATAGGGAAAAAGTGCACTCTGTACACTACGGATACATTCTGTCATTATGTGCAATATACCATCAAGAATACACTATCCTTGTTGGGTACTAATTGTAAGAACACAAAGCATTTACATATTTATGATTCGGTGGTGATATCTCTAAAAAATAACAGACTTGGGGAGCTTAGGCATCTTCACAAACAATGTCTCCCTCCATTAGAAAAAGAGGCACGGAAAAAAAAGCTAAGGAATAAATGGAAGAACAAAATAAAGGTGCACCGAGCAATGTTGTACAAAATTGTTGGTGAAACGATGTTCACTGCTCTAAGGGATACTACATCTAGATCTTTCTGGCCCTTAATAAATAAAAGGATGATGGCCCAGGTTACAGTACAATCCTGTTCAATCTCGGAGACACAATGGGAAGGCCGCTTTGGTGTTATTTATGCCCCCTCTAAAATCGAATTTTCGGTTCCATTATCTGTTATAAACTCCATATGGAACTTTCCAATTGTACAGAATGATTTTTAAACCTTGTTATGGAAGGCCTCACCATCTAGAGTGGCCGGGCCAAATGGTCTGGCAAATATCATCTTTAAAGGTAATATAGACCTGTGGTCAAACATCTTACTCATGCTCTATACAGATATTGTTAGGGTACAGGACATACCAGTAACATGCCACACATCTTATATAGTTCCGGTGTACAAGAAGGAACCAGGTTGTGCCCAGCCAACTATAGGCCGATCGTCATCTTGGATGCAGATTCGAAAATATTTTCGGGTCTCGTCCTGAAGCATATTCAAGAGTGGGCGCATATAAATAGAATCTTATCTAGGTTCCAATTTGGCTTTCGGAAGTATGTTGGAACTGATACAGGGGGTCTCTTATTGAATATAATTCAAGACAAAGGGCCTCATCATGAGTTTGGCGGCATTAGTGCTATTACCGCCACATTTAAAAGTCCACCAGATCATGATCTTGGTGGATTTCCCCCCAGCTCTGAACTGGGGGGAAATCCACAGCACATTTGCCGATTATCGGCGCATTTACCGCCGGTGGGAAATCCGCCAACGTTAATAGCACAAATTTTCCACATTGGGCCCAATGGGGGATGAGGAATTCCTGAATGGGCCCAATGGGGAGTGGACAATAACCGTTCTGCCAAACCCGTTATCCGGCGCTAATAGCGCCGGGGGTTTGGCGTTAGGGCTATTAGCGCTGGCGCTATTACCGCCCAACTCGTGATGAGGCCCAAAGCATGGAAGGCCAATAGTGTCCCTGTCTACTTAGCATCAATAGATCTCACTATGGCTTTCGATATGTTGGACAGGAGTATACTTTGGTGCAAATTACATCAGATTGGTTGCCATCATCTTTGCTCTTGATCTTGTATCATCCACATGAGGGGTCTAAGCTACAAGTCCCTCTTAGTAACACCAGAACTCTGTCCTTACCCATTAATGCCCTAAATGGCTAACACCAAGGCTGTGTTTTTGCACTGACTATTTTTTATTTATTTGTATCTGACGCCAGTCGAGTGTTGGAGGCGGCTGCTTTTGTTCCACCGACAGTGGAGGGAGTAAGATCTGTTGGACTACATATGCTGATGATTTTATGTTATTCGACCACACCCCTTGTGGATTGTAACGCCTGTTGACTGTATTCAGAGACTATACAGTGGCTAATTGTCTCGTGATTAATGCAAAAAAAACAGTAATTCTACGTATCCACTCTCGATCTGGCAGGTTCAATATATCGTGGTTCCGAATTACGAGAAACTGGTAGTCAGACCATATCTGCGCTATTTGGGTTACCCAGTATTTTGAGATAAGAAGAAGGCACATTATAGGCAATATTTAGAAGGGACGGTCATCTCCCAAATAGTGCAGCTAAAAGAAATCGATAGTAAATGTGGGAAATGTTCCTTTCTTTCTACTCTGAGGCATTACAAATGCAAGGTAATCCCCCAGTTTTGTTATGGGCTCCAACTTTTTCCTATTTTGGCCATTGAGGAACTAGCAAATATGAAGCGTGTATACTGAGGTCAGTATTCAAATCCCTACCGAAGTGTGTACCCCTGGCCGCATTACGATACGAGCTAGGATAACACTCTATGGGAAGTGTGGTCATATGGCGAAGGGTATGCCTCTTTAGGAAATTGATCACCAGTCCGAAAGACACCTTGTACAATTTGCTGGGTAATGGTATGCGCAGTGGAAACTTTACTTCTGGCTACTTAAAAGCCTTAAGAAATGAGTGCTTGGCCTTCCCAAATAATTTGGGGGCAACTTGTGAGCTACTAATTTTCAATTCAAATAATGTTAAAAAGCTCGCTGAGCAAACAGACTCGATAATTACGAGTGAAAAAGTTCTGCAACTCGACTATATAAACAGCTGGTTTCCAATTTTAAGATGGGTGGTATCACAGAGCCATACCAGACAAAAGAATGTGAAAAGACTTTATGCGCTTCAGATTTAATGTGATACCGACCAGAGAGATTCTGAACTTGAGAGAAAAGGGGAAAGATTTACCAACATTGTGCCGGTTTTGTGGTACTCAGGGGTTGACAGAATCTTTGCAACATCTATTAATCCACCGCAATTCATTGAGAAGGGAACGAATAGAGTATTTTCAAAAATTTGTGAACAATCCAGAACATGTAGATCTTGACAGGCTATGGTTGGAAATGCTGCATGGAAAGAAAGTATCACTACAGATTGCCGTTGTCAGGTTATTGAATCTTACGTGCAAATTAGCTCTTATAGAAACCGCAGATTAATTGTATTCAATGTATTGGTCGATTAGATATTTTAGAGCTACTATAGATTGTTATTCGGAATTCAACTGTATGATGTTCTGTCATGATGTTGTAGTAGCAGTGGAATGTACAAAATAAGATTGTGTTTGCTGATTTTAGGTGTGTTTTTATTTTATCTTGATATTCTCTGCTGTTTTGATAATTGTTTGTTTTTATATTTGATTATGTGCTTTGCAACTTTGTTATTTTTTTGTTTCTTTTTATTAAGGTTATGTCTAACCAATACAAATAAGATAAAAATAGACCCTGCCTACAAGGAGTTAACTATCGACAGAATCCCCACCTCTTCTGCAGCCAAAATCCTAGGCGTATACCTGGACTCATCCCTTGAGCTCTCACGTCAGGTAAACTCTATTGCTTCATCAGCAGCCTACACCACCAAACTGCTCCATGCCAGTAAATCCTTCCTCTCCACTCCCACTGCATATATATTGCATGAGCTATCACAGGAGCTAAGCTTGACTATTGCAACACCTTGTTCGCCGGCACCTCTGAGGACAACTTTGAACAAACTACAATCTATTCCGAACAATACCCCCCAAGTGGCCATAGGTCTCTCCAAATCTGACCACATCTCAGAAGCCAGGAGAGATGCACACTGGCTACCTATCCGCCTGACCTCTCAAATTCGCAAACTGTCACTTCCTCAATAGTCCCAACTTCAGTCGCCTCTCAGCAGGGGCAAGTATTGGCAGTAGTATTAGCACTTTAGGAATGACTAACGGTATTCATATGATGTGTCTAGTATGGGGTCATTGAAGCTTGTATTCATTTGAAAATAGACGCTCCATCATGGTGGCTGTATTCAGCCTACATTTTCTCTCTATCAGGCGATCATATGATCACAGTGCACAAGACCTAGGGGAGGAGCATGCCGCTCGTAGTGGCTTCCTTTTTAAACTTGTGAGTGTTGGTTGCAAACTTGGAAAATATCAGCCTGAAGAAGCTCTTTATTAGAGCGGAACGCATAGCAATTTTCCACCCTGGAGCGTGAGTGTCTTTTAAACTTGTCTGTCATGTGGGCAGGCACACTATTTGTGCTTACTCTTAATGTTGTGTGTTGCACGGAAATGTTGAAATAAAGACCATTAGTTTTTACAAAAAAGGTAGCAAGGTTGTGCGTGCTTGGGTGCTTTTGAACATACTCTTTGGTTTTTGTAGTGTTACAACCTGCGTATAGTATGTGTGTTTTCATATACGGTAGTGGCCAAGTAGTTATGGTTAAGTTGCTGTTTCCATAGGAAGAGCACTTTTTGGGCGGCTTATAACTTTGCTCCCCCTGGACAATTCCTCACAAAACTTTGCAGAAAATGTATATGGGCCACTCTGATTTTTTTTGCAAAGTTTGGAGATGTTTGGGCCAGGGGGGGTTAAGTTATAGGGGGGTCCCAAAACGTCTTTTTTTCCCATAGACTTAATGGGGGAAAAACTTTGCGCACGGCTACAGGTGAAACCGCTGGACAGATTTTGACGAAATCTGGGGCAGGTACAGGGGCTTGGTCCAGAAAGCGTGCTTTTGTAAATTTGGTAACACTCCGTGCAGTATGTTTCTTTATAATTATCAAAAAGTAGGTCTGAAATAATTAGTGATATCTATGTTTGCTCCACGGTCACACTTCCCTGTTCGGTCTTCGAACAAGATACTGATTGGCTAAGGGGCTGGCGTCATGACCGCAGACACGCAACGTCTCTGCCCATTGACTGCTGCGAGACGTGTTCTGCGTCAGATGGTTTGGATGCGCCCGACATCTTGGATCCGCGGAAAGTGGAGGAACAACCAGCGTACACATGCTTTTTTCATGAAACTATTTTGCTGTGTCACAGAGCATTGGCAAAGGTTCAGACAGTAAGACATGGGTGATCAATGCATTTGTTCTTCGGTCGTCATGATGTAATTTCTATGGACACCTTGTACGCACTGTAAATGTGGGGTGTAACAACGATAGTACTTCAGTACATGTAGTGGGCAGGCTATTTGTAACACTTCAGTCCATGTACTGGACAGGAAATTTTTAACTGTTGAAAGCACACACGTATTGGTAGGCAACATTGAAATTGACAACATGCCGTGAATGCATACTTTTTTCAAATGGCTATTATTATATTCATTAGTACGCCACCATGGGTGGCACATGCTACGGTGCTTGTGGCCAGGGGCTAGAGTCTTAAGATATGGGTGATCAATGGATTTGTTCTGGGGGTCGGTCGTCATGATGTAATTTGTATGGACATCTTGTACGCACAGTACACTTATACCTACTTAATGACATATGTTCTATGGCCTCCTTGTACGCACAGAAAATGAGGGGTCCAATAAGGCCAGTATTTCAGCCCGTGCACGGGGGAGTTGTTACATTTGTAAGGACACGTGTCGTGTTAGGGAACATTGAAATTGACAACATGCCGTGAATGCATTATTTTTTCCAATGGCTATTATTATATTCATTAGCACGCCACCAAGGGTGGCACATGCTACGGTGGTTGTGGCCAGGGCCTAGAGTCTTGGATGCATGGTCGTCGGCCGAAGGCCTTACTTCCAAGACTGTAGGCCCTGGCCACAACCACCGCTGCATGTGCATGTTTAAAATAGCATGCAAGCGACCAAAAAGCAAGTAAGCACTAATGTAATATTTAAAATAGCATGCACGTGACCCAACAGCAAGTAAGCACTAGTGTAATGTTTAAAATAGCATGCAAGCGACCCAACAGCAAGTAAGCACTAATGTAATGTTTAAAATAGCATGCAGACGACCAAACAGCAAGTAATCACTAATGTAATGTGTAAAATGGCATGCAGGTGACCCAACAGCAAGTAATCACTAATGTAATGTGTAAAATAGCATGCAGGCGACCAAACAGCAAGTAATCACTAATGTAATGTGTAAAATAGCATGCTGGTGACCCAACAGCAAGTAAGCTCTAATGTTGGCGGTCCACTGCTTGCAATTTGCATTTTCATATAAAATCACTCATTATGTGAATTGTGGTGTCGAAGTAGGCTGAAATTGAAACTTTACATTTCTAAAAGGAAGGGGAATACATGTTTATATGACACATTTCATTCCATCACACAATGGGCCTCATTACACGGATGACGGTGAACCATGGCGCTATTAGCGCCATGATTCATGCCGATAAAATACCGGCACCGCCTTGGTGGAAAGGAGAATTGCCGCCCTATTGCAAGGTTGGCGGGGCGGTAATTCTCACTTCCACCATTGCCCTTCCCCATTCCCATTTTTGCCCCATAGGGCTCTATGGGAATGGGGAAGGCGTTAATTACCGTACCGCAAATTGCGGTATCGTAATTAGCTCCACTGGTCCCTTTGCGGGTTGGTTTTTAACGCCTGTAAAACGCTGGCGTTAAATTCCCCAACCCGCAAACGGACCTCGTAGTAAGGCAGTAAGGATTTACCGGTACCGGTAAAATACCGGTACCGGTAAACCCTTACCGCCATCCGTGTAATGAGGCCCAAAATATTTAAAAATGAAGTGAGCTATGAATGTTGCTTTTTAAAAAAAATCAAATAATCATACGCCATGCGAACTGAAATTCTAATGTATTATTTTAGCATCACCCAAACTGTACAGATGGAATATAAGTAAAAGGAATGCACCACACGTCTAGATTTTCAATTTTCATTTTTCCCACAAGAAGTGGTATCCTGATGACGTGGACGTGCGCTCTTTACACTTTCACGTATAACATCAGAAGGATATGAAATGAAATGACAAGTGTGAGCGCTTTATTATTATTTAATCTATGAGAGTATGTTTTGTATTGTTAAAGAACGTTTTTTAAATGATTTGCTCTAGATAGGCACATTGCATGCTGAATACATGGATATACCAGTCCTATGTAATGTCCAAGAGTGACCCAGAAAGCATTCAGCCAGCATCTTCACAAGCTGAAAGCCTCTCGAAACACAGTGTAAAATGGCATCCTTGCGGTTCCTGCAATCTTTATCCCGTCAAGTGTCTGCTCGAGCCATTAATGCGGCATCAAACGAGGAAGAGGTGGCGACACAATTTAATCACTGATCCCGCTCCGTGGGAGCAAAGGTTTATCTCATGCACTAATAGGAGTGACAGAAAAATTACACTCCTCAGATGACTAGCCGAAGCCCACATGAACTGGCGCTCTTGATTTGTGTTGAGATGTGTGTGCAGTCACATCTAGGCGCTAATTAGTGTACTTTCTTTTACAACACGACGTAAAAAAAAAGGTTTAATGGAGATCTAGATTAAGCACATCACTGCGCTGAGTCATGAACAGCCCGAGCAGACAATGTGGAAAATTGCAGGGTCTCTTGACACAAAGATGCGTGCCGCCTGGGGCACACTGGCCCCCGTTATCGTTAATAAGAGTTCATGCGCCACTTTCAAAACAGAGCCTCGTGCACCGAAATAAACTACTGGCATTCTGCCTAATATAAAAACAGTATAGGAGCAAACATTCATTGCACTGGACATGGATGTCTCCTTTCAAAGTCCACCAGTGTAAGAAGTGTTACATAAGGCGTCCTGAAATATATGTTAACATTATTCTTTTTGTTTTACACAAACATGACAAACTCATTCGACTTTCTGATATAATGATTTGTTATTTATATTACCAGTCAGTCAGTAAAACCTTACTTCGGACTAAGCCATAAAAGTACACTCATAAAACAATTATACACACCCAATTGCAAAATAAGCATAACACATTTGTCAGCACTATACAAAACTTATAGGAGGTCATTATGACCTTGGAGGTAGCCATGCCGCTATTTGCGGCATGGCTACCCCCATTCCGGGTACCGGGTCCGGGTTCCTGGAATGGGGAAATACCGGGCCATTCCAGGAACCCATCCCCATTCCCATTCGAGCCCCCATAGGGCTCAATGGGAATGGCGAGCATGCTAACAACAGGTCCATTAATAACAGGCCCGCTGTTAGCATGCTGGACTGCTCGCGGGTTCCTCGAGCAGACTCGTAATGGGGCGGTAAGGAGTTGACGGTTCCGGCACCTTTACTGGCGCCTTAACCCCTTATCGCCAAGGTCGTAATGACCTCCATAGTCTGACCACTAAGGAGCACCTCTTGAATGCAAATCAAAGCAATTTCGAGCAGTATTCACCACATGCAAACAAAGCAACACAATTTCATGATTTAAGAACAGGTATTACAAATGCATAGATCAAAACCAAAACAATTTCATCACATTAAAAACCACGCTCAATGTAAGTTTAACTTCCCATAGTGCCACAATCATTCCTTGCCACCTGCATAGAATTACAGGGCAAGACTGCACTGTGTGCCTTGTGCAAGCACAGTAAGAGCCATGGCTCTTACAGCCAGTGGGGTAAAATATAGCCCCTGAATGCCAGAAATAAAGAGGCCAGAGTGATTTGTGGTGTCCCATTGAAGTCTAAAACCAGCACAGAAATGATGATGTCAGACATGAGGCCTATTGAACTAAAGACAGTCCTGAATCTCAAATGATGCAAAAGTGTGTTTGGAAGTTCAAAAGTGGAAAGATATGGGGCGTGGCCAGCAAGCACGCAATGGAGACGTGATTCCTAGGTGCTCCCGTGGCAGCACAAAACATTCTGCTAATATCCTTTGATTTGGGAAGTTGATTCCACCAAAAAAGACATTTTCGTGCAGCGGAACCCTGCGGCGACACACGACAGCAATCCGCCAAGTGGGGAGCAAGATATTAGTGCCGGAAAATAACAGAGAGGGATGTCCGATGGCAAACAAAGATGGCCACCGCCTCCTCTGAGACGCGCTAAAACACAGCGGAGGAATAGTGGTGCCTGCCCGTGATCCCACCCGGCGGAGCCCGTTTTCACGCTAGCACCTCCCTGACCCCCCAGAGGTGTCTGGGAGGATGGCTGTCCCTGGATCCGGCAGTCCCCGGCGCGGGTGAGGAAGAGGAGGGGCCGTGGTGCACTGCTGTGGAGCCCAGCTGGTACTATCGACCAGCGCTACCCGCGGACAAAAAGTCTGGACGGGGGACAGGGAGTGGACCCGATCCAACCGCTGCACCGACTCGATCGAAGGACCTGCCCCCGGGGAACTGCAACCAGATGCCCCGTGGCCCGGGGGGAATCCCCTTGTGACAGCCCGTGATGGGTAAGCGACTGTGGGGGAGGCCCCAAGCACACTATTACGGCAGCGGGAGCATCCAGAGAGGAGCACCGTAGCGGGACACACACCAGTGCACGGGCCGCCCAGCCCACACTGCTGCAACAATAACAGTAGCAGTGCGGGAGACCTGGAGTGCGCAGCCAGGGAGCGACCAGGGGGAAAAGACCAGGCTCCCTACACTGGGCAAGATGCTGCATAAGCAGCCGCCTAGACGCCTAAACGAGAGCATATGCCAGGAATAAGAGAACAAGACCCAGAGCGGGGCGACCACCCTGCACACCCGGCACAGCGACACCGCCCTATCTAACACTGCGCACTAACCATCGGGTTGCGGGTGCTGGTGGCCCCACAGCGGAGGGAGGACCAGATCTACGAACAGCTGCAGAAGGGGTGCACGGTGGCACGTCCTGCTTCAGCGCCCCCCCCCCTTGGTGACCTCTTGGAGGGGGACATGCTGCCAAGGAACCGCAACATAAACGCTGGGGCAAAGAGACCAGAGGGACGGACTGCAAGGGGAATGCCAGGACGGCTGTGGTGTCACAGCAACGTGATCGCTGGCTGCACCGCTGGCCTGTGACACCAGCCTGAAAGTATAAGGACATTGGCAGCAAAAAGTAATGACTGCTTGTAGTTAGCACCAAACGCGCTCCTGGTGTAACTGCGACTGGTGGGCGGAATTGGCCCGTGCTTGACCTACAGACAGAGCGGCGAGACAAGACGACTGGTGGAAGACCCACAACAGAGGAGTGCTCCTCACGGACATTCGCTCACGGCGGCAGGGACTCCATGCCGGACTCTGAACAATCACAACCTTTCTGTGCCCTGGGGACACTGAGACCGCGGTTGCTCAAACTGCGATACGGAAGGAACACAGCAGGGGCAATTCAGTCACAAGTGGAGGCTTAGACAATGCCACGAGAGAAAAGTGCACCTCCAGTTTCCACATTTACAATCCTGCGGGAAACTACAT
Organism: Ambystoma mexicanum; assembly: GCF_040938575.1. Taxonomy (NCBI): domain Eukaryota; kingdom Metazoa; phylum Chordata; class Amphibia; order Caudata; family Ambystomatidae; genus Ambystoma; species Ambystoma mexicanum. The sequence goes on from NC_090933.1 coordinate 800,818,128, forward strand.
CATGGGCAAGGAAAGAAACAAGAAAACCACAACGCAAAGCACCATGGATCAATACGCCATGAGCACACAAACAGCACCAAATGCGGAGGACCCGGGGCGACCCGCCCTCCACTCGTGGAACCCCTGTCACTAAATGATGTAATGGCTGCAATCGCCAGCTCGCGCTCCTCAGTGGAGCAGAAAATGGACACTATCTCCACCGAAGTCTCGTTCCTTCGCCATGACCTCCAGAAACTCTCATCTCGGAAGGGGGAAGCAGAGCAACAAATGTCTAGCGGGGAGGACGACCTAGGTGGTGTGCACCAGCAACTCACACAAACACTGACCGGTCTGAAAACCTTGGAAGCCCGAGTTGAAGAGGGAGAAGGCAGGTCCCAACGCAACAACATTCGCATTTTGGGCCTGCCGGAATGCACAGAGGGACCTAGCATGGATTTTTTTCTAGAGACCTTCTCGAACTTCTTCTCGGTGGAACGTGTACACTGCATGCCCACTAGTCGCTCGACCCCAGGGGCACCCCCGAGGACAATTATCGCGAAGATTCTTAATTACCGCGACAGAGATGCCATTTTACAGATGGCCAGAACACATGGGACGGTTACACATAACGGGGCCAGGATTGCCTTCTTTCCGTATTATACCCGCAAAGTTCAGAAGGCCAGACAATCCTTTGAACATCTGAAGAGGAAGCTCCACTCCATGAACGTGAAGTATGGGCTGCTGTTCCCAGCACAGCTGAAGATCAACACAAAGGCAAGACAGTCCACTTTACTGACCCACAAGAGGCATCGAGATGAGCAGACACCCACATCAGAGGAGACTGGACCAGGGCCGATCAAAACTGCAGGGGCAGACCGAGACCACAACCAGGGGAGGAAAGACCCGTTCAGCAACCCGTACCAGAGAATCAGATTGAACCAAATGGGAGCCCCAATCCCTAGCAAGGTTAATAGAGACACCGGCCAAACGGAAAAAAAATGAAAGAAACATCAATGAGCTGACTACCCAACTGCCCCCCAGGCAGATTCCTGCGACAAATCACCATGCTTGGACTGATACCAGCAAGGGCTCACCGTCCCCCCTGCACGAAGGATCAAACATATTATATACATTTATAATCAACACACCATGCCAACGGTGAACGCCACGCCCCTAACTCCAGTCGCTTGACCCAGAAAGGAGTAGTAAGTCGGTGGGAAAGTAATAACAGTTTATATTAAGTTGATCTGGCAATATACAGGCCGATTCAAGGAATAAATGTGTACCGAAAATCTCTGCGCAAGCAAGCAAAAGCGTGTGAATCGCAGTGCAAGCGCGAAAATCGCAGTGCAAGCGTGCAAAATCCACGCACATCGATTCATGGAAGTCCATGCGTGTGTAAATTCTGGGATGTGCGCTAAAATTCTGCGTGGCGCACGCGGGCGCACAGGTCATCAAACGGGGTGTGCTACGCGCACAGCGAAAGCGCTCATAGCGCGGCGCACACAACAAAAGTAGGCAGAACACGGGGCATAACACAAGAATGGGGAACAACGCGTGAAATTGTGGGCGTTACGGGGGAAGTACAGGAGGCAAATGCTAGGAACGCCCACACGCGGGCCTACAACACATATTCATGGAATGGAACAGGGCGAACGCGTGCGCAAAAAAATACGTGCTAATCCGGAAACACGTACGCCAGAAGGAAGCAGGCGTATGTCGAACTGCGCAGCATAAAAGTGCGCGCAAACAACAAACAAGCTCAGACGCTACGATGAATATAACGTTCCTCGCAGCATTGATCGTGGGACACCGCAGGAGGATAGTCAGGGCCAGAATTTTTACACCCAGGACCAGCCTTTTTGGAATGCCTGATGACCAGGTGTATGGGAGGTACAGGTTTCCACCTCACATAATACTCAACCTGGTGAGTGAGTGGGAGGATGACCTCACATCACCCACCCTGTGCTCCCAAGCACTGAGCCCCTTGGAAAAGGTTCTCAATGTACTGCACTTCTTGGCCACTGGTTCATTTCAGCAGACAACTGCCAAAGTGGGAGGGTGTCACAGGCCACTCAGTCACGCTGTCTACACCAGGTGTTGGCCATCATGACTGCACGCCCATCAGTCCGCAGGCATATATACCTGCCCAGAACACCTGCAGAAAAGTGCTAGGTGGCATTGATTGCACCCATGTGGCTCTGCGTCCTCCCAGGGCAACTGAGCACATCTATAGAAACCGCAAGCACTGGCATTCCATCAACGTGCAGGTAGTATGTGATGCCAAGGGAATCATCACCTCAGTATATGCCAACTATCCAGGGTCCACCCATGACAGTTTCATCTACAGAATGTCAACCCTAAACCGGGACCTAGAAGCTGGGCGGCATGGCGATATGTGGCTGTTTGGTGAGTATAAATGCCGCTGCACATGCATGCATGTCAGATACTGAGTAATGTCACAACCCCACTAATGATACCCATCATCACCTCCCCAGGGGACAGTACCTACCCTCTGAGCACCCACATGATGACGCCTATTCGGAACCCCACCACACCACCCGAGGTAAGATACAACATGGCCCATATTGCAACCCGGGGCATAGTAGAGCGCACATTCAGAGTGTTCAAGTCAAGCTTTCGCTCCCTTGACCGCTCTGGTGGGCAGCTGATAAATGTGCCCCCAGTAGTGTGCAGGATCGTAGTGGCAGCATGTGTCCTGCACACCGTTGCAACCCTCTGGGGCCTGCCGGTGGACATGGTGGTGCCCCCACATCCCCAACTACATGCACAGCCGCTGCGCATGGGAGGGGAAAGGGCACGTGGTGAGGCAGCCAGTACGCAGCTGGTGGCTAATTACTTCACCTAAAATCACACCCCTGTGGAGTGCACACAGCCCTGGCACATACCAGCTGACAATTAATGATGATGACATAAGGGACAGTCAACTTTCACAACCATACCAGCCTGAGATTGGTCACCTGGAAGTGTTACATTGTGTGCATACCTACCTACCGAAAGACAACCAATGCTGTGTCACAAAAAGACACACATTTATGCTGCATGAATGACTACCCCCTTGCAAAATACAACATGAAAATAAAACCATGTCACCTAACCCCTCCCCATGTCCGCCACCCAACACACCATGGCATGTCATGCAATGTGAAACCAAACAAAGGAATGCACAACACATGACACAAGTGTCACAAAGTGCACTGTCCCAAATGGAAAGAGGCCACAGACAATATGCTCCCAGTAATCAATAACAAACAGCACACATGACCAAATATTTACCAGCAACACAATACAGCAACACAGCATGAAACATTATCAAAGTATGACAGTACAAACTCAAAGTAGTGCAAGTCTTACAACCTGAATAATCCAGCACATCCACCCCTTCCAACTTCAGAGTGTTGCTGTCAGGCAAATGTGTAAGTGTACTGCATACAACATGAACTGCATCTGCAAAGGAGACGGCCTTGTGAAGACATGAAGAAGGTACCTGCGAATAATGAGAAAGACATGGATGCACAAGCACATATCAATACACCATGCAGTGTTCAAATAAAAAACAAACCCCACTAGGGATGTCCACACAGTTATGACTACAGGCTGCCCACACAGCTCATGGGAGACCAATGTCACTGTGTAAGTCACTGTCACTTGGTCACACCCTTTGCAAGCCCATGGAAATGGGAAGCAGGAGGGGTGTGTGTGTCAGGAACCCAAGCATCTAACCCAAACACAGGACAAACCTGCATGTGCCCAGCCGGAATACACAGTGGATGCCCACAGGAGCCACACAAGGCAACAAACTGTAAAAAAAATAAAAACAAATATATATATATATATATCAGAAATGGCCATGTGGGGGCCAGGGAGGGTGGCACCCAGGAGGTTCAAGGACAGGGTGCACACCAACAGCCACCTGCGTGGATGTTGAAAAAAATAAAATACCTCCATGGGCTCATGGCCTGCACGGCTACGCTAGTGTGGGAGTAGTGCTGCTGTCACTCTCATGACCCTCTGCTGCTGCATCAGGAGGTGGTGGTGCTATGGGAGGCAGCCCATGCAAAGCCCTGGTATGGTCCTCCATAGCAGCAAGCATGCGGGTGTGGAAGGTCTCGTTCTGGAGGATGATAGTACGGAGATCCCCATGCAGCACCTGACGGGTTGCCTGCATTTCTGCTTGCATGGCCTCCCATGATGCCCGGATCTCCTCCCTCAGCTGAGAGCAAAAATGTGAGCTGCTCCAGCTGCTGTTCTGACCTTAAATTTTGGGAAGCCTCACGTTCACCCAGAGACTCCCTGAGGTTATGGAGTTATACCCTCAGGGCTTCCCTGTGGCCCTGTGACTCTATAGATATGGCTTTGTGCAGAGTCTCCAGTGCCACCTGTCGGTCCCTGTTGGACGCCAACATGTCTTCCCTGTGTAATTGGCAAATGGAGTCTGTTGCCTGCTGTTGTTGGTCCATCTGACTTTCAGGGGGGAGAATGGAAGTGGCCACCCTCTCCATTGCCTGAGCCATCATTTCAACCGATGCTCCCTGTTGGGCTGCTATACTGTAAATGGAGTTTTCCCATACAGTATTGCCTGGTGGCGTGCAACCACCGCGATGGCGGGCACCACACCTGTTCGGGGCAAGGCGATCTGCACCTTGCTGTGCTGGCACTGCCTGAGGCTGCAGGACTGCATTCCCCCTCTGATCTGCTGACCCAGGAACAGGATCAGATGTTGTGGAGTGTGACCCTGCATCCGTAACCGCCAAAGGCGGACTTACCAACACTGACATCCCCATAGAGGGTTCTACCCCTGGTGCAGGTGGGTTGAACAGAACAGAATCCCTGCTAGAAACACTCACCTGCGACTGCACATAAGTCTCATCATCCGATTCAGCACCTGAATAGAGGTCTGGGGAGGTGCACCCAGAGACACCTCTGGACAGTATGGTCTGCAGTAAGATTGGGTTTTCACCCACCACCGCACCACATCCCCCACTGGTGCCCGGTCATGCCTGAGATTCCTCCTGGGTCTGCACCATCTCCTCAACCTCAACAGCATCAAGTGTGTCATCACCTGCAAAAACATGAAAGATAAACAATGGAAACAGGCATTAGCACCATAGCACACACATAGGCCTGACAAGCCAGAGATCCAGTACATGATTTACACATGTACCACATGACTATAACCCTGGCATGCATGCACTGTCAATGAGTTGGAAGGGGAGGCACAAAGCAGACACTGAGGACACCAAGATGGAAAAGCAACACATTTGCTGCATGCTGGGTAGCACTGGCATCACACATTAGCCTGTGAGTGGCATGTCCAATACACATACATGACACATGCCAGTACACAGATGGCATGTAGCATAGCCATGGTACATTTGACAAGTACAGCCATATGTCAGTGAATGAGTACTGTCACCCATCCATGTGAGAGGGACATGATGAGATGAAAAATGCAAAATAGTGTGATAAAATATGCATGTGCCACACAATGCAACACATCCAGTGTACAAAAATACAGTTATGGCAGGCAGATGTACACATCAATGGTTGGTCACTTCAACATGACAGGAAACAACTATCATTTACCACATTCAAACAGGCCCCAAAAATGTATGTGAGCAGGCCAATACTTAATCAGCCTGAAAGAACCCTGAAAAAATCTAGACAAAATGTTGTTGCAAGATGACAGTTCAAGGGCAACTGCAGTAATGTTGCGCTGATTGGCTACTGTGGGCAGAAGGGATACTGTCATACCCAAATTCAAGGCCGGTGAATGTTTTGGATGAAGCACATGGGTGACCCATACCACTCAGGAGTACACACCCTCACCTGGCACTCAATCAGAACCCGTCACCCAAACAACATACAGATGCATTACACACACATGCATGGGTACTCACAGGACAATGCGTCATAATCTGGTAGGTCTCCCATGCCTTGGATCTGTTCCTCTGTGATGAAGGTTCCAGCAACAGACTCATGTTCAGTGAGTTGGTTGTCCTTTGGTGGAGACCCACCGCTAGTCACCAGAGTAGAGGCATAATTTGAGGCCAGCTTGTTCTTTGCTCTGCGTTTCAGGTCATTCCACCGCTTGTAGCAATCATCAGCTGTGAGCCTCACAAATCCAAGAGCACTAATGATGTCCGCGATGGTCTGCCAGTGTGCCTAACGTTGACCAGGTGTGGCGTTGCACCCTGCAGTCACCACCATTTCACGGCTATGTGCCGGCACTTAGGCCACAAGTGCATCAAGTTTGGCGTCATTAAAGCTAGGCTTCCTTGACGTGCCGGAGTGTGTAGCCGTGTCTGGGTCTCAGCCTGTAGTGCCAGAGCACCCTTCTTCTTCTTTTTCAAAGGTGGTGCAGATTCTGAGTGGCTTACGTCGCTCTGGTCAGTAGGGGCAGAAGCGCCGGTGGACTGGGTACTAGGAGTGTGCGAATGCACAATGACCATAGGTCTTGGTGCAGGCATTGGCTGCAGGGTGATGTTGGCAGGGCCAACGTCGGTTTGATGGACCTGGACCGACACTGTCCCGGCTGGGAGACTCAGAGCCGGGTGGATAGAGCTGCAGCTGCCCCTGCAGCCTCCCCACCTGCCTACTTGGGGCAACAGATGACATTGCTGCCCCAGATTCATGTGGCCTGGGGACAGCAACTTGCACCACCACACGTGGCTTAGACTTGCTGACCTGGAAGTCAGCCTAGGAGTCATCCTGTGCCGGTTCAGGTGCCAAAATGGGCTGGTCCAACAAGGGCTGAGCTGGGATGGTGTCAACTACGTTTCCCACAACCAGGGGGGGGGCATGGGTGTCCCTGATTGGTCCTCCACACATGGGGGTCTAAGGGCACCCTGCAAATCCTGGCCACGTCCCCTACTGCGCCCACCATGCTCAGCTTTTGAAGGTCGGCCACCTTTGCCTCCCTTAACGCTTGGTCGCCTCCCAACCATGGCACTGATGTTGTTGTGCAAATGGGAGTTGCAGTAAACAATTGTCCTGGGCAATTGGGTGTGAAAGGGGTAGGGTACTAGATGGAATTTGTACCCTAGTGCTCTAGCAAGGCTTTCTGTGACCCCTGGGGGAAGATGATGGGTCACGCAACGCACAGGCACCCCGAAAACAAAAATGAACGTGCACGCAACGCCTCATAGACCACGTGCGTGGAAAAATGAACCCGCACTACGCTGTGGCACCCAGAAGCACAAAAATAAGCATACGCGTAATACATTCAGCCTACACTGACCTCTGAAGGGGTACACGACACACGGGGCAAGCACAGTTGGTAAATACGTGCACGACTCACTGTATGCCTGGAAAAATAACGTGAAAAAGATGCGTGTGTGCGTGTTGGCAACACCCCCGCCAAAAGAAGAATTGTACGTTGTATGAGGAAACAGGACAAAAGAAGGAGTGAACGCTGTTTGAGGAAATAGGCCAAAATAAGAATTGAACGCTGTCAGAGGTAATAGAGAGTACGAACTTGAACCGTTGTGAAGTAATCGCATGTGAACCGACTAGAAGTACAAAATTCACCCACTTGCTCTTCACGAAAAGCATGTACGAGAAAATGGCGTCCTACACGTACCTTTTCAACCAGCCCACATGTACAACGTCACTTACGCGTGTTCGCGCTAAGGCCCTTTCCTCTAATTTCACAAGCTTACACTCGGACGTGCAGTTTTTGCACTTGTACAATGAACATGAACCCGTGTTGAGGGAAACGCCCTTGCGCGTCACGTCACAGATATGCTTACGCGCTAAACGGCCTTTGGTCCAATGAATTTGCGTACATGCTGTGTCTTCACGATTCACTATGCACCCGTCATGAGGGAAACACCCGCGCGCGTAACATCACAGATGCGCTTACGCGCTAAGGGCCTTTCCTCGAATTACACGGTGACGTGCAATTTTTTCACGTGCCAAATCACTCCGTATCAAGCTGGCCACGCAACAACTCACGGACCATGCTCCTGCCCAGAAGGCCCAATTACTACCCCCAAGAGCCCCGAGCATGCTCCCACCTGCCATCTGCTGCTGCCTGCCTGCCTGCCTGCTGCCCACGTGCCCTGCTATTTGCTGCCTGCACATCAGCCAGGGGTGCAGTTGCTGTGACCACCCCTGATGGAACCGAAGACTCCCGACTGGGATACCATCGCTCCACAGCCCATCCCCAGGACCCAGTTGCCCACCCACACCTGCCGCTGGGGTTGCCATGTCGGGCACAACACCATCTGGCACCACTGGCAACCCCCAGCCAGAGAGGCAGAGGGCCACCAGCTTCAGTGCCAGGGAAGTTGGTGTCCTGGTGGAGCAAGTCCTGGGGCAGTATGATGCCCTCTTTGGAAGTTTGTGCGCCGACAATGAAGGACAGACCAGGATCTGGATGGACATTGTGACTGCCATCAACGAGGAGGGGGTGGCAGTCTGCGACATCAAACATGTCCGGAAGCGCTGGGAGGACTTCAGGTCCAGGACCCTCAACAAGGCCCAGCACCTCTTGAAGGCAGCGGATGCCAAGGGGCGCCGGGGCCAGCTGTCAGACCACCAAGGGTCCTGGAATGCATACGCCCAGTGCTCCATGCCCAGGTCCTTGAGAGGCAGACCCGTCTGGAGTAGAGCGGTAAGTGTACATGCATACTGATTGGACGCTGTGCGTGTTGTGGTGTGCCAGTAGTGTGCAGGTTATACATGTGTTTTTGTAGGGCCATGTATGGATGTGTATGTACAGGGGCGTGAGGCTGACACATGTGAATCCTCTCATGTGTGAGACACATGGATGGTGTATGTGTTGGTAAGCATGCAGGCCAAATGCAGGTGTGGGGGCACACACGTTTGCATTGCTGTGTATGTACGTTGGCATGGTTGTGGTGTCACACATGGATGGTGGTTCCAGCTGCATGTATCTGCACTGTGTGCATGTGTGTGTATTTGACAAGTGTGCAACTGTGATGCAACATGGATGCATGTGGCACTGACATGTAGAAGGCTGAATGCCAGATGTGACATGGATGGCGATCCCATCACTGTGACAGTTGGTGGACATGTACACATGCATGTAAGTGTGTTGGTGTGTGTGCATGTGTTGTGCACTCCCCGTGTTTCATGTGACGTCAGGCTCACCTTCGGATGCTGATGCTGTTGTATGTGTATGGATGGTGCTGCCTGGTGCAATATTGCTGTGGAATTGCTCATGTGTGTGAGTAGAAATGACATGTGTGTTAGGGAGTGTGATGCCATGTCTGAAATTTGACACTGCCACTCATGTACAACTGTCATGTGTATATCAGTCCATTGTACAGTGCCCTGATGCCTGTGTTCTATCTCTCCCTGTCTGCAGCGTCAACTGATGAAGAGGGCGGAGAGGGTGCTGCGGAGCAAAGCGGCAGGGATCGTACCACCAGCCAGAGTTTCAAGGCCCGGCTCCCCTCTCAGATTGTCATCTCTTCGGGGAGTGAGGAGTCTGGTGCCGCGTTCCATGCTGCATCTGACGAGGGTAGGTCCAAGAGGCAGAGGTTGGAGATGGACTCCTCGGCAGCAGAAGGGGCAGCTCACACCCCACAGGATCTGATGGAGGAAGATGGCATGGAGTCATCCAGGTTGGTGGGGGGTTTGGAGGAGGAGGAGGCTGTGGAAGGGACACACACACGGGGTCTGGAGGTTGGGATTCCTTTGGTGCTAGTGGTGCAGTGCAGGGGCAGGGACAGGATACAGCACAGGCCGCTGCGGAGGTGCCTGTGTGTAATCCTGTCCCTGATCCTGTGAGTGCATCATCCGGCACCAGCAGGGATGCCTACGTCCAGACCCGTTTTCAGGCACTTCCTCTCTCTGCGGACGTGGCTATCTGGGACCGGGTTGAGCCTGTCCTGTTTGGGATAGCGTTGCGTCAACGGGGCATGCGAGTTGACCTGCAGTGTTTTCGTGAAGACACTGCACGTCATCTCGGATGCCTCTTTGACCGTGTTGACCTACTGGGATGGGTCACCAGTGCTGGATTCCTCCGTGTGCTGGACCTTCTTGCAACCCCCTCCTCACCTGAACCCCCTACGCACCAGTCGTCCTCCATGCCATCTTCCCACCCATGTATCACCTGGGTACCCTGTGGAGCTGCCTCTGACCCAGCAGCCAGGCTGGTGGAGGACACATCCCTGCCACAGTCGGGAGTTGGACGTCCAGCAGGGGTGGCCACCACGACAACTGCACCCCAGCCGGAGGAGGACATGCAGGCAGCAAGAGCCAGGGCGCAGGCACAGGTACAGCAGCAGCAGCAACATGGTGGGAGCAATGATGGCTCGGGGCCTTCAACATCGGAGGGGCAGGCATCGGACAGAGGGCAGGAGGACCCTGGATTACAAGTGTCTTCCGTATGGCAGCGGTTGGGCCACGCCATAGATGCGGAGCGGCAGCGGGCAGAAGAGGCACGGCTCACAATGGTCCGGGTGGAGAACTCCATGCGGAGGGCACCTAGGCGGGCCGAGTGCCTCGAGGCAATTCGCAGGGAGTTGGAGGTCAACATGTCATCGTCCCTGCGAACCCTCAGGGCCATGGAAGAGGACTGCCTCCAGGACATTGAGCCGGAGTTCGATGATGCCCTGGCCCGGGACATCAAAAACTGAGCCGTCGGACTAGCCCACTGCCATTGTAAATAGTTAGTTAGTGTTAGGTTTCATTTTAGTTTTCATTTTTTTTTGGGGTGCTTGGACAATACCCCACCTTTTTGTATATAGTTCTTCATTAGTTAATTTATTTTTGTAGGTTTCATTTGGACAGTTGGGCTCATGGACCCAGGATTTCATCCATGTAAATGGTGGAGTGTGGATTTGGCGGCATTTTCTTTTTTGATTTTTCCATGGAGCAATAGATTTTACTTTTTCATTTCTGTTTGGATTTGCTTTGTTGGAGGGAGACTTTGGAGACATTTTTGATTTCATATATTTTGGATTCTGATTTCCTTTTTTGATCATTATGTGACATTCAACATTGTTTTCCTTATGTCCATTGTTTGGTGTTTAAATTTGTTTTTCCATATTTTTTGTTCAATACATTTTTTCCCGTACTTCAATGTGTGGTATTCTCTCATTGGTTTCATGCATGTCACAATGTGGGTTTTCACATTTACTGGCACCCATTGTGTGTGTGTGATGGACATGTGTTGATGTACATACATGCCATTTGGGTTGTTTCATGTAATGGCCATTTCAATGTGGGGTGTATGTTATGCTTGGTTGGTTATTTGGACAGGGGTGGCGTGCGGTGGGATTTGGGTGGCCATGAGGGCCATGATTGTGGGTCATGTTGACGTGTTGGGGGGACATTAGTGGGGCTCTGCTGGCAGGTGCCCTTCACTGCTGGGTGGGTGGGTGGGGGCCTGCTGGCAGGTGCCCTTCACTGCTGGGTGGGTGGGGGTACATGAGTAGGGGCCTGCTGGCAGGTGCCCTTCACTGCTGGGTGGGTTTGGGTGGGCGGACATGAGTAGGGGCCTGCTGGCAGGTTCCCTTCACTGCTTTGGGTGGGTGGGGGGACATGAGTGGGGGCCTGCTGGCAGGTGCCCTTCAATGCTGGGTGGGTGGGAGGACATGAGTCAGTGCTCATTTGTGCGTGGTGACATATGGGCTGGCTGGGGAGCTGCGCCAGGGTGCATGGTCAGGAGTGCAGTGTGTTCCCCTGTGTTGTGGTCTGCCTGCAGGCCCTGTGCAGGGGTGTGAGGGCACACCTGTGAGGACACACACTGCCAATTTGTTTGGGCACCCCAGAAATACACGTGCCCCGCGCGCACAGGGCCTACCGCGTGTGGAACTCTCTGCGAAACCCATAAATACACGTGCCCCGCTCGCCCAAGACCTATCGCGTGTGAAACTTCCCGCGAACCCCAGTAATACACGTACCCTGCTCGCACAGGGCATACTGTGTGTGAAACTCCCCGTGAACCCCAGAAATACACATGCCCCGCTCACACAGGGCCTACCGCATGTGAACCTCCCCGCGAACCCATTAATACACATGCCCCACTCGCCCAAGTCCTATCGCGAATGAAACTTCCCGCAAACCCCAGTAATAAATGTACCCCGCTCGCACAGGGCCTACCGCGTGTGAAACTCCCCGCAAACCCCAGTAATACACATACCCCGCTCGCGCTAGGCCTATCGTGTGTGAAACTTCCAGCGAATGAGCGGGGTACGTGTATTCCGATAATAATTATTATCTAGGCCTTCCGGAATTCGTGGAACACATCACCGAAAAATCTAACAAATTCTTTGAAATAAACATGGGCTCCGTGGAGAACCCGGTGATATTATGGGAAGCTCATAAAGCGGAACTTAGAGGGGAAATAACAGCCTGGACGTGCAATAAAAGGAAAGAACACCATAGGAAAGTTACGGAGGCAGAGGAAGCGGTAAAGGAATGGGAAAATAGGTATATCTCCAATACCACCCCCGACACCCACCGCTCCCTCGTGAAGGCTAGAGCAACCCTTCACAACACACCGCTAGATAGCAAGCGCATAGGGAGTCAAGGGCCAGAGTTTATGAACACAGAGATAAAGCCGGCAAACTATTGGTCTGGCTGGAGCGTCGGGAGGAAGGGCACTGACACGTCAGGCAGATCACGGAGGACCCCAACAGGCCGGCCCAAACAGACCCAGAAATAGCGGAGGCTTTCGATCATTTCTATGCCACGCTCTACGCCGTCCCAACATCACCGATAGATCCATCCCTCTTGGATGAGATTGTGCTCCCGCACCTCTCGGAGCAGCAGAAAACACATCTAGATAGGGAGTTGGATGAAGCCAAAATCGTGGAGGCCATGTCCCAGCTACAATCCGGAAAGACACCAGGCCCCATTGGTTTCCCGGCCGAGACCTGGAGGAAACTGGGCAGCAGCAAGATGGCGACCCCCCTCTGGGATCTATTCCTGGCAGCCAAAGAACAGGGCACCCTTCCGTTGGACCTACAAACTGCCAATATTGTAGTTATTCCCAAACAAGGCAAGCCCCCTGACCGGTATGCATCGTAAAGGCCGATATCGCTTATTAACAGTGAAGCAAAAATGTTGGCCAAGGTACTTGCCAATAGGCTTCAACTGGTCATATCCTCACTGGTTCATCCAGACCAGTGTGGCTTTATGCGAATCGCTCGCCCGATAGCTCAGACAGGTCACTACATGGTCAGGTTTTCGCTGGCCAGACGGACGAGAGGACAGGGTATCCCTATATGCAGATGACTTGCTACTCTATCTCAGCAACCCAGACCACGCATGCCCAACTATAACCTGAATGTTGATGACTTTTGGGGAATTCAGTGGACTCAGAGTTAACTGGGCTAAATCGGTCCTCTTCCCAGTGAAGGGTGACGACCTGGCAGTTCCCTGGGACGTGCCCTATCGTGTGGAAAGAGAAGGTTTTCGCTATCTGGGCATATGGGTCTCTGGGACTCTCTCGGAATACGTGGCACACAACCTGCATCCACTAATCGATCGCTTCACCGGGGATGTACAGCACTGGATGCTCCTTCCTCTTACACTTATGGGTAGGTCGGCCGTCTTTAAAATTATGGCACTTCCACGCTTCCTCTATGTACTGCAAAATGCCCCATTGGCCATACCAAATTTGGAATTTAACAGAGTGGAAGGCCTCATCAGGAAACTGATATGGAAGGGCAGGCAGCCTCGAATTGCGCTGACCACGCTGCAACGATCCATCTGGGAGGGGGACATAGGACTCCCACACCTCAGGCCCTACTACTGGGCCTGTCAATTAAATGTAGTCAATGAGTTCCTTCATGGGGATCCCGAACAACCACACAGAGCGGAGGAACCCATCATCCAGGGCACCCCACCGCTGGAAACACCATACCAGACCCTGACCAGGCCCCCTGTACAAACGATGTCCACCCATGTCGCGATGATCTGGAGGCAGGCACACACCCACATAGGCTGGGGGAATAGGATCACTATGGCACAACCATTTTGGCACAACTATGGGTTGAAGGAGGTACGGAAGTTGGCTGCATGGAGCCGGTGGGTGGAGGCTGGGATAACTACAATAGGTGACATTATTGCTGATGGCTCCATCCTCCCATTCAAAACCTTGTAGCAGAGATTGGGAATCTCTGCCGCAGAACATTACCACTACCTACAACTAACACATGCCATTAATGCAAATAGGCAAGAGCTTAACAATATACCAGACTACCCACCTCTGGAATGCAACTTACTGACACAGCACATCCCTGCAAAGGTTACAACTATTCTGTACAAGGCGGTTAATGCGTTTGCCACTCCAGATCTGGTCAGTCTCAGAAACAAATGGGAGCGAGACGTGGGGCCCATTGAACCAGAGGACTGGATCCAAATACTTATGCACCCACACGAAATCGCAATAGACTCCAGAATTAGACTGGTACAGCTTAAGATACTCCACAGGGTGTACTACCCCCGAGGAGCCCTATTTGGCTGGGGAAGGGCGGAGGACCCCAACTGTTTGAAATGCTGGGGGGAGGAGGGTACTTTCATTCACCTCCTCTGGGACTGCCCTAAAATCAAGACCTTCTGGACGCAATGCTGCCAACTATTAACAAGAACCTTGGGACGCACAATAATGCTACAACCTGCAACATTGTTACTGGGGGCCCCAGATGAGAATACCCCGAACAAATGGGAGGGTATCTTTCTCTCCACAGCAATGGGCCTGATAAAGCACAACATAGCACAGAAATGGGGAGCCCCGGAATGCCCGTCAGTGGCCCAATGGTCTAGCGAAATGGACATCTGTGCCGCGAAAGAGCACAGAATGTACACAGCACAGGGGTGCCCGGCAAAAGCCACCAAGATCTGGGGAAAATGGGAGGACCATGTGACATAGGATCCGCTGATTGAAAGAGAAGGGGATGTACACAACCACTATGCGGGACACGGTGAGAAAGGTGGAATCGGAAAGCAAAGTGCTGAGCGGCAAGACATGAATGGAATGGTGAACCAACCCGGGTGTTGAGGGGACGGAGGGTGGGGGGAAACTGTTGGTGTATTGTATGAATGTTTAAAACCAATAAAATATGTTATTAAAAACATAAGTGCAAAGATATGTGCAGTGCATTTCAGCAAGGAAAGAGAAAGACATGTGGCTGAAAAGGCTGTTCTGCTAAATCCATGGAAAGCTATACTTTTTACCAGCATGCACATTATCATCAATGTAATATCAGATTGTGATCCAGAAATCTCAAGTGAAACCAAGCTTATTGCAATTATGAGAAATAAAAGAAAATAACTTCCTTTTTTCCTCATCCTAATGACAGTATGCAAAGAGAAGTGCCCACTTGGTTTCAAGGTGAACATGGTGTTCTCATATAATGGCCCTGTGTATGGACAAACCAGAAGTAATACTCGTGTCTTTGGCAACTGTGAGATTAAAGTAAAGACATTACAATGCTTCATCTAAAATGTATTGGGTGTGAGTTTAAAAGCCATTTCTTGCAGAATTGTGCATGCAGCTGGGCATTTCCGCTGAAATGACATTTTAACCTCAAATACCTTTCCTCTGCTTGTCCCAGAGAGGGAGGCCTGGTTGTCAACAATCAATCAGGTGGATTGCTTAAAAATATAAAGTAATACACTGCCATTGATGGAAACCACGGTGGAAATAGATAAAGTCCTGCCTGTTTTTCAGCAGAAGTGACCTTGAGGTCACAACTCCCATGGAATTTGCTTTGAACTATAGCCAGGACCATTGGGATGCCAAGATAAACATGAGCCAGCATCGGGCTGGTCACATATTTAAGGATAAATGAAACTTAGAGGGACAAATGTGGGGGCTAGAGTGAGCGAGGCCTGTGAAGCTGGGGTTTAAAAATGTAAAAATACATTGTATTGCATAAAAGGGTAGCTTATATGCCAAACAAAACAGAAGCTATTAAGTAAAATTTGATTTGGGCCTTCCCTTGATTCTGAGAGATTTAAAAGTTGGTTTGAGGGTGAAAGACAAAATTAACATGGGAACTATGAAGTGGCATATTTTTCACTAATGCGGCTCATGAGTAAATG
The DNA here is from genome assembly GCF_040938575.1 of Ambystoma mexicanum. Classification (NCBI taxonomy): domain Eukaryota; kingdom Metazoa; phylum Chordata; class Amphibia; order Caudata; family Ambystomatidae; genus Ambystoma; species Ambystoma mexicanum. The sequence continues at coordinate 800,834,157 of NC_090933.1, forward strand.
AAGAAAAACAGTATCTCTGTAGTTCCTAAAAATAGATCCATCCATATAAAGATTTGAAAAATTAGGGTACATGCATGTTGTCAGAATTTCAGAGTTTAAACATGCCAAAACCACATGTCAGTTTGGGATGACAAAGATTTCTCCTCCCCTAGTTTTCATAACTCACACCCCTCAACTTGTTCTGTATGCACACAGGTGTGAGGTGGGTGGAGGAAACCAACCAATCCTTTCTGTGGGAATCATGACAAATTTGTGATGTCATTTGTCATATAAATAAACCAGTTTGCATCGGAACTGGGCTTTTTCACTTTATTCTGGGAGCTAACCTACTGCTGAACTTTTGCGAGAAACATCCAAGCAGAGAAGCCCATATCTTGCATTGGAGACAGGGACCACTTGGAGGAGCCACAGGGGACTATCCTTGACTGACACCCTTGGTTTCCCAGAGGTACCCTGCTGTTCCACGATGCCCACGACAAAGGCCTCTCCTTTAAGTAAAACTATCCTAAAGCCATAGCCTGTGTAGGCCTTGCATTTTTCAACTAATGTTCCAGTTATTTCCCCATAGCAAAAAACCCTGTTTGTCTGTGTAGATCCTTAGCATATTTAATTAAAGTAAATCAATGAATTCCCCTATAGAAATCACGGGATGTGTTTTGTTAGCATTCAAAACTAACAAGCTCCTCCCAGTGTGTTTTGAGCCGGTATAGACACAAAGATTTGATTGACTATTTATAAGAAAAGCCCTGACTTTGGCACAGAACTGAGGGGTCCTAAATCCAAAAGGAATTAATCCCAAAAATCCTGTTTCCAAGTGAATGTGAAGAGTGCAAACGAAATTCCCCATTGATCCACTACATTTTAAATCAGAAGTGTGAAGCATTGTATTTCCTTTGCATGTGTGGTGTGCAAAATGAAATAGGCCATTTGTTCCCATTGTACTCTGACCCAAACCACAACGTCCTGCCTGTTCTTTTTAGGTGTGGAAAATAAATCTTCCCATTGTTTTTCTTTTCCTAGTATTGCATCTGTAGTAATAAGTGGAAAACGATTTTTCAACTTGAATCTCTGTTCCAAAAAGTGCATTTTTCTATCCAAAACCAAAACGATGTTCCCATTGTGTTCCCATTCTCTGCCACTAGCCTTCAATTCAGAGGGGTCAAGTCTAATTGATGTTTGGGGGTTGCTGGGAGAGAAAACATATTATAACTAAATCAGTAATCACTGTATGCCTTGAATTGTTCTTTTTCTGTATTGGTGGGTGATTTGAAAAGATAGCTGTGAAAAATTGTGACTGCATATCTCAGTGTTATCTCTGTATTGGTGCCATTACAGAAGCCATTGTTCTTGTGTTGCCACAGCATTGGTGGCTGATGTTTGTCTGTTTGTCAAATTTGGTTTAAATAAATTAATAAATATATATTCTTAATACACACCAACCTAGTGCCTAGTCCATTGTGACACTGGGTATTTGTTGGGGTTGGGTGCCAGACAGGTTGGAAGCCTTACCAAATTGAACGTGAAGCAAAATAATAGTGCTTTGTTGACTGCCACCTTGATTGGGGGGAAAGGAACTCCCTGAGTTGAGTGTGACTGTGTCATAAACTGCAACAAAACCAAGCCCTATGGCTAATAATAATTGGTGTGTTAGATGTAGACTTACATAGGGCTAAAACGTCCATGAGATTGCAAACTGAGTGGGTTTTCAGAAGCGGTTTAAGAAATCGTGCCCTGGGTACATTGTGAGCGGTGCATAAACAAAGCAAATGTGCTGCATTCTCCTTGTGCAGTTGGCACAAATGACGTGAATCAGAATTGCTCCTATGCAAACCAACATCTGATCTTGCAACGGGACAATTCCTAGTCGAAATGTAATACGAAGGACGCAGGGATGCCTGGGAGACAAAAAATCCAAATACTTTTCAAAACTAAAGTCCAGCTCAATGGCCCAATAATCCATCGAACGGTTAAACCCAAAACAAGTTATTTTAGCCCTCTCTCTCAATACAGATTCAAATCTGTGGTCAAGCATGCACTTTGAGCCAATAGCTATTTGTTGTGGATTATGCCAGAGTTTAGGCAAGTCTAGCTCCTGCAACAAAGCATGTACATGAGAGCACCATTTCAACTCCCGGCCTCAGAAAGATGAAAGGCTGAGTGGGCCTTGCTGGCAGTCAAACCTGTAGATCACAAACAGATCTCAGCAGTGAGTGCTCAACCCTCAAAGCTATTTTACCAGCTGTACGAAATGTAAATATGCATACATGCTCAGAGGCTGATTGGCAAAGGGTTACTATGAGTATGATTAACTCTGACTTTCCTACTGATTTATTTATAATAAATAATTTACTTTGAGTAACTCCCAACATATCCGCAACAAACCACTGGAAATTCGTACTCGATTGAAAAAACAGTTAGTTTAAAAAAACGCTTGACTTACTCCTGATGTTTACACAGCAAGAGTAAATTAGTAGTGAGTCAAGAGAGTTCCAAACTAACGTTCGTGAAGAAGGTCAAGGGTATTTCAGAGTTACTCAGAGTATCATCTTTGTGAAACAGCCACTTAGTGAATATGCAAATAGTCACCTGTTATACTGATTATGGCTGTAGTAGGTTATTTGTTTTCACTCTTAACAAAACCAGTGACACGGAGACAGATCTAGTTTTCTAAGGGGGAACTCCTTTACATGTACTGGCGTTTAACATCGCTTCACGTGGTGAATACTGTGAGTGCAAAGAACTTTACATAGAAGATGATTGCCCTGTAGGCTCTGATATCCTTGCAAGCTGAGTTACTCGTTCTGCTCTTTGAACTATTGTTTGCTTCTACGAAGACATATAGGCCCTATTAAGTATTGTGAGAGACTGCACAGCACATTAAGCAATGTTAGGATTAGGAGGCCTATCTATTGCTGGACGAACCAAAAGAGCAGGATCACTTCTGATCAGGGCTCTTTCTAGGAATGTTTGGGGCCAGGGGCACAGACGTGGTTGGAGACCTCTCTGAACCAAAGAAATTACAGAGACCAGAATCTCTGGCCGCGCCCCTTCCTTCCCTCTTCGTGATCAAACCTTCAGCTTGATATTTGTTAATGCAGCAATGAAAATATGCATGGGTGCTCCCTCCTGGTCCCCTTCCCTTTTTCAGACTTGCTGGAATCAGAATAATAAACAAGCAGCATTTCAATGGCAACATTTGTAGTCCACAACAAGAGTACTTGTGTTCAAGCATAGGTACAGGACACATTTTAACAATAGCAGCCAGGGCAAAGGTGTAGTTAAGATGCAGGGCACAGATAGGTAGCCGATGAAAAAAAGCACACATCACCCAGCATAGAAAGAACACTCAGATTAGCAGTCACACTAAATGTAAAAGTGCTCAAGCATGTACACAGATTGCATAGATTGTGAATATAAACTAGAATTAGAAACAAGTTACTTGTGGTATCTGATATGTCAATGTTCACTATTATTATATGCAATCTACTACTGTAGCCAGATAACCCATGACTGCACATTTCTTCAACAGCATACCTCCAGAAATATATTTATCTAAAGGGCTGACAATGTTCAAAGATTTACAAACTGGCAAATGTTGATTGTTTCGACAGAGCAAGATTACATGAGTTGCTCAGGATCACATATTTTGGTTAAGAGGTGAAGCTGAGATTTGAGCCCATTCTGCGATTTCTGCATTTAACAACATGGTGTCCCTGAACTTATCGTAGAGTAAGGTGCAAATATTTGTGAACTTTTCACTTTCATAAACTAAAATAATACTCTATTATTTTAAAAACTGACTTGCAAAATACACAAATCACATAATAACCCTATATGTCAACATTTTAAAACATAACTATATAAAAAAAAAATGCAAAAGGACAATTTACTATCTTATTTTTCACTATCACAATGGCAAGTATCCATGTGCCATAATATTTAGTGCTGTGAGTTTAAAAGGTTTCACCTGGGATTTTTGGTTGTTTTCTAAAGCTTTACTGCCTGATTCATGGAATTATTTGCGCCAAAAATGGGGATTTGTGCGCCATTCTGCCTGCAAATCCCTGTTTGACAAATGGCGATTTGCGGGCAGAATGGCACACAAATCCCCGTGATCGGCGCAAATAATTCCATGAATCAGGCAGTTAATATACACCCAACACCCATAATATTGGACTGTTATTTATGATGTGCAGATGTGCCTTTGAAACTGTAAAAGAGAGCAGACCTGCAAATATGCTCACAAGAGGCCAGTGACATTTGGTTGGCTCTCTTCTCTCTAGAACCCTTTCCAATAAAATAAAGATCAGGCAATAGTCTAAACAACGCCACCAGTAAGTGAGCAGGCAGACTATTTCACAGAAGACACCAGAGTGCTATGCAGTGACATAAGATGATTTGTCCAGGAGCAATGTATCGTCCACTGGCAAAGCAGGGATGTGAACCTCCACACATTAGTTCCAGTGTCTCGAATCTGAATACCACTTCATTCTACTAACAATTACTGCACCTCATTGAGGGACGGCTGCCAGTTTTAACAATCCTTATTTTACCTTCACCAGTGTAATGCTATGTCACTTTTTATAGCTATCGCTAACTGGTGAAGTTACGTTACTGTGTAGCAAGCACTAAGTGCTACTATCACAAAAGTATGCATACCTGCAAGTTTATCCACCTCAGCCAGCCTTGTTGGAATTTGGTACTGTGATCTGGCATATACCAACACATCTATGTACTAAGTGCTTAACAAACTGAGCTATCTTCTGAGAAATAATGGCACTCAAATGTATCCATATCAACTTTCAGTTTGACACAGAATCTATTTATTCCGCACAGATGGGTGAAAATACTACAGGAGTCACTCTGAAGTGAATGGACAAACAGTGCGTACTACAATGAGCACAAACAACATTATAGGATTCATTGATCAGAGAAGAATGTACTTGTCAGCAACAGCCTGGCAGCCGGTTTGGCACCTCAGCAGCACACCATAAAGCATCCAGATGTGTTATTTTAGTTTTGTAAGGAAAATGGGCCCTGCCTCCTTGTCAGGCAGCCATATCGGGACCCTCCCAGTGTGGGTGTTAGGCAAGATTGCATGTAGTAATCCTGTGGGAGACTACACCAGCCTAGTCCTCTTAGCTATAGGTAACCCAACCTTTGGTAATAGGCCTGTATTACACATATTGGTAGAGTTACTGAGCAGCCAGGCTTATCTCAAGAGGGGTCAATGTGAGCTGTTGGGTTGCAACATAAAGAAAGATTCACAGTGACATGTATTCAAATAACACTTATATTCAAGGCTTCTTGATTAAAATAATTATTTATAAATTTAACAGTCAGTTTTAAAAGAAGCCTTCTTTAGAAGGGGAGCAATTGGCAACAATAAAATACACTTCAAAAATACACTCCTTCAGTTTCAGTAAGTACGTAGATATCCCTTTGGGATGTTGCACACACACACTTCCTACGCCCTGAGGTGACGTCAATGACTAGGACACTGTGGATATTGATATATCACTTTACACTCTAATGCAGTACTGGAGTTGTGGAAAAAGGGAAAGGTTAGAGAAGGAAACACTGGTTAACAAGTTTCTCCAAACAGGTAATTACTTTGCAATGCCCCAATGAAATATAGATTAACCCTTTCCCAGCTATACAAGTAAGGTATTTATGACTTTTTGAGGGACAGATAAACACAAAGTCAGAGGGTAAGAAGAGTCTACAGGTAGCCAGGCCAGCCAATGTCAATTGAGCCAAGTCTAGGAGAGCTGGGGCACTTCCTGCAGATAGCACACAAGTCTTGCACAAGGTTAAATAGAGTTTTGTAGCAAATAGAATCACTGTTGGGCCACACGCTGGGAGGCTTGTGAGGAGCAAAGCTGCAAGCAACTCTACAAAAGGCAGCCACTGCAAGTCTCCAGTGAGAACAAGCAAGCTACACACAACCATAGGTAAGAACCACTAGTTACACAGTACCTTGAGTCTGAAGAAAGGGATCCAGCTGGCCTCTGTTCCTGTGTAGTCCTTCAGATCCTGTTGTTGCTGGGCATCAGTCATGGGGACAAGAGGGAGGACATCTCGGGACTCCTGCACTATGGTGTGAAGGTTGGGGCAGCAATCGCGACAATTTAGATCCGCTGAACTTTGCGGTTTCAGCTACTCACAAATAGCACCACCGCGGTTCTTGGACACTTTGTGGACTTTCTGGGGTCCAGCACTCTGTTGAGATGGCTCAGGCTTGGTTAGTCCTGCTTCGAGGGCATCCGGAGGATCTTCCTGGAGCTCGGGTCCAGCTTACAAACAATGCACTCAATTCTGGTGTTCCTTCCACTGGCACTCGGTTCCAGCAGCAGCAAAGAAGTACAGCCAGCAGGGAGAGGCATTCCAGTTAAGTTTGTCCTGGGGTCAGTTGGTCCCACCAACCAAAGGGAAGAAGTAATCCATTCCAGGCTTCTCTAGTCAATGCAAAAATTGGAGCTTTGGCACTGCAGCAGGGCTTCACCGGGCAAACCAACAGTCCAGAAGGGTGCAGCAAGCTTCTCTTCCAGTTTCTTCTTTGGTTCCTTCATCCAGTGGTCCACCCTGCCTTCCTTGCAAAAGACATAGGCCCTCATTACAAGTTATGCCGGTAGCCATGCCGCAATTTGCGGCATGGCTGCCCGCAAAACCGCATCCGTGTCTGTGTCCTCGGAATGAGGATTTACCGGACCATTCCGAGTTCGGATGGCCCGGTAATTCCTCACTCGAGGACACGGACACGGTTCATCCCCATTTCCATTTCAGCCCTCATAGGGCTGAATGGGAATGGGAGAGGATGTAAACAACGGGCCATTACGAGATGGCCCGTTGTTTGCTCCCTCTTCCCCTCGCGGGACCCAGGCGTGCTTAACGTGTCCCGTGAGGGGACCTCGTAATGTGGCGGAACGGGTTGAATGGCGCCGCAGCCTTTTACGGCGCCGTTTAACCCGTTCCGCCTGGGTCGTAATGAGGCCCATAGCCTTTTATGCAAGTTTCTCCCATTCATTTGCAGGCTACCTGTCACTCACACAGCAGGGTGGCTGTCCTCCAAGGACAGCCAGCCATCCAATCACCTTTGGGTGCATTCCTGTAACCAACGAGACTAAGCACAGGGAGTTTTGGGATCCTCCCACTCTTCCTTCCTTGCCAGATACACTGGAGCCAGAGGCAGGCTTCACCAGTGAATTCCGCCAAAGACAAGACCTACAAAGGGACCACACCTGCTTTTGTGCACAGAGTAAATCTCAAGAAGGACCATACAAACAAGGAATGGCGAAGAAAGAACACTGGGGCCATTTGGACAAAAGGGGCACCCATGGGTGCAATACTGCAGCTGGGGATTCAGCATGTGTGAAAAATGCAAAATGGTAGGAAAATTCAACCACTGCCACAAGAAATTAAATGTAGTAAGGGTACCATAAGAAATGTTACATGAGAAGGTAGAAAAAGGGGATACTAAGTAAACAATCCACCACTCTATGAAAGATAGTGTATGCTGGGTCTACAAAGAGAAAAAGGTAAGTAAAGTCAAATTCACTTTACTACTCTTGAAATCAGTAGTTTAGCCAAAGAAGGTATTTAAACCTTAACTGAAATCCAAAGGATTTCTCTGTGATACTGCACTGAAGGTGCTGTTTGTCACAATACAAAAGGATGATGCCTATGGAGTTTGTCAGACTCCAAATCCAAAAGAATCACATGGTTGAAATCACAGAAAAATACATGAGAGAGTGAGAACAAGGTCTCACTCACTCCAGGATAAACAATGAAAGTCCTTCAGTCCAGCATAAGAGCTGGGGATATCTAAGGTAGAAGAGAATTAGCACAGAAATGAGCATTCTCCCTAACACTCATCCCCCCCAGAGTAAGGGACAGGAGGATTTAATCCACCCCTGGATGAATCTTCTAATACAGTCGGTCATTCTTTCTGTAGAGACCATCATCATTTTGGTGATTACTCCCTGACCTGTATTCTACGGTGAAATCAAACCCCTGGAGGCTGATTGACCTTCTAACAATTTAGGATTCACCCCTTCCATCTGCATTAACCATCTCAAGGTTTGGTGGTTTGTCTGAAATACAAAAGTAGATCCATACAAGTATGGTCTAAACCTCTTCAGAGACCACACAATGGCAAAAGACTCATGTTCAATAGTTGCCCACCTTGTCTCACAGTCATTCAGTTTCCTACTGATGAAGCAGATAGGGTGTTCCTTGCCTTTCTCATCCAGCTGACTCAAAAATGCACCTATTCCAGTGTTAGAGGCATCAGTTTGTACAATAAAGTATTGGTTGTAGTCTGGAGCTCACAAGACTGGAGCTTGACAAAGGACTTTCTTAAGTCCCTCAAAGGCTTGAGTGAACTCCTCATTCCACACGACCTTCTTGGGGAATGTGGGTGTGGAGATCACATTCAAGGGAGAAGCTGGGATGCTATAGTTCTCATTCAATTTCCTATAGTAACCAGTGACACCTAGAAAGGTTCTCACTTGGGTTTGAGTAGTAGGGGTGGCCCAGCCTTGTATATCTTGTACTCTGCTAGGCAATGGCCTTATTTCACCTCCTCCTACCTCATGTCCAAGGTAGACCACTTTGCTCTGACCAGTTTGACATTTGCTAGCCTTGATGGTCAGACGGGCCTGTTCAAGAGCCTGCAAACATATCCAATGTGGTCAAGAAGCTCTTCCCAAGTGGGGCTGAATACTGCCATGGCATCCAAGTATGCCATGCAGAAGTCCTCCATCCCATTCAGAACTTGATTCACCATCCTCCGGAATGTAGCATGTGCATTTATGTGTCCAAAAGGCATAACCGTAAACTGGCAGAGGCCTCCTGGAGTAGAAAATGCAGTTAGGTCAAATGTACTGAGGAACTTCGCAGAACCAAGTTTGGCCACCAGTTCATCTGCCCTAGGTAAAGGATGGGGTTTGTTGTTACAGCTAAATTTAGCGGTACTTAAGAACTGGACACTTAGGACTGTTTTAGGACCTGTATATAGGTACCCGACAATTGTTTGAGAATTTGGTGCTAGATGAATAATAATTAAATACTAGCAAATGTGAGTGCCATAGTAAGGGTAATAGCAACCCCGTTAATGTTCGCATTGTAAAAAGAATTTTGGGTATTTTACACAGTATTGGACCAGTCACTTTAAAAATATTGGTATGATTAATGTTATTGATTTTGTATGTGTTTTTAATAAAGGAATTTAATAAATAAAATAGTTTTTTATTAGGTTTCAACTGTTGGTGTAATGAAATTGTTAATATTTGTGACACTGTATGTTAGATTTGATACCCAGTAGGCAGTACAATTCCCTTAATGGTTGACTAGCACCTAGAACGTTCATACAGTCCTATAAGAGGTGTTCTACCTGGTTAAGTTTTGGAAACAGTTTTGAGGCATTAGGATCGTTTGTGAATGTTTGTGATTGCTCTAAGGGTATGGTCCCAATTTCTTTAAATAGCGTTGGTACTCTTAAAGTTGACTAGGTAAAGGATGGGCATCAGTCGTGGTGACTGCATTGAGAGCTATATAATACATACAGAATCTCAATTCCTTGGATCCTGCCTTTGGTACTAGTACAACTGGACTAGCCCATGGACTTGTAGATGGCTCGATTACCCCAAGATCAAGCATCTTCTTGACCTATTTCTTTTTGTGGGTTTTCACATGGTCTGACATTCTCTAATCCCTGCTTTTGACAGAGAGACATTCACCAGTGAGAGTATCATGCTGGCCTCAAGGGGTGAAGCCTGGTGTCACTGAAAACAGGGAGGCAAACAGATTCAACAGAACCTTGCACTCCTCCTGCTGTTGCAGAGTCAGATCTGAGAAGAGAATAACTCCTTCAATCTTTCCATCTAAACGTTGTCCCCTGAGGAGGTCAAGTAGAGGTTCATTCGCCTCCTCCTCCTGATCAGATGCTAAAAGCAAAGCTCCTAGTTCTGGTCTGGAAACATATGCCTTTAGGCGGTTAGTGTTATAGACCCTAGGGGCCTCCTTGGGATTGCCCAAGTCCACTAAACAATTGACCTCTCCAAGTTTGCCCACAACCTTGAAGGGTCCAATCCATTTGTCCTATAAGGCCCTCTGCCTTGTACGTACCATAACTAGAACCAGCTGGTCTGGAGTAAAATACACCATGTTGGCCTTCTGGTCATGCCAATGTTTGATCAGAGCCGAATCTGCTTTCAAGTTATCAGAAGCTTCTGCCATCATTTGTGCCATTCTCATTCGGAGACCTAGCACATAGCAAGTGATTCTCACTGGCTTGAGGGAAGGAGCACTCTCCAATCCTTCCTTGATAAGGGCCAATGAACCTCTAACCGGATGACCATAGAGCAGCTCAAAGGGGCTGAAACCAACCCCTTGCCGAGTGACTTCTGTGATGCTGGAAATGCATCGGAGGGACAGGGCCTCCGTGTCCTTGTCCTTTACTGCTTTTTATCATGTGTTCATGTGGGACTCCTGGCAGAGCAGCTCTCTCCTTTGGTTTTGGTGAACAGATCCATGGGATACCCTTATGGCAACCATGGGTAGGGTGCAACCTTGTTCCCCTAGTGTATGTTTTTGGGCACCTGTGTGTGGCCCACAGAGCAGGGTATGGGCTGGTGGCAGCTCCATGCTGAATTTGACAGGTGCTCTGAGTATCCTCCATCAGTTGATTCCGGATAGGAAACAAGATGGCCCCCGTGGCCTCTTGCTTTCTATTGTCTGTTACCCTGTTTTCCCAAAGTCTTGAGAAGCCCTAACTGTGTCCCTTTCCCCTGACCGGCTGTTGGGTGGAAGTTCCATACATGGTGTTGTTGTGAAGTCTAAGCCAGACTGGCTGGAGCCTTCCCAGTGACTGTATGTTGTGGGTACACACTGTGGGTGGGACCTGGGTGAATGGAGTGTGTGAGGAATACGCATTCTGTGTTGTGGGTGTCTAGTATCTGATGTTTGACACAATGACTGAGACAGGCCTGCCCGAAACCGGTATGAATGCAGTGTGGAGTGTTGAATGGCTGGGAACTTGTCCCAATACACATACCTTGTTGTGAGTGCCTGGAGAGGAGTGATCACCTGAATGCACTATGCACCTGATTGGATGCCTGCCTGCATGAATGCCCTTCTGACCAATTGGTTGCCTGAGTGTGACCCATCAGAATGAATGGGAGATCAACTGGTATATCTGGGGGCCTCTCACTGCTAGAATTCGTGTTCAGAAGCTGAAGAGTATCTGGAGTGAAACTGAAGCTTAACCAGGAATTGCTGTTGCTCTCCTTCACAATCTGAAAGCTGCTGTGTCTTCAAGAACTGACCCAGAGAGGACCTGGTAAGGCACCCTCTTCCTGAGCTACAAGGGACCATTGTGCACCAGCTGATCTTTGCCAAAGCTCTCTGGTAGACAGACCTACGACAGGCTGCCGACCGGAGAGGGGGACTGCCGTGGAATCCCAAAGAGAAGCGCCCATACTGTTGTCCGCCTCTGTCGACGACCGACGTCGCCGACTGGAGCCACTGTGCTCTGGTTTGCCTAAGAACTTAATTTGAGCCAAGGACGCTCTCGTCTGCATCCCCGCCCGCTTTATCCCGCTGGAGAAGGCCCGACCGCCGACGCGCCGAGGAAAATCCACCGGTGGGTTTCCCGCCACCTAAAGACCACAGAGACGCCGACGACTCTATGCCCTTGCTGGGCCACAGTTTTTTAACATCTCTTTGTGGTCCAGAACTACCGTCACCGAGGTGCCCCACAAGCTTCTTCCTTGCAGGACGCCAATGCTCTGTCGTCGGCAAGCACCTCTAGGAACGAAGCTGCCACTTCACCACCGTAGTTCATCCTGTTCTCCGTCAGACTGTAGGATGTTTCAACCCAATAGTCCAGGCCCTGCAACATTACTGTGCATTGCTTGCATCAGGAACATCAGAATGGGCGCCGGAAAGCATGCTGCTCGCTAAAAATCACCCAGAGGTGTGCAGTAAAAATCTGAAAAATAGGCCGTCATCCACCTTTGCCTATGTCAGTGGTAACACAGGAGACCTCTGCCAAAACCCATCAGTTGGCTGCCTACAGAGCAAAATGACTGCAAAAGAAACACAGAGCTGTGTGGAATCCGTTTTTCTTGGTTGTCAAATTTGCAAAAAATCATGGCTCACAAACCACCCAAAAGACCCAACCTCCTTGTTGGGTGTTAAACATCATTCTACTTCAAGAATCCACATAAATACCATGTCCACAGAGTACACTTATCAGAAGAAAATCCACATTGAAGATTGCTTGCTTGGAAAATGATGTTGTAAATGGGCGCAATACCGTTACTCACCTCTGTCAGAAGCTGGCGATCTCTAAATCTGACAGGTGAAACTAGTGTCTCAAAAGCTAAATATGCCAAGGAAAGGACTTCCATCAAATGCAATATAGGGTGCCACACATTGATTTTCATGTTGAAAAAGACTGGAATTGAAGATATGTTTGCTTATTTTAAATTTGTAACTTTAATTTCCACAAAAAAAACAATTTCACAATTGACCATAAGGTAACCTGATTCAGCTAAACTCCAAGAGGTTTTCCACACTGAGCTCCAAACACATTCCACACCTTCTCCAGGAAGAAAGGAATCTTTTCCCCTGTGCTGTGCTGAGTATCTGACAGGCGAGTGTGAAAAGAAATGTGAGGGGCACTCTGGTATGTTGCTCTGAGTGTAGACAAAGGACTCCCTTGAGCTGAATGAAAATGCTAATTCGGGTGTGACTGACACCAACTGCCCTGGCAGGAAGAAGCCCATGTGACTCTCTGAATCAGCCGAACCTTGGAGGCGGGCCAGACTGAAAATGTGGATTTGAAACTAAAGTAACTGTATGTTTTAGAAAAAGACATACAGCAAATTGTACTGAACTGATAAAAATATGGGATTTATAGGGTATTAAAATGAAAAATTTGCTCACAGTTTAAAACTAATCTGGAATCTGTGCGATGTTCTGAGACTAATCACAACATTTTTAATATTGTAGCTATTGTGATTATGCTATGAAGATGAAAATTTACAGAAGTATGCCTAGATGGTATGTGCATGTATGTGTGAAAAATTGTACAGATCCGAAAATGTGTAACCAACCAAAAGTGCGAAAAATTGTCATTTATGAACCAAAACACGTAAGAAGATAAGACTTTGACGGAAACGTACCTTAGTCAATCTATCATGTAAATATGTATTATGAACAAGTTGTGCATATTGGAAATATGATTTTTATGAAAAATAAGATATACTGTACAGAGACAAAGGGGAGGTTTTCTCCCTAATCAATAAACATGACACATCATGACACACTGTTCCTTTCTCAAATCAGGAGAGGGGGAATTCTTTGACCTATCAGATCCTTAGAGGGTTGGGCATAGACAATCAGCCTCCCCACCCACTTTGGAAAATGGATAAATAGGGACTGTTGAGGACACACACACACACACACACACACACACATACATTCACCCATTACTGACCGACTGACAAAGCACTCTGAAGGGAGATCCAGACTCTAGAACCAGACTCCGGAACCAGACTCCAGAACCCTGAAGCAGAGGCCTAACCCAAAAAGCTGAACCCTTTTCAGCAGGCCTTTAAAATTTAGACACCTGATTTTAACCCCTAAACTTCCATGGGGCCTAACCTAACTGATCCAACAGCCTGGCAGAGCTGTTTTGCTGCTTCTGGCTAAGAACTCTTGCTAGAACCCAAGATCCAGATCCGTCCAGCAGAGCTGTAACCCATAACCCGTCAGATCCAGTACAAGAGGCCGTGCAGACCCGAGTGCCTTGCTGAGAGCAGAACCAAGCGCCTGAGACCTGTCCGTTGGCGAGCGAATCCCAGCCAAACCCTTGACGGGCCCATTCCATTCCAAAGCCATAGTAGTGAATATTTAGTATAGAACTGTCCATAGTCTCTTAGTTTAAAGTAATCCTATTCAATCCATTTCAACCTATCCAGAACTGCATTATATTATCTTGTGTCCATCCTGAATCCTTCTCATTATATAGTCTGTGATAATTGTAGTGATAATCATCTGTTCCATCCTTATAGATCTTCCGTAATCGCGTTTCTCGCAGGTGGAAAAGTTGCCGCAAATTTGCATTTGGCTCAATTTCACTCCATATAAAATAGCTATTTCTTGATTTCAACTTCTGAATTTCGTTTTCCATCTGCCAATCATTCTACCATCATTGCCAGTGTTGATCTGAAACAAACCAAAGCCACTCTCACTAGTTCTGAATTCAATTTAGTGAATTAAAAGCATTTTTAGCATTTTTCCCATCACTTCATATTACATTGAAAAGCAATTGACCTGTTTTAAAATCATACCTGTTCTCTCTAAGCTTGCTGGGGGAATTGGGAGTGAAACTGCAATTGTTGATTGTTATTGCTGATAACCGTGTGCCCTCATTCCATCTCTTCATATTGCATAATAGGGGGGGGGGGGATTGAGTAATATCAGGGGGAAAGAGTGATCACATTGTCTTTGATTAAGTTCATTTCAAGTTTCATTTCTGTGTTGCATTAAGTTCATATCATTGCATTTCGTTAAACCCACATAAAGTTATTCTCTGCTACATTATTCTTCCTATTCCGACTCCAAATTGATTAAAGAGATTGTTGATTATTGTGATACTACCCATTGCTGATCATTGTAGAAATAGTAATAAGTGTGATATTTCGATATTGTTCATATTCATAAAAGTTTGATATATATATTGTTCAATTCTTCAAATACATCTTTTAACTTTGCAAAACAAACCTCCTTCTTGGTTCAGTGAGACCGGGAAGATTCAAAGAGAGGGGCGTTATATAAGGGTACATCATCCAGAATTAAAAGTACTTTTGACATAAAAATATATAAATAAGAGTTTCCATTGGGCATTCCATACTAGGCATTGACTTAGTTGGAGTGCTGGATTAAAATCACTTACAGGACGTTCGACGATCCGTGACTCCTGTCTTAAAGGGAGGGCACTCAAGAAGGGCTGTCGATTTCCCGTTGACAAACGCTACAATTCCAGGTACATTGGGGCTGTAGAACTATTGTAGAGGGAAATAATACTTGTAGAACTATATATGGACTGGACTTGTGATACATCGTTGCTTTACAGGTTGCCCAGGTGGGGGGATCTCCACACAGAATTGTGCCTAGTTGGCAAAGGCCAGTATTCTGCCAACTGTTCAACCATCTTGCTTTCCTTCCCCTCTCTACTGCTAGTTTCCTCTTTATTGATCTGTGTGGCATTTTGACAGTATAGTTGATGCACTTCAATGAGATCTGATAATATTTGTGGTGCCACTTTAGAACTGTATATATTTACCATTGTTGATTCTCTGAGCACAAAGTGAGTTATTGTGATAGTGTACATAACCTTGAATATTAATTATATAAAGACTGTGTTTGAACTAATACAGTGTGTGGACATTCCTTTGTGGGGGCTTGGGGACTACACTGTGCTTAAGAACCAGCCTGCATCACCTCCTGAGAAGCTTGTCCTTGATTGCTTGACCATAGCTACCAAATAGAGAATCTTGGCTGGGGACCTCTATGCCTCTCCTCTACCAAATAGAGAGCAGAAGTACAGACACCCCCCTCCAGTCTTTACACTGGTGGCAGCAGTGGGATGCTTATGGTTTTAAGAATCAGTGTATAACCGTGCCACTTACGAAGGATATCTGAACTTTGTTAAATTAAGGTTTAGTTGTGTACCAGATAACTGCATTACAAGCCATGGAGTCTATCTATTGCAAATGGTAAGTTGACTAGGATGAGCTTAGAGGCTCTCCAGAGCACTTGTGAAGCCAGGGAGTTAGACTTTGTCGATAAGTCTAGGGCTGAGCTGATAGCTGCCCTGGTGGACTACCAGACTGATTGTGAAACTCTTGAAGAGGGGATGCAACCAATGAGGACTCTGCCCCTGGGGTTTTTGCTGAATCAGTTCCCGGGAATGCCACCATTGCTGCTGCCTCTGTTCCAAACCCCAGCAATTCCTTGGAGCTTGAGTTATTAAGGATGAAATTGGCCTTTGAATACAGAAAGTTGGAAATAGATGCTGAGCTTAAGAAAGAGGAGCTGGCACAGCAAGTGGAACTCAAGAATAGGGATCTTGAACTCAAAGACAAGGACACTGAATGTCAGACAATCCAGCTAGAGAAAGCTAGATTGGAGACTTCACCTAACCAGTTGAGAGTGTCAGGTCCCCAGCCACCAAGTTTATGAAATATTTGGTTGGTGTGTTTGTGGAGGGTTCTGATATACTCCAATGGATTGAAGCATTTGAAATGGCTTGTGCAATTCATGATGTTGATAAGAGAGGTTGGGCTAAGTGTTTGCTAAGCAGAGTGCCTCAGACTGGATATGACTGTATTCTGAAACTGAGTGTGGAAGAAAGGGGTCAGTATGAGTGCATGAAGTCTGCTTTGATTGCCAAGTTTGGCAAGACACCTACCCAGTACCTTAAGAGGTTCAGGGATTTTAAGAAACAAGAGAATGTGTCTTGGATTGACTGGGTGAGTGCTGCACACATGAACATTATGGGGTGGATTGATGGTTACAAAGTGAAAACGTTTGTTGAATTGTCTCACCCTTTGTTTTTTGAGCATTTTTCTGAAGCCTGTTCACCAGAGCTGTGTCAATATGTTGCTGACCAGAACATTTTGAATCCCTTTAAGCTGGCTAGGTTGGCTGACAAGTGGGTCTCCCACCGGGTGTCCCTAAGGACTCCAGTGGGAAGGACGAGGACAAAGAAAAGGAGACCTCTCAGAAAGCTGAGGAGTCACAAAAGCAGTCACAGTTGGGTAAACCAAAACCTTCCTCTCCTAAGACCCAAAATTCTAGTGGGGATAAGTCATCTGTGGGTGGGAATAAGAGTAGTGGTCTTCCTGCTGCAAAGCAGGCTCCCAGTGGTTCCAGTACCGTACCCTGCACTCCCGGCACTTGTTGGGATTGTGGGGCTCTGGATCACAGAAGGGGTGACTCCAAGTGTAAAGGTAAAGCACTTGGAGTACAGTCTGTCAGCCTGAGCTACCGTTACCCCATGTCTGAGGTGGAGGACACTGTCCTCCCCTACTCTGCAGGAATCACATTTGGTGCTCCTGTAGAGATTTCCTTAGTGTTCCTTGGGGCCTGGGACCAGTACGCAGAAGTACTGGTGACTATCCCACAGAACACCCGTAGGTTTTTGAGGAGTGTCCTTTTGAATGGCCAGCCTTCTACAGTGGTGGACAGGACCCTGCTCAAGCCAGAGGACTATGTTGGTGCTCCTCTGAGAACCACCAGGTTAGCTGTTGGGCCTCCCAAATTATTACCTGTAGCTTTAGTCACACTCATGATTGGAGACAAGACAGCAAAGCTTCCTGCCCCTGCTAACATTCTGTTAGGCAATGATCTAGTAGAGTTGGGGTTGATCTCGGATGGTCTTCCCCTGACTACTGCTGCAGTCACTAGGTCACAGATGACACAGGGTCTGGCTGTGAGTCAGGTACCCGAACCAAAGGCGAGGCCTAATGCAAGTAGAAGCAAGAACAAGAAGTCCGCCTCTGTGCAGGGGGCTCCTTCTCTTCCTGCTGTTCCTACAGCACCCATTGGGATCCATGCTCCGGACGGGCTGGGTCCAGTGGAAAACCCAAACTCAACTCCTGAGGGAGAAGAGACAGAAGACTCTCCTCTGGGAGAGGTTCTCAACCCAGAGATTCATCCAGACATTCAATGCTTGTTAGCTGAAGGGGGACCCTCCCTGCAGACTTCTGTAAAGGACAGAGAGAGTGCCACGCTCTCGAGGGTCTGAGGAAACAGGCCCTGCCCCAGGCACAAGGAGAAGTGCCTAGGATATTCCGAATCTATTGGGAGGGTGAGCTCCTTGTTAGTGAGCCCACTAAGCATGAACCTGGTGCCCTCAAGAGGTTGGTGGTACCCCAGGTTTACAGGCCCTTCCTGCTGCAGTTGGTGCATGAGGTGCCCTTGGCTGGTCATCTTGGGAGCAAGAAGACTAAGCAGAGGCTCCCTGCCCATTTCTACTGGCTACGGATGAGAGTAGAGGTGGAGTCCCACTGCAGGACCTGCCCAACTTGTCATTTGTCTGGCAAGACTGGAGGCAGTGTCATTACCCCACTGCAACCATTGCCAGTGGTTGGCACACGATTTGAGAGGGTGGGCATCAACATTGTCAGTCCTCTTAACCCTCCCACTCCAGGTGGACATCGATTCATCCTGGTCTTGGTAGATCATGCCCCCAGGTACCCTGAGGCTATACCCCTTCGGACTGTAACTGCCAAGGTGGTTGCCAGGGCTCTCCTGGGCATTTTCACCGATGTTGGATTCCCTAAGGAGGTTGTCCCTGACAGAGGATCCAACTTCATGTCTAGTAACATGAAAACCATGTGGAAAGAGTGTGGGGTAACCTACAAGTTCTCCACCTCTTACCACCCACAGACCAACCACCCACAGACCAATGGTCTGATTGAGAGATTTAACAAAACTCTCAAGGGCATGCTAGGTGCTTTGGAAGAGCCCCTAAGGAGGAAATGGGATCTCCTCCTGCCATGCCTGCTGTTTGCTTACAGAGAGGTACCTCAAGAGGGTGTTGGTTTCAGCCCCTTTGAGTTACTCTTTGGACATCCCGTGAGGGGGCCCCTTGCCTTAATCAGAGAAGGTTTGGAGGCCACCTTTCCAGGTCCCGCCAAGCAAGTGGAGGATTATGTGTTAGGCCTCTGAAGGAGGATGACACCGATGATGGGTCAGGCAACATTGAATCTCAAGGCCAGCCAGGAATTGAATAAGTACTGGCATGACCTTAAAGCATTGCAAGTGGATTGAACTCTGGGACAGGAGGTCCTCGTTATGGAGTATAGAAAGCGTTGGGCTTTGGCAGATAAATGGACTGGACCCTTCAGGATAATCTCCAAGATGGGTGAGATCAATTATCTGGTTGACATGGGAGCCTCTGGGGTAGCCCCTCAGGTATTCCATGTTAACAGGTTCAAGCCTTTTCACAGGGGAGCCGAAGTCTCATGTCTCTTGCTAGCTTCAGAGCAAGAAGAGAATGAGACTGAGCCCCTTCCCGACCTGCTGCATAGCGACCCTCAGGATGGTTCAGTGGAGGAAGTCCATCTCTCTCCAGATCTGACGACAGAGCAGCAGAGGGCCTGCCGGGCTTTGCTCCGGGTGTATGCCTCTCTGTTTTCACTGACACCAGGCCTTACACTGTGGTGTAGGCATGCAATTGACACTGGTGACAGTGTGTCTGTCAAAAGCAGGTGCTACCGTATGTCAGATACTGTTAAGAACCACATACAGGCTGAGGTCGCCAAGATGTTGGATCTGGGTGTTATTGAACCCTCAACCATCCCTGGTCCAGTCCAGTGGTCCTTGTCCCCAAGGCAAGTTCCCAGGCAGGTACCAAGGATTGGAGGTTCTGTGTGGACTACCGAGGAGTCAATGCCATCAACAAAACTGACGTGCACCCTGTAAGAGGATTCAATTCAGCACTACAGCCAAGTCAACGCCTAGTCTGGAATACTGAATGAAAACCCTTATTGATATATCTTTATGTCCAGTTCATGCGTTCTGGATGACTACCCCTATATAACACCCCTCCCTTGGAATCCCCCTGACCCCACTGAGCCAAGAAGTAGTTCTGTTTTGCAAGTTTAAAGGTTTATTTGATAACTTAAACAATATATATTATATCACGCTTTATAATAAATTAATAATTGGATATCACACTTAATCTGGTATGATAAAGATTAACAACGGAGAATCTGGCACTAGCACACTTCTTGATAATCACTAAGGAGTTGACATGAAATGGATAAGGTAGCAACAATACTTTTATGGTTTCAAATGGATGCAATGTGGAATGAAATGCAGTAAAGAAAATAACTTGATAGGATTTCAGCAAAAGACAATGTAATCACTTTCTTGGACAATTCACCCCCCCCCCCTTTTATGCAATGCAAGGAAATGGAAGGAAGGCACACAATTCTCAAAAATGCAATTCAAATGTAATTCAGTTCACCCCAGCAAGCTTAGACTACAGAAGTTGAAAACACAGGCCCAAATGCTTTTAAATGTGCTGGAAATGAAGAAAAAAAATATGCTAAAATGCTTTTAATTCCCTCTAGAGGTTCAGGGTGAGTGGTATCTAGTTAATATTAGTCCAGGATCACACTAGCAATGATGCAGGGATGGTTTTTATGAGGCAAACGAATTTCTTTCAGAGGAAAGCAAAAGCAGCTATCTTTTTGCAAGTGGAGAAATGTGCAAATCGCGGTAAAATTCGCGAATGCGTCTGGTGCGATTACAGAGGAACTACAAGGGCTAGCAATATTTTTGGGGTCTTAGGAAAGCCTAGGATCTCAGCTTCCAGATGAAAGTTACTGCAAGTCTCTAGCACAAACGGTCACGGAGATATGAGCGATTAAATAAAGGTCGTTTTTCAAATTTGAAATTTTAAAGTTCAAAAAGACAAGTGCAGCTTGCAACTAGAAAATGACAGGTGACAGCTTTGCAAATGACAGGTGACAGTTAGGAGACAGTTCTACTTAGATTGAACTAGATTGAATTATATTATTTTAACTAGGAGATTGGTTCTGCACAGTTTTCTAGGTACTCACACTATATTCTTGAGTGAAATGGGCCTCGCCATGGATCTAGTCAGGTTTTAGACGGGACTCTGGTCTCTGCACTTCACAGTGATCTGGGTCTGCTCTCTCTCTGGATTCTGAAGATTGAGGGATTTAAAGTCTGGATCTTTCTGCACAGCTTTCTCTGGAGATTGATGGAGGTAAAGTATGGATTTTCCCGGCAGAGCTTCCAGCTGCAAATGGATTTGAAAGTCCCTATCTGTCCTGTCTCTCTGCTTTTATGTGTTTTGAAAATGGGTGTGTGTGAGCAGCATCACTAGCCAGCCCCTCTCCACTTGTCATTGGCCACTTCATCCGCTTCCACTTGATTGGGGGAATGAAATGAAGTGTCATCATGATGAGGTCTGTTTATGATACAGAGAACCCACCCCTGTCAACTTACACACAAATCTAGATTTGCTCAAAAAAACATATTTGCACAGGTACACATTTGTTTAAAATTACATGCACCCTTCACATATCACAGGAGGTATACCCTGTCCAAATCTGCTCTTCCTGGGGGCTTGCATTCAGAAATGGCAATATTTTGCACTTTTTAACTGGTTTGCAATTTTGGACATTAACCCAAATTTACACACATGTGCGCAAGGAGTATGGACATTAATTGATGAAGTGTCAGATTTTTCACATGCACACATTTTGAGCAATATCCTCTTTTCCGCTAAAACTCCCCTGAACACGCCACCGGTTCTAAAAACCTCTTAAAATGTGGGCAGAAAAATCACAAGAATTATGGTGTCATTTATACAATTTTCACATGTCCGCTCTATGAGTTATTCATCTTTTTAGAGTTATGTTCTGGCCCCAAAGGGGTGTGGTTTTCCTCCAGCACAAGGTTGAATTTCTGGTTTTTCCAGTTCTGCCAAGCCAGCTTGCTCTCACAGGCAGTGCCCCTCCCCTGTGCTTCCAGGAGAAATCTCCATTTACGACTCCTGCCATAAAACATTTGCCTGAGTCAAGACAGGGCTTTGTTCAATTTCCTGCAGAGCCCAGGTAATTCAATCAGGGAAGTGTCATATCCCTTTTGGTGTGAGCAGCAAAAGGGCAGCTAGGCCTGGGAACACAGCTGTGACTCAAGTTTCACTCCTGATGGGGGTAGTTGCCAGGCAAATTGGAATCTCTTTAAGCCAGTTTTTAGCTACATGTCATTTCTGTTCCCCAGTTTCTGCATTCAAATAAAACTAAACATTTTCACATATGCAGCTAGAAGGCTGATTCTAAGTTTAAAACTATGACATTTAAACAATTGCAACCTATGTGACACTCAAAAGTAGGTCACTCAGTCAATTTGAACATTTAGATTTGTAGTGTCTTTCAGTCCAAATTTACTTAAACTGCTGAAATCCACAGCTCAGCCAGTCTTGTTATAAACCTTCAAGTCACTTCAGAATATAACTTTACATTGTATCCACCTCTCAGTAAGTCTTTCTTTGGCCTGTTTTGGGTTCATTTATTCAGTTTTCTACAAAAAAGTAAAATCTGGTGGTTTTAAAACGCCGGCTTTCTGATAGTGGTGAGTACTGGTACTGCAGCCCTTTTTGGGATTTAAGAAAATGAATTCCCAACAGTTATGGGTTTGCTTTTGGCAATCAGCATTGCCACTCCCAATGGTTTCAGACTACTGTGTGGGTAGTCCAATGGTGGTTTTAGGCAGCGTCCTTCTGTGCCCATAACATCGGCAAAAATGAGTGGCAGCCTATTCTTCATGCATTTCCCTGTGCATTTTCTGGGAAGCTCTGGCCATCATGATGTTTTCCATGTCAGTACTGCACAGTTTTGAGGTAGGGCTCGGATGCATGGGTAAATACATCCCACAAGCCCCCCTCTTGCGATGGCCATTCGGTTTCACTGATGGGACTCGCAAGACCCGGGATGTTTCCTCATCTTCTTCCAATAGATGGCACAGTTCAGCATCTTTTCCTCCATCCGGTCGGATCGATCGGTTCTCCTCGCCGGTCCTGATGGGAATATTGGGCGGTACCCCGGGCCCGTTGCGTCTCTGCTCCCGGTCCCCGGATCGTCCTCCTTGTTCATTCTCCATGGTTTCATCTCTCCTAGGACGACAAAGGAAGAGCGGCAATACCTATTCATAGACATTTTTCCACCACTGTTGAGATAGTGGGGCAGCATATGCATTTCATCATAACGAAACATTACATTCTTATTTTGAAAAAAAAAACAGTATAACTAAGATACAGTTTCATGCAAATCACAATATTTTAGTGACTAGATGTGGTATGTTTTATGGTTGGAACTGAATTAATCTGAGACAGTACCCGCTAGGATTCCAGAGGATTCCTCCAGTTGTTGCAGAGTGTGCCTGGGATGGCAACATTTCAACTGGTTTATGTGGACCCACTTGTCTTCCCCCGCTGCCAAAGGACCTTTGGGGATGTGGATTTTGTAGGCCACAGGGGAGATCTTGTCGATGATCTCAAAGGGTCCCTTCCACGCAGGCAAAAATTTCCGCTGTTTTGCCTGGTTTCTTTGGAAGTTGTATAGATAGACCCGGTCCCCCACCTGATATTCCTTCCTGGAAGTCTTCAGGTCATAGTGGGTCTTCATGCTATCAGCTGATCTTTCTAGATTCCGCTGAGCATAAGCAAAAGCATGTTGAAGGTGTTTCCTTAAATTCTCCACATACTCATGAGTTGTGGAGGCATTTATCAGTGTCTGCTCTTGGGTCCTGTAGAGCAAATGCTGCGGAAGCACCATCTTGCGCCCAGTCATCAACTCAAATGGTGACATTTTGGTTGCAGATGAAGGGGTAGATCTGATGGCCATTAGGACCAGAGGTAATCGGATATCCCAACTTGGCCCAGAATCTGCCACAAACTTCTTTAACATGCTCACAATGGTTCGGTTATATCTCTCTACTGCCCCAGAAGAAGCTGGCCGGTAAGCAATATGCAACTTCCTTTTGACCCCCAGTATCTCCCACATCTTTGTCATTACTTCACTGGTGAAGTGGCTACCTCTGTCTGACTCAATCCTTTGAGGTAGGCCGAAACGGGAAAAGATGTGGTTAATCATCAGGGCAGCTGCGGTTTCTGCCTTGCAATTTGGGGCTGGGAGACATTCCACCCACTTGGTAAACAAGCATGTGACGGTCAACATGTACTTATTCCCCCTAGCAGAGCGAATCACAGGGCCTACAAAGTCGATTTGTAAATCTGACCATGGCAGTGTCATCCCCCTCTTTTGGAGAGGCGCACGGTGCGTGAGGGAGGATGGCTGAAATTGTGCACACACAAGACACCCCTTCAAGTATTGGTCGAGGTCCTGCCCCATGTGTGGCCAGTATGCAACCTCTCTTAAGATTTCCAATGTTGTGTGAAACCCCCTATGACCGGCAGTGGCCGCATCATGGGCGTGACTTAACATCAGGCTTCGGAATGAGGTAGGAACCACCCACTGATCGTGGCCAGCTTTGGATTTCCTTACCAGCAAACCGTCTTGGATTCGGAACATTTTTGGACATTTCATCAACACTCTTAGGTCCTCTTTCCCAGTGTAATCGGTATCCGTCAGGGGAAAGTTCTCAGGGTCCTCAAGGTGTTGGTAAAACTTACCAATAATTGGATCCCCCTTCTGAGCTGTAATCAAATCAGCATCAGGGGTCTCCTTACTCCATTGTGCAATTGAAAGGTCGTTGTGAGCATTTGTCTGGGACCTAGTGATAGCAGTGACCTGGATTTCCCCCAACAGGGACTCAATCTCAATTAGATCCCCTTGGATGGCCCCGGTTTTGGCCAGCTGATCAGCTAAGTCATTTCCAGTTTTGTCTGGTCCCTCTACTTTGGAATGACCCTTGATCTTTTTCCAATAGATGGTCATCTCATTCGAGGTGACCAGATCGTCAATTTTTTGGATCAACTTCCCATGTTTCAAGGGTTTGTTATTAGCACATAACATGCCTCTGGTTGTCCAATTAACCAGGTGCTCCACAAACCCGTTCCGTACATAATCCGAATCTGTGATTATGACCAGTTCGCGGAGTTGATGCTGGACAGCAGTGAGGATGGCCTGATGCACAGCCATCAATTCTGCCACCTGACTACTTCGGGGACCAATTTTGTATCCAGCGGAGGGTTCTGGGGACTCATTCACCCATGCATTCCCTACGCCGGCCACCAGTTCTTTCTCCCCGTTGTTGTCAACATGGTAAGAGCATCCATCCACATAGACAGTCGGCATTCCCTCACACTTGTCCTCTTCAAAGACTTTGTGTGGGGAATTAAGGTATGCCTCCATGTTGTCCTTTATTTTTAGACTTTCGTCCTCGAGACAGTTTTCTCTGGCACAATCATGCAAGTCAGCCAGACCTTGCGCGAGGGGACTCTTCTTGTTTTGGCCATATCGGACCTCCACAGGAAAGCCTTGCATTGACAGAATCCAGGAAGTAATTCGGGAATTACTCACATTTCCGGCCCGGATTCTATCACTTTGGAGATTTTGCAGAGGCTGGTGTGGAGTCTCCACTATTATGTGTTCCCCCTGGATAAACGGGCGGTAATTCTTCAATGCCCACACTGTTGCCAGGAGTGCCTTCTCACAATCGTTGAATTTTTCCTCCACAGAGGATAAAGTTTTGCTCGCATAGGAGATTACTTTATTGACCTTGTCATGCTTTTGGTATAATACTGCCGTCAAGCACGTATTAGAGAACCCCGTCTCCAGGAAGAACTCCTTGTTTCTGACAGGGTAAGCTAGGCAAGGCGCTTGTGAGAGGCTTCTCTTGAGTTGTCTTACTGCCTCGGCTTGTTCTGGACCCCATTCCCACTTGACCCCCCATTTCAGGAGATGAATCAGGGGTCTGGTGATCTCTGCGTAGCCCTCAATGAACTTTCTGCTGTAATTAGTCAGTCCAAGGAGGCTCCTTAGTTCCCGCAGAGTTGTGGGGTCTTTCAGTTTCTGAAGTGCTTCCACTTTCTTTTCCTGGGGACAGAGACCCTGAGGAGTAATCTCATGCCCCAAGAAATTAACACGGGTTCTACACCACAGTGGTTTCTGAAAGGAAAGTTTTGCTCCGGCGGCCCTCAACTGCGTCAGAACATAACGGATCTCCGCTATGTGTTCCTCCACAGATGAACTTTTGATGAGGACATCATCTACATAAGCCAGGTTACCCCTCGCACCCAGGTCGGGCATGGCCTTATGTAGGAAAATGTTGAATTCATTGCCGGAGTTGAGGTATCCGAAGGGAGTCCCGGTCCAGGTGTACTGCTGGCCCCCAAAGGTAAAAGCCAGTTTGTATTGGTCCTCCCTACTGACAGGCACGGTCCAGTACCCATTGGTCAGGTCTATTGCAGTGAATACCTGTGACCCCTGGATCTGGGCCAGCCCTTGGTCAATGTAGGGCAGAGGCCATCGGGAAGTATGGACCCGTTTGTTGAGCTCCCTGAGGTCAGCACAGAGTCTCCACTGGCTGTTTGGCTTCAATATTCCCAGAACCGGATTATTGAAGGTGCTGTGGACTGGACGGATTATTCCCCGGGACTCAAGGTTCTTAATTATTTCAGTAAGGGACTCCATTGATGCGAGAGGCAAGCGATATTGCTTCACAAACACTGGAGTCATGCCAGGGTCCGTGGGGATTGTTGTTGTGTGGATGTCAGTGCGACCACAGTCATATGAGTCTACCGCAAAGAGATCTTGGAAATCCAACTTTTGCTTTTGTTCCAGAGTCACACAGGCATCAGCTAGGTTGACTCTCTCTTCCACCATCTGCCTGAAGCCTGGAAAGACTTCTGGTTTGGCTATCTCCGCGGCCTCCTCCAGCTGGGTGGAGAAGTCCCTGGTCAGAGTGCTGATTTGGACTGGAGGCTTCAGGTGGGAAAGGCAGCCCTCATGGACTTGGAAAATCACCTCATCCCTCCTGAAGTCACAAGTCACATCTTCCTTACCATAGGGGCAGGAAGTGTACACCAGGAAGTTCCCCCCATGCCGGGTAAAAATCCTGTCTGGTGTTGTATTGTCATCACTGTCACTGTCAAAGCAGTCCTTGGGGATTGGCCCTAACAGTTCATTTCCTAAATCTATGGAAAAATGTCGGTCATCAACCGCCATTCCAATAATGGTGCCTGCGGCTAGAGTAATACTCTTTAAGTCGCTGTTATCCACCTCTATTGGAATGGTGTCATGTTCTATGTTGACTAATGGAGTTGGGTTTACCCCCAACCCTTGCTGTTGGAGAGAAGCGTTTAGATGTATGTAAGCATCAGGGTTTTTCAAATGTTGTCCTCTTTTAACTTTCACTTCCAGGGAGAATTGTCGGGTCCTTTCTGGGATTGTGACTTCCTCTTTGATCTGAATTTCAACTGCATAAGGTAGCAATTGAGCTGACCTAAATGCTTTTTCTGGATCATCAAAGCCCATGGGATTATCCGCTAATCGGGACCAAGCTTTGAAGTTTATTAGGTCCAAACTAATGGCAAAGCGATTGAGAATGTCACTGCCTAAGTAAAAGGCGGCAGTGACGTCTCGCACGACCCAACAATTATGGACTATGCTCTTGTTGCCAATGGAGATTTTGAGCATACACCTGCTTGGCAGGAGCTGTTTGGAATTAGGTGCTTCCAGGTCCATTTCCCATTTGTCTATCAGTTTGAATGTGGGAATGGCTGGATCTTTTGGGAGTTGGCGGAACATGGCTTCGCTGATGAAGCTCTTACCGTTGTTCACACACACTCGAGCGAGAACAGAGTCCTTCCCATCATTTAATTGGACAGGGATGAACAACTGCTCTCCAATTTGCTGAATATCAGCCAGGCTCTGAGCTGATTTCACATCTTTCTGGACTATAGGAGTGGGAGTTTCTGATTGTGGATTAGTATAGAATCTCAGAGTGTTTCCTTCCAGCGTGGAGTACCACTTTAGACTGGAAGGAAGGTTGATTTTCAGAAATAGAGAGGACCCTCCATCACCAGTCTGTTGTCCTACTGCTATTACTGTCACGTCTGGAATTTGGTTGTTCTGGAAGTGAAATTCTACTTGGTCAGATTTTTGTTCAAACATGTGGCAGGTGCCGTTTAAACTAACATGGTTGACACTCTGTTTTAATTTTATTGGTCGGCTAGTCTGGGTCCAGAGGACCTTGTTTACGCAATCTATTAGGGGTGACAACCTTCTCAGGAGGTCATTCCCGAGTAAACAAGGGGTGCCCTCTGGGGTCACTACTATGACCGGGTGTTTCAACTTGTGTCGCCCAATTTTAATGTCCAAGTCTGCCGTCCCCTCGACAGGAATTTCCTTCCCGTCAAAGTTCTGGAGTTGTCCAGGAAGTGAGGTGAGAGGAATTTGGTAATTCTCTCCCCTTCCTGAATTCAGTTCATCAAAGGCCCTTCTGGACAGAAGGGTAGCTTGAGATCCAGTGTCCACCAGTGCCAAAATTGTACCCTGCCCCTGTACTTGTACCGGGGCATAGTATCTTCCCTCCGTCTCCTCAAGGGGGCACAGATAATGCACATTTTTGGACAACTGGTGGGCTAACTTTCTGGTTTTAGACATTACAAGAGAAGAAATTTGGGCAGAATTCTGTGGAGAGTCTTGGGAATCTGAAAGAAAAAGTTGGCAACTGGAGATCAGAGCCATTGTGGGTTCCCCTGGCTCCGGTTCCGGGCCGCCCCCCCTTTTTGGAGGCAGTCATCAGGATGGGTTTGAACCAGGGGATTTTCTTGCTGTTGGTTCTGGGATGAGATGGTGGGCGGCGGTAGCTCAGTCTCCACATCTCCCCAGTCTGGATTTGCATCCCTAGGGACCCATTTTTCTTTGGGAGGAGTTCCCCCCTCTCTGAAGGAGAAGATCCTTTTCCCAGGATCCTCTGAGGATCCCTCTCCCTCAAATTGGAAGACCTGTACCTCCTCCTCAAACTGAGTCTGTTTGGGTCTTTTGTTTCTCCTACCCCCCCTCTGCTCCTTAGGAGGCAGACTTTCAGGGCCAAGAGATTTTGTTTCCGGTTCCTGGGTTTCCAGGGGTGGTTTACAAGTGAGGACGGAAGCTTCCTCCAAGGCTTTACACCCCCCTTCCCTTTGTGCCTCCTCCCTGGGAACCGGTGAGTTATCAGGGTGCTGCCCCCGTCATTGTTCTGGGGCACCAGGTCCAGAGTTGGGTGCGTTCTGCGCCGGCATGCCGATCTGAGGGTTCTGCTGAGCCCTCAGTATGTGACCCAGATCCCGCGCCATGTTTTGAACCTGGCGCTCTAACTGGGAAACCCACTCAGGCTGATACGGGTCCCTGTTTTCTCCCCTGGGCTGATCCCGGGAAGGGTAGCTGTCCCTCCTCTGGTAATACCCCGGGTTGGGAAGATTTGGGTACCCCTCCACCCTTGGCCTCCCCTCTCCCGGATTAGGTTGTCTGGGCTCAGGGAATTGGGGAAAGAAGGATGGATGATTTTGGGGTTGGAAATTGGGTGGATACCTGGGGAAAAAGTTCTGCCCAGGATTTGGAGAATTTCTGCCCTCCTGTGGGAAGTTGGGAGGGAAGTTCCCTGGGTTAGGTGCTTGGCTGGATCCCCCCCCTTGGGCTGGAGGAGTCCACACATAACCCAGGATGGGTCGATTTCCCTTGTAACGGGGACTTACATAATCAGGAGAGCGAGGGACCCCATTTGTGGGGCTGCCTCCCTGGCTCCCTGTCTGTGACTGGCCCGAGGACCTTCTGGGCCTAGCATTATTAGGTGCAGGTAGGTTTTTAGGCCCCCCCATCTCCAACTCTAAAACGGGGGTGACCTTTACCTCTGCCACCTTGGCAGCAGCAGGGGTGCTGTTGGCTTTGGGGTTTTTCTGAGCATTATTTTTGCTATCTACCGGTTTCTGCACCTCATAGATCCGGGTAGCCTGTTCAAGGACCCAGTCTAAAGATCTTTTCTCGTGAAAATCCCTCACGAGCTGGGTCATTATGTATTTGGGCAAGGCATGAAAAAATGTATTTATGAATTCTCTACTGTCTGTGCGCACCCTTCTGGTGGTCTGCGCAAAAGCACGTTTCAGTTCTTGCACAAATTCTTGTGGGGCCTGATCCTCCCCACATTGCAAATTGTAGGCTGCCTTGCGAGCCTCTTGAGGATTTCTATGAATGGAAAAATGTTTCAAGATGGCCGCCTTATAGGTGGACCATCTTAAATGATTTTGGTCCTCCAGCCCCGCAAAGAAACTGGAGTATTCCGGGGAGAAGGTCCACTTTACATATTGAATACAGCTTTGGCTGTCCTTCAAATGGAAAGTCTCCATCATTTGCTCAAACAACTCTACGTGCTCCCAAACAGAATACTTAGCGTTCTTATGGTAAGGCATGATGGCGCTCCTGATCGCCTTAATCTGCTTTAAGGGGTCCTTAAGCAAGGCCCTTTTTGCCTTATTGGCCTTTTTGGTTCGGGTAACCCTTGTCCATTCATCCTCTGACTCAGAGGCACTGCTCCCAGAGGTTCCTGTCTGCTCTTCCAGGTTTTCCCGGATTCTGCGAGCCTGGGAATGGCTGGCAGAATGTGGGGACCTGGTCTCCTGTGTCCTGCGCAGTTCAGAGGAGTCTTCAGATTCCTCCTTGCTGCCAGGATTTGATGGTTACCCCCTCCACTGACCTAACTGGGCAGAGGTTTTCAGGATGCCCTTAATGGGCCTACTCTCCTGGGGTTCCCCACTGAACAGTACTGTACTTGGGTGCCCATACCCGGATGCCCACCCCTCCATTCCTGAGTGGTACTGGCCTATGAGCCCCATACTTTTAGCTGGATAGTAATCTGCCATCCCTGTGGCCCTGTGCTCATGTGCGCCAGGGGACATGGGGGTGGTAGAGTCCAGGGACTGGGAGAGATGAAGGCCCCTGGTGTTAGGGCTCCTGAGGTTATGGTCAGGAGTCTCTCTTTCCCAGCGGACCTCATCTCTATCCGCCCCTGCTCCCTGTTGCAATGCAAGAGCCTGCATTTGTGCTTTCAGTTCCTCAGTCAAGGCCTTACTAGACTCTATCAGTCTCTCCTGCATCGCTACCTGTTGTTGGAGCCTATCATTGTGTTGACAGAGGGCCTAATTTTCCCTCTGTGCTTCCTGGTTGGTCCTGGAGAACTGGGCCAGTCTTTGCTGCAGGAGGTTTACCTCCTGAGTCCCATCCCTACTGGCCTGCTCCTTTCTTGCCAGAGCATCTTCCACCCTTCTGGTGTGCTCTACCAAGTTCTGGTTTTCTTTTTGGAGGTCACCCAGCCCCTGGAGGGCCAGGTGATTTTCTTCAATTTCCTTTTTTAAGTGGCAGACTTCCTGGCCTAAAGTGTCTCTTTCCTGACTGAGAGCCTGCATCTGTGCTGCCAGGTCATCCCTCTGCCTTTGAAGGGCACCAGCTTTCTGGCGCTCTTCATCAAACTCTGCCTGGGTATCCAGGTCTTTCAGAATCAGTTTATTGCTTTCTGCCTTTTCCCTATCTAGGTGGCCTTGCAGGGTGACTACCTGCTCAGCACATACCCTGTTGAAGTCCAGTTGTTGCTCCAGCTTTTTCTGGCTTTGCAGTAGGGAGTCCAAACCTTCTTGGTGTTCCTTCTGCAAGGCCCGAAATCTGGTATCCTGTTCTGACTTTTCCTTTTGCAGCACATCCATATCCTCCTTTATTTTAGTGAGTCTCATTTTCTGACTCCTGGAAGGAAGGCACACAATTCTCAAAAATGCAATTCAAATGTAATTCAGTTCACCCCCGTTCACCCCAGCAAGCTTAGACTACAGAAGTTGAAAACACAGGCCCAAAAGCTTTTAAATGTGCTGGAAATGAAGAAAAAAATGTGCTAAAATGCTTTTAATTCCCTCTAGTGGTTCAGGGTGAGTGGTATCTAGTTAATATTAGTCCAGGCTCACACTAGCAATGATGCAGGGATGGTTTTTATGAGGCAAACGAATTTCTTTCAGAGGAAAGCAAAAGCAGCTATCTTTTTGCAAGTGGAGAAATTTGCAAATCGCGGTAAAATTCGCGAATGCGTCTGGTGCGATTACAGAGGAACTACAGATGAAAGTTACTGCAAGTCTCTAGCACTAACGGTCACGGAGATATGAGCGATTAAATAAAGGTCGTTTTTCAAATTTGAAATTTTAAAGTTCAAAAAGACAAGTGCAGCTTGCAACTAGAAAATGACAGGTGACAGCTTTGCAAATGACAGGTGACAGTTAGGAGACAGTTCTACTTAGATTAAACTAGATTGAATTATATTATTTTAACTAGGAGATTGGTTCTGCACAGTTTTCTAGGTACTCACACTATATTCTTGAGTGAAATGGGCCTCGCCATGGATCTGGTCAGGTTTTAGACAGGACTCTGGTCTCTGCACTTCACAGTGATCTGGGTCTGCTCTCTCTCTGGATTCTGAAGATTGAGGGATTTAAAGTCTGGATCTTTCTGCACAGCTTTCTCTGGAGATTGATGGAGGTAAAGTATGGATTTTCCCGGCAGAGCTTCCAGCTGCAAATGGATTTGAAAGTCCCTATCTGTCCTGTCTCTCTGCTTTTATGTGTTTTGAAAATGGGTGTGTGTGAGCAGCATCACTAGCCAGCCCCTCTCCACTTGTCATTGGCCACTTCATCCGCTTCCACTTGATTGGGGGAATGAAATGAAGTGTCATCATGATGAGGTCTGTTTATGATACAGAGAACCCACCCCTGTCAACTTACACACAAATCTAGATTTGCTCAAAAAAACATATTTGCACAGGTACACATTTGTTTAAAATTACATGCGCCCTTCACATATCACAGGAGGTATACCCTGTCCAAATCTGCTCTTCCTGGGTGCTTGCATTCAGAAATGGCAATATTTTGCACTTTTTAACTGGTTTGCAATTTTGGACATTAACCCAAATTTACACACATGTGCGCAAGGAGTATGGACATTAATTGATGAAGTGTCAGATTTTTCACATGCACACATTTTGAGTAATATCCTCTTTTCCGCTAAAACTCCCCTGAACACGCCACCGGTTGTAAAAACCTCTTAAAATGTGGGCAGAAAAATCACAAGAATTATGGTGACATTTATACAATTTTCACATGTCCGCTCTATGAGTTATTCATCTTTTTAGAGTTATGTTCTGGCCCCAAAGGGGTGTGGTTTTCCTCCAGCACAGGGTTGAATTTCTGGTTTTTCCAGTTCTGCCAAGCCAGCTTGCTCTCACAGGCAGTGCCCCTCCCCTGTGCTTCCAGGAGAAATCTCCATTTACGACTCCCGCCATAAAACATTTGCCTGAGTCAAGACAGGGCTTTGTTCAATTTCCTGCAGAGCCCAGGTAATTCAATCAGGGAAGTGTCATATCCCTTTTGGTGTGAGCAGCAAAAGGGCAGCTAGGCCTGGGAACACAGCTGTGACTCAAGTTTCACTCCTGATGGGGGTAGTTGCCAGGCAAATTGGAATCTCTTTAAGCCAGTTTTTAGCTACATGTCATTTCTGTTCCCCAGTTTCTGCATTCAAATAAAACTAAACATTTTCACATATGCAGCTAGAAGGCTGATTCTAAGTTTAAAACTATGACATTTAAACAATTGCAACCTATGTGACACTCAAAAGTAGGTCACTCAGTCAATTTGAACATTTAGATTTGTAGTGTCTTTCAGTCCAAATTTACTTAAACTGCTGAAATCCACAGCTCAGCCAGTCTTGTTATAAACCTTCAAGTCACTTCAGAATATAACTTTACATTGTATCCACCTCTCAGTAAGTCTTTCTTTGGCCTGTTTTGGGTTCATTTATTCAGTTTTCTACAAAAAAGTAAAATCTGGTGGTTTTAAAACGCCGGCTTTCTGATAGTGGTGAGTACTGGTACTGCACCCCTTTTTGGGATTTAAGAAAATGAATTCCCAACAGTTATGGGTTTGCTTTTGGCAATCAGCATTGCCACTCCCAATGGTTTCAGACTACTGTGTGGGTAGTCCAATGGTGGTTTTAGGCAGCGTCCTTCTGTGCCCATAACATCGGCAAAAATGAGTGGCAGCCTATTCTTCATGCATTTCCCTGTGCATTTTCTGGGAAGCTCTGGCCATCATGATGTTTTCCATGTCAGTACTGCACAGTTTTGAGGTAGGGCTCGGATGCATGGGTAAATACATCCCACAACCCATTGCCCCGGGCTGATGAGCTTGTGGACACCACAACTTCCCTATAAGCAAAGAGAAGGCATGGCGGTAGAAGGTCCCACATTCTTCTAAGGGGTTCCTCTAAATCACCTATCATGCTCTTCATAGTTCTGATAAACCTCTCCACCAATCCATTGGTTTGGAGATGGGAGACTGTTGAGAATATGTATGTCACTCCACAGTCTTCCACATGGCCTGCATGTAGTGGGACATCAAATGTGACCCCACTGTCTGATATGACCTCCTTAGGAAAAACCAACCCTGGTAAAAATACCAAGGAAGGCCTTAGCCACTGCCTGAGCAGTAACGGTACTCATAGCTATGGCTTCAGGAAACCTGGTAGCATGGTCTACCACAACCAATATACATCTGTTGCCTAAAGAAGTGGGAGGATCAAGGGGACCAACAATGTCAATCCCTACCCTCTCAAAAGGAACTCCCACCACTGGGAGAGGCACCAAGGGTGCCACATCCTTTGCTCCACTCTTGCCAGAAATCTGACAAGTGTGACACCTTCTACAGAATGTATCTATCAGATCCCATCTTGGAAGAGTAGAAATACAGAGATATCCTCTCTTTGGTCTTCTTGAAACTCAAGTGAGCAGCCAAAGGAATCTCATGGGCTAACTGTAGAAACTGGGGTCTCACCTCCTGGGGCCCTACACATCTTCTGTAGTCCCCTGGGGTGGACTCATTAGGCTTACAGTAGAGGGATGAGGCCATCCTCCCAGTACAGCCTGTGCTTCACCTGGCCCTTCCCCTTCCAGCTGGGTAATTGCCTGTTGGCAAAGTCCTTCAAGAGCAGGACACTCTCGTTGACCTCTGCTGAAGTCTGCCCTAGAGGGTCCAGCTTCTGCCAGTAAAGACTGCAGCTCAGGATGGTCTTTAGGATCCAGATCTCCAACATATGGAAGGGCTTCATCCAGCGCTGTTTTAACAGTAGCTGTTTCACCACTTTCTGGTTGGCCCTCCCACTCAGCCTCAGCTGGGGGGGAGGTCACTGGGGTGACCTTGAACTGTCCTCTCAAGGATGCCCCTGTCCTTTAAACAGGTCTGATACCTTTCTTCTTTCCTGAGACCTTGAGTTTCCCCTTTGTTTCTTTCTTTGACCTGGAATTAGAAGGTTTTATTTTTTTTAATTTTTTTTTTAATGGTATGTTTGGTAAACCAAACTTTTCATTATATTCAGAAAATTGCCATGGGTTGATGTCCTTTTTTCCTTTTTTTAGTTTTTCGTATTCTTTTCGATCTCGATCCAAAATGTAATGGCCGTTAGAATTAGATGTTTGTCATTGCCTTTTAGTAGTTGGTTCCAGCGTTCTTTTGTGGTCATCTGTTTTTTTGATATTCTGAAGAATTCTTTGAATAGATTTCTTTTTTCTTGTAGTGCTGGGCAAATCATAATGATATGGAACAATGTCTCTTTGGTTCCCTCATTCTGGCAGAAACGGCAATCTGCGGATTTAATTTCTGTCTGTTGAGTGATACTCAGATAGTCTTGAGTTGTTAGGATGTTCAATCAGAACCTTAAGAAGAGATCTCGGGTATGTCGATCTGGAAAGCAGGTCAAGTATGGAAGATGTTCATTTAGGGCTCTTATGTCTATTTCGCATACTTGGTGGTGTTTATAGTTAGTCAGGTCTTTGAGGGTTTTTATCCAGTCGTTCCTTTGTAGTGTTATTTTTGCATGTTGTGGCCTGTTTATTAGCGTTTCTTTGGTTCATTTTAGACTTGATCGTATTGGCCCATTGTTGGAGAACCGTTGTGTTCAGTGTGTTTTTTTGCTTTTCAATATTTCTATGCCTGGGATCTTTTTGTGGCTTATTATTTTTCTGTAAAGATCCATCTGTTTCCATAATATTATGGGTTATGGATTATGGATTATGGATTGTAATGATTGCAAAGCCAATTTGAATCGGATCCTTGTCATGGGGAATCTTTTCGGTAATGCCAGTGTTTTTCTCCAGAATATTGCTTCGTAGAGGTGCCATTTCAGTCCTTGGTTGTTTGCTAGGGTTTCGCCAGCGTAAGTCAATATGGGAACAACTTTTTGTTTATAGAAAGTGATTGTTGATTTGAAGGAATATGTCCCGAATTTGCAGTGATAGAACCGACCCAGTCTGGCTAGGGATCTAGCTTTGTCTTCGATGTGCATTATCCATTGTTGTTCCGTGGATGACGCATTTATCATTGCCCCTAGATATTTGATGACATTTGTTGTTTCAACTTCTTTGCCTTCGAGGTAGAACTTTGGGTTTTTTCGGTTCTTCTTTGTTTTTTGGGTTGTTAGGTTCATTACTTGGGTTTTGTTTATGTTGATCTGAAGTTCATTAGCTTTCATGTAAGTTACTACTTTGTCCAGAGTTTTTTGTAGACCTAATGGGGTTTTATCCATGACTGTGATGTCATCAGTGTATATTAATGATAGAACTGATTCATTGTTAAGTTTCGGTGGATTTGCAAGTGGATCTTTGATTGAGTTGACAAAGTCATAAGTGTATAAATTATAGAGGGAGGCAGCTAAGGGGCATCCTTGCTTAAGACCGTTGAAAGTATTGATCGGTTGTGTAACTTTACCATGTTTTGCTAGCCTGACTCGGACTGAGGTGTTGGTGTATAGTTGCTTGATCGGATGATGGTGGACAGCCCCATGTTTTAATTTAGTCCATAGTTTTGTTCTATTTAATGAGTCGAATGCCATTTTTAGGTTGATAAAAACTCCATGTACCTGTTGATTTCTTAGTGCAGCTTCGTATTTGAGAAGGCTCAGTATTATGAAGTTGACGTTGGTTCCAATTTTGCCTACAAATGCTGTTTGCCTTTTATCTAGTTTCCCGTTATTTGCTGCCCAATCAGTAAGTTTTTTCAATAGAAAGTTTGCAAAAAGTTTTCCTAACGGGTCGAGTAAGGCTATGGGTCTGGAGTTATGTGGGTTCTTTCTGTCGCCAGTTTTGAAGATTGGGATCAAGATGGCTAACGTCCAGCTACTTGGGATTTTTTGAGTTTTTTCTATGATAAGGAGCTGATGGGAAAAGAAGCTAGCCCAGGTTTCCGGTGCAGCCTTCAGGATTGTGGTGACAGTCTGTCTGGGCCTGGTGCTCTTGATGGATTTAGAGTTCTGATAGCTTGAATGATGTCCTCAGTTTCCCATTTCGGATTCAACGGTGGAATAATTCTGTTTTTCTTTTTTTATGGCGATATTTGCTGCTGTTGTGTTTAGTTTTTTCATTGGCATATTTTTTTTACGCATTTCTTTCCTTTCTTTGATGTCCGTATTGAATGCGTGTTTATGTATAACAATGGAGTTGATGCTTTTGAAGGTCTGGTAGTCTCCAGGTACCCATTCATAGTTCAGTTTTTCATGGTCAGGCATCGATGATCTTTCAAATTTAGATACTAGTTTGGTCGTTTGGTGCTGTTTTATTCTTAGTTTCATTAGACTGTTGTTTATTTCAAGATCTGGAAGGTTGAGGGAGAAATTCTCGATTTGTTCTGTCTGCCATGTTATTTAAATTTGACAATGGTCGCTGTTAGATTGTACAGAGTTTTCTGTGGCAATGAGTTTGTTCTTTATTCCTTCAGAGATGTAAATATAGTCAATAATCGATTTCAATTTGCCACTGGACCATGTTGGCAGCATTTGACCTTGTATGTTTAGCGGTTGTTCTGTTAGTATTAGTTTTCAGATCTCAATCTCTTTTGTCCATTTTCTTGCACTTCGAGATATTTTCTGGATGTCTAGACGGATTCCTTCAGAGCTGTAAAGGTGGATGTTTAAATCACTGGCGACTACAAACTCAGTTTGCACAAAAGAATTTGCTATTTTGTCGAACTCGTTGTAGATTGAGTCTATGAACTTATTATCAGTCATTGCTATTGCGTTCTAGTAGATGTTGAAGATTGTTAAGTGTGTTTTGTTTGGAGGTTGCTCTGGTCTGGATGACAGGGTCGAAATACAGATGACAATGTATTGGGCCCATGGATGGATGTTTTTCTTTTTAACAATTGACCAGTTGGGGTCTATCTTAGTCAAGATTATCATACCGGATGATGGTCTGCCTTGTTGTATTGTGATTGCCGGGTTTATATACGTAGAAAGCCCATTGCTGACAACTTCTGTCGATAGCCAAGTCTCTTGGAGGCATATTATAGCCATTTCCTTTTGGTTTGTAGCTCCCTCTGAGAGGAGATGTTTGAACCCTCTCATGTTCCATGAAGATAAAGTCATTTCGGTTGTCGGATTTCCATTTGGGGTTGGTTGTTATAGAAAGGTTTTCTTTTGTGTGCTTCGGTGTTCGCTTCTGGTTGGTGAATTTCTGTTGGGATACGTTGGGGAGATTATCTCCCTTGGTACTTCTGTCGTTCTGTTTTCCTTGTATGAATTTGTTTACCTAAACAGGTTGTCGTTTCCTGTTAGGTATGGTTCTTCAGTTGTTCCTGCTCTACTTGAAGATTGTTGTTGGTCGTATTTGCGATGAATCGGGGCAGCTTGAGGTCTGGTGTTAGTATCCAATTTCTTTTCTTTGAGAGCCATGAATCTTGTTACTTGGATTTGTTCTATGATGAAGCCCCATTTGGCCAATTGTTTTTTGGTAGACATAACTAGTTGGATCGTTTGGTTATTATGAAAGTCAATGTGGACTGTTTCCATCTTTTTCTTGTTCGGAAAATGTATAACGTTGATGTCTTGTGTAGCGATCTTCAACAGCATCGGGATAGCTTTGAGTAGGCAAAGGATGTTTACTCTGTTCAAGATTAGTTTTTCGTCTGGCCTTAAATCTGAAGCAGTTAGCGAGAGTCGAAATAAGTTTGGTTGCTGACGCAGATCTGTATATGTGGGTCTGATTAAAGATGTGTTTTTTTCAATCGGTCTATTTTCCATGGTATCAGCAAGGGAGCCAGGTTCTGACGGGAACCGGGATTCTTCAGTTGTTATTGATGAGTACACAAGTGACATGTTTGTTGTTGATTCATCGATATTCGTGTACATTGAAGTTGAGGAGATCTCACAGTATTCATCTATTATAATCATGTAGTCTTCTTGGGAGTCATGTTCTCTATTGCTAGTTTGAAGTGCCGACAAAGTCAACATTGTATTTTGTGCATCTGCTGTCGTTGGTGTTTTAGACTCGGTGTCATGGTCGATTGCTTCCAGTAATGCGTCTAGTGGTTCTTGTTCTTCAATTGAGAACAATTCTCCTTGTGGTTGGGATTTCAGTTATGTGTTGTTCTTTGTATATGTCCTTGTCGTTACCTTGGCCTGAGGATTAGAGCTCTCTTCAATTTTTTTTGTTGATGGGATTCTTTATTGTTGTGGGGTAGGGTTGAGGCTTCTGCTCTGGGTTGAGTTGCAATTTTTGCAGGAAAGCTCGTGAGCCTGTTTGATGTTTTTTTTTGTTGTTTCTTTTGTAGTTTTTGCTTTTCTCAACTGGCAGCCTTTGGTTAGGTCAAAGATGTCAAACGGAGTACATGTTGGGGGTTCTGTGTTAGAAATATTGAATTGGGTTGGTAAATTGTGCGTTTGAAGTTCATATTGGGTTGTTTGGTCTTTCTTAGAATCGCCTTTTGTTGAGGAATGTTCTGTATGAGGGCGCCTTGTGTCTTGATCTTGGGGCATGGTCGCTTGTAGGTTCTTTTTGCTTTGTCGTCCATAGTTTTGGTGGTAAATGTTGTCAATGTTTCTATAAGAGTTTGCTTGTCCAGTCGATCAGTTCTTGCTATTTCATCTAGGCTGTTCTGCCATATTCTTGTGGATTCTGCTTCATGATTGTGTCGATCTTGAATTGAAGTTATGAAGCAGTCTATGTTTGTTTGTTTCGTTAGGATCATTGCAAGCAAAGTGGCTTGGTCTTTAGTGGCATCGACTGTTGCTTCTTGGAGCTTCCTGGGTGCGGGGCTTCAATCGTTCACGTGAATCAGATCACGTGACCTCTCAACGATAAAAAATAAAAGACTGCGCTCACTTCAAACTACTGTGCAGGGGGCACAGGCTTACACGAATCAGAGCGGGATGTGTGCAGGTAGGGAGAGAGTCAATTTCTTCAATTTTGCAGCTCACAACTTGTACCTTGATGCTCACAGCGGGAAACAGCAGATAACAATTCCCTTGTCCCCGCGACGGGCTTAACGCCGCAAGGGCAGCTGGGTCTTTCTTTTAAGCCCACTTCCTGGGGGCGGGGCTTCAATCTGTTCTCTTGACTCAGATCATGTGACCTCTCAACGAGAAAAAATAAAACACTGCGCTCGCTTTAAACTGCTGTTCAGGGGGCACAGGCTTACGCGAATCGGAGCAGGATAAGTGCATCCTTGTAAGCAGCAAGCCAGTTCTTAGGTTCTCCATTTTTCAGCTGCACAGTGTGTGCAGGTAGGGAGAGAGTCAATTTCTTCAATTTTGCAGCTCACAACTTGTGCCTTGATGCTCACAGCGGGAAACAGCAGACAACAACGTCCTTGTCACCGTAAGGGCTTAATCTTGTCCTTTCTGTGAACTGGGGGTTATAGGTACTTCTGTAACCTCCCATTGAGCGTCGCTAAAGTTGCCTCTCTGGCCAATCTAGTCTGCTCCTGCTTCTTTTTACGAGGAGGCCTGGGGATGCTTTATACAACTCCAAGAGGTTTTAAGTCATTTCCCAACAGGACTCTCCCAGGCCCCTCATTTTGTACACTGACAGGTATTCTTAAAGGCATATTATTGCACTGGATGAGAGTTGGTAGCATTGGAACCATCTGGATTCGCCCTCCAGAAAGTTTAGTGGGTCCTTTGGGTGCCTTAGCAACATCCTCAGGATTGAAAAAATGTTCATCAACCACGGTAATGCTTGCCCCAGTGTCTCTAATGGCAGGGGTCTCCTGACCATTCACAAGTACACTGTCCTTGTAATATTGTTTTGTGTTATCTGGCATGGAGCTGTACACATCCACATGCTGTTGTTCCCACAGATCCAGGGACACTAAGGAAGCACTGGCCGAGACTCCAATGGGGTCTTCAGCCAATAGTTGAAAGTTACCACTTGCCATATGAACTTCTCCCTTATGGATGAAGGCTAAGGAGGCAGTGTGGACCCCTGGAGGTTTACCCTTACATTTGGGATCCCCTTTCACAAGGTCAGATGACCCACAAGCATAACATATACCAAATGTTCTTTGGAATGGGGGCTTCTAAGGACCTCCCTCTAGTTTAGCACCAGGGGTTTCACTAGACTGAACTGCTTTCCCATGGTGCTTACCTTTCTGATGTGTGTGGCCCTCTTTTGGATGGTTGGAATTTTTTTCACCATACTGTGTGTTTATTCACTGTAAAAAGTCCAAATGGAGAGCTGTAGGGCAGATTAAACATAAACAGATTAAATAAAGCAACGTTAATTTACATCTTAACCAATCACAAAGCATTGCAAAATTCAAAGACAGTTGTGTTAAGTGGCTCCTGGAAGACCATCATTCTTCTGTACAGGTCCTTCCTTTTTCAGCTTGGTTTCAGAATAAAACTTGTACTGGTAGTTGGGGCTATTTTTGTTCCAAGGTTCTGGGTAATTCTTCTTGTCCCAACAGACATCGGGGCTCTTCATAGTCACCCACAGTGCATACATAACTGAAGCGACTGCTCCTAACCAAACAAAGGCAAACTGAGGGATCAAGCTCAGGTGCTTTTTAGCGTGGGACAGCATGGTGCGGAACATGATGGCAACGCCTGCCTGCTTCGACCGTGCCCTTGCTTGCTCGCAGAAAACATAGCCCTAGCGCACTTCTACCAATGTCACTTGCCGGAAAGGCACGTACAGGTTGCACCAGGTTGGATGGTTGGAATTATAATTCTCTTTTCCCTATTTCTTGTGCTGCTTCCCCTGGTCCTTTTTGTGAGTGGAGCCAGAGTCCTTGTGAGTGTCCATGTTGGCAACCCACAAGTCAGCAGTCTTTGCTAACTTTTTGGGATCAATCTCATTTGAGTCAACAAAGTGCTAACTCGGCTCAGGAGAGCAGGCATCAAAAATAGATTGTAATAAAAACAGATTTCCCATTCCTTCAAAGGTGTTCACTGTGTAACCCCTAACCCCCTAACCCAACCATCTACGTTTTTCAACCATTCACACAACCAGGTAGCCCAAGGGGTACCATCAGTCTTTTTCAGGGTCCTAAACCTCTTAAGGTACTGGGAAGGAATTTCCCCTTATCTGGCTATTAAGGCCAGCTTCACATTTCCATACTCTTGTCTCTCAAGTTCACCCAACTCCATTACAGCATCAGTTGCATTCTGGGGGAGCCTGGACAGATGCAAGGGAATTAAATAATTCCCTTTGAGACCCTGAATCCCATGATTGTATTCCAAAGCACCCAACCAATCCAAGATATCAAGTTTCATATCATACATACACACTCCTTGTTTGGGCAGGCAAAGCCTCTTTGGACCGGAAGACCTAGAGGACCCTGGGAGGGAAGCAGATTCAAGAGACAATCTTTTTTTTATATCAAGAGCATGCTGCATTTCCATTTCTCTGAGTTTGATGTTGTAAAGACTGGAGGGGGGTTTCTGTACTCCTGCCCTCTATATGGCAGAGTAGAAGCACAAAGCACCCCAGCCAAAATTCGCTTTGCGGTAGCAGCGGACGAGCAATCAAGACTTAAACTCTCAGGAGGTTTTGCAGGCTGGTTCTTAAGTACAGTGTAGTCCTCAAGCCCCCACAAAGGAATGCCCACACACTATGTTAGGTGATAACACAGTTCTTTATATAAATGAGGTTCACTATATATACACAATGAATAACACACTCTGGCAATTCTAATGTAATAAATATGTACAATGTCCATTTGGTACCACAGTACACTCTTGACTCCTTTAAAATGCACCAACTGCTCACAATTCAAATGGCATACAAATCAAAGAGTAATGTGAATGAACATCAGTCATAGGATAGAAGACAAGCTAGATTAAAGAATGGCAGAATACTTTGTCCCACTACCATGAAGCAGTTGTACGTGAGGATCCCCCCACCTGGGCAAATTGTAAATAAAGGGTATCAACAAGCCCAGTCCATATATGTTTAAGATAGTCTTGTTTCCTGCTAAAATGTTCTACTACCCCAACATACCTGAGATTAGCAGAGTTATTTCGATGGTTTGTCGACATGTTACACTT
This sequence comes from Ambystoma mexicanum, assembly GCF_040938575.1. Classification (NCBI taxonomy): domain Eukaryota; kingdom Metazoa; phylum Chordata; class Amphibia; order Caudata; family Ambystomatidae; genus Ambystoma; species Ambystoma mexicanum. The sequence continues at coordinate 800,877,059 of NC_090933.1, forward strand.
GAGTCACTCCCTTTTAAGTAGGAGCCACGGGCCATCAAGACTGCTCAAAGAATATGTGAACATTGTCGTCGAGAGTGCAGCTTCGACCTTCGAGGTGCTCATCGATGATCCATCGTGGGCGTCCTGTGAAGATGAGGTGTGCAGTGTACCTCGATGACAAGAGTTTGTTGCTGCAAAGCAGATCGATTAAGAACGTAGGCCCGGCAGTGGGCGTCGGGTGTCGGCGCTGGCATTGACGGTCTGGACTCGACCACGGCTGGCTTTTGGATCTTCGTTGGTCCGTGTCTTTGTGGACTTCAGGTGGTGGGAAACCCACCAGCGGATTCTCCTTGACTCGTCAACAAACTCGACTTTCTCCGGCGGGACAAAAAGTCAACGGTGAAGGCAAGGGAGTCCTTTGTTTCAAATGTCTTAGGCAAAGGTGAAGTGTTGCGGTTCCGGTTGTCGAGCAGCACGGCATCAAGTTGTCCCCGCTTCTGGGCAACAAGACTCGACAGGCTTCCAGCGGTTACGGCATACCTCTGAACCCTGGTAGACAATGATGGACTTCAACATCCTGTTGCTTCACTTCAGGATTCCTCAGCGGTCCCCGTCTCTGGTCCACAGTCTTTCAGGACTGACTTCCAGGCTGCCTTGAAAATGATTAGCTTCTGCACGATGCTCCCTCGTAGGTCGGGAAGAGGTCTCCTAGACAGGCCTTCTCTTGGATCAGTCCTTGACAGACTCGACAGCTTTCAGATTGAGTCGAAGGAAAGAAGAAGAAATTCTTCTTCTTCCAGCTGGGCTTCAAGGATAATCAGCTTCAAGTTTCAAAGTCAGCTTCTGAACAATTCTGGTAAGTGAGAGGTCCCCAAATATACAGTTCTGTCTCTCGTTAACACTGCTGAGCCAAGCTCAGGCATCCAATAATTAAGAAGGGTATTCATGCAGCAGGCAGCCAAAAAGGGTCACAATGCATTCAGGCCATTTATTTGCATTCGGACACCCATAACAAGGAATGTGGATTGGGACAAGCACCCAGCCTTTCAACACACAGTACTGCATTCATGTCAGTTTTGGGCAGGGCTGTCTCAGTCTTTGTGTCACACACACAGATACCAGACACCCATAACATGAAGTGCATATTTGTAGCACACTCCATTCACCCAGGTCCCACCCAAGGGTGTACCCAAAACATGAAGTCACTGGGAAGACTCCAGCCAGTCAGGCCGAGACTTCCCCACAATACCATAGATGGTTCTTCCAACCAACAGCCAGTTAGGGGAAGGGACAGAGTTAGGGCTTCCCAGGATTTTGGAAAAACAAGGTAAAAGGTAATAGAAATCAAGAGGCCACAGGGGCTATCTTGTCTCCTATAAGGAATCCACTGATTTCTATGGCAGGGCCTGGGTATCCCAAAATGGAAGATACTCAGAGCACCTGCCACCAGCCCATACCCTGCTCTGTGGGCCACACACAGGTGCCCAAAAACATGCACTAGGAGTATAATAAATAATAATAATAATTTGGCATTTATATAGCGCTACGAACCCTCAGGTATCTGAGCGCTGCTTATTATTACCCACGGTGTGTGGTGCTCATTTATCGACCTCGGAAGGATGAAACGCTGAGTTTGGCGCTGCCGGGATTCGAACCTGCGTTTGCAGGCTCTGCACTGATGTCAAAGCGAGCGCTCTACTCGCTGTGCCACTTGACCGGCTATAGGGTTGTACCCCCACCTATAGGTGCCAGAATGGTATCCCAGGGGTCTCTGTTCACCACATCCAAAAAGAGGAAGGGCTGCTCTGCAAGGAGTCCCACATGGACTCCTGTGCAGAAAACAACACAGAACACACATGATAAGGGGGTACAGGACAAGGACATGGAGGCCCTGACCCTGCAATGCATTTCCAGCATCACAGATGTTTGGCTTCAGTTTGAGTTTTCAACTTTTTGAATTCCAATTCTAATCTCATTGTCTCCAGACAAACATATTCTGGGCCTTGTAGGGTCCCAGTGGAAATGGGCTTAGGCAAAAGGGCAGGCACTGGCAAAGAGGGGTTTCTAACCTGAGACTCCTCTACCTCCTCTGCCTCCTCTGGTACTGTAGAGTGTGACTCTGAACTCTCATCCTCATCGTCATTTTCCACATTTATTGGGTAAATAGGTGTTACAGGCCTACTACCCAAACTTTGGTGATTCAACAACCCTGCAATCAATTCATTGCCCTTTCCTTTTACAGTACGATTCCTGACTTTACACATGTCCTTCAGTTGATCTTCTGTCAGAATGATCAGGGCTTCCTGACTGAAGTTATCCATATGTCGCATGTTACAATTGCATGTTCTGATGGAGCTTAGCCTTGTGGGGGTTCAGTTGAACACAAGCAAAGCACAATACTCAATGTAACAACTTTACACAATATCCTCACCGCCTGCCACCAGCGTAAGGAAAGATTGTATGTAGTAACTCTGTGGTAGACTACACCAGCCTTGTCCTCTTGGCAATAGGTAACCCAACCTTTGGTTTAGGCCTGTACTGCACAAGTTGGTAGAGTGACTGAGCAGCCAGACCTATCTCAAGATGGGTCAATGTGAGCAGTAAGGTTGCAACATAGAGATTCACAGTGACATGTATTCAAATAACACTTACATTCAAGGTGTCTTGATTGAAATAATTATTTATTAATGCAACAGTCAGTTTTAAAATAAGCCTTCTTTAGAAGGGGGCAATAGGCAGCAATTAAATACACTTCAAAAATACACTCCTTCAGTTTCTGTTAGTAAGTAGATACGCTTTTGGGATGTCACACACACACACACACGTCCTACACCCTGAGGTGACTTCAATAACTAGGACACTGTGGACATTGATATATCACTTTACCCTTAAATGCAATGCTGGAGTTGTGGAAAAAGGGAAAGGTTAGGGAAGGAAAAAATGGTTAACACCTTTCTCCAAACAGTTAAGTACTTTGCAATCTCCAAATAAAATATAGGTTAACCCTTTTCCAGCTATACAAGTAAGGTATGTATGACTTTTTGAGAGACAGATAAACACAAAGTCAGAGGGAAAGAAGAGTCTACAGGGAGCCAGGCCAGCCAATGTCAATTGAGCAAAGTCTAGGAGAGCTGGGGCACTTCTTGGAGATAGCACAAAAGTCTTGCACAATGTTAAAGAGAGTTTTTTAGCAAAAATAATCACTGTTGGGCCACAAGCTGGGACGCTTGTGAGAAGCAAAGCTGCAAGCAACTCTTCAAAATGCAGCCACTGCACGTCTCCAGTGAGAACAAGCAAGCTACACACAACCAGGGGTAAGTACCCCTAGTTACACAGTACCTTAAGTCTGAAGCAAGGAATACAGCTCATTTCTGATCCTGTTGTAGTCCTGTAGCTCATGTTGTTCCTGGGGATAAGAGTAAGGACGTCTGGGGACTTCTGCACTATGGTTTGAAGGTCAGCAGCAGCAATGGACACAATTCAGATCAGCAGCACTTTGTGGTTTCAGCTAGTCACAAATAGCACCACTGCTGTTCTTGGACACCTTATACTCTTTCCTTGATTCTGAGGTCCAGAACTCTGTTAAGGTGGCTCAGGCTTCGTTAGTCCTACTTCAAGGGTGTCCAGAGGATCTTCCTGGAGCTCGGGTCCAGCTTAAAAACGATCACTTGATTCTGGTGTTCCTGTCCCCTGGCACTCTGTTCCATCATCAGCGAAGAAGTACAGCCAGCAGGGAGAAAGGTTCCAGTCAAGTTCATCTTCGGGTCGGTTGGTCGCAGCAGCCTAAGGGAAGACGTTGTCCGTTCCAGGCTTCTCTAATCAATCCGAAAATTGGAAGCTTCAGCACCGCAGCAGGGCTTCACCGGGTAAACCAACAGTCCAGGAGGGTGCAGCAAGCTTCTCTTCCAGTTTGTTCTTCGGTTCCTTCGTCCAGTGGTCGACTCTGCCTCCCTTGAAAAAGGCCTCGCCTTTTATGCAAATTTCTCCCATTCATTCGCAGCCCAGCTATCACTCACACAGCAGTGTGGCTATCCTTAAAGTACAGCCAGCCAGCCAATCATCTTTATAGGTGCATTCCTATAACCAAGGAGACTAAGCCCAGGGAGTTTCTGAAATCTTCCTTGCTTCCTGCCCTGCCAGACACGTTGGAACCAGAGTCTGGCTTCACCAGTGAATCCCGCCAGAGACAAAATGAACAAAGGGACCAAACCTGGTTTGGCACACAGAGTACATCTCAAGAAGGACCTTACAAATAAGAAATGTCAAAAAAAGAAAACCCGGGCCATTTTGACAAAATGGGCACCCATGAGTGCAATACTGCAGCTGAGGATTCAGCCTGTGGTAAAAATGCACAATGGTAGGACAATTAAATCACTGCCACCAGCCTTTAAATGTAGTATGGTTAAAATAATGATATGATATGGCATTTATAACACACCTATACACATGTGTTTCAAGGCGCAACAAGGCAAGGGAGGGGGGACAGAGGGAAGGCAGACAACGATCTTACTAGGCCAAGTGTCATTCAGATCGCGCAAGTGCAAAGGAAGGGGGAAGAAGAAAAGTGCTGCAGGGGCAAAGGGAAAGTGCAGTGCATGGGATAATAGAATAACATGATAAATAAAAGAATGGCCAGCAGATGGCAAGTGCAGAGTGAGTGCAGACATAAGTGCTGTTGGGGGGACTGTAGGGATACAGAAAACAGTCCCCAGGTGCAGGAGTTGCCAGGGAGGCAGTGCACACATGCATGTAGCAGGGCTAGGGTCCGAGATCAGATGGGTGGCCAGGTAACTAGTGCAGTCTCAGACTTTAGCAGGGGAGAGGGGGAGAGAAAGCAGAAGCAAAGAGGAGGGTTTTCAGGTGCTTCCAGAACCGAAGATGGTTCTCCTCAAGTTTCAGAGAGGTAGGGAGGCTGTTCCAGAGGGAGGCCCCAGCCGAAGAGAGAGATCTAGCACCAACTTGTTGCTTGGAGATGTGACTGACCCTGAGGGAGTTGGAGGCGGATGAGCGAAGAGCTCGAGAGTGAAGATATCTAGAAAGAGAGAGTTGAAGGTATTGAGGCCCTAGACCCCAGAAGGCCTTGTGGACTATGCAGAGGGTTTTGAACTTAATCCTCGCAGCCACTGGGAGCCAGTGCACAGATTTCAGTCCTGGAGAGATAAATGGTACATTAGAAGGTAGACAAAGGGGATACTAGGTAACCCCTCCAGCACTCTATGTAAGATAGTGTGTGCTGGGTCTACAAAGAGAAAGAGGTAAGAAAAGACAATTTCACTTTACTACTCTTGGAAACAGTAGTTTATCCAAGAGAATTTATTTAAGCCTTAACTGAAATCCAAAGGACTTCTCTGTGACACTGTACTGAAGGTGCTGTGTGTCACAATACAACAGGATGATGCCTATGGAGTTAGTCAGACTCCAAAACCAAAAGAAACGCAGGGTTCAAATCACAGAAAAATACATGAGCGAGTGAGAAAAAGGTCTCACTCCAGGATAAAAATGAAAAGTCCTGAGGTCTAGCAAAAGTGATGGCGGTCTCTAAGGTAGAAGGGAATCAGCACACAAACGAGAATTCTCCCTAACAGTGGGTGTCCCTTTTGCACTCCCATAAATACATCTCTGGCTGTATGTGACTTCTAAATCGCTAAGCACAGGTACTACTAGGTGACATTAGAACCGTCCAAAGCCTAATATGGATGCTTCACTGATTTTAATATGGGTCCTATTCTATGCTTGGTGCTATCAGTGTGCACACTCAGATTATAGGCTAACTCCTGAATGAAAACGTTAAACCATTAGGGCTTAATCCTGAATGCAAAGATGAACTCATCGTACATCTAACGTCTCCGGAATGCATCCTGCGAATGCATCAGTGTGATGATGTGATGAGAGTGTGAAACTACCCAAGAACTGATTCACGTAAGTGAGAAGTGTTACACAGCATGTCTTCTTTTTTTTTTTAAACATATTTTTATTGTTTTCACATATATAAACAATCAACACAAAACCCACCCCTTCCTCTCCCCCCCCAGAATCCTGCGTCCCCTTTAACTGAAACTCAGGAGCATCTAAGCGCTGTATATGTATGTTATTTTAATAATATGCGGGCACCATTGTTCCATATAATCCGACTGTAAGTATTCAAGCACTCCTCCCCCCCATTCCTTCGTGAAGGATTCCTTTTGACCCTGCAGGTGGTGCGTGATCTTTTCTATGGTAATTTGCGACCACACCTTCTGAAGCCACGTGAATACCAGGGGTGGGTCTTGTTTTTTCCAGTTTTGGGCAATTGTTGCCCAAGCCGCGATGACCATGCCCATAAAACTCCTCCAATGTGCTTTGTGAAAACTCTTGGCCCATTTATCCCTGAAACCGCACATCCATACTTTCTCTTCCAATTGATCGATCACTGGGAACATCTTTTTCATTTCTGCGCGCACATCTTTCCAGAATCCCTTGACTCCCCCGGCAGTCCCACCAGATGTGTCTCCACATACCAGGCTCCGAGCAACCCTCCAGCAACGATCCGACAATTCCGGGTACATAGATTTGAGCCTCTCTGGAGTATAGTGCTATTGTGTAACTATTTTTATCCACATTTCTCTGGTTTGCACTGCCCGGAGTATGTCTTCCTTTAAGACCAGAGAGAGTGTGTAAATATCACTCAGCCGGAGCACAGGAGCATTTACTCTAACTTCCTCCTTCCCATACAAAATAATAATTAAAAAAAGGACACTAAACGTCTTTCTAGTGTTCTTAACTCCATCGCTGTACGTGCTCTAACCCACTGCCCGAGGGGCTACAGAGACTGGTGTTACAAACCATGCGTTTCAAAACATCTGGTGGGAAGCTGGGTGATTCCTACTCCTGCAAAGTTGTTGGATCCTGATGGTATGCATCTTAAAGCTCTAGCAATGGGTCGGTTTAAAAAAAAAAAACGGAACCTGGGTTGTAAAACCATGATAAGTTACTGCCTACCTGGCCGAGGACCTGGCAGGGTGGTGGGATGCATGCAACGCATTTAATATAGCGTGCTAGCGACTTCACAAGCTGCGATTCAATCTCATAACACTAGTCTGAAATCATTTTTCATTTTGTGCAGAGGAGAAAGCAATCAGCGCTTGGGGAGCCACGCCTCCAGCTTGATGCATGCTTTTTCAAGTCCAGCTTTGAAAGTTTGACCTTTGTCCAGCAAGTGCAGAATATGTGCCTTTCTCGGGTGCATAGCAGGCCAAAGGCTGGGCTCACACTTGTAATTTCCCAAAAGACTTATCACAATTGCTATATTGAACATGATTTTAATAGGATTAGCAGATGGCACCTCCTCAAATCTGTAATATGTTGCAAAATCGGTAATGGGTAATTAAAAGTGGCTGTTCGAACAATACAAATATAGATGTGTTCATTTGTAGGGGGGCCTGGTGTCTCGTGACAGGTAACTTTCGTCAAAATAATAGTTTGTACTGCAATATTCATTGTGGATCTAATCTCGAAAAGGTATTTTGTAATACATGGCTGCCAATTTTTGGTTTTGGCGAATTTTTGTAGCAATGGCATGTAGCAATGGCATGAACCTGCAAAATCACAAAAAATGTATTTTTTTCAAACCCCTTCTAGTTGTACCCAGTGAGACGTTCTCTAACAATATGTGTTCTAATCAGCAGTTTTGTAAGCAGCAAGCCGGGTCTTAGGTTCTCCATTTTTCAGCTGCACAGTGATTTCATATTACGCTGTTTTGTGCTATTGTTTTCAGACGTTTTGCCTCTTTTGCGGCTACGTCCCCCTGTAATGTAATGTATTGTAATAGCATTTATAAGAGCGCTACTAAGCCAAAAGGCATCTAGGCATTGAGAGGAAAACAGTGGGGAGAAATCAGCACCCTCACCTCACCCAGACTTTGCCTGTTATGAAACTAAAGAAGATAAGTCTTCAAGACTTTTCAAAATAGTAGATGATCGTCAATATGTTGTAGGCCCATAGGGACTTTATTCCACATAGCAGGTGCAAAACAAGAAAAGGCACGTCCTCCTAAACGACTTCTTTGAAAATGTGGCCCTCTCAGAAGCCTCTGCAATTTCGACCGCAGGCACCTACCAGGGACATACGGGGTAAGCTTAGCCTGCAGATATTCGGCTCCTCCCTGCTGTATAGCCCAGGGAATAATACAAATAGCCTTAAACTTAATGCGGCTTTGCATTTGACGCAGAAGATCGATGGAATGGGCCACTCGATTTGCTCCTGGAGCCAGGCGGGCTGCAGCATTCTGTAGTAGCGGCAGTCTTGAAATTAGACATACTGGTTGTCCCAAATAAATGCCAATACAGTAATCAATAGCTCCCAGCACAGTAGCATCAACAACCTTAGGGCGGGATTCCAAAGGAAGGTAAGGCATGGATGTGATTTGCAGTTTTCGAGAGCCGGAGGCTTAAACTTTGATTCCCAGGCTTTTTACCGAGTTCACAGGAAGAGGACGTGGACCCAGAGACGCTGGCCAGAAGTCAACGCCCCAGAGTGCCTGAGATTCCAAGTCTCCCATCACCATAACCTCTGTTTTTCCCTGTTTCATTTCAGCAATTTTTTTCCATCCCTTCCCCCACTGCTTATTTTGTATTTGTTTATTATTTGTATCCCGTGCCCAACCCTGAGGTAATTGGACGCTTCAAAACTTAAGGTTACAGACGTGGATGGGCATACAGATTAGAAAAAACATGAATAAATAGACCAGAAATGACCCTGGTTACATATGGGTCCAAATCTGGGATGCAGGTAAGGAAATACAATAGTAGGCTAGCGGCGATTGACCAGAGTGTAGACAATGTATGACAGCCCTAGTGAATACTTCTTACTGGGGGGGTTTGTTACTCAACCCGTTTTTTATGCCGGCTTTAAAAGTGAGAAAGGAGGGTTCCTGTCTAAGGGGGGTGGGGATAGAGTTCCATCGCTTGCCAGCTTGGACTGGGAAGCTAGCCCCTCCTGCTGTTTTAAGATTGTATCTTGGAACCACTAAGTTGTGTGAATGCGATGAATGCGATGATCTGGTGGTGCGTGTGGCTATGGGTCATTTCTCAGTTGGGACGGAGGATCACTACTGGCTGAATCTAGTCGAAAAAGAAGTTGAGTATCGAATTTTACCCCAAATTCCTGTATCAAGTCAGCCAAGCAGCGCAGGTTCAGTACAAAAATAACAGGGACAGCTACGAGCCCTGGGGAACCCTGCAGGACTAAGACCTGGCTGAAGATGAAAAGGGAAACATTTGTACCGTGTGTGTACGTTCTGCCAAGAAGGATGTAAACCAGGCAAGAGGCGCTCCCGAAATTCCTGCCTTCCTCAAAACCCAGAGAAGAGTGCCGTGGTCAATATTGTCAAAGGCTGTGGAAAGGTGGAGCAAAATCAGCACTCCAACCTCTCCCCAGTCCTATAGACACACCAGATCATCCAACAACGAGATCATAACCAACTCGGTGCCTCTCATAGGGTGAACCCGGACTGACGGGGGTACAACAAACCTCCAGATTCCAGGAATAGTGAAAGCTGTGAGGTAACAATTGCCTCCATGATTTTCATAACAGACGGTATTAATGAGATTGGCCGGTAGTTAGAGGCCAGGGCTCGGTCAAGCTGTGGCTTCTTAAGAAGCAGTGAGACAAGTGCATGATTCAGTGCCCCCATGATGACCCCTAAAGTAAAAGAGGATTGCATAGCTGACGTAAGGAGTGAGAGAAACTCTGTGGGTAGGGACTGCAATACCTGCAAAGGGATTGGATCCATCATTTCTGCAGGGTCTCCTTAATCATATCAACAGTGACTTGTTCAAAGTAGTCCATCAGAGGAGCAGGCTCACTGCCCGCTGACTGTTCCTGAGAGTCACAGTGCCCCCCATTGACAGCAATAGAATCCCGAAATTGATTGGACTTTGTCAGCAAAAAAGGTGCTAATAAGGTCACATCTTTCTTGTGAGCAAAAATCATCATGGGGGGTAAAAGAGGATTATTCCTTTGCAATTTTTAAAAGTTAGTTTGCAGCACAGGGAGCAGAGATAATCTGATCTGCATAGTAAAGAGATTTAGTATTGTGAATAGCTTCCTGATATCTGAGGTCAGATTGCTCATACTTCTGTCAGGAGAGCAGGTCATAATCCAGTCTCCATTCACATTCCAGCTGGCGACAGCTACGCTTCATATTTCTAAGCTCCTTATCAAACGACCCTTCCGACAGCCTAAGATGAATTCTGCTTTCCTTAAGGGGTGCAACCACATCCACAACATATGACATGGCTTCCAGTAGGGCCAAGCAAGGGTTCTGTGACTCATTGGTGGTAAGGTCCTTAGTGGCCTGCACAAGAAGATTGGAGACGGCTCCAGGGGACAGCTTTCCCCATTGTGGACAAAAAATGAGGTCTGCCGCAAATGGAAAGGGAGCATGTGATAGTATAGGGAAGAACAAAGTGATCTGATGAAAGCACCAGAAAAGGGAACGCTACCGCAACAAGTTCCATCTCAGACATAAAAAGCAGATCTAAAACATTTCCTCTACAATGAGTGGGTTGAACATTGCACAGAATGAGGCCAGCATCAGCCAATGTATTCACCAAGTCTCTGGCTGGTATATCAGAGGGTATGTTTGGCTAAACATTTAAATCTCCCATAATCAGCAGATTGGGGTAGGAGATCACCAGGTTTTGCACTAATTGGGACAAATTAACAGCAAAATTAGCTAAGGACCATGACGGGGACCTATGAACTAATAATAAATAGATTGACATATTAGTTGTTCTATGAATACAAATCAACATCAGTTCACAAGACAGCGAGTGGGGCAACAGAATAGTTGAACAGGTCAAAGACTCTGTATAAATTAAAACCAGGCCCTGCCTCATTCCAGGAGGTCTATCCTGGTGAAGAATAGCATAGCCTAGGGTAGCAATTGTGGGATATATTGACCTACTCAACAGCATTTCTCCACATCACCAAGCTGCATGTCTGCAACAAACAGCAAAATGGCTGTGCTGGCTTCTGTGCACCCCAGGACCTCGAAACTGTGTTTCTGCAGCAACAAAAAGATGGCTGCACCATCCCGCCTAGCACACTTCAGGCAAGATGGAGCAAGGGGACACACTGAAAAAGTATGCAAGTGTGTCCTGAAACATACACATGGAATCAAGGGAAAAGGCTGCACTGCTTTGCAGAAAACCCACAATTCCCCTTTAAAAATGCTGCTTTGACGCTCATTCCATCTGTTCATTCTGAAACCACTGTGATTAAAAAGGCCCTGTCATGCCTGGGATATTTCTCTGTGCTTCACCAAAACCAGGCATAATTCCTGAGTGACAGGTCCAGTCAAACCAACTCTGAGAAAAATCATTAAGCAACTTCACTTTCACTCGCACAGGAACACACGTTTATCTTTCCAAAAGTATCTAGGCTAAGCAGTTCAACAAGACTTTAACTCTCTGAGACAGGTCTGTGTCAATGTATCTATGTTTCAGATAAAACTCCTGTATTCAAGGAAATTACTATACCTGCAAACACAGTGGGGGACCCTGAAGGAGCAGCCAAACCGAATTTAAAGAAAGAAATGCTTGCAGTTTTCAACACGTGTAAAAATGGGCTTTGCTGACTGAAGAAAATAAATGGCCTGTTTAAAAATAAATTGTTGAATGAAAGCCTGCTTACTTAGCAATGTAAAGGGGCTTTGTTGCTGGTGAAAATACAGACATGGGCTATTTTCTTTCACAGGTTTATTTTAAACCCAAAATAAAAGATAAAGAGTTTAAACCGCATGGGCTGAATTTGCAAGCTCTCAAAAACCAGTTATTCCATCTGTCAACCCTGAAACATCCTCCCTGAGGAAGGGAATCACACCATAAACTCTCAGCAGAGACTAACAACCCACCTATAATTACAGGGTGGGAAAGAATATAGTCTACAGAAACCCACTAAAATGGGACTACCAGGGCAAGGAAGTTGGAAGTGTGAAGGGTTAATAAAACCTCCAATCAAGATGAGATACCCCCACCTTGACTTGAAGGAAATGACAGTTGGTTGCAGTTGGAGGAAGGAAAAAAATGATCTAGTGACAATGGACTGCCATTTGGTTACAAAATACTATTTTATAAATACACTTTAAAGACTTTTATCTCTGCAGCAAAAATTAGTAAAAATGTAAAAAGTTCACAGTTTTAAATATACGTTTATGGGCTTTCTTTTAAGACGTGGTAGAATTCATTGGCACCTTGGGAACAGAGATGGGAGAATATGGCATATTACGAGAAAAGCATTTATATTGCCATGGTTCATTTGTGTACATATATCCCTTATGATAGTCCACACCCATTTATGAAGTTCTAGAATTCTGAGTAAAATAAATCTCATTGAAAAGTGCGGAAAAACTGGTAGAAGGACAAAACAGAGCCTCGCGGACTGGAGGATTGGACTGCAATCTGTTACACAAAATATGTAACCTGTGTACATAATTTGCTAAGAGATTGAAATTGTATAAATGTATGTTTGTGGCAAAATCGGATTTTAGTTAAAGTAACTATGGGGGGTTTTTGGACATTGTAAAATTCACACCATAAATCTGACATCATTTTCTTGAAATCCAACCATCTGAGAGCGAAGCGGAGACTATCACCCTTGTCCAATCTTGTTGTTAGAGAGTTAGGGAGGTAAACTCACCCAATCACACTATTTATCTCGTTCTAATGATGAGTTATGGTATGAATTGTTTGCCACATCAAAAATCTCAATAAGAATAGCTACAATGCAGTTTCTAAAAGCAATACTGCACCCAGCTGAATCTACAATTATGTTCTAATGCTAAAACATCATGTTATAGTAATGCAAATTCACCAAAAATTGAACTCTACGGTGTGTGGCATCTGATGAATTGATTAATTATTATTACTGTAAATATGACTATTTGATGAGTATACTTTAGAATCTTTAGGACTCTTATTCTTACTAAATTGAAATTATTGCTCATCTATGTATTTTGAGAATTTGTGATGAGAATGTATATTATGGTCATTGTAAATGAAAACAATGTATTTTAATGTATTAATTTTCTAGAAAAGTTTTGTTTTGAAAGGTTAAATTAATTTGACCAACCAAAATAAATTAAAAAAAAAAAAAAAAGTTGTTAGAGATGGGTTCAGTTAAGCCTGCCCCAGTCATATACTGTGAAGATGTCATAAGGCTTTATAAATAAGAGTCCCTGACAAGACTCTTGACGCACACACCCACACACACTCTTCCTGACGTTCCTGAGCTCTGTTCCTGTTCCATCCATCCAGATTCCAGATCCCAACTACAAGGCCAAAACATTGCTGACTCTACTCCGGGGCCCACTGCAAAACCCAAGCATTGCTGATCCTGCTCCAGCAAGGCCTCAATTCTGAAAACCCACTAAAAATCCCAAATAACCAAAAAGCTGTGGTGTTTCTGGGAAGCATCCTGATCCCACTAACTGCATCCAGAGGTACCTGTGCCATCCAGCTGACCTGTAGTATCCAGTGACCAGAACTGCCATTTTAGTCTAGTGCCATCCAGTGACCAGAACTGCCCAGCTGTTTGCCAGGCATGCTTCCGTGTAGTGAACAGAACCGTTGACTAATCCAAAAACTAAAAAGTAGACTGTGAGTATCAATTGCCACCCCACCTAAACCCATAGCCCATCTTGCCTTTGTCCTTATCCCACTCTCTAAGTCATCCTATCCTTATCCTGATACCTTGTTCAAACTGTCACAATCATTCTTGCAATCATGCCCTTGATTTCTAGTGTTAGCATCACGTTTCTGTTAATTTCTGTCTTGCATAGATTCTAAGTCATCAGTGATACTATGTTTAAATAAATTAATTTTCCTGTAAGAAAAGAGGTACACTGCGTGAAGGGTTACAACTGCAGCGTAACTTTTGAGATTCACGGATGTCATTCCTCTTTCAATTTTAAAGCCGATTCCTCTTTTCACTGCTCTATTTTCCTAAAAATGAACCTCACTCTACCCTCCGTATCTCTCTCAATTTACCAGCTAGAGACTTAATTTCAATTTTCATATTGTACCTGTGATCGATAGCTATCCCCCACTCCAAGTCAGTGTATGTCACCCGTTTTTATTAAAAACCGTCTGGGTAATTTCAGGCGGGAATTGCAAAAATGAAAGTTTCACACATGTCATTTTGCTGCAACATGTTTTAAACTTGCCACTCATTTTCAAATTGTATGCTTTTGGTAATCCATTCTTTGTGATTGCTAGTGTCTTTGCATTGTTGCTTTAGTGAGGAATTATATTTGCTTCAAGATTTTTAACACACATCCATTATTTAATTGTCCATTTCCGAGTGTCATTTTATAACATTGCAAGGGGTTTAAAATCTGTTCTTCTCTCTTATATGGGGAGGGAAGCTCAGATTTGGGTTCCGTTTCTTGCCTCTTATTCCTGATTACCTGCTGTGTCTGTTTATCCACTCAGATTTGATTATTTGTGGGTGAAGGGAACATTTCAGGGGGACATTTTAACTTGGGTGCTATCTTTCCTCAATCGAAAAGTGCTCCTATTCTGCTGTGCTGTGTATATGTTCCACTAGAAAGTGAAACCCAGCACATTGCTCACATTCTCATTGTAATTATCACCCCATTGGTGATTGCTGCCCCATATTAAAAGTGTATGATTTCGTTTGAATTGCAAAATAAATAAATAAATATTGTATTTTACCAACCAGCCTGGTTCATGGTCCATTGTGACCCGGGGTATTTGAAAAGGGTGTGTGATATGAGGGGTGTACCAACTCAATATTGAATCAATATAAATAGACAAGCATTTCAGTTGTGCGCTGCATCCTAGGCCGAGACCAAGGTGCGTGTCACCTGATTGAAATCCTTAACACAATTGCACCCTATCTGGCGCAGAAGAGGGCGAGAACCAGGTTTCCGTAATACTAAATAGATCTGGAGACAAATCATCAAGGAGTGAAAAAATGTCAGCTCTGTGGGCAACTGCAGAACTAGTGTTAATAAGTAACCCCCTACGGGCTGAAAAGGCTTGACCCCTCCTGACCTCTATGCTCTCAGCACGTATGCCCCATCTCCCACGGCAGTCTGGTAGTGCCTGGGACCAGGCTGAGCAGAGCGTTGCGGCTGTAGCGCTGTATTTTGCCCTGTAAAAGGACATCATCAAGATATTTTATTTATTTTATTGTTTTTCTTATAACGTGCCTTTTACCGTACCTCAGTTTGGTTTCTAAGCACAGTTCCGGGATTCAAACCTCTGTTGCTCTGATTGGTCTTGTGCCCAAAACCAGTGCCTTGCCCCTGTGCTATCCTCCATTCTTGAGCTGCATAGCGCTCCATTTGACAGCGTCTGTGTCAATGGCCTTGTCGAGGCCTAGGTGGGCACAGATGGGCTTGCCTTAATCACGTAACAGGCGTGGCTGCTGTGCACGTCTGCTGTGCGGTCAGCTTCCCCAGCAAATAAATGCTGTGTTGCGGTGACGCGTCCGGGACGTCCAGAGGAAATAAAAAGCAGACTGTCTCTGCAAACGTTGCCCCAGTCTAAAAACCTCCAGTCTTGCTTTCTCTACCCAAATCCCCACTCACCCTACCCCCATTAAACCTCCATTCTCTCTACCCCACACCCACCCAACCTCCACTCTCTCTAATACCCAACCAACCCACCCAACCTCCAGTCTCTCTACCCCTCACCCACCCAACCTCCACTCTCTCTACCCCCACCCAGCCAACCTACCACCATTCTCTGGAAGCCTACCCACTCCACTCCCTCTTGCCAAATCTTTCCACCCTCACTCCCCTCGCTTTACCTAGATCCACCCTACCTCCACTTTCTCTACTCCACCCACCCAGCATACCTCCAATCTCTCTAACCCACCCACCCTACCTCCACTGTCTCTACCCCAATCCACCCTACCTTCTCCCACTCTACAGGCAACCACACACCCTACTTCCACTCTCTCTATCAACCCCCACACTATCTACACCCACCCACTAGCCCATCCTTCCTCCACTCTCTCTACCCCCACCCACACCACCTCCACTCTCTTTGCCCCACTCTCTCTATCCCATCCAACTTTCCCCCACTCTCTCTACCCCCACTCATACACCCTACCACCACTCTCTCTACCCCCACTCTCTCTACTCCAACTCACCCACCATTCCACCACTCTCTCTACCCACAACCCTTGCTCCCTATACCACCACCATCCCCCATTTGCTATATCCCCCCACTCTTCCTCCACTCTCTCTACTCCCTCCCACCCACCCTACCTCCACTCTCTCTACTCCCTCCCACCCGCCCTACCTCCACTCTCTCTACTCCCTCCCACCCGCCCTACCTCCACTCTCTCTACTCCCTCCCACCCGCCCTACCTCCACTCTCTCTACTCCCTCCCACCCGCCCTACCTCCACTCTCTCTACTCCCTCCCACCCGCCCTACCTCCACTCTCTCTACTCCCTCCCACCCGCCCTACCTCCACTCTCTCTACTCCCTCCCACCCGCCCTACCTCCACTCTCTCTACTCCCTCCCACCCGCCCTACCTCCACTCTCTCTACTCCCTCCCACCTGCCCTACCTCCACTCTCTCTACTACCTCCCACCCGCCCTACCTCCACTCTCTCTATGACCTCCCACCCGCCCTACCTCCACTCTCAATACTCCCTCCCACCCGCCCTACCTCCACGCTCTCTACCCATATCTCCATGCTTGCTTCCCCCAACCATCCTATCTCCATTCTCTCTACCCCCTCCCACACACTCTTACTCCACTCTCTCTACCCCCACCCACACAGCATACCTCCTCTCGCTCTAGCCCCACCAACCCTACCTTATCTCCACTCTCTCTATCAACCCCCACTCTCTGTACCCCACCCACTGGCCTGTCTTACCTCAACCCTCTCTACTCCCATTCACCCCACCTCAACTCTCTCTGCCACCCTCTCTCTGCCCCACCCAACCCCCCATTCACTCTACCCCCACTCATACACCCCACCACCACTCTCTCTACCCACAAACCCTCCCACTCTCTACACCCACACTCTCCCATTTGCTCTACCCCACCCACGCTTCCTCCACTCTCTGTACTCCCTCCCACACACCCAACCTCCACTCTCTCTGCCCATACCGCCACTCTCTCTACCCCCACCCACTTACCCTACTTGTACTCTCTCTACCCCCACCCACCCTACCTCCATTCTCTCTATTCCTACCCAGCCACCCTACCTACATTCTTTCTATAATAACTCCACTCCCTCTAGTCAAACCCACCCACACTACCTACCCTATCTCTAACAAGATCAACCCAACCTCCATGCTCTCCATATCCTCCAATCTCTCTAACCCACCCACCCTACCTCCATTATCTACCCTCATATACCCTACCCCCACTGTCTCTACCCTAGCCCACCCTACATCCATTCTCTCTAACCCCACCCATCCATGCTACCTTCACTTTCTCTGCCCCACACACCAGACCTTCATGCTCCCTCTCTACACCACTGACCCACACTACCTCACTCTCTCTAACCCCACCAACCCTAACTTTACTCACTCTACCCACCTCCCACCCACACTACCTTCATTCTCTCTACCTCCACCCACCCTCCCAACCTGCACTCTCTCTATCCCCACCCTCCCACCCTACCTCCACTCTCTTCCCCCCCCACCCTACCTCCACTCTCTTTCCCCCACCCACCAGCTCATCATACCTCCATTTTCTCTACCCCCACCCACGCTACCTCCACTCTCTCTAATTTCACCCACCCACCCTTACTCTACTCTCTCTGCCCCACTCTCTAAACCCATCCCCACCCACCTTACCACCACTCTCTCTACCCACAACCATATACCCACCCTACTCCTAATCCCTCTACCCTCACCCGCCCCCAATCTCTACACCGACCAACTCTTCCTACAGTCTCTCTATTCCCAGCCACCAACCCTATCTCCTCTCTCTCTCTCTCTGATATATGATATGATATATGAAAAAGTATATAAACTCGGTACAAACAAGATAAGGTGTGACTGTGCATGCATCTATTTTAATAGCTGTTACTTCTCCCTGATTTCTTTAATTAAGATTAAAGCAGTATTTACCATCTTCCGTGGGTCTGTCCGGTTATTTGGTCTAAGATAATTACTGGTAATTCCATCTAGTGCATAGAGGATGCTTTAAAGTGCTAGAGCACATTTGGTAGCAGAGGATGGTTCTTGTCTAACCAACTAGATCTAGACCCAGACCCTGGACGATCACGTGTTCCTACCATTAGTTAGAGGATTGCAGAGTTTCCTGCAGAGAGCAGATCGTAATAGAACATGTGATCAAGATTCAGTTCACATGTCCCCCGTTGATGAAATTCTTGTGCAGTCCCCTCAGGTGTCCCATGGACTGAAGGTGAACTGATCGATTTTGAGAGAGTCGATGCCGAGGGACTCGAGCTGAATAGCGGATGCAAGTAGACAATTGAATGTGGTAAAAGATAAAGGGGGAGGGATTGTATTGTGTTGAATTGCATACATATATAGAAAGAGTAACTGGATTTTGGGGATTATAAAGAAGATAAAAAGATACCTCGATGTCCCGCAAGGGACAGAAATAATAGATGCTGTAATTCCATATAGGAGTGTAAAGGATTCCTGAGGCGTAGAGCCAATAAGAAGGGTGTGAACTCTGAGACAGTGTAAATAATAAGAGATGAGATACATTTACTAAGAATGGTAAAGGATGACATATGTAGGGTAACACATTGAAAAGTGCACTTGTGTGGGGGGTGTAATATGTTTCCATAAAGCTGTTTGCATGTTTAAACTGATAGATATAAAAATAAATACAAGTGATTTTTAGTACATTTTGTAAACAAATGATGTATGTCAATAAGAAGGTTAAAATTAGATGACATTAATATATAAATAAAGAAGAGAACCATAAAATACTAAAAAACAAAGAACAATATACAAATAATTGATAGAAGGTGTAAACGAAGGAGCAAGAAAAAAAGTGGTACAACGAGTTTTAAAAATATTTACGGATTATGAGCAGCGATTAATGATGCTTGCTCAAAGAAATTAAAACAATATACTTAACAAACTAAGAAAGAGGAATAACAGACTAGGTAAGTATTGGCTGTCTAAATTGACTTACCACTATGGAGGACACACCTCTTTTACACCTATGCAGAACATGCTGAGATATACAGTCAAAAGTAGGAAATATAATTCTGAGTGAGTCAAGGGCACGACTAATAAAACACTTATGCCATGGCATCCCGAGGGTTTATTATCAATACCAATATTGCGTCACATGACGGCATACTTACATGCCACTCAGAAAAAGAAGTTATAGAAAAGGGTGGCAGTTTTAGAACTCTGGAAAATGTACCAGAGAAAGAAAGAAGATCCAGCTGAGAGGGAGTTGATGCTTAATCAGCATAAAGGAGAAGATTTAACATCTTTGGCCCCTCTTTCCCCCCTGAAAGGCAAGATGTAAATACTGAAGAGAAGGGATTTTCTCCCTTAAAGGAATTAAAGGCAGCAGCAGGGTATTTTAATCCAATGTATGAGCCCCCTGCTTATAGCAGTGAAGACACCACGGAAGAGAACGGGAATCAAGAACGCTAATGCATGTTAACACGTGATGAAGATAAACAGGGTGATGAGAGAAAGGATAGACAGGACAGACAGATAGAGATGGAGGAAAAGGCAGAGAGACAGAAGGGAACACGTGATACAGCTAAGGGCATGACAATGGTACAGAACAGATAGATGGGAGGACAAATATTGCTCAAATTAGATGACAGAGGCAATGATTGAGTTTGAGAAAGTGAGGAAAGAGAAGAGTGAGACAAGAGAGAAAAAGAGTAAGAAGAAGGGGGATTATACAAAGAAAAAAGGGACAAAGAGTGTAATTGAAGAGAGGAAATGAAACAAGGTGAGATGAGAAAAGAGGAGAGATTAGAAGAAGAGATACAAAAAGAGGCAGAAGCCCAAAGATTGAAAGTGCATAGGTTGCACAGAAGGCGAGAGGAAGAGGAGTTAAGGAAAATAAGGAGAAGAGAAGAAGAAATGAATCAAAGTAGGGGATTAAAAGATGATGAGATTGAATATTTATGCCTTTGGAGCATAGTGCCCATTGAAGCACAAGAACGATTGGAAGAAGAAAGATGGTCACAACAGCCCCGAAGGGAACTTCAAGGAATTGCACAATCAGCATGGGCTGGTGGGCAGGATACAGAAGACATAGAGCAGAGGCTTGGTAACCTATATGGATAAATGAGGGATAGAGGAAGGTATGGAACTCAACAGAATACTAAAAGCTCCTGATTAAAGGGAACTGAAGGTAGATCAGGGGGCATCATAATAGACGATCATAGAACAATGTCTTTAACCAGTTTAGAGATCTAGAGATGATATAGAAGAAGATAACAGTCATATGAGTTGGGACATAATAATGTCAGTTAAAGAACGGAAAGAAGACGAGAAACCACACAGGAAAGGTGCATATGGATTTCAAGAGAATCAGGGGTAGATAGAGGGGTAAAATGGTCAGATTTAGAAGGCTGAAACCAAAAAGGGGTCCATATCAGGGGTTGCTTGTGTTTCCATGCAGAGGGGACCTGGCCTAGCAGTTCAGGCTGGGCTGCTCCCATTAGTGGCAGTACCTGATTGATTTGCATATGAATGGACCCCTTTTGCAATGGTGCACGCAGGCTACAAAATGGTGGTGAGGAAGGTTGCCCAGAGCAATGCCAGTGGTTCAGATTAATTCAAAACCTTTTGCCCATCACTTTTTTGGTTTCAGATTTAGAAGACCCCATAGAAAAAACACCAGAACCAACACCATATACTGAGTGATTGCAGTAGTGGACATATGTCACTGGTTTATGTAAGCAGATTAAGGGCATTGCCAGGATGGAAAAATAACTGGTGTGGACAATACTGCATGGAAGACAAGGCATGTGGGCGGGTATAATTATGAATCAGGATTGTCACAATTCCCACTATTAGAGAAAGGGGGTGGTCAACCAATATATATTCAATGGCCCCAAATGGATAAGGAGAATTTAAAGTGCACACTACCAAGTTTAACTTCTGGTGTGGGAAAGTGGATTTCGGAATTAGAGAAAAGAACGTCTGGAGGGACTTCAGCCATAGACAACATTAACAGCCTATTATCAGCTATTTTAGGGGAGAGAGCTGACGACATTTGAAAAATAGAACGATATCCGAAAGTCACCGCACAAAACACAGTGCATGATTGAGCACCATTGAAGAATCGTAGAGCAGATACATGGTGATCACTCAGACTACAATATCCTGGAGCATCAGATATTGGGGCAATAATCATTAGGACAATGGAAAAGACTGAACACCCCATTGTCTTTATTTACGAGATTCAGGATAGATTGAATTTGGAGAGGTATGAATCCTGTGATGAGACAGTAGCATTATTTTCACATATTTTATGTCAAGGGCTGCCAGATCCGGTGCAACATCAAAAAAAGAAACAGGTGAGAATGGAAGCAAAACCATGGGCAGAGATACAATTGGCAATTGTGCATTGCTGTAGAATATTAAGGTAGAAAGATAAAAAGAAAGCAGTGAGTAGAAAACAGGAAGAGGCGAAGTTGGTGCAGAAATGATATGATATGATATGATATGATATGGGATTTATAACGCGCCTATACACAAGTGTTTCAAGGCGCGACAAGAACTATCAAAGTACACATAGAAGGAGTGGTATTGACAAGTAATGAGGGAGCAATGGCCCAAATAGCGCAGTTACCACAGAATAATGTGGCATGGATCAGAACAGGTATCCTTTTATGCCAAGAGGCTGATGGAGTGGGCCTCGAGAGGCGGACAAGGTGGATTTCAAAACCCTTAAATGCCAGAGAGCCACCGCAATGTTGGACTTGCTGTAAATTAGGACATCTAGCTAGAGTACGCAGAAGCAGGGGAGGCATGCAACAACAGAATCTCCAAGAGGGGGTATGGGATATGTTCCACAGTATAATACAGATTCACAAGGATATTACGCCTGAGATCACATGCAAAATCAGACATATGCAATGCATTCACAGCAAATATAACAAGTCCCAATGCAGATGCAATTGCCACAAGGGCAACAACAGCAAGCACCTATGCAGATGAAACAGACATCAACACAACAAATACAATGTATTCCAATGCAACAGGCAGGTTTATCACAATGGCACGTGGATTCAGGAACCATGCAAGTAGCTGCACCCAAATCAGGGAGTGTGACCGTGGTAGGTGGGAATCCTTTCACAGGTATGATTTATATCCACAATAAGACACCAGACACCAAAGAGGAAACAAAGGTCAAGGTGATGATAGGAGGCAGGCATTTTCATTTCTTGTAGAGACTAGAGCAACTCGTTCCTTCCTGCATCTGTGAGGGAAAATATGCAATGTTAGGCAATGCCATGAATGTGCAGGGATTTTCTGGGGTGATTAATTTGGTTCCATTTACAGACGAATTACCAATCACTGTAGGTAAACATGACATGTCTATGCCATTATTATACTCTGGACAAATGCTGGTAAACAAACTTCGTTGGGACTTAATGACAAAACTTAACATAACAATATCTTTTACTGATGAAGGAAGAGTGTGTTCAACTCTGAATTCTGAATTGAATTGATTGTTTATTTGTATAGCGCCTATACACAATGTGTTTCAAAGCGCTTCAAGGAGGGGAGGGAACAAGGGAAAAAATACAATGAACATTCTTTCAGTCCTTTATACAGTCAGAATGTGAAAAAGAACAAAGATAACTTTCATAGTCGGCCTGATGACATTTCAGATAGTGCAAGTGCTAAGGGAATGGGGGGGGGGGGAGAGTGAAACAGACAAGTGTCTACATTACTGTGCATGACAGCAATTGAGGTAGTGCCAGAAAAATAACAGGAGGAGGGTGGGGCGGGGGGATTGGAAAAGAGGGAGAAGGAGAGAAACAGAACGAGCAACATTTTTACTATGTCTGACGACATTTCAGATAGTGCTGGAAGGGGGATGGGAGGAGGAGCGCATGGGGAGGGGGAGAACAGGGGAGAAGAAAAGGGGGGGCATGGGAAAAAGAAATGGGGGAAACAGAGACAAGCAGAAGGACACACAACACGGGTCCACCTAAGGGGAAAGCAGAGAAGACACAGGCCAAGGAAAGGAGGGAGGGGGTATCAGAGGAGGGATAAAGGTAAGAACAAATGACAAATGGAGGATGAGGGGGAGACAAGGGAGAGCCACATGGGGCAAAGGAGGGTGTGGGAGGACAACTAATGCAGGTTAAGGGGAGGGGGCACAGAGGGACCATCATGTGACATTGGGGAGGGGGCACAGGGGGAAACATTGAGGGACATTGGGGAGCGGACGCAGAGAGAACATCATGGGACATTGGGAGGGGGCACAGAGGGAACATCGTGGGATATTGGGATGGGGAGGGGGCACAGGGGGAAAAATCAAGCGACATTGGGGAGGAGGCACAGAGAGAACATTGCGGGACATTGGGAGGGGGCACAGAGGGAACATCTAGGGACATTGGCAAGGGGAGGGGGCACAGATGGAACATCACAGGACATTGGGAAGGGGAGGAGGCACAGAGGGAACTTCACAGGATGTTGGGGAGGGGGCACAGAGGGAACATCACGTGACATTGGGGAGGGGGCACAGAGGGAACAATGCGGGAGGTTGGGGAGGTGGCACAAAGGGAACAACACGGGACATTAGGGAGGGGGCACAGAGGGAACTTTGCGGGATGTTGGGGAGGAGGGGCACAGAGAGAACATCACTGGACGTTGGGGGGGCACAGAGGGAACATCGCAGGATGTTGGGGAGGGGAGGGGGCACAGAGGGAACAACATGGAACAATTGGGGAGGGGGCACAGAGGGAATATCATGAGACATTGGGGAGGGGGCACAGAGGGAACATCGTGGGATGTTGGGGAGTGGAGGTGGCACAGAGGGAACAACATGGGATGTTGGGGAGGGGCACAGAGGGAACAACACGGGACGTTAGCGAGGGGGCACAGAGGGAACATCGCGGGATGTTGCGGAGGGGGCACAGACAGAAACATTGCAGGACGTTGGTGAGGGGAGGGGGCCCAGAGGGAACATCAAGGGACATTGGGGGGAGGGGGCACAGATGGAACATCGCGGGTATTTGGGGAGGGGGCACAGAGGGAACATTGCCGGATGTTGGGGAAGGGGCGCAGCGGGAATATCACAGGATGTTTAGGAAGGGAGGGGGCACAGAAGGAACATCGCAGGATGTTGGGGAGGGGAGTGGGCACAGAGGGAACATTGCGGGATATTGGGGAGGGGAGGAGGCACAGAGGGAACATCGCTGGATGTTGAGGAGGGGAGGGGCACAGAGGGAACATCACGGGATGTTGGGTAGGGGAGGGGGCACAGAGGGAACTTTGTGAGATGTTGGGGAGGGGGCCCAGAGGGAACATCGCGAGTTGTTGATGAGGGGAGGGGGCACAGGGGGAACATCGTGGGATGTTGGGGAGGGGAGGTGCACAGAGGGAACATTGTGGTTTGTTGGGGAGGGGATGGAGCCCAGAGGGAACAATGCGGGGCATTGGGGGCTTACTGAAGGAACATGCAACAAACAGGAAGCAAACAGGGCCTTAGTCACGGGCCTTGGAGGGAGGTGGGCCGGCATTCGCCTGCCAGCTCACCCGATTGGCTTAGATGTTGAGGGTGACATCCAATCAGGGGAGGCAGGCCTGGAGGACAAGGCCAGCACCACAAGCAAACAAAAGAATGGCCATCTTGGAGGGCCTGATCAAAACAGCCCCAGTATGTTAAAGTCCAACAAAACAGCTTCAGCAGGCACATGCCATGGAGTAAATTATGCTGACAATGTCAAAGATTGAAAAATAGACATCACTCCATTCCAATGTTGTTTTTCGCATTTTCGGGAGCTAGCGATCTCTACACAACTTGCAGTCCACATAAAAGTCCAAAGGCTTACCTTCATGGTTAGAGGCAGGGACCCAGGGACTCCAGGCCACGAGGTGCAGGAGATGGGAGACCCTCCAGGGGGATACATTATGTAAATATGAGCAAGCTCATATTAGTAGTTACTGGAAAGAAAGCTTTACGAGGAGCACCTCTAGACGAAGAAGTGTTTTTGTATGGGGTGACTGTCTTACTATTGTGGTTGCCTAAATTGATCGGTAAATTATTGAGAATACCTGGCACATTTTTGTTCAGCCCAGAGATCCCTATGGATGACAAGGAAGGGAACATTATCCCTTCGGAATTAGAAGCAGCAATAGTCAGAGAAGAAAGGATGATGCTTCATGGGACAGACAGTGAGGGAAGGGGATGGGGAACAGTGATAGCCCTTAATGAAGGATATAGGTTGACAGATTTTACAGAGAAGGAGCTATTTAGGGATGACTATTCAAATGATGAGTTAGTATTTTTCATAAATATCACATATTGGATGAAAGTAGAGAATGTAGAAATACCACAGAGAATGGCATTGGTAAAAAAAAGAAGCTGCCTTTTTTTCAGGAAGATTTGGAAAAAGTACCACGTATCTTAGGGCTACAGGTCCATATGACATGGGCCTATTGAAAGGAGTAGAAGCAGTTAAATTTAAGCTTAAACCATGTGCAAACCAGTATCCGATGCCCAGAGAAGCAGACCAAGATATATTCGAAATCATATCCACTTTAATGAAGCAAGGAATTTTGGTACCACCTGATTCCCTATATAACCAATATATCCAAGACCTTTGCCCTTTGAACAATATAGTCGAAGCAAAGTTTCCCATTGTTCCAAATCTTGCAACGATATTGTGCAATATGCCTTCAAAAGCAAAGTATTTCACTGTTGTAGATTTAAAACATTCCTTTTTCTCAAATTCTCATTCATGAAGACTCACAAGATTTGACTTCCTTTTTGTATAGAACAATTTGCATGAAACACACCTGTTTGCCCCAAGGGTACTGTAAGTCCCCATCAATTTCCAACAGGTCCTTCCGATGGACTTTGATAATGTTCAGCTTGAAAGTACCATCATTCAATACGTTGATGACATTTTAGTGTGCAGTTAGACAAAAGAAAGGTGCAGAGAAGACTCTGTCAAACCTATGACTATACCGGCAGAGAAAGGGTACAAAGTAGATAAGTAGAAATTACAATACTGTCAAGAAGAAGAACTGAATATAGGACAGTTGAGCTCACACAAAGGAAGAAAAGTGACTCCTGAAAGAGCAGAGGCTATTATGAGAACTGAACAGCCAAGAATAATGAGACAAATGCAACCATTTTAGGTCTATGCTATTATTGCAGGGCTTGGGTCTTTGATTACAATACATATATTTGTACACTTTTAAAAGGACTCAAAGATGCACAGATAGCTAAAAATAAACTAATATGGACAGATGAAATGACTACAAGATTTTATAAATTAAAACACATGATCATCACAGCTGCTGTGCTAGGGATTCCAAATTACAGTGAAGAATTTTACTTATTCTCTCATTCAAATGGAGAAGTCATGACTGCAGTGCTTACACAGAAAACAGCACTAGGACATGGTCATAAACAATTGGCTTATTATAGTGGGATTTTAGATCCAGTCATGAAAGGACATTATCCTTGTGAGCAATCTTTAGCTGCAGCTGCATTTGTGATTGAACACACCTCAAGTACAACCATGGGGTGTTCAGTAAGAGTGTTCATAGAGCATACATTATTTGCAAATCTGGAGAAACCCAAAAGAACATTGACCACATACAGAGGGTCAGGGTTTGAGGTAATTATCTCAAACCCTGCAATTTGAATTGTTACGTGTAGCACAGTGAATCCAGCAATGTTTATAGCTGAACCAGTGGGAGAAGATGACGATGTGCATGACTGTATAACATGTACTGAATGTTATGATGATATTCCCCAAGTTAAAGAGAATGCTCTAAGAAGGAGGGAAGTGGCTCATCAGGAATTGATCAAAAAATGGGGGTGAGACACACGGGATCGGAAGTGATAAAAACTGAACTGGGAAGGTAAATTTGAGGTAATTATTAGCAGAAGATTTTCCCCAAATTACTCAACACAGGCTGCAGAATTAGCAGCCCCTATTGATGAGCTAAGAAGCTTTGAGGATGAGGAAGTGACGGTGTACTCTGACTCTGCCTATGTGACGTCAAGCGTACATGCAGGCCTATCACATTGGAGAAGGAGGGTCTTCCACCATGCAGACGGCACTCCAGTGGAACATGCAGGCTTTTTAGAAAAACATAGTGAAGCATTGAGTTTTCCAGAGACCATAGCAATCTTAAAATGTGCAGACCATTCAAAGAGAACAGATTTAATCTCTTGCAGAAATGAAGCTGCAGAATTAGAGGCCAAAAAACAGCCAGTTACCCAGCCACATTTGAAAGTGAAGTAAAGAATATAAGGCAGACAACAGAGTGATGCATGCTAGTTAAGGAAGGATTTAATATGACGTCCATTGTACAGCTAATTGAAATACAAAGATGAGCATTACAAGAAGAAACAGAGTTATTAAAAAAACAGGGATGTTTTCTATCCACTGAGGCAATGTGGAGATAGGATAGCACTGGAAAGCCAGCCTCTAGCATTATTGAGGACAGCGTTGGAACAACTTCACTACCCAGCGCATGTGACTCGAGAGAGTCTAGCTGCTACTATTGCAGAAGAATGGTTTGTACCGAACCTTTTTGAACATGTGGCACAGTTCATTTTAAACTGTATTGTGTGCCAGCAATGCACTGTAGGACATACTTTGCAAACATTGAGCTGAGTAATCCCAGACTGAATGGACAATTTCAGCATCTACATATAAATTATGCAGTTAAACTGCAGACTTGTAATGGCTAAAGATACATGCTAGTTGTAGTATGTCGCTTTTCTAGATGGATCGAGGTGGGTCCATGCACTCACCCTGATGCCACGTGTGCAGCCAAGTTTAACAATTGTACTGGCAATTATTTTGCAGTTTTTGTTATAAATGTAGAGTCATCAATAATCGATGACCTTTGTATACTGAAAATGATTGGAGGAATGGAAATGTTTCATGAAGTTACAAATGTAGCTCCACAAATGAAATGTACTGTGAGAAGGATAATTATTGGAGCTTTTTGCGGTAGTTTGATTCTAACTGCTGTCCTTATGACATTGACATTCAACCATATGATAGGCAGTGGTGATCAAGAAAATAAGACATTCACTATTGTCCCTATTAATAGTCCAAAAACCCCACTGATCTCTGATATTAAAAGACATTTTTCTTGAAAAAATAGAAGTGCAGAATAAGACAATGGCCCTCATTACGACCCTGGCGGAAATCGCGGTGCTAAATGCACCGCGGAGCACGGCGGAAAGCTGCCGATAGCGCCATGGAGGTTGGCGGATTTTCCGCACCATGCCGACCTTGGCGGGGCGGTCAATCCCCATTCCCCATTTTACCCTTCCCCATTCCCATTTTTGCCCCATAGGGTATAATGGGAGTGGGGAAGGTGTTAATTGCGCCACCGTAAAATACGGTGGCGTAATTAACATCAAGGTCCCGTAGCGCCATGGATTTCTCCGCCCGGAAAAACCAGGCGGAAAACGTTCCATGGCGCTACGGAAAGTCGTAGTAGGGCGGACGGGTCCGCCGCGAATAACGCTGGCGTAAACCCACTCCGCCAGGGTCGTAATGAGGGCCAATGAAAGTATAAATACATATTTAGATAAATCAGCTCATCTAGCTAACACCTATGGTACCATCACATGAAAGAGGTGGGAAAAAAAACATAGAAGAAAGTTGTTATGTCTGTTCCTTAATACCGTATTCCATGAATGCGGCAAGAACATTTATTGCAAGGGAAATGCCTTCACATGATGCAAAATGTCTCAGCCACCAGGCAGCATGCACCACCAGAGGACAATTTGAAGGAAAATGGGCAACTTTAAGATGGCGATCGAGACAGATGTTTGCATACAAAGACACAAATGTGAAAACAAAGAGAATGGGACTGGAATGGGGTGGACAACCAAAAAACGAATGTATCCGTCCCACCTGAATGCCAGAATGGAGAAGCAATAAAAACTGGTGGAATGAAAAGAATGAATTGCTCACACATGACTGAAAAATCAGGAGAGCCAGGATGCTGGGAAAGAACACAGCTTTTGGTGTATGGGCACGTAGCAACCAGTAATGGATGGGAAGACGGCCTAATATCATGTCCTGCAGGCTGATGACCCTGCAGAGCAGGTATACTCTGGATCTAATAACAGCAGTGGAAGCAGGTTTTTGTATCAAGGTTGGGCCATCTCGCTGTACGTTTATACCATCTCATGATTGAGAAAATTGAACCCTGACAGAAGCAATAACGATGTTAAAAACTCTGCATACAAAGATGGAAGAGGAAGCTGATGAGACTGCAGGAGACGATTGGTTCTCAGCTCTGTTTTCATAGATTCCATCTTGGTTGGCAAATGCTTTCAAAATACTTGGAGTCATGCTAGTGTTAGTGCTGTTAGGATTTCGTCTTATAAGGATCATCTTGGGACAATGCCAGAAGACAGCCAAGAAAGCTATTGAAATGAGGATAGTGATTGACATTAACAATGGCATTGGAGAAAAAATGCAGATAGAAGAAAGTACGAGAGAAAACATAAGGAAAGGTTCTTTTGCACCTACAGGCAGCAGGGCATATACCTCTTTTTAGCAAGCTGCTACTTGCATTACAGCGTATTTACAGTTATTGGTCAGCATGTTACTTCATCTTCTTACATTCATAATTAGTTTGTTTTTAGGCACATGTTTCCCTTAGTGTTTCAGTTACATTGTCAGTTTTAAGTATTTTAATATCTTTTCAGCATAGCTTCATACATCTTTATGACATCATTCTGTCATCATCAGACTTTTCATTGCATTCATCCATATTACTCATAGCCACATTCAGGCATCTTGGCAGTGTTCATCCTTCCTGGTAGCATTCTTCTTCTGCCTCTACGTGAGGGTATATTCTGAATGGCTGCCTGAGTTCATATGGTCTTTCATACACTCAACGTGGTATAGGAATGTTGCATGAATTCATGCATGGGTTCTCAATTGTAGCTCTTTGTCTGCTACTCCAATAGGATGGCGGTGAGGGGGTAGGTACCAGAGGAGAGGCATCCACCTGCTCCTCTACATTCCCCCCTCTGGTCAAATATTCGACCACAATCCATGCTTCATCTTCTTCTATCATATCATCATATTTTCTTTTCTTCGGGACCCATATCTTCATCACCCCCTTCAGGTGACCTGCATTTATTATATGTTCATGCACACTCCAAGTCATATATAGACAATGCGCAGCTGGTGAACAGAATATCAATCATCCCAAATACCTCTTCCAATCTTGAGGGTTATTAAACAGAGAGCCATCACCCTTTCTGGCCTTTAAAGACTTTCTCACTCCACCTGCACATAGGCCTTTGCCCTTGTGATTGTTCAACACTTGGCACTTGCAGATGTCCTTGTCTCTCCTAATCCTGAGTGAGAAAGTCTTGAAAGGCCAGAAAAGGTGATGGCTCTCTGTTTAATAAAATCTAATAGTCATAAATGAGAGACTGAAATGGGCACATTTGTGGTCTCCAAGCACGTGACTCAGAAGTCGAAAACAAGGGCTATTCATTAAAAGCCCAGATGGAGATTGTGGTGTGCTTATACTACCTCGAATGTTACAGAAAGTGAGCGGACTCCAAGGTCAACTACAAACAGAAGGCCTTGGCTAAGGATCAAGTTGATGACATATGATGGACTTATTGGGAAAACAAGAAATTAATTGACACATCTTGAGCTGCTAGGATTCATTTCCACTAACGTGCTGCTAAACAAGCCTAAAATACAAGGTTGGATGTGGTTTCCAACCCATCATAGAGCCCGCCACACAGTTTTACATACAATGTTGCATTTACCAACCTGCTGCCATATTCTCTGCTGTAATGAGTATATTACGTACATAGAAGTAGCTCTGGGTGTGTCCTACAGACAAGGGGCAGCCAATGAGATAGTAACACTTGTATGATTTAATAAGTAGACATGTTCTCCTAATCCAATCCTTCCTGTTGATAGGTTTTGAAAATCCCACATAGGATGACATCATAAATGACGTATGACCAAGTATACAAACTCTGCACAAACAAGACAAGGTGTGAATATGCATGCATATATCTTGATAGCTTTTACTTCTCCCTGCTTTCTTTCATTGAGATTAAAGCAGTATTTTACCATCTTCCTTGGGTCTATCCGGTTATTTGTTCTAGGATATTTACTGGTAATTCCATCTAGCGCATAGAGGACACTTAAAAGTGCTAGAGTCCATTTCAGTGGTGCTTATGATATTGTGGATACCTGTATACTGAGGAAGGGACTATTGTGTGATTGAGCCATGGATTTGTGGTTTTGGAGTTTGGAAGAGGGCTAGCCTGAGGTTATATGAACACCTGAACTTGGATTCCAGAAGGCTCCTTGAAAGTTATGGAATCTCTCCACTCCTCCGCCAGTTCCTCTGATGTCTGTGCCTGCTTTAGTATGGGTACCTCTTCTCTACCAGCCTGCGAATATGGAGTAAGGAAATTCTCTGTTAAGCATGAGACACAGACTGTTATATTTAAACTTACTTAATTGCAGAAATTAGAAATGTTATAATACAGGTGATGCTGCGAGAATGGGGTTTATTGGTTTTCTTTGTCACAGGTTCCATGCCAAACATGTCCTAATTGTCAGAGTGCAATTTCGTAACAGTGGGGTTTCTGTGGGCTGTACAAGCATGAGTGCTGAAGGTAAACATATATTTCCATGCTTATCTGTAGTGTCTGGGACTTTGAAATGTTGCAACATTGTTTCCTTAAAGGAAGATGCTTCCTTTCCTTGACTTGATGTTTGGGTCTCATGCGGCTGCTTCAATAGCTCACTTAGTGTGGCCATCTTAAGGTTATGGGTCAATCTCCTCTCATTATGTTGGTCAATGGTAGCGTGAGGGTGATGGGGTGGGAGGATTCCTTTGACTGACCCCTATCATGTATGGCATATTAGTAGAAGCCGTGGTGGTATGAATACCCCTCTATGATTTTGGTCATCCAGCCTGTCAGTGGGCTTGCTAGAGGGATGAACCTTTCCATGACTATTCACTTGGTATTTTGCTTATAAGCATGGGTTGGAGAGGGGTTGCATGCCCAAGTGACTTTCCTCTTGGGGTTCCTGCATCTCTGTCCGAGGAGTGAGGGGCGGTGAGGGAACTCGTCTGGCTATCCCCCAGTGACCATGAACATTTGTAGGGCTAGTGTAGTTGCAAAAACAAAAAAGTGTGTGCTTCTGTACGGGCGCTCCATGTATAGACTCTCATAGACCTGAGTTAATTGAAAACCTTTTGAATACTCTTTGGTTCACTTTGATACAGTGTGTTGTTGTTACACAAAGGCGTGTGGGTGCACATTGTTGCCATTGTTGCTACACAAGGTATCTTAGGCATTCACATATATGATCGAGTGACACTGTTGCATGCTTATACACGAGGAAACCAAATACTTGTGCTTGCAAAAGAACCATTGAACACCCCATTGGTGAGTGCTGCTGTTTGCAGGGTTAGAAAGGATGCAGATGATCCTGTGATTGACAAATAACTTAGAGCCGGGACACAAATGGGATGGTATTGGCTTTCCCATTGTAATCTACTCTGATCCTGCATCTATGATCTTGGGAAGCCCCCAGACCCTTATAGCACCCCACTATTGAGCCCCAAGCTTAGGCATGGGATTTCACCACAGCATGCATACTCAGTACTAGGCTATTAAGGCATGCTGCTGGTCTAGAAAACCAACATACATTTTCAAGATATGTGTGGATGTCTCAGTACTGGGTTTTAAGTGCACACTGCAAGGCAGGAGATAGGTAGATTGCAAAAGCTCTTCAGACATTCTTGACATACTGAGGCATAGTGCAAGTCAAGGAAGAAGTGAATTCAGGAGAACTCTGCTGATGTCGCAATACTTACATAGATGATGTTTCAAGGGGGTTTGGAGTTTAGTGTCGGGACAGCCAGTCCCCTGCGCACCTATTGGTGGTTGTGGTCTTGCCTGCAGCCTGGCACATGGTTTGTCTGGAAACCAAACTGCTGGGTTCCTGAGTGGTTTGATACTTGTTGGGGTGACAAAACCTTGTTTGTTGTGGGTGCTGGCAGGATTGACGGTCCAATATTTGATAGTGTTGCTGATTGTTAAAATTTAGTGATAGTCCAGTCTTGAGTTTTTTTGCATGGTGTTTTATTAATATTCATATATAGCATGACCAGTGTGGCATCTTGTGCCAGGAGTGTTGAAACAACAAGCCGACGTGCGTTTCAATCGTAGTCTTTATCAAGGCAAGGGAGAATTTAGCAGCGGGCTTGTGGTGGAGCTGGTAGGCAATTGACCCTGATTAGGGTGCCAGGTGGAGGCTTGTTGACCTCATCTGTGGCCGGATGCAGCGTTCAGTCCGAGTGGATCTTCATGGAAGGCATATGTTTTTTTAACTACTAGTTCTAATTGCCAAAACAATGGGCCTCATTACGTCTGTGGCAGTAAGGCAACAACAACGCTGGTATTGCTACCAGCGCCGTTGAAACCATGCTGTCACATTACGAGTTCTGCTTGCGGGTGCCTCTCTGCACGCCTGGTCAGGCGTGCAGAGCGGCACCCGCAAGCAGAACAGGATGGTAGCAACGGTACCATTATGAACGGTACTGTTGCTACCATCCTCCACATTCCCATTGAGCCTTATGGGGGCTCAAATGGGAATGGGGAAGTACTGGCTCCGGGTCCCGCACAAGGAAAATTACCGGGCACGCAAAGGTCGGAATGGCCCAGTTATTCCCCTTTTGTGGGAGCCGGTGCCAGACATTAAGGGTATAGCAACCTCCAGACTTGAAATGAGGCCCAATGTTTCTGTTTTTTGGAATATAATATAAGGGTGTATTGTGGGTTAGGAAAGAAATGCATTGTGAGATTTCTATTGATGTATCCATGCTGGGATGCCAATGCATACAATAGGTCAAGAAAGTGATGAATTGAGAGAGACCTGCAGATAGTTATGCACATCTACTAAATTAAGAATGGAAGTTCTCATTGAAAACCATGCTCCAGACACTGATACTCAAAACCTGATACCCTTCAACATTTGCTCTAAACATTCAGCAGAGCAAACGCCACAAAAAAAGAGTGCAACTGCTTTGTCCCCACAAACAAGTGACAGAGGTCGCTCCAATCACAGACCAGCTTAGAAGTCCAGCAAAGTGAGGCATGGGCAGTCTCCCAAATGGCTTATCCAGCAGGCATCATGATGGTTTCAATGTCTCAAGGGGTGGAGAAGGAGGAGGAGGTGGAGTAAGAAAATGAAACACAGGAGGAGGATCACCCAATTCCAATTGGCAGATGAAGCATTTTCCAAGAGCTATGGTTTACCACCCCAAGTAATTTTGAAGATGGCAAGACAATGGAACACCATGCTTTTGACACCATTGATCATTCCATCTTGATCAACAGGCTTATCGCAGCAGGTATATCCGGCTCAGTCCTTGCCTGGTTCTCCTCTTTTTTAGTTTATCGGTCTCAGACTCTGTTTTCTCTCTCCCTATTTCCCAGCCTCTGCTCCGGTCACCTCTGGTGTCCCTCAGGGATCTGCACTCTCCCTCTTGCTTTTTAATGTGTGTATGCAATGTCCAGTTAAGCTTGTGCACTCTTTCAGTTTTCTTTGCTATTGTTATGTGGATGACACCCAGATTTTGGTTTGCCTTGATCTCTCACTCCCTAACCCAACTGAGCGGTGTAGCTCCAGTCTTCATTTAGTCAACCCCTCGATGAGCGACAATTGGCTTCACCTTGACGGTGGTAAAACTGAGGTTCTGGTGGAGGGCCCTCCCTGTGGTGCCACTGTCTGAACCTCTGCGTTTTGGCCTTCAGTGCTTGGCCCTTTTTTGAAGCCTGTGCCTGTAGCAATAAATATGGGAATTAAGTTGTCTTCCTCTTTTTCGATGACTCCTCAGGTGAGCTCTGTTTGTCAGACTGTTCATTTTAATCTCAGGGTTCTCCACAAAGACCTTCTGTCCTTTCCTGTATCTTTTTGCTCTCTTTTACATCTTCTATTGTATTTGGGTCACTTGACTATTGTAATTCACTGTACTTTGCATCGCCAGTTTATATTCTCCAACGTCACCAAATCTTGCAGAATATGGTGGCTAGAGTGGCCACATGCACTCCGTTTTGTGCCTCCATTTCTTCTGTTATTTCATCTCTCCACTGGCTTCCCATTGCTAAGCGTGTTGCATTCAAAGCCTTTTGTATTTTTCATCATGACTTTTACGGCACAGGGCCTGAATATTTACAAGCCAAATTCTTGCCCTATGTCCCATCTCATACTCTGCGTTATGCTGGTGCATTGCATATTTCAGTTCCACAATTTCAGCACTTGCGTTTGTGTGGCTGCACCTTTTCTATTGTGGCTGCCCAACTCTGGAATATGATTCCACCCTCTCTTTGTGTGCTACAGTGTCATCTAGCCTTTCATCATTATTTGAAAACTTTCCTATTCTAGCTTTTTCTTCTGGGCTACTTTTTCCTTCCATTTTTTAGCACCATGATGCCCGTGCTGGTGATGGTTTGCGCTTCAGAAATCTAACTTAACATAACAAATAGGAAGGGGTTTTTACCACCACATCAACTAATTCCAATTAACGGATAAAGAATTCTCCCAGAGGTATAGTTGGACACCCAATAAAATATTAGAGATGGTAAGACAGTGAGGGGGTTTTATCACCACATCCATAAAGTGCAGACATGCCTTACCACCACTAGTTAAGAGAGTATCAGCATTGCATTTATTTACCACACGCTTATTTCAGAGGACCAGTGACATCCTCTAGGATCTCCAAATTTGGGCAGCCAAAGGCTCTACACCTGGTTATCAATGTGATCCTTTCATCTGCCAGGTAGCATATATCAATTTCCTATGAGAGCAAGAGTAGCGAGAGCATTGAGGACTGGGTTGAGAGCAGGAACAGTATGGGCATTTTTGAGATATCAGTATTCTTAGGGTGTGTGTGATGCTGGAAATGCTTTGGAGGGACAGGGGCTACTCGTTTTTGGCCCACTATTCCCCTAGTTTGTGTTTTCTGCATGTTTGTTCTGCACAGGAATCCACTTTTGACCCCTGGCAGTGCAGCTCTTCATTCTTTTATTGTTTGTGAACAAAACCCATGGAATATTGTACCAATGGGTAAGGGTACATCTTGGTTACCCTAGTGTGTGCTTTTTGGCCACCTGTTTATTGCCCCACAGAGCAGGGTGTGGTGTGGAGGGAGCTACATGCTGGTTTCACAGGAACTCAAGGCCTCCCTGATTTTGGGACATCCAGGGCCTGCAATAGGAAACACTGGATTCCTGAACAAAGGCATGATGGCTAATGCCACTGCCTTTTCCATCCTGTTTCTCAAAGTATGGCTCTGGGGCTACCTTTGTGAGACATGGCTTGTTTTGGGTTCACCCTAGGGGTGGTATCTGAATGAAAGGAAAGGGGAGTCAACTCACATTCTATGTTGTGGATGTCTGGTTTTGGTTGTGTGCCTCAATGACTGTGGTCTGCCTGAGGCAGCCCTGTCTGAAACTGGAGTGAATGCAGTGTGTGCTCTGAAAGGCTGAGCAATGTGCCCAATACACATCCACTGTATTGGGTGGCTGTTTTTGGGTAAATGGCTGAATTTCTGTGAGCCTGATTTGGTGCTGCATGATGAATGCACTACTAGTGTGTGACTGGATGACTGAGTGTAGCTCAGCTAGAGTGACTGGCGGGATGTGTGTATAACGGAAGACACCTCATTTACCTCTGTGTCATAAGCTTGGAATTTTCCTGGAGGCATATCCTGAATCCAGCTGGAGGAAGAGGTCTGCTGCTGCAACTCTTCACAAGAGTAAAAGGCTGCTGTGCTGATTCAAGGACTGATCAAGAGAGGCCCTGGACAGGTGACCTCTTCCCGTAGCTACAAGGGGACATTGTGCAACTGCTGTTCTTCGACCCGAAGTGTCCTGGAAGCCAGTCCTGAGTGCCTGCTGTCCTGAAGAGGCATCTTCATGGAACCAGAAGAAGAGTGACTGGGACATCTTTTCTATTGATTTTTATTGAATCTTTATATTGAAAATAGTTGAAACAGTGACAGACAGTGCAAGGTAATCAAGTTCACAATTATGTACATCAGTCATCTTCGCAGAACACAAGTGTTGATTAGCCAAAATCTAATCCTTTTCCCCCCACCAACCTTTCCTCCCCCCTACAGTGCGAATCATCAACCTTGAGAACAAAAAGACATGTCATTTGATCAGATAAGGGCATTGCACTGAGCAGGTCTATGTAAACGATATCCACATGATGGAGTATGTGATGTACATCATTCAACATATACCAACCAAATAATTGCATATTAGACTAGCAGAAAGTAGACATACTCCGCACAGGTTCTGTAGACAAGCATTATAACACTGATCCATTTCTGAAAATCAATGATCTTGTAGGTTGCTGTCCCGAGTCACTTATCGCTTGATGTGCTTTGCACTCTGAAGTAAACTGCAGGATGGGCATGTGTGGCCGGCGAACATACCCCAGAATAGACCTGAGAGGAGGTGAGAGTTGGTGTGCTGCAGCATTCTGGGAACTTCTCTGCGCTCTCCCCACCTGTTACCTCATCCAGACGTGGTGCAGTGCGTTGTGGTGCCTATTTCTTACAAACAGTGCATCATAGGGCTTTGAAATTTGGTTTTTGAGGTCCACTAAGGACCTTGAGTTTTGTTTCTCGCATCCAGATGCTTTCAATGAGCTCTGTCCAGTGCTTCTACGACAACCTTGATGTTCTGCCACTTCAAGGCAACCCTCTCATGTGCGCAGGGGATGAAATACAGGTAACAGTGTGGGGTGTCCACATGTATTGTAGCCAGTGATGTCCGAGGGGTCCTAACAGGAAACTGTGCACAATTTGTTGCAGATTGGTGGAATGACGTGGAATTGTATGAGGAACATACCAAACCCACAATATAACACATTTTGACTTATATATATATATAGATAAAAGGGTCGGTCAATTACCAGAATGTTCTTGCTTGTGGGGTGTCATCCATTTGTATAAATCTACTTCTCTCCAGTGAGCAGAGTTTTGACAGCAGAGTGGCTCATTGGATTTTAGTTGGGGGCTGTCATATTTTCATTGTATTACAATGTTTTTCCTAGCCGTAAATAACATAAGATGTATTCGCTTTCTAGGCATTGCATCAGTATGCCATTCCTCAGCCCCAGATCACAACAGCATGGGAATGGGGGACATTGAGACTGCAGAACCATGTACATGCGAGAATTGTCTGTGAATTTTGGTCCAGGAAGTGCCTATCCTAGGGCATGTCCAGAATACGTAACCCATCGTGCCAGGTAAACCACATCTCATCCAGCACTCAGATGAGAGCGTTACCTTCATACTCTGTAGTCGTGCTTTTGCAGTTTGCACATATGGTGTTGTGGATCAAGTGGCAGTGCCCGGTGGATGCTGGTCTTCCAGTGGTGCACTGCCAGCTTGCTCGGAGCTGTGCCTTTGACCATCTCAGCCACATATCATCTATGGCTCGAGCTATTCTGTTGAATCCAGCCATGCTCTCCACATGTCATCTTAACTATAGTCCATATCTGCCACTGTGCCATACGGTGTAGGCCAGTTTGTAATTCATGGAACACCTCATGGAGTGCCCTGCACTCCTCATGTGTTGCCAGTGATTATTGAAGCATGTTGTGACTGCACTCTGGATGTTCTTTCACAAACTAAGGGAGCTCTCACTTAGAGTGCTATAGATGCAAACGAACTGGGTCCACACTGGAAGCTGAAGCTGCCACATCTCCTGCTGTTGGTTGGTAGAAGGGGTTTTGAAGGGCCTGTTGGTATGGTCTGCACTCCCTACTCCTCTGGGTGTGGCGCCTCACTGTGGCAAAGTGTTTGGAGGGGTGGGTGGTGTGGCTGTGTTGTGGTCTCCCTGTGCCTGGGTCAGTCCAACTGTACCATGCGATCTGTGAGCTCGCTCCTCACCCTGGGATGGGAGTTGTGACTTAAAACTCCTATGGCTCTTCATCTCCCACAGATACAGCATGTTTGGACCTCACTCCCCATATAGTTAATCCTGTCCCTCAGCATCTTATTTGAAAAGTTGAACATTTTTATTATTTGAGTAATTTGCTTGATTCATATGTTGTCATCAAGTGCAAGTCACTACTGTTCTGGGGCAACATTTACTCCTAAAGTGGTATGGTACTGGAGTCCCATTAACAGGTGAACAACTAGCATCCTAATTTCAATTGCAATAACACATTTTGCAGGGTACACTCCTATCCATTGGCTATTGGGGTTGATCCCCAAAACCTAATCCATGAATTTTGGATAGTTTACTCAGCATGATGCATGTGACTGCATGTCACAGTCAAGGATGTCCTTATTCTCCCCTCCCGTTAGCCCTAAATGTATGAAGCTTATCACCAAGTAATGGTCATATTTTTAGCTCAGACTTGGGAACGGTCCACCCCTGGCCCTTTAATGTTTTTATAAATACATGGGGGCCATTTTATAATAAAGTGGAGCGTAAAAGGAAAACGTGAGAGAAGTGTATGCTTTATTTTTACTCTCCACTTCGTTTAAGCAGAGATCACTTTCCTGCTTCCTCTAAGGAGAGCCTTTGGTTTTACGCCTGCATGAGATTTTCATGCAGGCGTAAAACTGTGAATTGCAATGGAATATGCCACTCATTAGCAACTGCTAATGGGCAAGCGGATTCCAGTGGAATCCATTGTAAAACACAGACTGCAAAGTGTATTTGGAGTAAAAGTCGAGCAAAGGCGAATTTGCCTTTATTTACTCTTTACAATTACACTCTGTGTTGAGAGTGCTTAAAATTGCATAGTTGGGACCAGCAACAAGTAATTATAAGCGTTGGTGGTCCCCTGAATACAATTACCCTTTTATTTAAAATGACCCCCTGTGGGGTACATTTACCAGCCCAGCAGATTTCCCCTGCACCAGCAAACTGCATTTTCAGCAGTTACAAGAAGAATGGCTGTGTTGGCTCGGCTGAGCACTTATTCCCTTGCATCAAAACTGTGTTTTAGCAGTTACCCAAAATAATGGCTGTGCTGGCTCTGTTGAGCACCTATGGGGTGAGATGAAACATAGAACACCCCAAGAACTGCTGCAGTTATTTTCTTCATGTTGCTCAAAAAGAAGAATTCAAAAGCAGCCTGGTGCAGCGCTGCAATGCTGCCAGTTTAAAACTTCCAACTGAAAAGGAAATGCTCTGCGTTTAAAATGGCTTTGCACTGGTGCCATTTTTCATACTTCAACATTACACAGTTTGTTTGGTGATAAGACACATTCATGCCCATCTATCGTCTGGTTATACACCAGCAAAGGAGGGCAGTTCTCCCTGAAAGGCATTATGTGTCAAGTAAAATCTGTGAAATAGCAGAGAAATTCACTCCAGGCCGTACAGCAAGCGTTTTACTTTTGTAACAAAATAACACAGGCAAACTCTTCACAAGAAGCTCTCTCTCTCCCTTTGCTTATGTCAGTTTCAAAGAAGCCTTGTTTTTGAACAGATTCCTGAGTGTTAGAAATTGACCAAAGCTATGGAAATGTTCAGAATAAAGATTCAAGGAAAACTGAAAGTAATTTGTGCACCATGAAAATAAGACATTGTGGATCATCCTAGCATGTGGGGAACACAGACACCAGTAAAATTACATTTCTGGGGAAATCGTACATGACACAGTTATGAAAGTTAAATGCAAATATGCCCAACGCTGTTAGGCTCATGTGTATCTATTTGTAGGATGTTTGATAAAATTGTTTTCATAGAAATTACGAAAAAATGCCAGGAGAAAAAAGCAATTTCGCACAAACAAGGAGTTTGGACAGAAATGTCCCTTGTGAAATATGGAATCTGCCTATCTAATTTTCCTGATGATGACATTTGTAAATAAAAGTGTTTTGCTCCATAACTGATTTTGGCAAAAGTAACTTTGGTAGAACAAAGCACATTGTAAAAAAAACACACACTAAAACTGAGTCACTTCCTTCAGTCCAATCTGCTTACAGGGAGGCGGCGACAGTTACAGGCTGACCTATCAAATTTAGAGGTATGTCTATCTTAATTCTGCCCACATAGTGAAAATCCTCTGATGTCATCCGGTCTATATAAGCTGCAAACATACAGACAGTCAGGACATTCATAAATCCAAGATTCAAGAAAATCCAGCATTCATAAATCAACATCCAGAGATCCAGACATTTCACATTCACCCTGCCAGATTCCAGTGCCAGGCCAGGGGTAACTGATAGCAAATCCAGGCAGAACCTCTTACCCAGGCTGAAGTTCTAATCCAGAATTTAACCCTACAAAAATCCCAATAATTCAGGGAACAAGGGGGGAAGGCTGCTGAGCACTTTGGGATTACCCAGTGACCAGATCTGCTTTGCCCAGCTTCCTGCTTGGCCCAGCTGATGCACCCCACTGTCCAAGTGACCAGACCCTGGTTTCCTTGCTGAGTCCCTCAAGGAGAGCCCAGCTGTTGCCCAAGTGACCAGATCTTTGTCCCGTGTCCAAGACCCAGCTGGCTGCCCAAACTATTCCATTCAAGTGCTTGTTGTAAGTATTTCCAATCCCCAGTAACCAAAACACTGCACCCCTTGCTTTGTTACCTGGCATTATGTCCAATCCCATAGAAATCCTATAAATACCCTAGTAAATTGTTAAATTGTCAGAATCCTCTGTGTATCCTGTCCTTAAGAAAATCTGTGTTAATTTCCATGTGTTAGCTCAATTCTTTCCAAATCATTTCAATCCGCTATATAAGTCCTTAGTACTACTTGCAATAAATTAATTCATTCCCATATAAAGAGACACATGGCGTTAAGGGGTTAAAATTGCAAATTACCCTTTGTCGCGGGCAGCGTTCCTCTTTTCTAGCCACTAAAATATATTCGCAGTAAAACATGTCATTTTCCTTTTAAAACCGATTTTCCCCGCGCGATGCTTTCATTTTTAAAATCCGATTTCCTTTCCTTTAAATAATTCCATACTGTAACCCCTCAAAAGTCACCCTTTCACTTTCATATCATACCTGTTATGTGACTTTGTCCCTTAGCATTAAAACCTCATTCCGATTTTGTCTGTTTAGCTCATTTTCCAAGCCGTTTTGCTATTTTAAACCCATGAAACATAGCAATTGCAATTTTGCCACGTGTGATTCTTGCTGCACTGGTTTTCTCTCCATAGTCCATTTTCTACATTGTATGCCCGTTGTTTAGTACATTGCCTTGTAGCTTGCGAGTTTTAATGCTTCTTTGATACAGCCATACACATTCTTGCCTTATTCATTCAACCACATATGTAAAACAACTGTTTAGTAATTCCGAGTGCCATTTTACTCATTTTTTGAGGGAGCTCAATTTGATTTTTGCCTCCCATTCAGGGGTGGAAGGTCAGATTTTCCGATTTTTGCAGAGGATACCTGACTCTCTGCTGCTCCTCTCCACCTATCAAATAAACTCATTAATGCACATTATTAAACATGTGTTCTGTTCCCTCTCATGCCATTTAGATTGCGGATCTTATTACCTGCGATAACTTTGATTTGATTGTGATTACAGAATCCTGGCTCCAAGGACATTTATTTATTTATTGAGTTATTTCATTTATTCATTTATAAAGTGCACATACAACCCCGAGACATTGCGGCACTGTTGCACATACAAGTCAGGTACAGGTGTGGGGTACATAATTAGTCAGACAGTAATGTAAAGGTGGAAAGACTGGGAGAACTAGGTAAGGATACAATAGGTTGCACAGTGAAAGTTTTACATACATATGAGTTATTCTGAGAAAACCAAGGTGGGGAGAAAAGGGGTAGTTGACTAGGTGGAAGGGGGTGGTTGACTAAGTGGTAAGGGAGGGGAGAGTAGGAGAAGAACTGGGTTTTGAGGGCTTTTTTAAAGACCCAGTAGAAGTTCTATGCCTTTAGGGAAGGGGAAGATCATTCCAAAGTTTGGCCGCGCAGTGAGGGAAGCTAGATCCTTCTGCTGTACATCAT
Organism: Ambystoma mexicanum; assembly: GCF_040938575.1. Taxonomy (NCBI): domain Eukaryota; kingdom Metazoa; phylum Chordata; class Amphibia; order Caudata; family Ambystomatidae; genus Ambystoma; species Ambystoma mexicanum. Next base: position 800,920,218 of record NC_090933.1, read on the forward strand.
ATGACTGGTTATTTATAACATGCTTAATACCCAGAGGTTTCTCAGCGTGGACCGAGGGATCAAACCTGTGTTGCTCCATGTCGTCTTGCTTCCAAGGTAAGCACATTGCCCCTGGCCTATCTTCTGAAAAATCTTCTCACTTTAGGCACAAGCATTCTGTCAGAGTAGGGGGATCTGGTAGGTCTAATGGAATGGGCTTTATTGATTTTTTGTATGAGGTAGGGAGGTGCTGTACTAGCAAGGGACTTGTGGGAAATGGACAAGGTTTTGAAGTGGATTGGTTCCTGGATGGGCAGCAGTGAGCTTTTCTTCTAGCAATGGAGATGTGTTCTTGTTAAGGGATGTTTAAGGCTGCTCCCAAGGCATTATTTTAAATAGTTTGCAATTTTCTGATATTGCGATATTGCTAGTGAACATGCCTGTAAAGAGTACGTTATAGTAGTCTAACTTTGAACCAATGACATCCCGGGTGATGGTGAGACAGTTGTTTTGTGTGAGGAAGGGTCTGGCTGCATTGAGGACCTTGGTTGTGTAAACTGCAGAGAATGCGATGGCGCTCACTTGTCTAGATAGGGTTAGAGAGGCGTCAAGGTAGACACTGAGTGTCTTCACTGTTGATGAGCATGGAATCACGCACTGGTCGATTTGGAAAGAGGTGTATTGAGAACTCATAGACTTATTGGCATGGGTCGAGCTGACAATGAGAATTAAAGTCTTGTCAATGTTGAGACAGAGGTGGTTTGCTGCCATCCATGCCAGGATAGTGTAATAAATGTTGTTAAGAGTATTAGCATTTTTTGGATAGTTGCCTGATAGTGGGATTAGGATTTATGTGTTTTCGGCAAAATTGGGGTAGGCTATACCGAGGGAGTCTAAGACGTTAAAGAGGGGGTCTGGTGAAGATGTTGTAGAGGATGGGGGCGAAGCAGGAGCTTTGGGAGACAGTGCAATTGATGGGAGGGAGAGGCGTTGGCTAAGTCTGAGAAGATTCTCATGACTCTGCCTTCTAGAAAGGAGTCAATCCAGGCAATGGCAGGAGGGGGGAAGTTGGCATGGGTAGAGAGGTGTTGACAGAAGATTTAGTGGTTGACCAGATCAAATGCAGCAGATAGATTTAGGAGGAGCAGGGCACAGTTTCCTTTATCCCCAATGTCGTCTAGCTAGTTCTTGAGGTCTAGCAGTGCAGATTCCAAGTTCATGACCTGGGCGGAGACCTGATTGGTGCATCCCTAGGATTTTATTGTCCCCCAAGAATTGCTGAACCTGCAGGTAGGCAGCACGGTCTAGAATTTTGAGAAGGAAGGGGACTGTTGTAATTGGCCGGTAGTTGGTTGGTATGGTTGGGTCTAGTGTGTTTGTTTTAGAAGTGTGAGAACCAAGGCTTCTATAAGGCTTTCTGGCACGGTGCTGCAGGCGAATGAGGTATTAATGAAGGCAGTGATGATAGGGGCTAGCACATCAGAACAGTCTTTAATGAAGGAGGCGGGGCAAATATTGCCTTTGCATTTGGAGGGTTTTAGAGCCTGGATTAACTTTGTGACTTCGATTTCTGTGAGTTCTTTGAAGGCAAAAGTTTTGGTGGAGAGAGTGGGGATGGGGGGAGTTAGGTTAGAATTGGTGGTTGCTTGGTTGTTCCTGAAAGTAGCTTGTTGATAAAGAATGTTTTGATTTAGGGTGTCGATTTTGCCTAAGAGTGCATCTTGGATGTCCGAGCACCAGGAAGCGTCTTTGGTGATGATGGCGGGTGGTGAGATGGGAGATTCTAGTTCCCTGTATATGGTGAATATTTCTTTAGAATTGGAAGAGGCGCTGTTTATTCTAGAGTTAAAGGAGTTGGATTTAGCTGTGATAATGGCCATCTTGTATTGTTTGGCAATTGTATTGAACTAATTTATTAGAAGGTCAGATGGTCCTTTCAGGCTCGACATTTCCTTGTACGGATGTCCATGAGGTCTGGTGTGAACCAGGAGTTTGCATGTCTTAATTTCTTGGCTTTGTGCAGGGCTAAGGGAGCTAGGATGTTCACTGATTTGGAGAGGGTTGAGCTGTAACTTGTCAGAAGAATGTCAGGGTTAGGTGTGAATAAGGGCTGGAGCTCTGGGGTGTTGAGCAGGGGAAGGCGGTGGTTCCTAGTGAGCTTGTGTGAGCTGCATGATGCTGCGACAGGTAGAGGGTTGCAAGTTGTAGTGACTTTGGCAGGCTGAGGGATCAATAAGAAGATGATATTATGGTCAGACTATGGACAGGGGGTGATGGCACTGGTAGTGATCTTACATTTGTGGTCAGCAATCCAGTCTAGTATAGGTCCTTTAGAATGTGTAGGGAGGTGATGCATTTACAGAATCCTAGCGTGTTAAGGGCATCGATAGTGAGGATGCATGAGGGTCGTTAGGGGCAAGAAGGTCCAGGTTAAGGTTGCCTAGTAAGATCATTTCAGAGGAGGTTTTCAGGCTGTCCTGTAGGATGTGAATTAGGTTTTGTTTGAAGTTGTGGTGGGGCCTGGTGGGCGGTAGACTCAGTGAGTGGTGATGGTGCATGTGGGAGAGGGTGATAATTTAAGATATAGGATGTCTGAGCGGCTATCAATGGTGGACTTGCAGTCTCTGATAGAGAGGGATTGTCTGGCAATAAGAGGGACACGCCTCCTCTGGCAGACGCTCTGTCATTCCAGCAGATGGTGTAACCCTGTGGGATGGCTGGGGATAGTGCGGGCCACAGGTCTCATGTAGCCAGGTCTCTGAGATGGCTAGGGCATCAAGGTTGTGTTCAATGATAAGGTCATTGATATTGAATGCGTGTGCGGGCAGGGACCAGGCATTGATTAGAGCACAGTTCAGAAGGGGCTGGTTGTATGTGGGTGGCAATGGTGAGGTTTTGCGTGGTTGGGAGAAGTTTGTACATCTGGTGGTGAGAGATAGGGGTGACGTAGCAGTGGGGCTGGCCAGGAAATGAGAGTGCAGTGTCACAAGCCTTAGAGCAGGAAACTGAGGAGTAGTCTCATGTTGCTGCTGCCTTTCAAGCAGATGCTTGTGAATGGCTGGGCTGACAAGAGGTGGGCGGTTGGGGGTGAGGCTAGAGGAGGAATGGCTCTTGTTCAGAGCATTAAGTGGGGGGGTGCAAAGGAGGCCTTTGGCTTTCCATGGGAGCTGTGAAGGCTGGGTATGGTTCTGAAGGGGGCGCAGAGCGCCCGTTAATGAGGTTGATGGAAGGGGATGGGCAAGCAGGAGAGGCTTTTGTGGTCTGCACGCCATGTAGAAAGTTTGCGGGCAGTCTGCCGTCTTCTGGCCGGGAATGCTTAATGAGTGCATGTGCGCTTGCAAGGGATTGTGGGCAGTGTGGTTCTGGATTCTGTCTTGCGGACACATGAACAGAAGGGTATATTCTGTGATTAAATGTGACGGTACGGGTGAGGAGTGTTCGGTGAGGGAGAGAGTAGATGCCAGGGTCAACCTCTGCCCGCATTAAAGCGCCAGTGAAGGTTTGCTGGGTTTCGGGGCTGTGTCAATTTCAGAGAGCTGAGCCCCATTCTGGACCAGCAATGACCTCAGCAATCCCTGAAGGATATTCCCTCCTGAACTTGAATTGATATGGAGCCAGAGAATAAGGTGTTGCAATTATACATGATTCATCACTTAAGGTACAGACAGTGACCTGTCTAAATCTACCAGGTTGTGAAAAAATATGCATTAGATTACACTCAATCACATCTAGCTTCACTCAGTGTGTAGTCATCTATCGCCCACCTGTCTTACACTCTGATTTTACTTTTAACTAACTCGAATTGATTCTTTCATTGGCCCGTTATAAGGGACATTTAATAATCATGGGTGATCTTAACTTGGGATACAAGGATCCCATGGACTCAAAAGCTTCTGAATTAAGGGATTTGTTGGAAGCGCAGGACTTCACTCAGATGCCTCATAGCTCAGCCCATTTAAAGGTTGTATATTGGATTGGGAAATTCCAAGAAATATGGAGATAAAGAATTTCATACTGTTTCAACAGCACTTGTCTGACAATTTTCAAATCTATTTCGATATATTACTTGCTCATCCTTTGATTAAAAACCCGACGAAGGAAATTTTGTGAAAAAATCCACGGTATCAAACCAAAGATAACCTGGGCTCTTCTATGCAATATAGCATTGAATCCATCAATCAAAATATACCTTTGGAAAACTAAGCCAGAGCTTATTTATTTAAAATCAATTAAACAATCAACGAGAAAGCCTGCCTATTTCAGAAAGCATTTCAAATTGGTTCAAAGAAGAATAAATGGTACAAAACAAGTCTAAAACACATTAAAACTAATATCAGAACACTCGAAAGAAGATTGAGACAAGACCCCAGTCAGGCACAAACACAGCACTAAACAACCTCTGAATAGAATACAAACTTGACATTGTGCATGCAAAGCAAGCTTATATTCAGAACAAATTTGAAAGTACAGAAAATTGCCTGTGAGGAATTCCCATATGCCAAAGATGTGAAAAACCTGGCTTTGTTTATATGTATTAATTAATAAAAGTCAATTCATCACATGCCAAAAACATCGTATTTTTCAAAATTCTGCAACAATTTAGCAATACTGAGCCCTGTAGAAGCTCTGCTCCAGCATCCAAGGACTGGTGTGATTCTCTAATGTTGGCATTTCAAAACAAAATGATAAACACTAGAAGAGAAATCTGTCCCAAACTGGGATAGTATGCCCCTAAATACGATGACATACTCCTGTCCAATACAATAGGAAATCATTTCTATACAGTATTTGATTTTGTGCCGTCACCACAGTTGAGGTCAATGGCATAATCTCTTCCATGAATATCAATAATTGCCCTGGGAATCCCTATCTATCAGATGCAATCAAATTATGTAGCTCCTCTGTAGTACATTTTATGACCAACTTTATCAATATATTTTTCACGGAGGGTTGCATTTCTGTGGAGCATAAAAGAACATGGATCACTCCATTATTGAAAAAGAAAACTTTGGATCCCCAAGACTCTGGGAACTAGCACACAATCTCTAATTGTTCACTTCTCTTGGACAAAGTTGCCACAACACATTTACAAGAGCATCTGGCAAAACATCAATTGCTCTGAGACTTTCAATTAGGTTTTTGTTCAGGTAGGACTACCAAAACTGCTCTCATTGCTTTGAAAGATCACAGACCAATGCCCTACAGCCTTGCCTATGATTTTAGACCTTTCAGCAGCATTCACACCCTAGATCACTCCATTCTGCTTTTAGGTTGAAAAGTATCACAAATATTTCAGATACTGCCTCTAAATGGCTACATTCTTTTTAAAAGACAGTTTTGTTAGAGTGAAAATTGATTCAAAAGAGAATCAAAAGAGCATCTTTTAGACTTGCGGGCTTTTCAAGGGTGTGCTTATCCCATTGTTCAATGTCTATTTGAAACACATTCACGACTGGATATTATCTCAGAATGCTTTCTTCCAGAACTACGCAGATACTACAATTAATATTTCCTCTCATCACAGATACCCCTGGAAAGAATCCAGAATATGTAATTGAACAAAGGATGGATTCAAAGTGGATGTGACTGAACGCCTTAAAATAGAATGTCTAAGTACTTCACTGCACGCAAAATCTTCACATTCCCCAGTCGAACTATGTTTAGACAAAGTAAATATCAAATTCAACTGGTGGTGAAAAACATAGGGCTCTATTTAGACTCTGACCTAACTATGAACCAGGCGCAAATAAATTAATTAGCAACTAAAATGTCCACTTAATGAGTCTCAAGCAAATTAGGCCATTCATCTCTGAACTTTGTGTGGCTACTATAGTCCAAGAAGTTATTGCCTCTCCGACTGATTATGGTAACACTTTGCTTCTTGGTGCACACAAATATTATCTAAATAGGGTTCAAGTTGTTCAAAACACAACTAAGATCGCACATTTCACCTGTCTTTAGGAAATTACATTGGCTACCAGTCACAGTCAGAATTAAATTCAAGGTTTGTGTCTTTAGTATTTAAGGCCCTCCAGAAGACACGTCCCAAGTACCTTCAAAGACAATTTCAGCTTTACTCTCCTTCATGTGCCCACAGATCTTATCATGCTCTGGTTTTATCCAGCACTAGAGTAAAGAAATCGAGAGCAATCAGGGATCCTTTCAGGCATGTAACGACTGCTCCACTGGAGGATCAATTGGCACCCGTTGTGGAATATGTGGGACTCATTCATCACCACAATCCTGCCCGGACAATGCCTATTGATATTGTCGTATTTATTTTCCGTTTGCTAGACTTTGGTATTTCCATATTTAATTTTACAAACGTCAGATCCCATAATGCACCTAGAGGCAGTTGTCATTCCCTGGATTTTCCCATGCAGCAGTCTTATAAGCGCAATCCCCATAAGCCTGAGAGATCAGTGCTGATTTCACTTTCCCAGGACCAGAGAGGGAGGAGGTGTGCTGCTCCAAGTGCTGCTAATGAGCATGCTTCAGCACAGGGCAGGTCAGTATTTAAGCAGCTGTCTTCAAGAGCAAAGGACTCTTGCATTGATTTTCCTCCCAGCCCATTGTTCTTTGGATATCTGCTGTGTCCTATTGCTTCCCAAACCTGTTCCTGTTCCAGTGCCCTGTGCTCCCTGCCTTGCAGCCCTGCTACTCTGCCTGCACTCCCCTGCCTTCTGCCCTGTAACGCTGTATTCCCTGATTGCAGCCCTGCTACTCTGCCAGAAGTGCCCCGCCTTCTGCCCTGCACATCGGTACTCCCTGATTGCAGCCCTGCTGTCCTGTGTGCAGTCCTCTGTTACCTGTCTGCTGCCTCTTGCTCTATAGCACCAATTATCCTGTTCCCTGCCTGCAGTTCCTTGTTCTGTGCATATAGTCCATGTTACCTGACTTTAGCTTCCAAGTTTCCAGTCCTGAGTTTCCTTGATTTCGGTCCTTAGTTTCAAGCCTGCAGTTCCAGTATTATTTACGATTACACTTCAATTTGTTTCTTCTTGCTATTCCTCTTCCATTCCTGGTCTCTGTCCTGAACCTTGTTTACTTTGATTTCCCATTCTTCCATGCATATTTCTGTTACTGCTCTTGTGCTCACTTGTGCTTGTGTAATGTCTTTGTTCAGAGTTTGGCTGCTGGGTTTCCCAGCAGGCAATCTCTGCCCCTTTCCTTTGTTACATTTCAGTGTTGTATCTTGTGACACATTGTTAACAGTGTGCTGGTTCCTGTTTTAGGATGCAGTCATTGTTCAGTTCCTGCTGTGTCAGTCTTTTGAGTACTGTTTCCTTGTTTGTGCCTTAGGGTTCAGACCACTCCTGCTGCTCCTTTCCATGAGCATTCAGAGTGGGGGCCTGTAACAGTAACCAGCTCAGAAGGTTAGAGTTTCACCAGACCCCTGTGGGAAACTCTTTTTCCATTCTGTGCACATCTCAAGTGGGAAACTAACGTTGTTGTCTTACTTGTACTCTCTGACCCTTTCTCTTCACTGTCTTTGTTGCCTGCTGGTAGCACTTACCAATCCTTTCTTGTCTGCAGGATTCCTTACACTCCTGTCTCTTGTCCACGTTTCTCCTCTGGGCTTTGTGAGCATGCCTCTGCCCTCAGGCTCCTGACAATGCACTGGCCATTAAGTACTGGAACAAACTCCCCCACGATCTCAGAGACTTTCCTTGACTTTAGAAAGAGACGTACAACTCTGCTATTTATGTAATCACTGTCACGCAATCACAGTTTGTGCTGTCTGGCAGCGTTTAGGTAAATTGGCCGTAGTTGCTTCATGAATACCAATGGACAATAGGTAATTGCAAATATTGTTCCAGGCCCAATGTAGTCTATAAAGATTTAAAGAGTGTAAGGCATTAATAGTGCCATCTTTGTAGTCTATGTTGGTCTTGGAATGATATTCAAGATTACCTGAATATTGTAGAAATACCAAACCTTCAACAACAACAGGTAGAATATCTGGATACCCTTTTATCAAGAGGGGAGAATATTGACATGTAAAGTCACTCCTATGCACTACTTGACCTGGTACAGATGACCACATTGTATACAATGTTTGCTGATGCCCTGGCCCCCAAAATATGATGCGTGCATTTGAGGCAGCTCTACACCAAGGCCTCCTCCAGTTATCTTGCACACTGTGATTATCACAATATTACTTAAACCAAATAAGCATCCACATCTCTGCTAATCATATGTCCCATGTCACCTACCAAATAATCACTAATCAGTAACCAGCTAAGATTCTAAATGCATGTTTAATGTTTTACATGGTGACACTGATCCAAATAGATAAATCTGGCTTTGCTTTGGGAAATGTGATCAAACATAACCCAAGAGGATTGTTTGCACTCATAATAGGTGTGGATCCTGAGTCTCGGACACTGATAGCCAAACCCGATTTGCATTTGAATCAGTTGAATGGCCCTTTTCGAGGTGGTAGATAAGCTAGGGATGGATCATACTTGAGGACAATCCAACTATTGTCTGCATAACCCCTTGCGTACATTCTAACTAACGGAACATAATCAACTCCCTTTGAAATTTCTAGAAGTATACAAAAGACGTGCCCCTTCTTGGCACTGGTTTACTCTCTAGCGATATGTTTTCCGTTCATAGAGATAAAAAAAAGGCCCAAATTGCCAGATACCAGCTAACCTTCATGCAGAAGATGAAAACCTTCCTTCCACCCTATGACCTTAGAACCACAGTACATGCCATGGTGAACGCCCACATTGATGGGGGACCTGGCCTCACTTTGGGCAACTGAACATACCGTTGCATAATGGTAAACAAGAAATTCAAACACATTTGCCCTATCTTAAGGGAGCTGCAATGGATTCCCATCTCAACCAGAATACTTGCTTAGAGTGTCTTCATTGTCTCTAAGGAAACTTCAACTTGTGGATTTGCCCATCTAGTTTCAAAACACTGTAGGCCAGGTGTGTTGCACTCCCCAGGTGCCATCTCTAGGCTCTAGATAAAAGTTGTGTGCAAGTATAGAAACAGAAAGCAGGATTCCTCTTGTTATGCTTCTTTCTACTGTAACACCCTCTTGGTGGTAGTCCAGGATTTCATCAATGCTCTTGCAGTCCATGAACGAATTCAAGTCCTTACTCTTCAGTCAATAGCCAGGTATCATCTAGGCTCCTTGCATTCCTGCATCACAATACACTCCCATGGCTGGATCATCTCATACCACATATTGTAACCCCTCTTTCCCTACCTCATCTTTTACACTCAACAACAGGTACAGCAGTCAGTTGCTTCCCAACTAGTTTCTGACCTATACAAGACCTCAAATCCAAAATCCAAAAGATACAATATGTACGACAAAGTGACTGGCCATCGACCTGTTTAAACCATGAGGGTTGGAGACTACACATGCAAGGATGGTAGAGCGGCTAACTACTGATTTCATGATAGAACACACGCTAAGTATGCTACATGTATTGCTGCACTGTTTAGCGTTCCACTCCTTTCCATGGCACACACAAGCGGACGTGGTCAGATTCTTGAAATGTTAGATGTCTTACCTGAAGCAGGTGTGGCAGTGTCAAGTCCTCCAATGCCCTCTAGAGCAAAGGTGTCCAGCATGCCGGGTACTGTCACCTCCACCAGTGTGACATTGCTGTCAGATGGAGCCTTCTGCCTGTAGGACTGAAACTGCTGTTGCGGTCTGATGATGTGTTCTTTGTTTTCTTCATGAAGTCACCCCACTACATTTTAATCTCTTTGGATATGCGTGTAGCAAATCAAGGTCATTCTTATTAGTTGCAAATAATGCCAACAGCTTTTTTAACAGCAATTCTGGCTCATCACCCATGGCGGTCAAAAGGGATATCTTCAGTATCTGCCATGTAATTGAGGATGACATTAAAATGTCCTGGCATTAAGGTCTTGCCGCCTCGTTGTCCTTGGATGCCCCGTCCTAGGTAATAATGACTCTGTGTGTAGACCTTGGACTTGTAAATGCTCTCTTACTGCTGGATGTTGTTTAGAGGCTTCTACCTGGTGTATATGTCTACATTTGACATACAATATCATGCGCACGAGTGAATTTGCACTTTTTACTGTGCATCTGACAGATGCGCACATTGTAATGAGTGTACTGCACGAGTTGCATCCTTATTTGTTCAACTTTTGCACTACATTTTGGAGTATTGCTGTGCGATACAAGTGTTTGGTGTTTTTTGTGGTTACATGCAGCGCAATGTGATGTGTGATGGTGCAGGCTTGCCGTTCACATGGACGTCATTTTTCCAAAATGCTAGGGATAGAGGAAGTGACATCACACAACCATTGACCATCTGATGATATCACAGGAAGTGATGTAATTTGACCTCGCCACCAAGTGACATCACAGGAAGTGATGGCAAACGACCTTCAGATTTTTTACATGCACCTAGCACCCATCTTTCCAGGTGCTCTTATTTCAGCCAGATATAAGAACCAGGGCACAGGGGGAGGCAGGATTTGTCCACGATTACACATTTGGGGAATGCCATTTTCCAGATTCGACGTGGGAACTATATGTAAAACATACATAATGCTGTAATTCTAACAGGGTAACCAAAGTCTGCAGCCTATAGCTAGTGTATAAAACATCTGTAGATCTATGGAAACAGAAGTACATGTTACCTGTGGCGTTGCTGTGTTAAACAAGCCAAAAAAGCACTGACCTGGGGAGTGTGCGCTGCTGTTTAACCAGGATAAAAATGCTGCACAAGCAAGGCCAGAAAATTAAATCATTGAACAAGATTTAGTATCAACAAAATTCTCTAGTTATACATGTTTATTTATTTATTTATATGCTTATATGGCGCTGAAATCCCGCATGCATCATGGCGCTTAACATGAATCATACAATGACAAACCAAACAAAGAGCACAATCATATAAACTATACGCAGGCTCGAAACCAAAAGTTAACGATCAAACAATAACATGGAAACAGGCCAGGTTCTAACCAGAGAAACAGAAAAATAACAGTGGGAATATGGAAATAAACAAGACTGTTATCAAAATCTACACCACTTGACTGATCAATTCAAAACAATTCTAAGACTGGTGGAGGAGCATATATGCTGTGAGAGTTAAATTCTGTCCAAATACAGCGGTAAACTGCTGGACCCACAGCCCACGATGATACAATCCGTATTTTCAGTAGAATACCACTTTTCAATTTGGATTCTACGGAGAACCTTTAGGTGTTGCATTCTTAAACAATTAGTGCCCAATTTAGAATTCAGCCAGGCCAAAATATTGTTCTTCATGGCCTACCTGGATTCGAATTGGTTAGGCTTGACAACATTGGTGGGGTCATCAATACTCACCATACTGGATTCTCTTTGTTGAATGTAATCTGAGAAACTAACCTAGTAGTCAGCATGGTGACCTCTCGAGATGCATTAACCCCCTGACCACACGCGGGGGTACCGATCTTCGCCTGAGAGGGCACACCTACATAAACAGACTCTATGAGATCTGTTTGGCAGCCCTTTTGATGTACATTCTTAGAGGGGGGGGTTTGTGAAAACTTCTCCATTCTCACTGTTTTCCATGGTATTGGGCTTCTTCGAGTTGGGCGGGAATAAGGTACGTGTTTTAGATCCTACACATGCCACCCATCTCTGGAAATCCCTAATGTTCGAACAGGCTGCCAGGTCCCGCAGCATTTGCTCTTGGTGAAATCACCAAATTTTTAAAATCTTGAAGTACTCCGTCCCCCTATCCATACTTGCCACTACATATTTTCCTGACTGATCCCCCCTTGATTTAGGATGTATTGACACAAAGTGGACTCCCAAGCAGGGTCGGATTGTCTCCTTGGGCCTTTTGGCCTGTGGCCAGCCCGAAATCGTCACTGGGGTGGGGGGGCTGGTTTCTGCCCACTCCAGGGCGGATTGGAAAAAAAACCCACCTGCAACGGCACAATTCATCAAAGAAAGGTAACAAATGTCACCTTGCTTTGATGATTGATTTACATGCATGATGTGTGCATCATAAATTATGCTAAGTTGAGGGGTGGGGGCCGTCGCCGGGCCGGAGCCTGTCACCGTGCCACCACTCCAGGGGGCACGGTGCCCCCTGGAGTGGCTCTGCTGTTATATTAGTGGGCCACTTTTGTTTGGGTGTCTGGGCCTATTTCTTTTCCCAGTCCGACCCTGCTCCCATGTTTCCCTCTAAGTAGTCCACTTCTTTATTCTTGTCATCACACCCATTTGTCCCTCCTTTCTTAGCTTGTGAATTGACTATGAAAGGCTGAAAGGGTATGTATATTATCAGAGGGTCGACAGCATTATGTATAGATTTTAGATTATTTTGAAGCTCTTTGCTACTAAGCAGAAGTTTAGAGCAGGCAAGCTGTTCTTGTTGGAGCTTCAATCTACGTTTAGCACTCATAGCCAGGACATCCTCTAAATGGTTATTATTCCTTATAGGTGTCAAGAGTGCCAATTGTTGGGAGAGTTCCTTCCAACTCAGTCCAGTGGCAGGGGGGCTAGAAAGAGCCAGTCCTTGAGTAGATCCGGTTTCCCCTTCAATAATCAGGTCTATTCCCTTGTTCGTGCCTGTCCCGGACTGCAGCCTCGTTACAGGCATGGCTCAAGGGGAAATGGCTAGCAACTAAGCCACTTAGCACCTAGACGAATCACAATTATGCACCCAAAGAAAACAAAGCCCCCTTAAGCAGCTTACCCAAAAGTTTGACACTGTGCCGGAAATCACTTGAGCCGTTTGCTGAATAGGTGCTCGTAATATATGCTCGGGCGGCTATGCTCCCAGACCCCACCACCAACCACCACCGTAGACCACCAAATGCTGATGACCAGTAGCGACTGGGGCTGCACAGCTGGGCCTTTAATGAAACATTGGGCTAGGTTTAGGTCAGCACAGCAGATAGCAAAAATAGGCCATGTGTAGGGAGACACGAATCCATCTGTGAACTAATAGGAAGTGGGCAACAGAACAAATAATGAACAACATGGTTAACACATGATCATGTGACTACCACGTCATTCCGCGTCCACGATCATATATTTACATTTAAATGGTAAATACGACATTCTTTTTTACAACTTACATGTATTAACATCTACATAGCAATCCACAAGATCCACAGTACCAACAGCCGTATTTCTGAGACACCGTGCTGAGGAAACAATCGATCACGTGACCACCACGCTATCTTGCGTTCACAATCATATATTCACTTCCAGGTCAATACAAACAGTACCTGCACACAGCAATTTACAACGAACGGACGGCAACAAGTTGCACACACCCGTGCCTCACTTCAGCGCGACCCACAACCGTAGGTAAGAACTAGGTAATAGACCCACTCTTAGCATATACAGAGCTATGAACAATACGTTCAGTGCTACGACCACCAAGTTACACCATACGCATATTCATGCCACACTTCGTTGTATTCTTTCTGCTTTCTTTAGGACGTGGAGAGTAGCCATAGAACATTTCTTGTGATTTCGCCATTCCCTTTGAAACATACCTGTTTCATTGCATATGCAAACCAAGGGCTACTCAAGTAAGTACTCTGTCAAGACATTTGCATATTTTTGTGACCCTACACCCCTGTAAATCTACCTTAGAAGCAAAGTTAACATCAATTGACATCAGTTCACTACTATATTTAGAATAGCACATTTCTCCCTCTCTTGTAACCAAGCGGGTTTTTCAAAACAAATTATTTTCTTCTTTCTTCCCTCTTTCTCTTTGTACCAGAAACTTCAGGACACACAACGCATAGCTTTTGTGATGAAAATCTTGGATATTTGTTTCCATGCATCAGTATAACTCTAAATCTTACTAACCCCTGAAGATCCGTCGCCAACCAGATGGTGAAACACGTGTTGGGCAACAGAACAAATAATGAACAACATGGTTAACACATGGTTAACAGATTTAATGAAACTGTGATAAAAACTCTGAAATATAAGAGGGTCTAGACTCTGATCAATTACCTCTGATTATTTGAGACTCAAAACTTAGCGAACCTCCAACTGTGAAGTAACAGTGATTTAAAGCATCTAACTCCATTCCAACTGTGAAGTAACAGTGATTGCAAGCATTTAAACCCAGAACTGGTAATGTAATATATCCGTGATACACCAGGTATCACTAAATCTCAAAATCAAAGAGTGCAATCAAGACTTAAAATTCAGTCAACCTTGAACTGTGAAGTAACAGTGACTTAATATATCCATTTCATTAACCGATAACTGAATCCATCCGTGAACTAATAGGAAGTACTGAATTCACAAACCAACTGAATCCATCTGTGAATTATCGGGAGATACTGAATTTGCAAACCAACAAGTGCAACCAAACCCCTTTTGTCAAAAACAGGGAACTATTGCTATTTTTTGTTTAATCTATATCAGGATTTTTGGATTATATGTATTTTACTTTCTAAGTTTTGGTCTTCAATGTATAACCACTTGGAAATGCACTAATTAAACTATACCAATTTGGGTAAAAGTACTTACTGTGATATAACAGCTTTCAGAAATGTATTCCTAGATTATGTAACTTTTTCAGCCTGGGTTAAGTACCGAAGGACATACCTTTACAGAATACATTAGACTCACAATTTAGTTATTAGTGGAGCGCGAAACATTTATAGGTCTATATAGTTAGTTATTTAGCCTTGTTTCCCTTTGCAGTCTAAGGGTAATAGACCTCAGTCTCACAGCTCCACTCCCCCTCTTTCTCTAATATTCTGAGGAGCGCCGGAATCAGCCTAAGACTGTTCCAGTGTATACTAGCAAGTTTTGAATAATGGGTTAAAATGTTGCATTACACAGCACGCTTTCTGGGTACGTTTGGATAAAAGGCCAACCATGTGGGTAAAATGCCAACAATGTGGGTAAAAGGCCAATCAGTTTTGTCGGGTGTTGGTTAATTCATGAAAAAAAAGCAATTGATGCAAGTCACCAAAAGCGCACAGGGCATTTCCCAATGCATTATCATGTCGGTCCCTGAAATATATGCCAGTATAAAAAAACATTTGTAGGCTGGATGTGCCCATACATTTCCATGCTTGCTCAACCAACATGTGCTAGTATTCCCAAATAAGACTATACTTATGTTCGCTTTAAGACATTTTTCTATAGTATCATTACTGGCACTGGGCACAAAACTGGCTCTGCCAATATATGCCAGTACTCCTATGTAAGTACATACTCCTGTTGGTTTGGCCATTAAAAGTGACTTGTCACAATAGGAAAACCTGTCCAAACATTTTCAATGTAAGCCATTCTAGACCCATAAGAACACTTATCTTGCTTGATTCATCATAGATGCATAGTTAATAAAAGGTCATGCTACAGTGAAGAATATACAGGCTGCTACACCAAAACATCAGTCTAGCGAGGAAACGCTACTTATCAAACTTGTTTTTTTAAAGATGCAGAGTAATACATGTCATGCCACAGTAAGAAATGGCTGGACTGACTTGACCAAAATGTCAGTCTAGCCAGGGAATGGCTTACATGAACTTTCCTTTGCCCAGAAATACCAGTAAAACATGTGAAGTCAGTAAAGGATGTGGCAGAAATGCTCCAGTGATCCCCAATCCCACCAGGCCTTACACACACATGCATCCCCTTTCACCCACCGGTCACTCACCCATACATCTCCTCTCGCACTCACTCACACTGGATTCACCACACAGGCACACACCAAACCCCACCAGAACATTCGAACACACACTGCCAGATGTCTGCTCATTCACCCATCACTCACTCACTCACTCACTCACTCACTCACTCACTCACTCACTCACCTTCTCTTGCATGCACTCGTATTCTCTGCACAGGCACACACTCACCCACCCAGAACATTCAAAAACACACCATCACATTCATACTCATTCACCCACCAGTCACTCACACACACATTCTCTTACACCCACTCATTGCATTCTCTACACAGACACACGCCCACCCACCCAGAACATTCAAAAACACACATCACATCACTTCTCATTCACCCACCAGTCACTCACCCCTTCTATTCCATCCACTCATTGCATTCTCTACACAGGCACACACCCACCCAGAACATTCAAAAACACACGTCACATCATATCACTTCTGATTCACCCACCAGTTACTCACACCTTCTCTTATGTCGTCAGCGGTCAGGGGTCGTGTGATGTCACTTCTGCTACATCTGGCATTTTGGTGAAATGATGTCCGTGCCCTGGTCGTACAGTATTACTCATATCAATGAGGTGTGCATTGTTCTGAAAATATGGATTGTCAGTTACTTGTCCATTGCAAAGGATCTGCAGATGAATCAACACAGTCATCCAAGTGGACAATGCAGTTTGTCTATTAAACGCTGGGCTCTATTCAATTCTATGCAAATAGGACGAGCATACTCATCCTTAGCACATAAGGGGTTAAAGTTAAACGGTGAATTGTGTAAGCTCCATGGATGTCTCAGTAATAGGATACATGTGCACACTGCAGATTGGGAAAGTGGTGAATCGTGAATGCTCCAGGGCTGTCTGAGTACTGGCATACATGTGCCAATAACATTAGAGACCTCGAAAGATGGCGAAATACTAGGATGTAATAATGCTTGCGTCACATCAGGAAGGAGGTGCATTGCAACATCTCAGTTGGTGTCTCAGTACTGTGTCTTAAGTGGACAAAGTCAAAAACAAATTTGTACTGCGAGACTTGTGATATACAAGTGCATATTGCAGGTCATGGAATAATTACATTTTGAGAGTTCTGTAGATGGCTCATAGTTGGCTTACAAGCGCATGCTTCAAATCCACATATAATTGAACTGAGGGAGACCTGTGGACTTTTCTTTAATAGCCTATTCACACACACTGCAGGCTCGGGAATAGGTGCACATGAGATCTCTGTGGATGTCTCAGTACAGACATACCATTGCATTCTGCAGGTTGGGAAAGAAGCTCTTGGTCACTGATAGAAAATCCAGTGCATAAGTGCCTATCGCCAGTCAGGAAAGAGGTGCATTGCAAGATGATTCTCTACTGCCGCACGTGTGCATATTGCAGGTCAGGAGAACAATGCAATGATAGAGATCTATGGATGTCTCAGTAGTTAGATAGAAGTCTGCACAGCAAGTCAGGAAAGAGGTGCAATGTCAGAGCTCTAGCGTGGCTCACTACTGGAGAATGGGTGGGTGTCCAGTTAAAGTACCGAATTCAAAAGGATCGAATGTCAAAGGTGAGAGTCAATTTGATCTAAAACAAAAGGGTTGAATTTTTTTTTTTATATATATATTTTTTGTTTTGGGTTTCCGTTTTGGAAAAAAAAGTGGGTTTTACCAAAAAAAAGGTGGTTTGGGGGGGAACCCCCCCCCAAAAAAAAAAAATGTGACTCATTGGTTTTTGGTCCTTTTGATTCGACCCTTTGGTCTTTCGATCCTTTGCATTCAAAACTTTGACCTATAACCGAATAGGTGCACCCAGCAGGTGAGAAAAAGGCTTACTGTTGAAACTTTATGTATGCCTCGTTCCTAGGATATATGTTTATATTGTGTCCCGTGAAATTAATATATAGCAAGAGCCTAGCAGATTCTGCAGTGTTGGGAAACCGATGCAAACTTGAAATTGGGTAGGGGCACATCATTCTGAGAATGCTCTAGGTGTCTCAGTAATGGGGCAGGGAAAGGTGCATTACAAAATATTTGTGGATGCCTCTGTAGTCTATACTAACAATGCACCTCTAGTGCCATTGTAGAGCAAGCCCAAAATGAGACCTCTATGGATGTCTCAGTACTTAGATATGTGTACATGTCAGGAGAGAGGTTTGGATGCGTCTGTGAATTGCTGAATAAGAGGATACCAAGTATGAGTTTCGAATCAGGCAGGAGGAGACTGTGAGAATTCCAAAGATATTTCAGTCCTAATAAAATAAATATGTTATCAATATGAACCATCATATATAATCCTGTTAAGCGGTTTCAGGCAATAGGATAAGAGGAAATGCAAGCACAGGTAGAAGTAACAATGTCATAATCAAAACTTTCAAACAACCTCCATCGATACCGTCCTTCTGTAAAAGACTAAGCTGACATATGGCTTTCAGAATGAAAAACAAAATGAGGGATAAAGGGAATGGTTGACTGATGAAGATTGAGCAAAGGAACATAATTATATCGGCGTGAGATATAAATTGCCATCAAAGGGGGTAGTGGGTGGGAGTGAGTATCAGTAGAAGTGTCAAGTTGTGTTATAATAATAATAATAATAATAATAATAATAATAATAATTAGGCATTTATATAGTGCTACGAACCCTCAGGTATCTGAGCGCTGCTTATTATTACCCACGGTGTGTGGTGCTCAATCCCAAACTGTTATGGTTTGGGAATCAAATTGAGGGTTGATAGTCAAAGGTGTGTGACTATATTGACTGGCCTGCACTTCGACTTAACCATATTGTGTCAGATTCCAATCTAGCGAGGTTGTAGGAGCCCTTGATTATTAAGTTTTTTAATAGACTACCAACATTATATGGGTAATTCAATTTGGTGTAGCTGAATTCTGCTGATCAGATCTCCTTTTCATAAGCTCCATGCCAAAAGCATAGTGTTTACCTGTGACCCGCTGGATCAGTACCCTGATCTGTGATGCCTGATCTCCAGTGGCACAAATCAGGTTCAAGGGTCACAGGTGACCTCTTGATAGCTGCAGTGACAGTATACAATATATAAGGGTACCTGTAACACTGACGGTCCTCCAGGTAAGAGTCAAAAAGATAAGCAAAAATTGACCTTAGCTAATATTTCAACATCACAAAATGTATTCCACCATGTAGAGTTAAATGTGAATAAGAATATTTGAGACTACTGGTGGAAGAGTATCCTATAAAAAACTGGACCAAGACCCCACATGTATATTGCAGGAGAAGATCACTAGTCTGACGAGGCATGGCATTGAGCAGGAATGGCTCAGTAAAGAGGAGGGGAGGGTGCTTTCCTATGCAAGAGTCACCCCAAGAAGGGTGAATTCTGTATTCTCCCTAAGGTACATAAAAGCATAGACAATCCGCCTGGGAGACCGATTGTGTCCGTCATAGATTCACTTCTGGGGCTCCACTCAGTTTACACCAAATTTTTCTTCAAACCATTTGTGTTGCAAATGCCAGTGTATGTCAAAGACACCACCGACATGCTAAAAATCATCAAGGACATCCGAATTGATCATAACGATATTCTGGTGACGAAGGACGTGGAGTCATTATATTCATCGATTCCACAAATGGAATGCTTAGATGTATTAGGTAACTGTTTAGACCAACATGCCATGCAACAAATTCCACCCACTGCACACCGCAAGTTAAGTGCCAGAAGAACCCAAGAACCCCCTTTTCAAAGGCACTGCTGTTACTATCTCTGGGGATACAGGCACACCAGCCATGGTTGTGGCCCCAATTCTGGTCATGACAGAGCCTGCAGGACCACCTGCAACCAAGCTACCTCCTTCCACTATTGGTGAATCTGGCGTGCAATTCTCCAACGCAAGTGCAGACACCATACAGGCACAGGACAGACTGGAGAGCACAAGGGTGTGGGGAGGATCATGGCGGTGGAGATGAGGGTGTGCAAGGGTTATGGTGTTGGGGATTAGGATGTTTGAAGGGTCATGGTGTTGGAGATTAGGGACTGGGGATGGTCATGGGTTTGGGGATAAGGTGCACAGTTGCAAAATAAATCACTTTGTCCTACAGCCAGTGGATCCAGTGCTCATTTCATTATATAAATACATGTGAATACAGTGGCAGTTAAATGTACAGTGGCAGGTGTTAATATGTGGTTTCAGAAATAGTTGTCCATAATGTCCTGCAAGACAATATGTCCTTCTATAATGAGGTGCCATGTCATCACCGTATCCAGGGTCGGACTGGGCCTACCAGTGGAGGACCTAGTGGGCAGTTACATCCTAACAAGCCACACTGGGCCATTTTTTTGTGAGGTTTAAAATATTTTTGTAACTTACGTTACTTTAAGTACATTGTCTACAGGTAGGTTCATGCACAGAATTTCATCTGATCTCGTAAGAAATGTAAATGCCTATAAACACATACACCATATTTAGCCCATAGGCATTATTAAAGGAGGGAAGTTAAGATGCGCTCTGAATGTCATGGTATGTCACAAGAAATGTAAAAGTTATGCATTGTGTATGTTTCAAGTATAAACACATACATTTCAATGTAGCCAGAAAAATGCTGAAAGGAGGATAGTTAATAGGTGCGGTTGTGGGGCACGCAGGAGTTCACAAATCATCCTGCCGTCCCCTCGCAGAGCAGCAGATACACATTTTTGCACCCAGAATAATACGCACATTTCAAAGCAATATTTATCATTTTTCTTTTAACACGCTTAATACCGAAGAGGTTTCTAAGGGGAAGACCGGTATTCAAACCTGCTTTGCTTCCAAGACGAACGTGTTACCCTTGAACGATCCTCCCGGCTCTGCAAGTATTGATCCCAAACCAATAGGGGTCAGCGAAAACACCATCACATACGCCTGGGAGCAAGGGTAAGGAAAGATTTACCAATATGGCAAACCTTTTTGCAGCTATCTTAATGAACAGTGATCTGAAGAGCACCCCTCAACGACAGTTGGAAGTGGGTACTGGGCACGGACATGGCAGAAAGGTTTTGAGGCATTAAGTGGACAGCGGAAGGGTGCATGGTCTTCAGACAAGCACTCAGGTGTTGAGATTTGCCTATACCGCTTGCGCTCCACTTATGGATCAATTGTTTATGCAACAACAATTTGACAATATGGTCAGGCAACCCGGCAGTGGTGCAGGTTATAAACAGAGGAGCCAATGGGTGACGCTATGTGTGTGTCTGCCTTGCTGTGACTTTGGAAACTGGCAGTGCTTGAATTTCTGGCCTGAGCTGATTCTATAACTGTCTCTGGAGAAAGAGAGAGGCCCTAGGGCGTGTTTCTTCCTCAGCCTTTGATGTAAAGGTATACTGTAAAAATTAAAAGGACTTGTGGTACGGTGTACCAATGATTTATATTACACTTCCATCTCTGGTTGTGGTTATTCAGCATGGCATACTGATTGCCGTGCCTCTGGGAGATTTCCTACCATTTGCTAGTTACCAGTTACCACCAGGGAAGATATCATTTATTTGCTCAGCTACTAGTGCTGCTAGTGCACAGCTTTTAATCTCCTGGATGGTCTACTCCTTTTTTTGTGGCAGGCTAACTATAGGTTAGCCGCCTGTTTCCTACAAAGCTAACTGTACCAGTAAGACACTGCATGTCGTGTAACAGAGCGCAACACTAATCAGCGCTTCCCAGCCACGTGCAGCACCATAAATCATTGGATATCATCTCGCTAGAGGTGGACACAATTCGGAACACCTTCCTATGGCTTTACTAACTGCTTACTCCTGCATGCCCTAACTAACACGTTACCACTTATCAGAGCCACATGCAGACCCTACTGTGCATGTTTAATAGCCATGTGCAGCCTCGCTAAATCTCCTGCATGTGTGCATGCACGTGAACAGCCACATGCGGCAGTGTTCAATATAAGTACCAATTGTAGCACTCTCTTGCAGCATTTGAACAGCTACTACAACACATCCTAAAATTGTAGGCGACAAGAAAGGACATTTGGGTGACAACTACCTAAGCTAAGTGCTGCACTACCTCATGTGTGTTTATTATGTTGCTGTGCCTTTGTACACTGCTATATACTGCTATAATGATATTGTGTGTGTGTATAGAGTCAGAAGAAGGGACATGCGTTTGTATGAGTGTAACAGCTAGTTGGAAGCATGTGCAGTGGTCAAAACCTTACCCTAACATCCCCAAGCGAAAACACCATCACATACACCTGGGAGCAAGGGTAAGGAAAGATTTAGCAATATGGCAAACCTTTTTGCAGCTATCTTAATGAACAGTGATCTGAAGAGCACCCATCAACGACAGTTGGAAGTGGGTACTGGGCACTGACATGGCAGAAAGGTTTTGAGGCATTAAGTGGACAGCGGAAGGGTGCATGGTCTTCAGACAAGCACTCCGCTGTTGAGATTTGCCTATACCACTTGCGCTCCACTTATGGATCAATTGTTTATGCAAC
This sequence comes from Ambystoma mexicanum, assembly GCF_040938575.1. Classification (NCBI taxonomy): domain Eukaryota; kingdom Metazoa; phylum Chordata; class Amphibia; order Caudata; family Ambystomatidae; genus Ambystoma; species Ambystoma mexicanum. Next base: position 800,942,319 of record NC_090933.1, read on the forward strand.
AACAAGTTGACAATATGGTCAGGCAACCCGGCAGTGGTGCAGGTTATAAACAGAGGAGCCAATGGGTGACGCTATGTGTGTGTCTGCCTTGCTGTGACTTGGGAAACTGGCAGTGCTTGAATGTCCGGCCTGAGCTGATTCTATAACTGTCTCTGGAGAAAGAGAGAGGCTCTAGGGCGTGTTTCTTCCTCAGCCTTTGATGTAAAGGTATACTGTAAAAATTAAAAGGACTTGTGGTACAGTGTACCAATGATTTATATTACACTTTCATCTCTGGTTGTGGTTATTCAGCATGGCATACTGATTGCCGTGCCTCTGGGAGATTTCCTACCATTTGCTAGTTACCAGTTACCACCGGGGAAGATATCATTTATTTGCTCAGCTACTAGTGCTGCTAGTGCACAGCTTTTAATCTCCTGGATGGTCTACTCCTTTTTTTGTGGCAGGCTAACTATGGGTTAGCCGCCTGCTTCCTACAAAGCTAACTGTACCAGTAAGACACTGCATGTCGTGTAACAGAGCGCAACACTAATCAGCGCTTCCCAGCTACGCGCAGCACCATAAATCATTGGATATCATCTCGCTAGCGGTGGACACAATTCGGAACACCTTCCTATGGCTTTACTAACTGCTTACTCCTGCATGCCCTAACTAACATGTTACCACTTACCAGAGCCACATGCAGACCCTACTGTGCATGTTTAGTAGCCATGTGCAGCCTCGCTAAATCTCCTGCATGTTTGTATGCACGTGAAAAGCCACATGCGGCAGTGTTCAATATAGGTACCAATTGTAGAACTCTCTTGCAGCATTTGAACAGCTACTACAACACATCCTAAAATTGTAGGAGACAAGATTGGACATCTGGGTGACAACTACCTAAGCTAAGTGCTGCACTACCTCATGTGTGTTTATTATGTTGCTGTGCCTTTGTATACTGCTATATACTGCTATAGTGATATTGTGTGTATGTGTATAGAGTCAGAAGCAGGGACATGCGTTTGTATGAGTGTAACAGCTCGTTGGAAGCATGTGCAGTGGTCAAAACCTTACCCTAACATCCCCAACCTATCCATAACCGCTCCCTAAATCTCATTCCGGTTTTCCTACTTCCCCCCTTCCTAGCTAATCATTGTCACCCTAACCCTTCTTCCCTGCTGGGGTGCGGAGTCCTGTACATGCATCGTCTTGCAGGTTCCAAAGCCGCAGTGGGGGTGGTTGGTTCATGCCACTCCTGTGCCTCTGAGCTGTGGACCCGTCACAGAACTCTGAGTATGCAAAGTTATGTTATTTTATGAGTTGTGTTGTAATGTAATATTTGAGCATAAATACAACTGGCAAGGTACTTTTCGGTGTAATCATTTGGCTGTCCTGCTTATTAAATGCAACTCTATTTTTATTACTGGTGGCAACTTGCAGACATGCCTTGAGTCTGGTTCTGCAAAATAAGTATTTAGCTATGTGATGGTGATGTTATTTTTTAGAACAAAGAACAAAAGAACAAAGAACAAGAAAAAGAACAAAGAGTAAAGAACAAAGAAGAAATGAACTCCTCCATTGCCTACTCTGCCTCCCCTGCCTCATCTTCCTGAACCTCCACAGCCTCTATCTCCACCTCCCACATCCACAGCCACCACACAGTCACTATTTCATGGTTGGGTCTCCAAACAAACCCCCTCTAGCTTCGTCTACACCGTGCCCGCCCACCACGTCATATTCCACCCTCATTTTCATCTCCCCTGCACCTCCTCTTCCTGCAGGGCACTTTCCTCACCACAACAGCTTTGACAATATATTATCGCCTCCATTTATGAAAAAGTGTGAAGGGTCTCTCCCCAAACATGATTCACAACCTCACTTATCACTTCAGGCATACCACTTACCTACACTTTCTTCTCAGAACCTCCCACGCTGAATATCTATGGTCCAAGGCTCTCAGAGCACTCTTCAGTACCTGTACCATCATGCCTATGCACACATACCCTCCTCTAATACTGCTGGCCACACCCAAGCAATGCACACTCCATGGAGCTCCACAGGCCTCTACCATATTGCACAGCAATTCCCCTTACTGCCAGACAAGTCTTCTGCATTTTTGGAACACCTAACCACAGTTAACACCTGCTACAACCCCGCCATTGCTGACTCAAACATCTCCCTAGAGCAGTCCTCAAAAAACATCTTTACAAACAATTCATGGCCAAATTTTAGTCGCCAGACAACTTAGTGAACAAAGACAAAGTGGCGATAAAAATGACTGAACTCACTTATCTCATTATTCAAAAATATCCTAAGAAATCTGATTGGACAAAGATCTCAGCCTATCTAGGTGTTGAATGTCTGTTTCAACAAGTATTTGTCATTAAGAATGTAGCAGAACAGACCAAAACTGCTCTTGTCTCTAACTTTATTGCTGACCTTCTCTCTGAAATATACAATATCCTTCAAAATGTCCAGACAGGATATGATATGGCATTTATAACACGCCTATACACAAGTGTTTCAAGGCGCAAAAAGGCAATGGAGGGGAACAAAAGGGAGGACAGACAACGATCCGACTAGGCCAGGTGTCATTCGGATCACGCAAGTGCATGGGAGGGGGGAAGGGACAGTGCAGTACATGGGAAAGATAACAATAAGTAAGTAACGGGCAGCTTGTGGCAAGTGCATGGGTAAGTGCAGGCGTCAGGTGTGAAGGGCTGTTAGGGGGGACTGTAGGGACATAGAAACAGTCCCCAAGTGTGGGGGTTGCCAGGTGGGCAGTGCAGGTGTGTGACACTGGCTAATAACCTGGGTCGGACCTGGGCCTGAGATCAGAGGGTGCCCAGGTGGTCAGTGCAGTTCCAGTTACAGCCAGGAGGTCAGCAGAGGAGAGCAGGAGAAAAAGCAGAAGCAAAGAGAAAGGTTTTGAGGTGCTTCCGGAACTGGAGATGGTTCTCCTCAAGTTTAAGGGAGGCAGGGTGGCTATTGCAGAGGGAGGCACCAGCCAAAGAAAGAGATCTACCACCAACTCGTTGCTTGGAGAAGTGACTGACCCTGAGGGAGTTGGAGGCGGATGAGCGAAGAGCTCGAGAAAGAAGATATTTAGGGAGAGAGAGTTGAAGGTATTGAGGCCCCAGGCCCCAGAATGCCTTGTGGACGAAGCAGAGTTTTGAACTTAATCCTCGCAGCCATTGGGAGCCAGTGCAGAGATTTCAGTCCTGGAGAGATACGATCAATGGGCTTCAGGCCAAGGACAAGTCTTGCAGTCCTGCTCTGGATAAGTTGCATAGGTCGGAGAGTAGAAGCAGACAGATTAAAAAAGAGGTTGTTGCAATAGTTCAGCTAGAGAGAACCAGAGCACTGGAGACAGTGAGCTTCTGGGGGAAGGAGAAGAAAGGAAGAATACCTCTGAGGAGGTGCAGCTGGTAGTGTGACTTCTTAGTGATGTCAGAGATGTGAGGGGAGAAGGAGAGTTTAGAGTCGAAGATGACACTGAGGTTTTTTGTCTCGCAGGTGGGAGCAGGAAGGGGCCAAGAGAGGCCGGCCACAGAGCTGCAGGAAAGGAGGGAGCGGATGTGCCGATGAAGAGAATCTCAGTCTTACTGGCATTAAGGCAGAGGTCATTGGCGGCACACCATTCCTGGATAGCAGACAGACACTGAAAGTTGAGGCAGAGAGCGGCTGATGCGATGGGCAAGGAGTGCCAGGGATTGGTTAAACATCCAGGGAGAGTGGTTAGACCCCTGGCGGACACCACGGGTAGAAAAAAAGTTAGCAGAGAGGAAGGACACAAGTTGGACCTGAGAGAGTCGATCAGAGAGGAAAGAAGTCAGCCACGCCAGAGCCTGACCAGTGATACCCAGGTTATCACAGAGACGGTTGAGCAGGATGGCATGGTTGACAGTATCATAGGCAGAAGAGAGATCAAGCAGGAAGAGGACGCAAGGGGTGTTTGTGTCAAGGTTGGAGAACAGGTCTTCACGGATGTTCAGGAGAGCAATTTCCATGCTTCTGGCAGGTCTGAAGCCAGACTGATGGTCATGAAGACAACCAACATATTCAGTGTGAAGATTAAGCTGGGAGATGGCCAGTTTCTCCAGGAGCTTGCCCAGGAAGGGAGTGATGGAGATTGAGCGATAGTTAGATGGGCAGGAGGGATCCAAAGAGGGTTTCTTAAGAAGAGGGTACACAAGGGAGTGCTTCAGGGGTGATGGGAAGACTCCAGTGACAAAAGAGTGATTGCAGAAATCAGCCAGGGCAGTAGCCGGGGAGTCTATGTGGTCCTTGATAGTTTTGGAGGAACAGGGGTGTACCTGTTTAGATGAGACTTTCATTGATCAGACTTGTCTAGAAACCTTGTCTGCAGAGAACAGGGAAAAGGCAGAGAAGGAGGGAGGAGAGGGGGCTGCAGAGGGGGGCTAGAGGAAGAGCAGGGATTAGAGGGAGGGAGGGGATAGGAGGAGAGTGGGGACAGAATGTCCTGAGTGTTAGCAATGAAGTGAGAAGCCAGTGCCGTGCAGAGGGCCTGGGAAGGGACAGGAGAGGTAGGGACTGTGGCAGGATTGGCTAGTTCCTTGAGGATTTTAAAGAGTTCAGTCGAGTTGTTAGATGCTACAGAGACGCAGGCTTGGATATGCGCTCTCTTCTTGGTTAGGACAGAGAGCCTGCATTGTCTTTGGAGCAGGCAGCAGACCAGTTTGTCGGAGGATGTACACGAAGCACGCCATTTCCTCTTGGCCACCTTGCACTTGCATTTTAGGGTGCCGAGGTCCGAGTCGTACAATGAGTTGCACTTGGCTTTGGGCTTTGGGCTTTGGGCTTCAGGCAGATTCTCAGGACAGGGGCAAGGATATCAAGAGTATCAGATATAGCAGAGTGGAGCGTGGAGAGGGCTGTGTCAGGGTGAGAGTCAGCCAAATGGGGAGGGGGGGGTGAGAAGGTGGCGGCGAAAGCCTCAACTGACATGCGCTTCATGGTTCGGATAACCAAGAAGGTGGATGGCAGTGCTGGAAATGGTTTGGCCTGAGTAGTAGGGAGGGTGAGGTGGGAGGAGAGGAGAAAGTGATCACTCCAGGAGAGAGGAGTGGAGAGAGGGACAGACAGGGGAAGGTGTTAGGAGATCAGGACATCCAGAGTGTGCCCTGCAGAGTGAGTTGGGCCAGAGGGGAGAATAGTGAGTGAGAGAAAGTCGAAGAGGTTGCAAAAGAGTCCAGAAGGAGGACAGGAGGCATCCAGGTGGATGTTGAAGTCTCCAAGAAGGAAGAGTTGAGTGGTTGAGGCCAGGAGTGAGGAGGAGAGGTCCGCCCACTCAGAGAGGAAGGAGGAGATCTGACCAGGTGGCTGATAGATAGTAGCCACAGTAAGGGAATGGCTAGGGGAGAGAGAGAGAGCCTGTAGATGAGGCATTGAAAGGAGGAGTAGGCCTGCGTAGGAGTGACAGAGGCAGGAATCCACTCGGGGAAGATCAGGGCTACACCCCTCCAGAGCGGTTGGGCCTAGGCGTGCAGAGGATCTTGTAGCCATCAGGTAGGAGCGTGTCAAAGCTGGTGACAGAGCTGGCTGTGAACTATGTCTCTGTGAGACCAAGGACATCGGGATCAAGTTCTTCCAGGAGACAGCAGATATCAGAGGAGTTTTTGACAGCAGAGCGAGAGTTTAGAGTGGCAATATGGAGAAGGTTGCCATCCTTGAAGGACTTCCGGGGTGGGGTACATATCAGAGGTATGCCCTTCGGAGGTGTAGAGGGAGCCCGAGAGGGGGCAGAGAGGGGAGGTGAAGGCAAGGTAGCCAAGGAGGAGACAGAAGGGGAAGGCAAGGTAGCCACGGAAAGGGGGGAGGAGACAGCAGGAGAAGAAAGGAAATTGATGAGGTGCGGGAAGCATCTGTCAAAGAGGTGAAGGTTGGCCTGAGGCTCTTGGACCAAGATGTTCCCATATAAGTAACCATTAATGATGACCTTAGAGGAATGGAAGGGGGCCAGGAGGGCATCCCAATGGGTGCCACCATTAATGGGAGAAGAGGAGAAAGGAGAGAACACAGAGACCATATGAAGGGTCCATTGTTCTGGAGAAGGAACAACAAAGAGGATGTTGGTGAGAGTTTCCTTGGAGGAGGCACTGGTGTAGGTGTCAGTGATAGGGAGGCCTGGGTTGGAGACCAGGGTGTCCTTATTAAACTTCTTCCTACCAGATTTAGTGAGAAGAGTAGGATAGTCAATAGAGAAGCAGTTAGAAAATATAGGAGAGACGGAGAGCACCATAGAGTAGGTTGGAGAGGAGAGAGGTGGAAGGGAGAAACAGGAGAAGGACACTTGAGAAGGCAGAAGACAGCTCGACGCAAGCAAGTTGAAAAATAGGACAAGATGACTACACTCCAGATTAAGAGCATACACAAATGCACACTCTAAGACAGGAGAGAAACACACCTAAATGCGAGAATCCTGAATAGAGGAGAAAGGCCTAGGTTTCACAATTCAATTTTAAATACTGAGACAGTGCAAAATTTCAATATTGAAGTGATGCAATTTTAAATAGACAGGAGAAAAAGAAAAAAAACCTACTTACGTTTGTGAGTCTGCTAGTTGGAGGGGAGTAGGCAGGGAGACCTGCATCATTGACCAGGTTGATGACTGGCAACTGGCGTCCCCTGCGGACACCTGCAGACACAACCTGGACCCGCCTAAAGGGAGCCGCCCTTAGCCTGGGGGCCCTTTGCTGCAGTGGCAGCCGGGCAGAGGGCTGGCCTGGGACGATAGTAAACACCTGAGAATTAACCAATCAGGGGAGGGTTGGGAGGCGGGAGGAGGGAGGGGGAGGGAATTACACACATAAGGGGTTCGGGCAGACAACGACACCTAACGCGTCCCTGGGGGGGACCTCAAGAATGGAGCAATGCAAGCACAGGGCCCAGGAGGATCAGGAGAGCACACTACTAACCTGAGTCGCCACGGGTGAAAGTGAGGATGACGCCAGCAGTGCCAGAAAGGCACACACAACAGAGAAGGCAATCAACCAATCAGGGGAAGGTTGGGAGGCGGGAGCAGGAAGGGGTAGGGAAATTACACACAGAAAGGGTCAGTGAAACAACGGCACCTAACGCGGTCCTGGAGGGAACCTCAAGAATGGAGCAATGCGAGCACAGGGCCCAGGTGGGTCAGGAGAGCACACTACTAACCTGGGTCACCATGGGTGAAAGTGGGGACGACGCCAGCAGTGCCGCAGAAAGGCACACACAATAGGCAATCAACCAATCAGGGGAGGGTTGGGAGGGGGAGGAGGGAAGGGGAGGGAATTACACATGGAAGGGGTCGGGGAGACAATGGCACCTAACGCGGCCCTAGGGGGGGGACCTCAAGAATGTAAAAATGCAAGCACAGGGCCCAGGGGGGTCAGGGGAGCACACTACTAACCTGGGTCGCAACGGGTAAAAGTGATGGCAAGCAGAATCAATTGACAAAGTCCTTCAAGCTACTCAACATTTGCATGATAACCAAAAGATGCAACACGGTGTTGCTAAACCTATGGCATTACATATCCAACATTGTCAACCAAGGGATGTGGGTAGGGCCATGGGACACCCTGGACCTCCTTGCCAAACTTACCGCTAACCTCCTTGCCTGCAATGCCATTTGCCAGCCCCATGATCCAGCAAACTTTTCTGCAACAAGTTTTACCCCCACAGCAAATGCAACCTGGACAGCCTTTTAAACAGACTGTCCATCGTATTCATCAATGCAAATTATACCTGCAAGAATGCAACATCAGAACTATGCTACCCCTCAGCAGCAATACTTTGCCCAACCTGCTAGCTGTGCTTTTCCTCCCCAAACATCACCACCTCTAACACCCCCTCCCACAGGTGCTTACCCCGATATATGTAAGCCTTATTGCACACAATAGGACGGCCAGAGGGTTCCTCCTGTGATATTGGCAGCGTTGCTCCAGGTAGACCACTCTGGTCCATATTTACATTGTAACATTCAAGGCAAAACTGTCAAATGTTTGTTTGATACTGAGGCTACTCACTACACATTGCATGCTTCTGAATTTCCACATGTTTCTACGTCCAATGATGTTGACAATGCAGTGGGTAGGGATTTCTAGAAATACTATTCCCCAGCCTGGTTCCAATGAACTGTCTGTTTCGATTGGTCCTATCACAGACCAGCATGCTGTCCTGTGTAAACCATGCTCTTTTACAAACTTATTGGGCTGTGATCTCTTATGCAAAATTAATTGTGTCACTTATATTTACACGTGCCACACAGGATCCATGCTGATTTTCTGTTTCTCTTGCAGCAAACTCCTTCTGCACTTATGGCATGTGACAATCTGCTCATGGCCATGCAGGCCTCACAGGTCACAGCTCATTTGCAGTTGATTCCTGCTTCACTCTGGGAATCACATCCTAATGATGTAGGCCATATCCTTTTTGCTGAACCTGTACGCATTACCATTAAACCTGCACTACCCTTGCCCAGAATATCCCAGTATAGACTTTCAACAGAGGCAGAAGACCGTATCAAATCTGTCATTGACTCCCTCATACAACAAAGCATTCTGTACTACACCACTGGCCCTTGTAAAACTTGTATTTTTCATATTTCTAAAAAGGGCACTAACAAATACTATTTTGCACACGGCTTACACAGGTTCACCAAAGCGGTACTACCCTACCATCCTGTGGTCCCCCCATTACCATCCTTTCGTATATTCCTCCTATTGCACAATTTTTCATGTGCATTGACTTGGCCACAGCTTTCTTCTCAGTACCCATTTACCCTGATTCTCAGTACCTCATTGCATTTCCCATAAAGGCCAGCAACTCACATAGAAATCTCTTCCTCAGGGATTTAATGACTTCCCTCCCTCTTCTCCCAAATCCTCAAGGAAGACCTTCAAGATGCTACTTTCTCTGGAGCTTCAAAATAGTGTGACAAATCCTATAACATTGTCCCTTCACCCTCAGTGGAGGACCCTTTCCATGAGGCCAGGGAGTTGAGGCTGCTACCCATAGTCCCCCTGGGGGTGATACTCAGTGGCAGATCTCATGGGAAGGGATTCCCCTTCTGGGATACAGGGAGGATATCATGGGCAGATGCAGTAGTTTTTCCATTCACCCACCTCTTTCACACCTCCTTGATTACCTCTCTCTACTCCTACCTTCTTCCCTATATACTTATTCCAGACCAACAGGATGTGTAGTACTGGCATGTGGAAGAGTAGGGTTGACACCACTGAATTGTCATCTCCAAATACTTGGATGTGGAAGAGGCTTGGAGCCCAGAAGAACCCTCAAGAAAACCTTAATGAACAGCCCAGTTCTTTTATGAGAAGGGACTTAAAAATGGAAGAGGCACTAGCCATGCTGTCAGTCCCTCACTGGAGGCACATCGAGCGAATTTCAAATACGACAGACGGCAAAGCTGATCTTGCAGCTGCAGCCTGGGACATGGCTTAGAGAAGTAACTGAATCCCTACCCGCTCCAAAGGAGACAGAGGAACCGAAACCGGAAGAGGTTGAGGCTCCAGGCGCACAAGAATGCTGTGCAAAATGAAACAGCAGGTACGCGTAGCCCGGCTCCCAGGTATTGCTGGAGAATCACATACAGGATCATGCAAACAAGAATTAACTCTGAAGAACTGTCAGAAGATGCAGAGAAGCCTGAGGTCGAGGTGAGCGAAAAGGAGCCCAAACCGAAGGTATTGGGTCGGCCCGGGAACCTTGAAGGGACAGCAACAAAACACATGTGAAGCGGTCTAGGATCTGAGAACAAAAAAGCCAATATAAAGGGGTCTGGGACCCAATAACTAAAAGCCAATATAAAGGGATCTGGGACCAGAGTACAAGAAACAAGTAAAAAGGGGTTGGTGACCCAAAGACGAGGAATCGTATTGAAGAGGTCTGGGACCCAAGGTGATACCTGACAGGAAAGTATACCAGCTCGACCCAACTGAGCCAGTAGGGAGGTCCAACAAGCCAGACAAAGGCAACGGGAAGGGAGACATTCCCCCTACCTTTTGAAACTGTGAAAACAAGCCTCAAAACATTGGAGCCAACTGCATTTTGGCCACACTTTTGCAGCATGATCTGCGCTGGAAGGAGCTTTTATGTAACCGCCTGTGCTTCTGTGATTGATGGTCTGCCTCATACTAACACTCCAAAGCAAGAAAGGACAAAACTGAGCTTCTACAAACTTCAAAACACTGCGGCTGACTGAATTTTGGCATGTGGTGTGAGGTGGTGGTCCGAACCAGGCTGATTCCTTAGGGCATATAAAGTTAAGGGTAGGCAATAGAGCCATTCCTTTTTCAAAGTTAACTTGATTTTGGCAATTTTCTTAAAGGGGACCATTGAGTCTCTCACATAATCCATTTGCTTGCAGGTGATAAGCAGAAGAAAACGTGTTTAATACTCAATAATAGTCCTATCTGTTCAAATACTCCATTGTCTGAGATTCTGCAAGTTTATTCTACATCTGGATCTTAAGGTAAGCCATGTTATGGCACTGGGATACCTTTAAGGAATCACATCAGGTGTTTTGACTGATTGCATCCATCCACATATTCCCACAGAGATCTGGACAAAATCCAGATATCCATTATGCCTCTCCATCCAGTTGTTTTTTTTTTGGATGAAATGACCCAGGTAAAACGTACTATTTTCTTTGAATATGACTGGACAACAGCAATGCAGCACTATGGAATTATATATGAACCACTTTGGTTCTGTTTATCATTTTCAGATGGGCATTACTTTTAAAGCAGGCTGGTAAAATGGCTTCTTATTTTTCTCTAGATTATAATTTATTTTCCATGTTATGACTTACTAATGTAGTAACTCATGATTAATTTCGGTATCATTTTTTTTTGTTTTTCTGTTCTGTTTCTTATTTTCTCATAAACATCGGGTACCTATTTGTGTATTTATTTTCATGTATGGTGTCTAGGTGGCTGTTATGTTAATGTTTTACTTTGTGGTTTGGATGTTTTTTGGACACACTTATTAGTGTTTAGCCCTGAAGATGGACTTGGGTCTGAAATGCATTGGCTTGTTAAGATACCTGTTGGATCCACGTTGTCTTTTATAAAGAAATAAAGATATTGGGTCACCCCGTAAAGACCAATGATTCACAGATGTGGATGATTTTGAAACACACCAGTTTACATTATTGTGAACATGTGAACAGAAAATGTGTGCAGCTTGTCTATAGGGCCTACCAAAAGCATTTGTTTAGTCAAGGGGCAACCCTTAACATTATTAAATGTTGCTGGCCGTCAGTTTCCATGATGTCAACAACAATGGGGCTTCAGATGTTTTCCCGTATTCTTTTCTTGGTGACAATGAATAGGTTTGGGTTTGCATACATTTCGCTTCAGTTCCTGCTATCCTTTCTTAATTTATCCTGTTTACTTTTCACTCAAACCACAGGCAATTTCTCTTGCAAGATCACGTTACTTATCCTGGAAGTGTCACGCTCACCTGGTATCCACAGGGACGCCACCCAGCCGGGTTACTCGCTGGTATACTTCTCAGTTTTGCCCAGATGTGGTTTGCGGGGAAGGTTCAGCCTTAAAATACAGCAGGACTGTGTTCAAGACTGACCGACCGGGGTAAGTAGCCTCCCTCCACCCCCGTATGATTTCAGCCCCTCTGGGGCCCTCTCCGTACTTTGTGGTAGAGTTAGGCATGCTCTCCGTCCTGCCTTCTTTGCAGGGGCGCATTGTCTTTTGTGGGCGTGTGCGGTCCAGTTAATTCACTGACACTGGCCCGTTTGATATCGTTCAGGTAGGTTTTATTGCTGTTCTTTAGCATTGTTGGTATCCTGCATGCCTTTCTTTGTTTAATAATGTCTCTTTTTCTCCCTTAGGTATGTGAAGCTTTAGCGTGGCGAACTGGCTTGGTTGAGCCCCGCTGGTAAATGATGGCGCATTAAGAGTGCTATGATGCTGTAAGTAAGCGCTATGCACAGCGCTGTGATGTCTTGCCTTTACTAACCTGTTTTTTCCTTCTTTCCTTGTAGGTCGCAGTGTTCTTCAGATCGTGTGGAAGGTCCGGAGTGGTGCAGCCGAGAGGCGACCAGCCAGGTAAGCCTTTAGAGCAGTTCGTAATTTGCAATGCCTCTTATGCTTTGTTTAATGTTGTCAATATCTTCCTCTTTCAGATTGTTCAGTCTGGGAGGTGTGCATATTCAAGGAAGCTGTTCTCAGGAGCTGCGAGTAACTAAAGATGAAGACTGCAGGTAAGATGCTGCTGCTAATGATGTTCCTTTTGTCTCCATGCAGGTTCCGCTTCTCTGAGGTTCGGGGGTATAGCTGGACATGGTGAGCGTCACGTTGCAAACTGCAAAGTAACGCGAAGCGTGTTGTCTTGCTCGGGTGTGGTTTAAATAGCCCCAACAAAATAGTCCAGGTAAAGTAGTCCCTAGGCTACCACACCCAAAACACTAGACCGCATAGCTTGGTTCCCAGGAACCAAGCTATGTGGATGCCTCCATGTTGGCTGACAACATAATAAAGTAGTTCCCAAGCACATTCTTTATCATGGTGTATGAGACTGGTGCCATAGGTGCCAGGACTGGCCCCAGGAGGGCTTTTGAAGAGGATGCGAGGCTCTAGAGGCCTGAGTCCTGACTCCACCTGGCCAATGGGTTTGCCAGAGGGGGTTTTGGGCGAGGGTTGTGACAGGAAGATATGAATCACTTTAGTGTTGTATGTTTAAGATTCAATTCCCAACCAGCTGTACACATTCTTCAAACACTTCTTAGCAAGTTCTGGATATGTGAATTTCACAGTAGTCTAGTATTACCAGACACCTGGGAGTTATCCACTGCAGACACTGGGCATGACTGGTGTGTCTGGTGGAGAGAGTCTAGTGGATTAAGTAGGTGCATTAGACAATGGGCCTCATTATGAGTTTGCCAGTAAAAAACAAGATTACCAGCATGTCGGTGCAACCGTGTCCGTGTAACACTGCTGCCGGAATGTACAGTAGATTCTGAGTCAGCGTGCACGTGCATTCCGGCATGCTAATAACGGTTGCACCGGCATGCTGGTAATGCCCCCAAAGCCCTGATACCGGCATCATCGATGACCCCGGCATCCTGGATGCCTTAAGTACCGGTACCCCAATGCCGGCAATACCGGAAGCAACGTCATTGCACCAGAAGAGGAAATGCACCGGCGGCCGTCTTTAAAAATGCAATACATTGCAATACTTAGCCTACAGCACCTGTACCAGAGAACTGAGTAGTGAGGAAGCAAGCAGTGGGAAATGGCTACTGCTTGGGAAGCTTGGGAAGTCAAGGTTCAGCGACGTTGAGCCTAATATGCTAGCTGATACCTTGGTGGAACACGCTGATGTTGTTTTTTGCGCAGACCTGTGCCGGGGAGCCCAACTGCGCAAGAAAGATGTGTGGGAGGAGGTTGCGCAAAAGGTCTCTGTGGTGGGGACAACATCCCGGACTGTACGTGACTGCAGAAAGTGGTGGGATGATCTTCTGCTGTGGATCCACAACCTGCTCTCTGCTAATAGCAGCCAGGGCCTGTGCACAGGAGGTGGACCACCATCCCAATTAAAACTTTCACGTGGGAGGAGACATGCATCACGGTGATGAATATGGAGGGAATCAAGGGCGTCGGTGGTGCCGAGACGATGACGGTGAGTGACCCTTAGCGTAATACCAAAGTCACACCACACACCTTCAACCCCAACTACAATGGCAAAGTCCCAATGGCGTAGATGAGAGCAAACACATGCCCCATCACCCCCCACTTAAAGCCACCTCTGACATAACCACAATGTCCCTGCCACAAATACACCCAACAAACGCCACTGACACAACCCACATGAGTCCCCAATTGCCAGCACAAGCACCACCTGCATGCGCACACACACATACAACTCACTGTACAGATGCAGGCATGACCACTGTGCCATCTCATGGCACGGTGCACACATCACCACCGCCAATTGCACATCTGACCCACCCACCATGACCGTGCACGCAGTGTAAACATCAATGCATCTATGCACATAATGTGAACACGTCTGTCCCACATCTAAACAACACATGGCACACAGCCACTGAGGCATGGGCACAACCTGCAAACCACGAGACACCTGTAGGCCATCCAACAAACACGATGCACAACATGGCGGCACCAGAAGGATGCTCAAACACTGCACCCCCCCATTCCTGTATGCACCATGGCTGCCTCTCCAAAATGTCCATGAGAATGCGCAGGACTCGGAATGTACTAGCATCGATGTATGTAGGATGTATGATGACTGTTACGAAACATTTCTAATTGTATGTAATTTTCCCTCCATGTGTCAACCCCCAAACTTTTTGCTGCTGTTTAGACACCATTGACTAACTTTGCCAGAGAAGCACAGCCTTCAGCTGCACTCCTCTGGGCTTTCGCTCACTTTTAATGGGGAAACTGACATGCCCTTAAGACAGTCAGTACTGGGAGACTTTGTTTCCCTTAGTCCTTTCCTCATGTTGCAGCTTGTGTGCAACATGTAACAAGTGTGCAATGTATCTTACCATACAGCACACTTGGGTCTAGAGTTATTTCCAAAGGCCCTTGATACTCTCGCTGGACTTTTAATGAACTGCGCAATGTGTCATGGACAGGATTGGTGGCAGCTAACATTTGGCATTATTTTTAACCCATTCCTGCCATGTTAACTGCATTAACCGTGTTTGGCACAAATAGGTGGCTTGGCTCCAAAATGGCCATGCCACAAGGTTCTTTGTCCTGTCCTTTGGCCATCTTGCCCCTTCACCTTCCCCAGGTCGAGCCGACCCAGGTCAGTCTTTATTTGGGCATGCACTTTCCTGTGAATCCCAATGCTTCTACATGCCTTGTGTGTGTGCCTCCAGGATGTGGGCTGGAATGTCTGATTCCAATACACATCCTGGGTGCCAGAGAGTCTGGAGTGCCATGAATGCCTGGGACCACCGTTGTCTGTGATTAGTCCATGTATGGAGTGTGTGTTTGTGAGCAGATCTCCCATTGGGTCCTCTCCATTTTGCGCAAAGGGAACTTTGGATACGAGGAGGCTGAAAACACCACTATCATGTCCATCTCCTGAGTTCTCACTGAACAAACAATAGGATCCAAGTATCCTGCAACTAGGAAGCTGAGTCGAGGAACCGCTGGTGATCCACTGGAAGGTTTGGCACCCTGAGCCCACTGTTGTCCCGTGGGACCACTCTGCATCTGGTCGTCCTAGAAGGTCTGCGAAGATGCTTCGACCCATTGGAATAGGGGGACCAACTATTCTCAGCACATTCATCAAACTCTGCAAGTAAGCTTTCTCGGAAGTGTCCCTGGGCCAACCAGTGGACTAACCACCTTACCCAGTTGCTTTCGTCTGTCACAGCCGCCGTTTTGAGAATGCCCTTGAAACTTGGTATACTACTAGCTCTGTGTCCACGGCACCCTCACACTGAATTTTGTATACTTAGCATTCCCAGGTCTGACGTGAAACAAGTGTGCTAGGACCAGAGTAAACACGGTTACCGTGTTGCCCTGCCGCAGAAACATCCTTTACAAGTTTGTTGCATTTGGGACCCTCTTGCCCCTGAAGCCTGCTGCAGTGAAACTGGGTCGATTCATCAACCCGGAGTGGAGAAATCACCACTGTCCTGTTTGGGAATCATCGCTGTATCTCAGGAACTAAAAGGTGCAGAGACGTCCTTTTTGCCCCATTCGAACCTGCAAGCGAAGTGGACTGACCTGCTGAAGTTTGGGTCAGCTTGTGGTGGGGACCTGTGAGTACTCAATACCCTAACCGGCGGCCCCTAGTGCAAGGGCCCATTTTCATGCACGAGTGGCCCCTGAGTACTCCTATCTTTTCCACGTCTATTGTGAAATAGCGACTCCATCCCGCACTCTCAAACTGCCTCTGCTTCAAGAGGAGGTCCTCCTTGAATGGTGGGAACTTGTTCTGCATCACCTCATCCACCTTCCTGAGCTGCTAGAGACCCTTGAAGAGACCCTATTCCGTCCATTGGCACAAGCGCATGCATGTACTATTGAGCACAGGGCTCCTCTCTTCTTAGGGCTTGGATTGCCTCTTAGTTAGGTGTATCGTCGATATCGAACTGGGCCTAAAAGACTATCTGCACTGCCTGTTTCTGTCCCATCTAGGTTGTCGACATATTTCATGCAGTTAACCCTTTAGACGCCAATGGTCTTATATATATATATATATATATATATATATATATATATATATATATATATATATATATATATATATATATATATTGTATTGATTGTGATGTGTTGGTTTATCTAGTGATACTGTGATTCTTTTCCTATAGACTATGTTACAAAGGCCTTGTAATAAATGTGTATATATTTTTGATATAACACCTGTCTGGAGTAATTTGTAAGTGTCCTTGCTCTGTGTGCTCATTGAGGTCTTTCTGTCACCCTCACCCCTCCTGAGACTTAGTCTTGACCGCCTCCCATAGCTACCCTGATTGTCTGGCTTGTCCAGAGGTTACCCTGTTCCAAGAAACTAGGCTGGCCTTCTGAACCTCTGCCCCTTCAGGTCAGAGTTCAGAAATCCATCTTAACAATGACCCATGACTGATGCCCTGCCTCACTGTCCCCCACAGGTACAGGAACAGACAGTGAGGCAGAACACACCCCAACACCCAAAAAAGCCTCTGCACGTCGGAGCCGTGGAGAAGACAACGCCTCCTCCAGCCAGGGCCCTTTGACCTCAAGGGCAGGAATGAAGCGTGCCCCAGCTTCCACACCACAGCCCACCAGCCAAGAGGACACACAAGCTGCCCAGCAGTCCGAGCAAGAACAACCTACCCCCACCAAGGCACCCCAGCAAAGACCCACTGCTGCCAGCAATGCACACCAGTCAAATGTCACTTCGGGCATGAAGTCCAAATGCAAAACCAACATATCCGGGGCACTGGAACCACCTCAGGTGGAAGAACTGGTATCCCCAGTGTGAGTGACATAGAGAAGCCACAATCAGGGGCCACACGTGAGCAGGGTGAGGTAGCACAATCTGCAACACAGTGAGGAGGAGGAGGTGACAGACCCCCAAGACAACAGCACGCATGACAACCGCGAAAGTACGCCACCCATGCAGGTGTTAGGCAGAATCATGTGCAGTACCCTTTGGGAACACTACACACAATTAAGACTACAAGTGTAAGTACAATTCCACCTTTGGTACAAGCCTGTACTACACAGTAAAGTGGTAGCGATGGCTGAGCAGCCAGACTTATCTCAAGAGTAAAGTGAGCAGTAGAACAAGTTACACAAATGACCAACAAATACAGCGATTCAAACAAACACTTATTCTAGGTTTCTTGGTAAAAGAATATACATTTATTTACACAGTAAGCTTGCAAACATTACACTAGTAAGAGCAGCTCAATATCACACACTAATAAACCACAAATACACAACTGATAAGTAAATGAACAAGTTTAGCTCCCCTGAAGTGGGAGCAAAATGGCACTTCAGATACTTTAAAAAGGGGTAAAAAGGCAAGGTTATAAGAATTAATAGCACAAATACTTTGATAGGCAGGGGAAAGAGTTTCAGTAAACTACAACCAGCAAGTCATTTCATAGGCCTGGCCAAAGTCAACGGTTCAGAGTCTTTGTATTGGATAGCACAGTTCTGGTAGTTTAGGGAAGGGCAAGCCTTCGAAGTTGGGAAAGTTTCACCAACTTTCACTGAAGCCGAAAAGATTTCTGGACTGCGTTTGCACAGTACCTTGAAAGTGAAGAAGAGCTGTAGCTGAGGCAGTTGTTCCTGGCAATTCGAGCAGATCTCGCTGTTCCTGAGCTTCAGTCGTGGGGACAAGAAGAAGGATATCGGGAGGTTCCTACTCTCCCCAGGGATGAGGCCAAAAGCTTAGCAAAACATCAGTTTAAGGTGTGAGTGCCTTAAAGTCCATGAGCTGGTTTCCTTCCCCTTGGCAATCTGGTTTTCAACAGCGCTCTGAAGAAAATTCAACCAGGATGGGGACGGTGTCCAGGTGGCTTGTGAGTTGGTTGTTCCCACTAAACTCAAGAGAAGAAGTTAACCTTGAAGGGATTCTCTGTAGATGGAGTTTCAGGCAATTCTGACCTGCAGCAGGGCTTCAACGGTCATCCTAGAGTTGCAGCAGTCCTCTTCCTTCAGCTCGTCTTCGGTTCTTTCGTTCCAGTGGTCTACTCTGCTTTCCAAGTCCCAGAGACCTGCTTTTAAACAGTTTTCCCCCATTCATTCCAGCCTGGCTGTCACTCACACAGCAGGGTGCCTGTCCTTGCCAGACAGCCAGCCGAACAATCACGCCAGAGTGAATTCAGGTCTCCTAGGAGACTAAGCACAGGGAGTGTCGTGCACCTCCCTCACATCCTGTCCATCCCAGACACTCAGCCGCCAGAGGAGGGCTTCAGCACTGAAGCCTGCCAAAGGCCAACGAACAAAGGGACCAAACCTGGTTTGGTGCATAGAGACAAACACAAGAAGGACCTTTACTAAAAGAAATGGTGAAAAAAGTCGACCGGAGTCTGTTTTTACAGATAGGTCTGGGGCGCCATATTGAAAAACATGGGTGGCGTGATTTTTTGCTACCGCTGTAAGCGGTCGGGAAAAATCACAGTAGTTTGATCTAAACCACTGCCACCAGCCATTTAAAGTAGGAAAGGGTAGCATTTGACTGTTACATGAGTGTTTTGACTCAGGGGAAACTAGACAACACCTCCAGCACTCTATAGGAAGATAGTGTGCGCTGGGTCTGCCAATTTAAAGAGACTAGTTAAGTCAATTGAACTTTACATGCTCTGGGAGATGGTAGTCAGTCCCAGAGAAGGTATTTAAACCTTGGAAAGTCTGAAAGACATCCCTGTGCCACTGCACTGAAGGTGCTGTGTGACACACAGAAAAGGATGATGCCTATGGAGTTGTTTTACAACTCTGTAACCAAAGAACACAAAAGTAAAACACACATCAAAATACATGGAAGAGTGGGAAAAAAGGCTCACACTCTCGCCAGCTAAAAAAATCAAATCCTAGAAATCCAGCAAAGTTGCTGAGGGTCTCAAAAGGTAAGGGAAATACGCACATTTTGAGAATTCTCCCTCACAGCAAGCAACCCCACATTATTCCCCTGTACATAGCTCACCTGGACACAGCACCGTGGAGGACAGTGCCGCTGACAACATGGAGGAAATGATATGATATGATATAGCATTTATAACGCGCCTATACACAAGTGTTTCAAGGTGCAACGAGGCAAGGGAGGGGAGCAAAGGGAGGACGGACAATGATCCTACTAGGCTAGGTGTCATTCAGGTAGCGCAAGTGCATGGGAAGAGGACAGGCACAGTGCAGTATGTGGGGATAGATAAAACAGTAAGTAATTGACAGCCAGCAAGTGGCAAGTGCAAGGGTAAGTGCAGACATCAGGTGTCAAGGGCTGGTTGGGGGACTGTAGGGATACAGAACAGTCCCCAAGTGCGGGGTATGCCAGGCGGGCAGTGCAGGAGTGTATCACTGGTGGGGGGACCCGGGCCCGAGATCAGAGGGTGTCCAGGTAGCCAGTGCAGTTTCGGTTACAGTCAGGAGGTCAGCAGAGGAGAGGAGGGGAAAAAGCAGAAGCAAAGAGAAAGGTTTTGAGGTGCTTCCGGAACCAGAGATGATTCTCCTCAAGTTTAAGGGAGGCAGCAAGGCTGTTCCAGAGGGAGGCACCAGCCTACGAAAGAGATCTACCTCCAACTCATTGCTTAGAGAAGTGACTGACCCTGAGGGAGTTGGAGGCGGATGAGCAAAGAGCTCGAGATGGAAGATATTTAGGAAGAGAAAGTTGAAGGTATTGAGGCCCCAGGCCCCAGAAGACCTTGTGGATGATGCAGAGGGGTTTGAACTTAATGCTTGCAGCAACTGCGAGCCAGTGCTGAGATTTCAGTCCTGGAGCAATACGATCCCTGGGCTTGAGGTCAACGACAAGTCTTGCAGTCCTGTTCTAGATAAGTTGCAGAGGGCGGAGAAAAGAAGCAGGTAGATTTAGAAAGAGGCTGTTGCAATAGTCCAGCCTAGAGAGAACCAGTGCTCTAGAGATAGTGAGCTTCTGGGGGAAGGAGAGGAAAGGAAGAATACCTCTGAGGAGGTGCAGCTGGTAGTGTGACTTCGTAGAGACGTCAGAGATGTGAGGAGAGAAGAAGAGTTTGGAGTCGAAGAAGATGACCCAAGGTTTTTGCCTTGCAGGTGGGAGCAGAAAGAGGACCAAGAGAGGCTGGCCAGAGAGCTACAGGAAAGAAGGGAACGGGTGTGCCAATGAGGAGAATCTCAGTTTTACTGCCATTATGGCAGAGATCATTGGTGGCACATCACTCCTGGATAGCAGACAGACAGTCAGAGATGAGGGAAGGAGAGGAGGAGGCCGAGGGTAGACTGAAAATGAGCTGGGTGTCATCCGCATAGCACTGAAAGTTGGGACAGAGAGCAGCGATGCAGTGGGCAAGGAGTCCCAGGTATTGGTTGAAGAGCCACGGAGGGAGGTTAGACCCCTGAGGGACACCACAGGTATAGAAAAAGATAGCAGAGATGAAGGACCCAAGTTGGACCTGGGAGAGTCGGTCAGAGAGGAAAGAATTCAGCCACACCAGAGCCTGACCAGTGATACCCAGGTTATCACAGAGACGGTTGAGCAGGATGGCATGGTTGACAGTGTCAAAGACAGAAGAGAGATCAAGCAGGATGAGGACGCAGGGGGTGTTAGATTCAAGGTTGGAGAGCAGGTCCTCACGGATGTTCAGGAGAGCAGTTTTTGTGCTTCTGGCAGCTCTGAAGCCAGACTGATGAAGACAGCCAACAGATTCAGTGTGAAGATCAAGCTGGGAGGTGGCCAGTCTCTACAGGAGCTTACCCAGGAAGGGAGTGATGGAGATTGGGCGATAGTTAGCAGGGCAGGAGGGATCCAAAGAAGGTTTCTTAAGAAGAGGGTGCACAAGGGAGTGCTTCAGAGGGGGATGTGAAGACACCAGTGGTGAAGGAGTGATTACAGAAATCAGCCAGGGCAGGTGCAAGGGAGTCGATGTGGTCCTTGATAGTTTTGGAGGAACAGGGGGGAACCTGTTTCGACAAGACTTTCATAGATCGGACTTGTCTAGAAACATTGTCTGGGGAAAACAGGGGAAAGGCAGAGAAGGAGGGAGGAGAGGTGGCTGCAGAAGGGCCAGAGGAAGAGCAGGGAGTAGGAGGAGCAAGGGGATAGGTGGAGAGTGGGACAGGATGTCCTGAGCTTTAGAGATGAAGTGAGAAGCCAGTGGTGTGCAGAGAGCCTGGGAAGGGACAGGAGAGGTAGAGACAAAGGCAGGATTATCCAGTTCCTTGCAGATTTTACAGAATTCAGCCGAGTTGTTAGATGCTGCTGAGACGCGGGCTTGGATATGAGCTTTCTTCTTGGTTAGGAGCGAGAGCCGGTATTGCTTTTGTAGCAGGCGGAAGGCCAGTTTGTCAGAGGATATACCTGAAGCACGCCATTTCCTCTTGGCCACCCTGCACTTGCGTTTTAGGGTGACCAGGTCTGAGTTGTACCAGGAGTTGCACTTGGATTTGGGCTTCAGGTATCCGCCTGAAGCCCAAATTTTCATGACAGGGGCAAGGATATCAAGAGTATCAGAGATAGCAGAGTGGAGAGGGCTGTGTCAGGGTGAGAGTCAGCCAAAGGGGGGGTGAGAAGGTGGCGGCGAACACGTCCGCTGGCACGCGCTTCATGGGTCAGATGACCGAGAAGGTGGGTGGCAGTGATGGAGGTGGCTTGGCCTGAGGGGTAGGTAGGGTGAGGTGAGAGGAGAGGAGACAGTGATCACTCCAGGAGAGAGGAGTGGAGAGAGGGACAGAGAGGGGAAGGTCTGAGGAGATCAGAACATCTAGAGTGTGCTCTGCCGAATGAGTTGGGCCAGAGGGGATAATAGTGAGTGAGAGAGAGTCGCAGAGGTCGCAAAAGAGTCCAGAAGGAGGACAGAAGGCAGCCAGGTGGATGTTGAAGCCTCCAAGAAGGAGGAGTTGAGTGGTTGAGGCCAGGAGTGAGGAGAAGAGGTCAGCCCACTCGGAGAGGAACGAGGAGATCTGGCCAGGTGGCTAATAGATAGTAGCCACAGCAAGAGAACGGCTAGGGGAGAGAGAGAGCCTGCAGACGAGGCATTCAAAAGAGGAGTAGGCCTATGTAGGAATGACAGAGGCAGGAATCCACTCAGGGAAGACTAGGGCTACACCGCCACCATAGCGGTTGGACCTGGGTGCAGAGAGGCTCTTGTAGCCATCAGGGAGGAGAGTGCCAAACCCTGTGACAGAACTAGACGTGAACCATGTCTCGGTGAGACCGAGGACATCAAGGTCAAGTTCTTCCCGATGGCGGCAGCTATCAGACCTGTGTTTGACAGCAGAGCGAGAGTTTAGAGTGGCAATATGGAGAAGGTTGCCATCCTAGAAGGACTTCCTGGGAGGGGTACAGATCAGAGGTACGCCCTTTGAAGGTGTAGAGGGATACCGAGAGGGGGCAGCCAGGGAGGGAGAAGGCAGTGTGGCCAAGGAGGAGGCAGAAGGAGGAGGAGGATGTCGGTGAGAGTTTCCATGGAGGAGGCACTGGTGTAGGTGTCAGCGATAGGGAAGCCTGGGGTGGAGACCAGATGTCCTTTTTAAACTTCTTCCTGCTAGATTTAGTGAGGAGAGCAGGATAGTCAATAGAGAATCAGTTAAAAAAGATAGGAGAGACAGAGAGTACCATAGTGTGGGTGGGAGCGAGGGGTGGTGGAAGCAACAGGGGGGAACCACCTGTAGGTGGAAGGGGGTTAAGCAGGGCAGTCAGAAGGAAGCTGACTGGCAACTGGCATCCCCTGCGGACAACTGCAAGCACTTACAGGGAGCCACCAAGTAGGAGCCGCCCTTGGCCTAAGGGCCCACACACCCCACCTCCCATGCAACCACCTGCTGCACAACAAATCCAGGATCTGGAGGGGCGGCTGGCCTGCATGGAGGGGTGGCAGCAGGCCATGCAGGACATGGTTAGGCAATATGTGGTAGATGGCGAGGCAAACCCCCAGGCCGTGCAGGATGCACTGCAGGTGAATAGCAGGGTGGTGAGCCAGGCCGTGTACCGCGTGGCCCAGCACATGCAGGAAGGGCTGACCAGGCCATCACTCAGTTAACAACTGCAATGGCAGAGCAGAGGAATGCCAACACTAACCCCCAACCTGCTCCATCCTCGAGCACGACACTGGCAAGTTCCACACACACAAGCCCGGTGCATCGCTCCATGTGATGTACGCGCCGCACAGACTCTCAACCCCCCTCTGAAAAGGGGGCGTGATTAGTTGGCCTCACGTGTGCATGTATTGAGGGAGTAGTGGTGGAGTCGTGGTGGAGGCATTTGGGGGGATGTTGGGTTTTGGGTTATTGGGTGTTGGGGTATTGGGAATGAGGGCATATGGTGTGGTGGTAGTGGGGTTGGCAGTAGTGGGGTTGGGGTTAGTGGGGCTAATTTTTGAGGGATAGTGGTGCACTTTCATCAATGGCAATATATACATAGTTAATATCTGTTCAATACAGCTGGTGTGAGCAAAGAAAACACATGACTGGAAATTGCTATTTGATTGTGTGTCAATTTAATTTCGTACAGTGCCCAGTGCCCCGTGTGCCCCATTCCCAGTGCCTTTTGTTCCCCAGTCCATTAAAAGTATTGTTCAATCAAATCTTGGAGTGCCACACGACCTTCATGGACATTGTGCCGCGGGAGATTTCCAGCATCCTCCCCATCCTCATCCTTATCTTCAGGTGGTATCAGGTCCATGTCAGGGGGCAGGGGTACGTTGCGCTAGATGCACATGCTGTACAGCATGGCACATACCAACACTATCTTGCCCACCTTCTAAATTAGTGCCCCACCCGACCGGCTGAGGCAAAGAAACCGGGCCTTCAACAGCCCAAAAGTCTGCTCAATCTTGCCACAAGTGCGTGCATGTGCACGGTTGCAGTCCTCTTCATGTCTGTTGACTGGTTGGCTGATGGGGGTCAGGAGCCATGGCTTCAGGGGATATCCAGCATCACCAGCATGGGAGCAATGGAACGTGTACTTGTGATTCATTCGGTCATTGCTTATGACCACTGCCTGTACAGTGTTCATGATTACATGCAACAGATTATTCAAGACTGCACTTGATATGTTCCTTATTGGAAGACCCAGGTAAGTGTACTAAGGGATGACCCATGGTTGGGGGGATGGGTGCTGGTCACGTCTCAGGGACCTTTCCATCAGAAACAGCACTCACACAAATGAAGGCAATATGTCCATGATGTCCTCACATCTGATGGATGTTTTGCCAATGCAAATGGACGTTGCATGTGCAGTGCATCATGACACTTTTACCTGATGTGCTTCATGATACACAGTGATTTCCAAATCAAGCATTTGACTTCTTGATTTCACCATGTACATGTCCATCAACGCCTTCCCCCATATGACTAAGACACATTCACGTTGGTGGTATGGTGTGCCGGTGAGCGGTGAGGTTTCTGTGGTAAGGCTGTGTGGGTAATGGCATGGTGGAAATGAGGTAATGTGGATGAATTCTGCACCACTCAATCATATGCTTGTGGTGGTAACTGATTGATGATTGCAATAGATACCAGGCTTGACCCATTGCATTTTTAATTGTCCCATAAGGTGTCTGGACAGGTAGGCTGGTCTACGGTGTATCTTTGTGGTGTGTGCAGTGACTGAGATTTCCCTGTGTGGTAGTTGGATTTAGCCCGGGCATGGCAGATTGACCGGTGATTTACTTTGCTGCGCTCATGTATTTCATGCATTGTGAGCGCAGAGTGGTGCATTGTGGTACCTGTGTTTCATGTCCAATGATGTTCCTGATGCATGTACTGGTGTATATTCCATGTACGCACAGCTATGTAGGCATGCCACATCTTCATCCATTGGCTATGTCCCACATTCTGTTGAATTCACTACGATCACCATTTTAGGCACCCAGGACGCTGTGTGTGGTCTCTTTCCATGAGTGTGATATGTTGTTGTGCAGGTTTGGGACATGGAGGTGTGTAGGTGCGGTCCCTCATGTGACTTTGACTTCTATAGCCCAACACAGTCCATCTGCACTTCATTGCATCCATGGTAATATTCACACCTATTTTCTGGGGTGATTATGGATTCATACATGTGGTGTGCACTTGTTTTGCACTTGTGTTGCTCATTCTGGCTATCCAGTGCTATGTTGCTGTGGCCCTCATGGCCCAGCCAGCAGTCAGGTTGCCTGTGCTTGTGTTTCCCCCGCCACAATCAACACCCCTCATGGCCCAGCCAGCAGTCAAGATGCCTGTGCTTGTGCCCCCCCCCAATCAACGCCCCTGTGGTTAGACTGATCCAGTAGCCAGGTACTTTGTGCAGCGGGTCGTGCCATGTAGCGGGGAAGCATGGAGTTGCTCAGCACCAGGGCATCATGTGTGGAGCCTGGGAATCTTGCACAGCAATGCGTTATGATTTTGCTTGCATCACACACCATCTGGACATTCAGGGAATGGTAGAGCTTCCTGTTGCGGTACATTGCCTGCACTATTGGCATGTGCTGGCCCAGTCTCACCCTCCTTCTCCTCCTGCGCCTCTGCTGCATTCTCTGGTTCACTGCCTGCTCAAGGAGTAGCAGTGCAGGCATGTCCTCCAGCCCCAGTATTGCAACTGCCAATGGTAGCATTGTGGATTTGGAAGGGGTGTGGTGTGTGGGAGTGCTCCTTGTGTGCTGTGCCAGACTCCATTGGCTCCACCTGTGCTGGTTGTGTGCACCTGCGGCAGGTTTCTACACAGCCAATTGCTATTAACGACTGCCCCGTAAAGCCAGTGTTAATGACATCAAGGTATCCGTCATTACCGGCATCTCCATGCCAGCATTTACACGTCCGACTCTTAATTTGCACTTAACAGCGTGTCTGCACTCATGCCGGCAAGGAGGAGCCCGGTCACGGCGGGACCCCGCGGATGTCGGTGACACCGGCATCGCTGCTCGTAATACTCCGGTCCCGTAAACGATGCCAGTACAGTCATACAGGCATCGGTTTTACCAGACGGGCAACCTTGTAATGAGGCCCAATGTCTATCATGATCTTTTAATGCATGAGGACCAACAACTTCATGCAGTAATGAATGCATGTTTTGAGTGACGCGAATGCTGAATAATGTATGCAATGACAAGCCAACACGAGAAAAACTTCATACAGTGATTATTGGACTGTGTCACCTCTTTATCTCCGCAGATTATCAACAGTAACATATGTACAGTATGAAGCAATCTACACACATATTAACCCCAAACTCGTAATGTATTTTGAATACAGCCTGGCTGTTCTTACAGAGTCTTTGTGTCAGTGTAAGTGTAGTTAGAAGTAGACACAAAATTGACCCAGAGCAAAAAACAGATTCTTTAAATGCGTTTTTGCAACAGGGCAAGTAGTCATCTACGCGTACAACACAATGCGTGAAACAATGTTTTCTTACATAAGGGCAATTTTGCACTAGTGGTAATTGCACTTGCACAGGTGCAAAGTGTCTGTAACACCACTCAAAATGTTACCAACCATGCTCATTATAAATAGTGAGGCATTTAGCTCATGCAGTATGTTGGAATACGTGAATGTGCTGAGCACTGAATAAATAGGGACTGAAAGGTTTGTAAAGTGTAATTGTTGCATAATTTTATCTGCACCCAAATAGGGGATTTAAAATATTTCCAAACCAAGTTATACAATGTTCTTGTCCTGTGATGAAAGGGATATTTTAGCACATTCCCTGCATTTTCAGTCCAACCATATGCGGGAAAGCCACAATGGGGCGACGCTCATATTCTAAACTCCTCCTCTTATCAGAACATCGAATTTTCTTCAGTTGGCCTAGTGAATTATTACCACATTTTTAATAAAACGTTTCTTGAAAAATAAAAAAGGCATCAGTCATTTGCAGAAACATTTCGATATGAGCAAACATCTGTGATTTTGTTTTGTTTTCAATGTGGTCGATGTGCTGTTAAGGACTTTACCGTTTCTCTTAATTATCACAACGCGTCTGCAGCATTTTCTCCAAGTAATTTATTTTCTGCTTTTAGGAATAAAGTGTTCCTTTTCTGTAGCTTTCAGGATTCATAGAACGTATGAATCTCCCACTGTGCTTGTTTTTAATACAGCGTTAGAAGCTCAATTTTCCGGGTACTGTGTTTGTGCTCTGCAGGTGACCTTTTCAGAATGCTGCAACACTAATTGATCAAGCTTATTTAATTAACGCTTATTTTTTAACAGAATCAGCAATTTCTTTGGCATACATTTTTAATTCTACTTTGTCCTGTTGTTCATTGATGAATGTTCAACCTGCGTAAGCAGGGCCATCTTAAGCTTTTTTGGGGCCCTGGGCAAGGACATATTTGGGGCCCCCCTCAATCAAACCAAAGGAATTCAGTGATCAAGTATATCTGGTGGCACCCCTCGACCCCCACCGTGAGCAAAACCCCGCCTCGCAGCATTCAAAATAAGCATGTTTACTCCCTTTAAGTCTCCCAACCCTCTTCATTCTTGCTCTAATCATTTTGATAAAAAAGTAGCATTTGAAGGCCAACATTAGCAATCTATAAGTCGTTACTTCTGTTCTAGTATAGAAACAGGATACTTTTTATAAATAGCATCCGGGAAGGTATGCAGCCTGTAGCATTAATGCAGGACTGTATGTAAACGGTACATGTAACCCAGAATAGGCAGAGAACTCAATTTAGCTGCCTCAGAGAATGCAAAAGTGTTCAAGCATGGATAGAGGAGACCAATTGTAAGGAAGGAGAAAGCTACGCATAGCATAGCATGGATAATGGAGGCAGATTAGAAGCTACCAGGTAGGTGCCTCTATCCAGACAGACTGAGATTAGAAGTGGGACATGGTTTTCAAATAGCGTTGCCATTAGAGATCAAGGGAACAAGTGCCTGTGGTGTGCAGTATATCAATGCTCACTATTATAGTGGAAGCAACCCTATAGCCAGTGAAACCATGAGTGAGGCTTTTATGTAGATCATACCCTGAGAAGGAAATCACACTGAGGGGCTGACAATTTTGAAAGGTTTAGGGACTGGCAACACTGAGAGGTTAGGCAATACAAGATTAAATGAGATGCCCAGGATCACATATTGCTTAAGGGGTGAAGGTGGGATTTGTGGCAACTCTGCAATTTCAGCATTTGAACACTTTCTTTTCCAGTTCTTACCATGTACTAAAACAATCTCATTTTATAGAACTGACTTGCTAACTACACAAATCACATTTCCAAACCTGACAATTTTTAAAACCAAAATATTACAGAAGGGTGTTACGCAAAATGGGAATGATTCTAGCTACATTCTATCCATCATCAAGGGAAGTATATAAGTACCAGCATACCAATTAATGTGATTTAACAGATTTAATCTAGGTATGTCTTTTGTACTTTTAAGCTTTAAATACTTCCAAAACAATGGTTTGTGAAATTGTCATTCATAAACGTGCAGAAAAACCTTTGACTTTTATTCAAAAAGCAAAAAGTTGTTTGTGTCAAACAAAGAGACCTTAAAATATGCTTGCCCAATGCCTACACCATCTGGTCTGCTCTCTCTTTGTCTACCAACCCTTCCACTCAAATGGCCTTCATAAGAAGAAAGATCAAGTAATGAGCTAAACGATGCCACTAGCATGCAAGAAGGTAAACCTCACAGAAGACAGCACAGTAATGCAAGATATATATGATTTGACCAGGATCACTGTATCGTCTGCTGGCAAAGCCAGGATACAAGCATGAACACTTTGGTTCCACAGTCTTTTATTCACCTTTTGGACTAATCATTTATGCTCATCTTTAGAGGGGATTGTCTAGGTTTTAGAACACCCGATCTGAACAAACCAATTCCTAGACCCTTACCATACGAATGACGTGTTAGTTTTTTATAGCAACCCCTTGCTGATAATAGCACCTCTTATGCTGCAAAACCAATTACATATGCAGGTAAGTTTATAAACTTCAGACATAGGAAAGGTTCAGCCAGCCTTGCTGCAATGTGCTCTTCTAATCTTTCATATGAACACACATCTCTGCAATGCGTGCTTCGCACACTGAGCTAACGTCTGAACCACTGTGGCACTCAATTTATCAATATGGATTTCAACTTTGGCTATTGCACATGATCGACATAATTCCCACAAGAAGGAAAGAATGCTGCAGAACTTGTGCAGTAACAAACTATATATTCCACAGTGAACACAGAAAGCATTACATGATTAATTGATCAAGGCAGAATGTACTTGTCAAAAGAGACAAACAATAGGTTTAGCGACTCAGGAGCATGCCATAAAATCTCCTGGCGTGTGCTATTTAAGTCTGGTGAACAATGGAATCTTACTTTAGATGAGGCAGCCTTGTGGGGGCCCCCTCCAAGGTGGGGGCCCAGGGCAAGTGCCCCTTTTGCCCTCCCATAAAGACGTCTCTGTGCGTAAGTCTCATTAAATATGTCTCAAGCATTTCTGTTTTTCCAGTTACAGTTTCCTCATGTTCAGGTTTTTTAAATATCAAGATTTTCCTTGAATGTATGGAACATTTGCCCTAAGACCTCAGCTTTCAATGTGTGCCAAATGCCATGTTCAGTAGCAGCTGATATTGGTGTAAGGAGTCACAGTTCACCGTGACCCTGAACATGTCCTCACTCTACCAGCACAGTATTGACTCGAGAAACAACATGGCAATCACAAACCTACATACTCCAGTGGTTGGGCAACCAATGTCAGGACATGAAGATGCCTATTGCGAACATCTCCTTCACCACTTTGTGTAGCCCAGAGTACCAACCCCCCATCAACTCACCCTTACTGTTGTTCTTCAGATCCCTGATTCCCCAAGATACCCTCTGCAAAAATAGAGGCATTAAACCCGACATATAGTGGATGTGCTGCCCTCAGAAAGGATGGTGTAAAATGTCCCAGCAGAAACATTCCTTTTTTCAAACAATTAACCATTACATATAAGTAAACAGTGACGCTTGTTCCATGATGGCAATTAACTATCACACCTATTACACCTAAGGCTAAAATACCAATTCCTGAACCTATACCATAACCTGAGAGTGGACGTAATTGTGCTTTCCAACAAGACCCTATTACTAAGAGACGTGGACCGGACCTCAGGCTAAAATACCGAATTTCTGAACCCATTCATTCGTTCCAAAAGGATCTTGCTACATAGAGAGCTGGATCTTTGGTTATAGGATCCAATGTTAATGACAAGCGGTGGCAACTGTCCTGAGACATATGAATTTGGCAAACCTGGTCCAGTCTCCACCACTCAATTAAGGTTACGCTCTCCATCTGGCCTTCATTTCTGGCATCGAAGCTCTTGAAGTGGAAAAGGCACAACAGATCTAGTGCAACTATTCCAACATTAACAATCCAACTGGCCAATTGGTTTCAAAACCTGCTTTTTCATAAGACCTCTGATAAACACCCTTAATCCATCGGGAACACATTCCTTCAACCAATGAATCAAAATGGCAGTTCCTCTGAGGCGTGCACTTTTGGTGATTTGTATAAAATGTAAAAAGTAACAAACAAAGTTAATTGGAACAAAAGACAGACAGAGGTGGTTCCTGAGAACATTGGATAACCTCAAAAGAGTGGGAAGACAGGTTGAACACAGATGGTGGACAACAGGGCTCTATTGGAACAAAATTAGAACAAACAAACAGTACTACACATCCATATTGCAAAGTCAAGTAACAAAATGGTGGCGTACTTTATGATTTCTAAAGAAATGTTGGAAGAAACTGAGGAGAAGAACATTTATTTTTTGATATCTCAGAAAAGCTACCAGACAACCTAGTATCATTCTTCACCAACTGCACCATCATTTTCAAACAAAAAATATATTATCTCCCTCCAATGACATTAACATTTTTATAGACACCTAGCTTCAAAGTTATCTTCACAACTCTGTTTTAATAATGGAGGCAAGCCTAATGAGGTCAGTGAGGCATATGAATACACACCCTGCTCAAAGACCACTTTGCCAAACCAGCTTCAACAAGGACCGGATTTCGATCACTACTTATGCCGGGGGATTTGTGAATAACCACTGTCACTCCATGCTACGAAATATAGCTAAGAAAGATAACAATGACATGACGATTTACTGGACCTATATGCTACCTCCCATTGGAATATGTATACCTGTAAAAAGAGGCAACACGCTATCTATAGTGCTACATTGAACAGCCAATAATTTTCGTTGTTCATCAGACTTGTTTTCGATGGACTGGAGGCACCAAAGCCAAGGTATCAGGCATCATGAAGGAAAGGATAAGGGTTGGTGGTGAACAGCACCATAAATCCTGATACATTGAACATGATTTAGGTGCTATGATATTGCCATTTATTTTAATCTATGTGAAAGCTTTCAGGACAGAATCAGAATTGTGGAGACAGATCTTCCAAGGTTAGCTTCACGAACCAGTCGCTTCACGAATAAGACATCAGTATAACTTCACTTTGTAATTTATTTTCTAGTTTTGAAGACATATAATGTGCTTACATTTGGTTACGTTTGGTTACAAATATAATTTGGTCACATGTGGTTACGCTTGTAGCAAAAATAATTTATTTGCTTCTTCGCATGTGGCTCTGCCAAAATTGAAGAATTGAAAATCACAGAACAGTGGTGGCCAAGTTTCAGACACTGTTTTGTACAGTGTATTATGCCAAAAGTATTACATATATACAATAATTAATGGACTAAATGATTTCCTGAATCCAAGTGCAGGTTTAGCTATTTTTATATTGTGTTAATCTTTTGTTGAATTATGTTTTATTTTAAATGTAGCTCTCGATGTTTTTAGCATCTGTGTTGTGCAAATATTATCGTAGACAGCAATAACGCAAAACAATCATACTGCACTATGCTCACATTCCCAAACGATATTCTTACATTTGATAATGAACACTGGAATGCAGTATTATAAGCAATAAATGGCAAGAGCTTTATTTTGTTTTCTGATAGCACTTCATGCATCTTTTGGGTAACAGTCATTTTGAGGAGTGTCATTGGATATCTTCAGTTCGCTGTCACCATTTTAATTAGGGATTTAAATTGCTTTGTTCTCTCGCATAGAAGACCATTTCTAACAATAAAAAAAAGAGATTTGTACAAACGTCGTTCGCTGATGCTGCAATCTTAAAGTCAGAGGTGTGGCAAAGTGTACTTTCATTTTAAATGTTCTAGTCTTTCTTCCATCACATTTGTACAATATATTGAGGACATTCTACTATTTACTTCATTTTCAGTATTTTAGTGGGATTGTAAATTGGGGTCTTGATACTTATTGGAGCTTTGAGAAAGCACATCTTAATGTGAACAACTTGTATTTCTTTCTCAGTTAAACCTCCAATCTGTAGAAAGTGTTGCACGGATGGAGCAATTATTTATTTCACAAACATGCTCGTGTATTGATTGAGGTGTGTCTACCTCTGTCTGCAGCGGAGGGACTCTTCTAGAACACAGAATACATCATGTGCGGCCTGCACTGTGAATGGGATGCCTACTGCTTTGTTTACACACGAATATGAACGACACATAGATAATCATCTTCTTACGCAACGACCCAACTTGGATATCGCCATCTTCATAACCAGGAAACGAGAATTCATGCAGTCAAGAAGTCTATGCCCCTTTGGCTTCAAAATCAAGCCTGCTGTTTGGCAAACTCAGCCAAAACAAAAGCTGCTATTCAGCAGTCCGTTGCCTTAGAAAGCCCAAGAGAATCTGTCAGCAATTCAAGAAAACTGCAAGTCATCGTCAAACGTTGTTAACTTTCATTTGACAGGTAAGCACAAAAAGTGATCACCTCCAACTTCAAGAAAGTCCTTCCATTGTTTAACTCGGACCACAAACATTGTTTGATTCAGGCCTGGATGTTAACACATGTAGACAACTCTAATTGTTTATACATGTGTTTCCATAAAAAAGCATAACACATTTTCAAATGCTACAAAATCGAGCTGCAGTACTAATACTCAGCGTACAAAAACAGACGTATAATTTAAGAGGGCCTAGAACATTCCACTGGCTTCCCTAAAATACAAATGAATCTTCAAATTCTTGTGCTTGAACGGAGGACAGCACAGGGGCAACGCCACACAAAGAAACCGAAGTTCGAATATCGGATCCGTCCTTAGAAACCTAAGGTATTAAGCGATTCATAAGAACAAATAAATAAATAACGCGCATTGGTCGAGCAGGACCACTACTACATGTCAACAAATAAATGGGGATATGCTATAGATAGCATAATGTGCCCATTGGCCTTCAAGAACAAAACATGGAGGAGGTACATTGTGTGGAGTACAAATCGTGAATAAAAAAAAAAACATGTGCAAACAGGTTTCCCATTCTTTTCACTGCTATACATTTCAGTTATTTATTATGGTGGAGAAGGGCAATGGACCAGAATCACGATTTCCACTACACCCATCCTCTACTTCATATAAATGCACAAGCATTCCATCATGACATTTTCATGCTGGTGCGTATGGTTTATATTCTTATAAAATCCCCCTGCTTTTTACAGCAGAAACAAGAAGGGGATTTGAAAGGAAACAATATCAAAAGAAGCGTGTCATGCGGGCAATGTTCCCTCATAGTGAACTATGAAGTGCAAAGACAAAGGTTAACAAGTGCTTACCCCTTCATTTACATCTTTGTTTATTAAGTCATAGTACGAATGACTAAAGTTGCAGTAGGGGACCTGTTTTCACCTTGCAATTTGCCCATTGAAGAAAAATGCTGTGATCTAGTACACTATCAGGCAATGTTTTTCCCCATATTATTGTGTTAACACTGCTTGCAAGTAACCTTCGTTCTCAGAACAATACAACATAAAGGACTTGTTTTATTTCAGTAAATGTTATTTCTGCTTCATCTGTCCAAATCAAAGGTTCAGGTGTGTTTCAGTGGGTCCCTTCTTGAAATGGTTTCACTATAAATGCATAACCTAATATCCACTAGTGACAGTAGCACAAAGAAAGACTCGAATTTGAATAATGGCTGCTGGCTTTGGTCATTTCAAAATTGTTTCAACCAAGTACACAAGTACACAGTAGTATTTCTACTTTCCAAAATAATGCGCCCTTTCTTTGCACACTTTTAATTTCTGCTTTGATGCTTTATGTCCTTTCTATGGTAGAGTGGTTGATAAGACTAGTGTGTCTTGTTTGCGTGCATCATATGAGGGGGATGCAACCAAATACATCATCAACATACAGTACCAGTGCTGTACCTACTGGGCATTTCATTTAATCTAATTCCTTTTTCAGGACTTCACTGAAAAGGGTGGGACTTTGGTGTACCGTTCTGGTAAACGGGTCCATGAGATTTGCTGCCCAGCGTTCATAAAGGTGAAAGGATGTTGACAATCTGGATGTACTGGGCCATAGAAGAAGGGCGAACATAAATGAATGACTGTGAAATGCATCACTGAGGGAAGCACACATGCAAGAATAGTCACACAGTGACGGATGATGGGAATGTTGGTAAAACCGTGCCTTACATCTTTGGCATTGGTAACGGCCCTTACATATTTTACACATCTATACCCATCTCAGACAGATTTCATTATGGGCAGAATCGGAGGGTTACTAGTAGGTACAAGTATTCCTTTTTGAGGGGCGTGGCTTGACGCCAACGAAGATGGCGGCGAAGCCTGGCAGCTCCGTCCCACTGTTTTAAAAAAAAAGGCATTTCCCCATATTCTTCTCCCACATAACTTACCTTTCTCTTCCTGCCCCGAGCTCCGGACCTCCTCCACATACCGTCGAGCGAAATTCAGCGCTGCTCCATGCTCGGCCGCGCTGCCTCACCAG